>NC_135175.1:28188407-28875074 GCF_041146795.1 Maylandia zebra
GTGTGTGTGTGTGTGTGTGTGTGTGTGTGTGTGTGTGTGTGTGTGTGTGTGTGTGTGTGTGTGCACTTCTGTATGTTTGAAGTCATTATGACACATTCAACCTACCTTTCTCTCTGGATGTGTTCTTCACATGAGGCTGTTCACATTTATTGCAGCAAAGCACAGCGATCGTCAGGCTTGTTACACTGACCTGTTGTGTCCCTGGGTAGTAAAATGAAGAGGCTCAAACTGAAAGCTTGTTATATATTTCAAACTATGCAAATGCAACCCACACACACAGGTCTCAACTGTTGGGAAGGACCGTCCTGGTCTATTATAGATAAACACTTTCATCACTGAATGTGTTTATTGTGTTGTTGCAGAGATCGGGTTGGTGGAGCCCAGAGGAGGGAAAATCCAAGGCATAACATTTCTCGACATGATCTGATTAATTGCAAATTGGCTGTATAAAGTACAAAGATCAAACATGACTGAATCTTGTGGTGCAGGAGAAAGTCAAAGAACTTTTTATGGATATGTAACGATGAGGTTTTTGTCAAGTTGTTTTTTCTGCCTTGATAGAGCAGTCTGTAAAAAGTTCTACAGTATTGTGAAAAAGAAAGTAGACCTAAAGGATTTAAAAGCTTGCAGAGAATTTTGGCCCACTAGTTTTTACAGTGTTGTTTCAGTTGATTGGGGTTTGTTGGGATTTGTTTATGCACAACTCTCTTAATAGTCACCACAGCATTTCATTCGGGTTGTATTCTGAACTTTGACTGAGCCACTGGAACACCTCGATTCTTTTCTTTCTCAGCCATTCTGTTATAGGTTTGCTGCTATGCTTCGGGACTGTTGAACTGTTGCATGAACCAGTTTCAGCCAAGCTGTGCCAGCAGTACTGCTACAGCTTGGCACATTTGAGTCTAGAATACATTAATTTTCGATTCAGTTGGTACAAGATGCCCAGTTCCTTTGGTTGAGACAAAACCCCGTATCATCACCCTTCCACAACTGTGCTTGTCAGATGAGGCGGTCGTGCTGATATACTGTGTTTGGTTTTCACCAAACGTGGTACTGTGCATTATGGAAAAATATCTCCACTTCATTCAAAGGACATTTGAAATCTGGTGGTTTGTTGTAAACACAACCTTGCAACCAAGTCGTGCAGGTTTGTTATTTTTCAAAGTTCTTCTGCTTTTATAGATGTGCTTAAACTTGCTGATGATCAGTTAATCGAATGCATTTGATTAGCAGCTTCTGGCTGCTACTTACACACTCAATTCCTCTGGATTGTACTTAGTTTTCCAAAGAACTGCATGGAGTCCTGAGAAAATATTCTTTTGCACAAATCTATAATTGAAAGACTTTGAGTATTATTATAGAAAAAACAACTAGTAGCAGAGCACTGGGGTCATATTTCCTTTTTGTGTTGTAATTTTAGTTTCCGGATTTTTTATCTTGGAGCTGGTCCAGCCAGTCACTAGTCGCAAGTCCCTCACTTTTAAACTTTTGACCAGCCACATGCTTATGAAGGCCATTAAGCTCAACACGGCAATATAAAAGCAAGATGGCACACACTGAACCCCCCCCTCCCCGAAGATAACTGAAAAAACAAACAAGCAAACTCTACAGGTGGTAACTGCAGCATCTAATAGATATTCAATGTATTGCATAGAGCTAATTGTATTTGGGTGTTGCTTTTGGCTTTTGGTTATAAATGTATCATGAAGGAAGTGAGAAGGTGTGGCTAATGTGCTCATTTGTTTTGGTCTGTGCTGTGGCTCTGAAGTTGTTTATGCTGTATATCACCTTTAAAACAAAGAAAACCTGTGGAAAAGTATCATCATTCAATAATGGGAATACTGTAGAGCTCAATCAATCATTCATTTCACCTGAACAAAAACCCCATCAAATATGTTCTTTTTTTTTTCTCCATTGAAAACATTTACCTTGTTGGAAATCCAGAATCATGCTCCCATAATAATACAGACTCTGTTGATATTTTTTTTAATGGGAAAAGTTTAAATGTTGTTTAAAAGGCATCTGCTAGTCCAGTGTAAGGTTCAAAGTCTGACAATCCAAGGTGACTTAAAGGTGATCGAGTTATTTACATAGTCCTGAGGAATAACCATTTACATATTCCTCAGGACTATGTAAATATCTTCCAAACTAACCTAGAAATGCCAAAAGGAAGTTTATTTCATAGGCAAATAATGAAAAAAGGAGCTTTACAAACAATATAATCTGCCTGTCTGTGGATAAAATAAATACACCATGGTGTGTATAATCGGTATCACTAAGCGCACAACCACAAACTGTTGCCGCAGGGCCTAAAAGGAGATAAATGTGGCTGTGGCAAAGTTTGATATTACTTACTTTAAGAGTAAAACCTCATAAAGGAGGAGGTAAACTGAAATTGGGGTTTAACCTTTTAGAGGGGGGTTTATTGCACCCAAATAGACAGTTTTCATCTGCAGCTGTGTCCTCATTAAGCTCAAATAACACAGTTATTCTGAAAGGCTGAAGGCTCTGTAGGAACTGATGTACAGCAACATGTTGGCCTTTATCCACAAGCAGTTTTATGTTCCCTTGGCCACATTTATGGCTTAATGAGTCAGACTGGGAGCTTATTTTCTTGTTGCGCCTGACTCTGGCAATCCACATTTATTGGTTTCCTTTTACCCCCATTGACCTTTTGGCAGGATGAAATCTAATATCCAAAAACAAACTTTCATTTTTGTGTCTGCAGCTGAGCCAACTGATTATGCAATTCTCCATTTTTAGGGTTACAGCTCTGTGCCCTATATATAGTAAGCACTGGGACAATCCACTGTGAATTGTTTTTTTGTTTTTTTTTAATTTACATTAAAAAAATTCTCTCTATCAATTTCTGCCATTTAATTTATTTCTTTTTATATGTAATTTCTATAATTATATTTTTTACTTCTTTACTAGTATTTAGAATTTGTGAATTTTTAAAAATACTTTTTATTTTTTACTGCAAATGTAATTATTTTTGTTTTAATTTTTTAAATTAGAAATTTGTAAAAACTACCCAAAATGAAAAGTGAGATGCTGCAGTTGAACACCTGATGGCGCAATATTGGCAGGGACAAAAGAAAGTGTCGAAGAAGAAGAAGAAGAAGCCGGAGTTTTGTCGCGCAGTGCTGACACTCCTTCCGATTCACGGCATTCGTGAAATCAAACCTTTCTGTCTGTTTGCAGTTCACCGTAAGTGACGGCATTTTATGGCAGCGTTGGACGCTAATGACGGCGGCCAGCTGCGTGACAAACGGCGGGCAGAGAGAGTGATGAAGGCGGCGCGGTGTGGAGTCCTGTAACGGCTGCACCATGATCCCCGTGTCCCTGCTGGTGTTTGTGATGGCAGGCTGGTGTGCTGTCTATCTGGCGGACACGCTGCTCAGGGTGAATATTTGCCTTTTTGTTTTTCTTCCTGCTCAGCAGTCTGTCAGCTAACGCACGTGAATGGATTTAACCATTAGAAGGTTTGAGCTGTGGGCACTCGTGTAAACAGGCCAGAGCAGCCCTGGAACCGCTGGAAACCCCGCTATTAAACACATTACGGCCATTACTTCACAATGTCTGTCCATGAGATGCGTTTAATGCTTAAAGTGAGCAGAAAATGTGGGAAATATAAGACCCTGTCTATCTTTAAATGCTATCAGAGTAAACTATAAGCGAGTACCTGCAGTAGTGTAGAGTATAACTCAGGATTTCCATGTATCCTGGAAAACCTGGCAACCTAGAGATCTGCTCTCTAACCCTTAAAATTTCGTGGAATTACAAAGCAAAACACAAGTAAACAAGGAAGAAGAGAGTCCAAAGGTGCAGCGCAAAAAGATATTAAAATCAGGTACAAACAAAGAGGAAAGTGCCATTCACAATAAAAACAGCAGGGGATAATTATACAGTGGGGCAAAAAAGTATTTAGTCAGCCACCGATTGTGCAAGTTCCCCCACTTAAAATGATGACAGAGGTCAGTAATTTGCACCGGAGGTACACTTCAACTGTGAGAGACAGAATGTGAAAAAAAAATCCATGAATTCACATGGTAGGATTTGTAAAGAATTTATTCGTAAATTAGGGTGGAAAATAAGTATTTGGTCACCTCAAACAAGGAAAATCTCTGGCTCTCACAGACCTGTAACGTCTTCTGTAAGAAGCTTTTCTGTCCCCCACTCGTTACCTGTATGAATGGCACCTGTTTGAACTCATCATCTGTATAAAAGACACCTGTCCACAGCCTCAAACAGTCAGACTCCAAACTCCGCCATGGCCAAGACCAAAGAGCTTTCGAAGGACACCAGGAAAAGTATTGTAGACCTGCACCAGACTGGGAAGAGTGAATCTACAATAGGCAAGCAGCTTGGTGTGAAAAAATCAACTGTGGGAGCAATCATCAGAAAATGGAAGACATACAAGACCACTGATAATCTCCCTCGATCTGGGGCTCCACGCAAGATCTCATCCCGTGGGGTCAAAATGATCATGAGAACGGTGAGCAAAGATCCCAGAACCACACGGGGGGACCTGGTGAATGACCTGCAGAGAGCTGGGACCAAAGTAACAAAGGTCACCATCAGTAACACACTACAACGGCAGGGAATCAAATCCCGCAGTGCCAGACGTGTTCCGCTGCTGAAGCCAGTGCATGTCCAGGCCCGTCTGAAGTTTGCCAGAGAGCACATGGATGATACAGCAGAGGATTGGGAGAATGTCATGTGGTCAGATGAAACCAAAGTAGAACTTTTTGGTATAAACTCAACTCGTCGTGTTTGGAGGAAGAAGAATACTGAGTTGCATCCCAAGAACACCATACCTACTGTGAAGCATGGGGGTGGAAACATCATGCTATGGGGCTGTTTTTCTGCCAAGGGGACAGGACGACTGATCCGTGTTAAGGACAGAATGAATGGGGCCATGTATCGTGAGATTTTGAGCCAAAACCTCCTTCCATCAGTGAGAACTTTGAAGATGAAACGAGGCTGGGTCTTCTAACATGACAATGATCCAAAACACACCGCCCGGGCAACAAAGGAGTGGCTCCGTAAGAAGCATTTGAAAGTCCTGGAGTGGCCTAGCCAGTCTCCAGACCTCAACCCCATAGAAAATCTGTGGCGGGAGTTGAAAGTCCGTGTTGCTCGGCGACAGCCCCAAAACATCACTGCTCTCGAGAAGATCTGCATGGAGGAATGGGCCAAAATACCAGCTACTGTGTGTGCAAACCTGGTAAAGACCTATAGTAAACGTTTGACCTCTGTTATTGCCAACAAAGGTTATGTTACAAAGTATTGAGTTGTATTTTTGTTATTGACCAAATACTTATTTTCCACCCTGATTTACGAATAAATTCTTTACAAATCCTACCATGTGGATTCATGGATTTTTTTTTTTTTTTCACATTCTGTCTCTCACAGTTGAAGTGTACCTCTGGTGCAAATTACTGACCTCTGTCATCATTTTAAGTGGGGGAACTTGCACAATCGGTGGCTGACTAAATACTTTTTTGCCCCACTGTAGCATTATTAGTGTGGAAGCACATTCAAGGATTAGTGAGAAAAAAGAAAGAAAATTTGTTATTAACCTATTTTTTTTTTTAAACTGAGACATCCATCAGGGCATCCGTCCACTTATTAGTTTTCATTAACTGGCTATCCTAATTAGTGTTGCAGGCCTGCTGGATCCTATCCCAGCTATTAGTCATATATTTCGACTTCAAAAAACTATAACTGGGTGAGCAAAATTGAATTTATTTAGGATTTTCTTGACTCGACACGGGGTTTGGTTAAATGACCCTTAGCAAGTTGCAGTTGAATCAGACACTTTTGCTAGCCAAAAGTATATCCCCATGTAAAAACATGTAACATCTTGTCAGATCTAAAGATACAGAGGAGCCAGTGAATGAGGCTTGTAATATCAACATCTGCTCAATTTCAGCTGCATTTTGAACAGTGTACAGATGAGTTAATGAAGACTTTGAAAGCCTTTAAATATCACTGCAAAATCAATTTTAATGTTCAGTGGAGTTTAAATCCCAGTTTCAGATTTGAGAAGCCTTCGTTTTATTTATAAAACATAAAAACCTTATTTCCTACCAAGTTAGAGGCAGTCTGCGGCCTCATTTCTGAGCTGTTTTGTGTGTAAACTATTTCAGTCGGTCCTCCTCCCTCGACTTTTCCTTTTCTTACAATGATTAAGCATTTGGCTGCTTTTATCACTACATGCATCGGTGGGCAATTTTTAACATTGTAACCCCTTGTAGCTTATATAAAGTTAGAGATGAATAGTGTAAAATTCTCCTTCTGATTGGGGGTTTCAATATGCAGAACCTTTTCTGATTACAGCTTATTGAGGTCCGGACATTGGAAATATGTGAACACTATAAGCTCTTACAGAATAACTCCAGTTAGACGTGCTTTCTAAATGTGGATGTGCTCGTGTGCTGACTTTGTTTCTGTCCTGCAGTCATCGGTGACGCATCGGATCAGCTATGAGTCATGGCTCGCCAGTCGTGGCCTGATGTTGTCTCCTTTTCACGTGAGATGGCAAACCACCATGTTCAACCGACTATTTGCATACTGCGCCCGCATCAACCCCCGGGCTCTTTACATGTGGTACGGTTTCTGTATATATAATCCACTCAGCTGTTCCTGTAGTCTTTCTGAACTTTAATCGAGTGCAGTTAGTGTCAAAAATGGTAGAAAATGTGTATGTTGTGACACACAAGCCTAAACTAACATTTACAAATGTGTACAAATGATTTGATTCAGGTGCTAGTGGAAAACCGGGACATCTGAGCTTCCTCATGTGTTTTTCAAATAAAACAACGTTTTGTTTTTGTTTTTTTTTCCTGAACAAACAGAACAGCCCATCACTCCTCGACTACAAAACATACATTTACAAGTTACAGATACAGTACGCACAATAAATAAGTACATTTGCAAGTTAGTTTATGCTTATGGATCATAACACGCACGTTTGTAAAACATTTTGAGACTAATTTCCCTCTATAAACCTTGTCCACACCTTCAGATTCCTGCTTCCTTCCACTTCAGTTACAATAAAATTATACTTTTTTTTTTTCTTGTAAATGAGGCGCTGTGTTACTTTTGACTTTGATACTTGATGGTTTGGCTAAAAGCTTTCCTCAACCTTCCTTTTTCATCATAAAAGCATTTGGCAATTTAATAACATTTCTAAAAACGTCTTTTCTGCAGTAAATGGATTCAGAGAAGCTGTTGACTTACTTTCACGGGACATAATTTGTTTCCTGGAAGAAAAAGACATTTTAGAGGATTACATTTTAATTGCAAACTGAGTCTGCACTGACTTCCTATAACCAGCCGTATGACAACCGAGCCTTAAAAGCTAAAGTCGGCAGCAAATGTAAAAAATAAATAGCTTGAGATGTTAGCAGACATCTTTCCTCCTGCAGATGTCCTCTCTCTTTCTAAAGACTAAATGGACAGATAGACATGCATCATACATGCTGAAAGTAAGTCGATTTTTGACTTTTCAGTAAGCAAGTAACATTTACAAAGCACTTCTCAATAACATAACATCACATGGCTCTTCACAGTAAGATGAAGACAATGATGGAAAAAAAATAAAATGGGGATAAAAGCTGGTCTTAAGCTTCCCTTAAAGGTATCAGAAATGTCCACAGACCTCAAAAGCTCCTTTCTTCCTTAACCTGGACTGTGGGACAGCTAGCGGCACTGAACAATAAACTGTAATGTCTTGCTAGTTACATATGGATTTAAAGGCTGACTAATATAGAGGGGCATCTGACTGTCAGAGATTTGAAAGAATTTTGATTTGAATCCTAAGCTTTAATTCGAAGCCAATGTAAAGCCAGGACCATTTAGAGGACGTGATGAGAAGCCTCACAGCAGCATTCTGGACTGTTTGTAGGCGATGAGGTCCGGTCAGGATTTGGTCTGGATTGTAGGATTTAAACTCTACTCTCAAAGGTAAAGGTCCTAACGCTATCTGCGTCTGGTCAAAGAAGTTGTTTTCCCATGACACAGTTTAGGAAGGAACCTGAAGGACAGGCCAGTTTTTACATGTTTGTTTTATTGATTCATATTTTTTATGCTAACACCCCCAAACTTTTGGATTTATAGTAGATGACTTGTAGTAGTGACTGTTTTTAAAAATAATACTCTTAGTGTGGAACTGACTTGGTGTGGCATTTCTGAGTTTCTCAATTCCAGGTGTTTTTCCCGTTGTGTAGCTTTAATAATCTTTAGTTTTTTCACATTTATAAATGTGAAAAAAGTACAGCAAAATTGCACTTGTTGAATTTGCATCCCATCTGTGTTTCCCAGGTTCAACAGTGGTCTGGTGTTTGGCATCGCTGCCATGTTGGGCTCAGTGGTGCTGCTGATAAGGACTCTGCAGCAGACCATCGCTCAGATGACCACAGACAACCCACGGATTGGAGATCCACAGACCCTGCAGGTGGTGGTAGGTTGACTTTAATGTGATTTCTATACATAAGTTACATCAGCTGAATGAAAATGGCAAGTATTCATCAGATTTAAATCTGTAAGCTTTTGTGTCTCTTTTCTGTGTGTAACTGGATAAAAACATCCTTCAGAGTTGATCATAAGCGTGTGAAATTCAAATGTCTGTGCCATGAAAAAAAAAAAGACCCCTGCTTTTCAGAAGTGTTTCCCTGTTCACTTTTTATTCATTATGGTGTCAAATAACCGTGCATAAATGTGAGCCCTATCCCCAGTGGAGCTCTGTAGGTGATTCATGGGAAGCTATTAGTGGGCCATTTATATCCAAGAAACTACAGCTTATTGCACCAGCAGCATCTGCTCTTATATAACTATCATTAGCTTACAGCTTTAAGCTTTTAAGGTGCTAACTAAAAATAAAGACAAGATGATAGTTTATTCAATTTTAATGAAATTTGCAGATTGTTTCGGTAAAGTTTAATAAACTCCTTGCTATCTAAAATATAACAGGACACCGGAGTATATTCTCCAGCATCTCACACTTCTGATAATCAGCTGTCTGCTTGACGTTTATTCAGCTGTGTAAAAACTATAACTTTAATCTCAGCCAAACCGATTTACTCAGGAACAAATAAAATACAAAAAAAAAAAAAAAAAAAGCCAAACAACAACATTTTTAATTTATCTAAGTGACTCATATATATTTAACCTGAGTCGCGAAAGACGGCGGTGGGTTTGAAAACAATTTTCCGGGAGTCCGGTGTTCTCACGGCGCTAGTGACCTAGCCCCCGGCTAGCTATCGAGCTAGTGGGTAACAGACGTCTCCGAAACGTCGGAGCGCTTTTGAAAATATGTGGTGTCCTGATAAACTGAGCCGATATTTGAGGTTTACACAGCTACATTCTCGCCTGAAAATATGTTAAACGTTTATTTTGTGACCCAGAAAGAATAATAAGAGTAATATTAAAACTAACTAGCTACCGCCATTGTTGGAAACTAAGCTGGGCCGCGCTATGAATTCTGGGACACAGCTGCTTCTTCTTCTTCGGGGTTTAACGGCAGCTGGCATCCTTGTACATGCTGTGCTGCCATCTTCTGTTTCAGTCCGTTATTACACTCTTAAATCCTGCTATTATTCCTGCGTCTTTTGCGATCTTACAAAGCTTCAAACGACACGTCGACTATTAAATCAGTCGTCGACGATTTTGATAGTCGACGTAATCGTGACTAGTCGACAAATCGTGGCAGCCCTAGTGGTGATACAAATTAGAATTTTTTATTTGGGAAGATGTTACACTGTGGTTAAATTGGCTCTTCATTTTTAGGATAAAACTAACCATAAATGCTGATTTTTAACTCTGTGAATTATGTTTTATGTTCGTATCTTAGTCAGTTTCTTTTTTTTTTTTTTTTTTGTCTCTGGTGTGTCTTTAGGTCCCCGGCGTTAATCTACCCACAAGTCAGCTGGCCTACTTCTTCATCGCCCTGCTGCTCAGTGGAGTAATACATGAGCTGGGCCACGCTGTGGCAGCACTGAGGTAATAACCACACCGCACCACATTGTAGTGTCAACATAGCATCCAGCATGAATCCATCATGATGAAGAGCATTTGTTTTGTTGGTGGATAATATATTAAACTCCAGAAAGGTGAAAGAATACAAAGACTCCAATACTACAAGTGTGTTTGCAAGGAGGACGTTGTAAATGTATGTCAGACTTCTGCTCAAAACGTTTGAAGCCTGGTCTTAAAAGTAGAGAGGACGTCTGTCTCTTGAAGCCAAACTGGGAGCTGGTTCCACAGGAGAGGAGCCTGATTTATAATCTTGTCCCTTGATAACCTTTCGGGATTAAGATAAAGGATTTATCTGAATCAGAGATAAAGGATTGTTAAAGATGGGACAATGTGCCTGCAGACATGAGCCAAATATAGAGCCCTTTGCCTTCTATTCTGCTTTAAGTAGACTGTGTTTCTGCTACTTTAGTATTTAAATTTGACCTTAAAACACCGGTTTGATAAAATTAGAGTGGCTTAGGCTGTCCAGGTACAGTGGAAATTAAATGTGTTTTTTGTATTAATCGCATGTTTTGATGTCAAATTCAAAACCACAAGTTGCTGGTGATTTTGTTTCATTGCGTTGTATTACTTGCTCACTTTGTGTGATTTTGATGAGCCCCAAAAAATCCCTTTAATTCATTCCTGATTTTTATTTCATGGTGCATTGGTTCTGATTACAGTTAATGATTAGGTGGATTGTGCAAATCCAAACTAATGAATTAGTGTGCATAGCACATGGTCCAGATGACCCCTCTGATCTGCTGCATCATCCTATTTTTCACAAAGCCACTGATTTCAGACAAGTGATTTTTAAGTGAGGAGCCTCAAAGACTTCTTTCATGTGGATCCAGTCTGTAAGACTGTGATTAACCTCTGCTGGAGGATTTTTTTTCTCAAAAGGGTTGCACTTATTTTAATACAGGATACAACTTGTGTACAGATAAACGTGAAGGCAGTAGGGGGCTAGGTTCCAAGTACAGTGGTATGTATTTATGACAAATATAGGAAAATAATTAACATTTGAAAAATATGTACATCCATAAACAGTCAAGTCAGTATCTTGATTCAATCAAACAGGGGTTCAAGGAAGCCAAAAACTAGTAGTTTTTGTACTAGTTTCCACCACACCAAAGGGCAAGCCAAAGATTGTTTTGATTTTTTTTTTAAAGGATGTTTATTGCAAATTCTGTTGCACTAAATTAACAATGAATTCTTAACTTTCAGTCCAATATATACTGGGTGTATCAAAAAGAGTTGTTTGATTTCAAAGTGCTGTAATTCTGCAGCTGTTCGCCTGTAACAATCGAAAGATGCGTTGTTACAAAGAGGGGATCCATGAGTTTCATGTGGTTGCTGGACATATGCTGTTTGTCTAGAAAGGGACATGCTGAGCAGTTGTGAAAATTGCAAGTTTTGTATATAAAACATTATATTCAGCCATGTATTTTAAAATGTATTTCAAGGTTCTATGTCTGTTACTTTAACAAATATAGCCTTTTGAAATTGGATGGTTCTTTTTGATGAACCCTGTATATTGCAGTCGTATTTAGTAACCCCAAGTGCTGCTGCACACCTGAGGCGAATAACGTTCCCTTACTGCACATTGGCTCTGCCCTAAGTACACCCCGCTTTAATTACATATCAGTTAATAACCACATAATCTAAAAAAAAAATTAGATTATGAAATTACTAGCAAAATGTTTACTGAGGTCAAATATCCAGTGAGCGCCAGAATAGATTTTCCCATAGCTTCTTATACAAGCCGGCTTCTGCTTGGAGCCAGATGTTTCCCCTTGCTTTCTATTTGAAGGTTTAAGGTACCTCCAAACTTCCCAGAAGCTACATCTATGTTTGCCTCTAAATATTCACAGACACAATAGTGTGTTTGTCTAAATGGTCTCAAGACTTCTTATACGTTTAGTGGAGTCTGGTGTGTCATTTGAGTTCAAGGGCAGCGAAGCCCAGTTTGATCTCACATGAGCTCTGCTCTTTGCCTTTTTCTAGTAGGTGTGCCCTATCTCATGTGCACATCCATGGTATGTCATGTACCCCCTAAAACACCTAATTACAAGCCTTCAAAAAAGAAAAAGCATTCTTACCACATGACTCCCATCAGGAAGTGGTCCAGTCTGTCATATGCTTGTCACCAGTCTATCTACCGTTGAGAGCGTAAATCAAGTCTGCCATTTCTTATGTATCTGTCATACCTTGGATTTTGAAGATTTTCCCTCACTGTGCCCAAAACCTGGAAGCTGCCCAGCGTTGCCCAGGAGCTTCCACCACTTCAGTTGTTGGAGTACCAGCTGTTAACAAAGATTCTCTCTTAGCAGGAGAGTTTACCCTCTGTTAAATTCAAGGACCAAAAATTGGCTTGAACATTTGATTCTAGGTGAAAATTGAATGAATAGTGCAATATTTTGCGCTGTTATTGTAAGTACAGTGTAAGTGCTTTCTTGAAGTGCACTGTTTTCTGTGCATTTGCTGTTCTTTTGTATGTTGTGGGCTTTTGTGGTAAATGGTAAAAGGACTGGGTCTTATATAGTGCTTTTCTACTTCACTTGAGCACTCAAAGTGTTTTATACAGCTTGCCTTGTTCACTTATTCGCACCCATTTATACAAGGACTTTTTTTCTATGCCTTCACACACATGACACTCCAATCAACACATCAGAGAGCAACCTGTGGTTCAATATATTGCCCATGGATACTTTGACATGCAGACTGGATCAAACTACAAAACTGATTAGTAGGTGACCTGCTCTGCCTTCTGAGCTCACCGGTTTTGTGTATACAATTGTAGAGACTGGCCTCAGGGCAAGTTCCTTTGTAGGGTGTCAGACAGGGCTAGACCAGTAAAACCACTTGATAATACGCTGTATGTATAAAGAAATACAAGTACTGTTGGAATATTTTCATTTGTATTGAATCAATCCAATCAATCCGATCCATGATGGCAAGGCTGAAATAAATAAAATGAGTGGGATTCCACTGTCGCTTCTTTCACTTTCTGGTAGTCTGCAAAGAAATATTTCCATCATAGCTGAAAGAAAGCTTTGGCATGGCTCCTTGTCTTCTAGGTCATGATAAAAATCCAAAAATGATGACCTCCTTTATCTTCCTTCTGCTCCGGCCCTCAGGCTGTATGTTTGACACCCCTCATAGAGTCTGTTTCCCTTTAAAATCTAATGTTTCTTTGTTTTTTTTTATTTCTGTTCTCACGCAGGGAGCAAGTGCGAGTGAATGGATTTGGGATGTTTGTGTTCGTAGTTTATCCTGGTGCATTTGTGGACCTCTTCACCACACACCTCAACCTCATATCACCGGCTCAGCAGCTCCGCATCTTCTGTGCCGGTAAGACTTTTTATCCTGAGATGTGCTGATAGCTCCTTACGGCAGCCTGATTGTGTTTCCAGCTATTAATCACAATTATTACAAGCATGTTGTTTTGCCAGCAAAGGTCACTCTGAGGAGTTTATTGCTAAGCAGCAGACAGCTGCATCGCATCAAATCATTTCACTCTGCAATTAAGAAAATTAGAGCTTAATGAATTGAATGGTAAGCTGGCAGTCATTCGCACATGAATGTGACTGATGTCTGCCATCGCAGATCATCAGAGGGAGCTGCTTAAAGCCTGAGTATTTTCTGTGTGTGGTCTGGTTTGGAAGAAAAGTGCAGTTTCATTAGAAAATAGTCAAGTAGTTAGTTTGGAAAATCCCCATGCTGTAAGAATTGCAGTAGAATTGTTATATGAAACATAAATTAAACGTCAAGCAGAGACTTGAACTTGATTTCCAAATTAACACAATGAAAAACAAAAAACAAAACATAATAGATTAACATTAGAAGTTTTTCTGCATACAACTTGTAAGTGTTGCTCTTAATATTCTTGTAAAGCAGAAGTTATGAGAGCAGCATCTTTTGCACTTTGATAATGTATACCCATGCCCCCTTACAGAAAGTATGAAAGGATTATGTGGACTTGTTAAGGCCCTGGTCATACAGGCCTAGAGTCTGGTTGTTGACTGCTTGGTAACCACTAGTTACTAGGGAAAAGTGAGTATTCCCAATTAGTTGCAAGTGGTTGCTGGCAATCTCTGTGAAATAGATTTTTTTTTTTAAGCCACAGTCATGCACCAAGAGGCCAATCAGTGAGACTTGGAGTATCCACAGGTCTGTTTGATGAGTGGTTGCTGGAGGTTGCCTGCTGCTGTTAAGTGAAATTGGTCACAAACAGGTATACGGTTGCTAGCAGATTGCTTTGGTTAACTTTAGTTTGTATGAAAGATGCTGACTAGTCTGCAAACACTTGCCAACTACTCTCAACCATTCGCCTTAAAAGTAAAAGTTTATTTAAACGTGTTATTTTCAGTAGAGAGGCGAAACTTTCAATTTGAAGGCAAATGTTCTTAGTTTGCAGTTTGTATCGCACTTTAGTTTTAATACTTCTTTGTAGTAAAGTGTTTGCAGAGGAGTCAGCATCTTCTGTGCAAGCCACAGCAATCTGCAAGCAACCGTATACCTGTTTGTGACCAGTGTCACCCAATGACAGCAAGCCAACCTCCAGCAGCCACTCATCCACCTCGTTGTTGACTGGTGTCTAGGTCTATGTTACTCAGGCCTAAGGTACCGCATTCCCTCCATCATAATGCACTGCCAGGCAGATGATTTTTCAGATGGTTTTGCATGGTGGATCAAAATCTGCTGGTTTCTTTCTGTGTTCATCAATTTTGACAAGATCTCTGACATCACTGGCTGAAATGCAGCCCCAAACTATGACCGAGTCTCCACCGTGTTTTAGTGATGGCTTCAGATACTCACTATTATGTCCCCATGCACATGTTGATAACAAGTTTGAAGTTTGAACCAACAATTTCTGAATTTAGATTCATCACTTAATTAAACCTGTTGCTGCCGATTTTCAGTGCAGTTCTTGTATACTTTGGCAGACCTCACCTTTTCTTTGTTAACTTAAGAATACCTTCGTCACAGCCACCTTTCCACTGAAACCATTTCTGATGAGGCTTTGGGAGTTTTTCCTTCCCACTGTCGGCAAAGTGCTTGCTATTAGGGGGTCATATGATTGTTGGGTTTTTCTTTGTATGTATTATTGTAGGTTCTACCTTACAATATAAAGCACCTTGAGGCGACTGTTGTTGTAATTTGGTGCTGTATAAATCAAATTGAATTCAAATTGAATTGGACAGTATGGGAATCAACCATGATTCACACAATGCTGAGAGATGCTAAGTTTTCAGCTAGTAGTTCTTTAGGAGTCACCTAGGCTGAAGGTGATACAATTTAAAATGGGTTCTTTGCTAAATTGTCTAATATGTGTAAATGGAATGGGTTCATCACTTGAATTAGATGCCTTTTTGTGCATGAATTATTCACAGGTCAGTGTTAAATGGCTTATGAAATTTAAAATACAAACTATTAAATAAGATTCTCCTGGAAATGGTCCAGTACAAGGACTGGATTGAAAATGAGTGGAAATAGCAGCCAGTGTCTAACCCCCCCAAAAAACTTGGACAACAAGGTGAAACCTGCACAGTACTATACATGTGTAATAGCCTTATCAATACAAAGGTCTGGCTAATGTGTATTAAAAGTTAGCAGATTTAAATACTTACATTAGTAAAATTATGAAGGTATTATCAGTTGAATACAGTTGATGCACTCATTATGTAGAGCTGGGCCATGCATACTGTACTACATGTGATGTTTTATGTTGTGTTATAGGATTATTTATTCTATTGTCTTTGTATTGCTTCTGACTTGTATTTGGTCAATTCTGAAGCAATTATTCTGTCGGGCAGTTTAATGGAAAATCCCAATCACCCTATCTTAATGAAAGCATTTCTCAATATAATGAAGAAAGGTTGTACCTATAAGAATGGGGGAATGAAGCCTGTTATTGCGGTAAAAATATAATGTAGGAAAAAAAAGGTTCTGACATTCTTCCTGCTTTGTGATATTTTGTCGCTTTATTAGAGAATTTTAATGATTCAGTCAAAGATGAAAATTGGATTAATTTTTTTAATTTATTTTTGCACTTAATCATTTCCACATTTTATAGATTGAAGACATGGAGTAAAAGTGCAAGAGTAGAACAGAACAAGACCACTCAGGTAAACAGAGCCACACCTTAATTCAGAGTGTGGCGATGCTATGAATAATTTTTCCAGCCTTGGAAATGTCACGCTGGTCTGGTCGAGGCTGAGCTCCATACAGATTATGGTACAGCTGGCAAAATTTCATACTGCTGGATTTCCCTTTGCTGTTTGCAGCCTTTAGAGGGCAGTGAAGAACTGTTGTGAAACAGTCTTTGTCTTTACCTATCAAGTGAAAAAAATTCCCTCAGGCTTTGCTGAGAAGAAAATAACTTGGTTGGGACTCCAGATGCAAAACTGAGATGTTCAGTCAGTTCACGTGACAAAGTGAGAGAGATGCTTTTCCCATTAGGAGGGTGGTGACGTAATAGCGTGCTGTGTTTATTGTTTTTTTCTCTCGCTGTCCACAGCCGAGATTGCCCTGCGTGCAAGGGGGGTTGTCAGACATAACATGTTTATTATTTATTCCTGTAGAGATAGGTGCTGAAACTTTAATAGTTTGTTTACTGCATATATCAATATTTGAAATACACTGCATGAAGATTTTCCTTTTTTCTTTTTTGCCTCTAGGGCAGACATTGACTTTTTTTAAGATGTAGTGCATTTTTTCCAGCTGTACATTAAAAATCTTTTTTTTTTTCCTTTTTTGTCAAAAAGGTTTTTCCTCAAAATACCATGTTTTTAACTTCCCTCTGACCACAGAGTCTACCTCTGTCTATGTCACCATCACTATGTTTGAGTGATACCGTTGAGTGCTTTGACCTCATCAGGCCATGCAACGTTTCCTCCTGTGGTTTTTGGGAGACTGGCTTAGTTCTCTTGCATAATTAAGATGGTATAGACTGCTATTTTTAGGGAGCCGTGGTTACTGTTGTGGCATGAGATCCTAAATTCAGAATATGTGGCAAACACGCAGGTGGTTATTACAGCAGCAGCAAAACTTTACCATACAATCCTCACATTACGAAGGATGTTTTAGTCTAAGCTTTTTGAAGGATGCGAAGGATGAAAAGACTATTGTTGTCCACAAAGTCATGTGCAGACTACATGAGCAAGATACTAGTATTTCTTCTTATATTTGGAGTTCTTCCTTTGTAGGTCAAAGAGAGACACTCGTTAGCCAGTCTTTTTAGTGCAGAGTGATTTTGTAAGGAAAATGAAATTGCATCACGTTTGCAATATTTTATGTGTTTTTTAAAACTGTGGTCTGTTATTCACATTTCCATTTGTGTATTTATAATCTTGTGTCCTGATAGAGTGGCATTTCAGCATTAGTAGACCAAATAATCGCTATTTTTATACTATCAGTTGATTAGATGTCTGAAATGAGCTGTGAAACCAAAACCTCCAGTTTCAATGTACTTTGCCATTGACAGAAGGGTTTAATCAGAATCAGAATACTTTATTGATCCCTGGGGGAAATTATTTTTTGTTACAGTGCTCCATTTTAAACCAACATTAAGACAAGACAGACAATACGCTAACTAAGAATAGTACAATATATACATATATATACATACATACATACATAAGTCACTTATAAATAAATAGTTGGAAAAGAAACATGTGTAGCTGTAGCAGCAAACAGCATGTGGGTGGGGCATCTGCACACTCAGCAACAGCTGTGATGACCATATATGGGATATCTGTCTCAGTGACATAATTAAGAGATCCCCCCCCCCCCCCCCCCCCCACCCAAAAAAAGTCTGAAACTGAGCATACACTGACCTCAATATTTAAAATTTTTGTTCATAGAAAATAGCAGGTGCACTACAGTTTTCTTTGAACCATTGGACAAACAGAAACTTCCCTTTCTATGTACTTACATACTTTAAGATAACACGGTAAGAAATTAAAACGAATACAAGAGCTTGTAGTTATAGCCATTTAAAGTTCAGACACCGAGGCAATTTAACAGTCATATTTCCACTTGATTTGATTTAGAAGGAGTAATTACTGCAGCAGCTGGCTGGAAAATGTGAGAACCTGTCTTCCACCGCTTCCAATTCGAAATGGAGACTTTGGCTTCAAGTGTCTGCCAATACAGAGTTCCTATCAATAACGCTGTTAAATTAATAATCTGTATGCCTCACTGTGAGAAAAAGACTGGGTATTAGGGCTGTGCGATATGACCAAAATCTCATATCCCGATATAAGAATTCTATCGTCCCGATAACGATATAAATCACAAAAATGTAACATTTCCTGAAAATTCTGTGAATCTCAGCTGCGCGTCATGTACCTGGAGTCGAGTGTTTTAACACATGTAGAATAACGTGAAAGAGCAGATTATTTATGGATGAGAAGTAAAAAAGAGCCGACAGGTGCAAAAAAAGAAACCTTAGACTCAAACGTTAGAACAGGCTTTTCCCCGCAGCACGCCGTGTAATAAATACTCACAAAGCAAACGGCGGCCGTTACAACTTATGTCTAAAAATGTATAGTTTCATGTTTATTTTGAAAAGTCTCAACAGGATCTTGAGCTTTATTGTGAAAGGTTTATGTGGAAGATAAACAAGCGGACACGCGATGGTGTTACCGTCGTTGTTGCTAACCACAACGCATAAAAACAGGCGCTTGTCCGTAGTGTGGTTATATAAAATATAAGAGAAAGAGAGAACTTTAAGAAATTCATATAGCCACTACAGTGACCATCAAAACGATGAAACAATAATGCCCTAAAGAGTTTATTTTGCGACACCACGAAACAAAGGATAGTGTAAAATGAAACGATAGACGTTTTTATATCGTCATCCGATATATATCGTTATATCGAACGGCCCTACTGGGTGTGTGTGTATATATATATATAGAGAGAGAGAGATAGATATATGGGAAAAAAAACATCAAGTTCGACTTAAACAGTGAAATAATAAATGAAGACAGGTCCAGGAGAAATACAGTGGGGGAAAAATAATGTATTTGTCTTGTTCAACTAATTTATTTTCACTGATCTTATTTTGGATCAAAGTGAGAGTCATGAGGCCGCAAACTGCAGCAGGTGTGCAGCTGACAGGAGACAGCTGCAGTGGAATCATATTTAATTGCGGTGACAACAACATTTTATGTTAACATAAGTGTAATAAAAGCTTACTGACAGGTGTTACACCAACCCCTACTAGCTTCACGTGTAAAGACTCGAACATGACAAGAGTGAAAGTAAATGATAGTGAGCATAGTTGTCTCATCTTTTCAGCCATGTCTGCTTACTTTGATCACAGTTTGTATGTTTGCAGAAGTTTTTTATGTAAGTGGAAACAGCAGCTATTGGTGTAAAATGCCTCCAAAATGCCAATATCCTACTGTTAGCTTCCTCTGTGCTATGTTAGCTGTGTTGCTAGCTGATGGCTTGTTGGGTGAAGAAAAACCACAGCAGCACAGAACTGAAATGAACATCTCCATCTATAGATCGACTTGTTGTTGACAATATTGTTTTTAACGGGATTAAGATAAGATAAGATAAGATTTGCTTTTTAAACCCAAAGTTTTAAAAGCAAAACTACACAACTGAAATGAAGATAAAAATGAGGAAAAACAAAAAGATATTTTTTGTCTTCTCTTTCCAGGTGTGTGGCACAACTTTGTTCTGTGTTTGGCAGCGTTGGCCTTTCTCTTCCTGTTGCCTCTCCTCCTGTTTCCCATGTACGCCACCGGAGCTGGAGCGCTGGTCACAGAGGTTGTGCAGGTCAGTGCCTCAGTTTCACATATCAGGTAAAGGGGTAGGTCGACGTGATAGAAAATCCATTTTCCATAAAGTTACTTGTCGTTCCTCTACATGAATTAATTTTAGCTGAGCTTAGCAGAAAGCTGCCCTGCCTCTGTCCCAAACTGAACTGATGTGAAGCCTGTGAGCAACAAACCCGCTGAATGTTTCATTTTCTGTCTGAGGTGGGAATGTCATTGTCATAAATTAATCAAATAAACACTGAAATAAACCACTGCTTTAATGCTGCATAATGCTATTACATCATCAGCCAGATTACAATCGATGATGATGAGGATTGTTGATTTAAGATGAGAAAGGCTACAAAACACACCTCTGTTTACCTGTGGAGGTGAGGTACATCAGGTGAACAGCTTAATAATATTACTACTAATAATATTATCATCAATAATGTTATTTTTGGGTAATTGAGCCTTTATATATGTTTAAAAAATTCTCCGTGAATTGCTACCTTATCGTGGTGGAGGGGTTTGTGTGTCCCAGGGATTCCAGGGGCTATGTTGTCTGGGGGCTTTTGCCCCCTGGTAGGGTCTCCCATGGCAAATTGGTCCTGGGTGAGGGACCAGACAAAGAGCGATTCAGAAGACCCTTATGAAGAAAACATCGAGGGAAAAGTTTACCCTGCCCGGGATAGGGTTACCGGGGTCTTGCTCTGGAGCCAGGCCCGGGGAGTGTGCCCAAGGGCGAGCGTCTGGTGGCCGGGCCTTAGTCCATGGGGCCCGGCTCGGCACAGCCCGAAAAGGGGACATGGGCCCATCCTCCCGCGGGCCCACCACCCGCAGGAGGCGCCATAGGGGTCGGGTGCATTGTGTGCCGGGCGGCGGCCAGGAGCGGAGGCCCTGGCGGACTGATCCCCGGCTGCCAAGACTGGCAATTGGGACATGGAATGTCACCTAGAAATGGAAATCAGGGGCAGTACCCCTGGACTGGCAGACCGGGGTGGTGGTCCCCATCTTTAAGAAGGGGGGGCTGGAGGGTGTGTTCCAACTACAGGGGGTTCACACTCCTCAGCCTCCCTGGGAAAGCCTATGCCAAGGTGCTGGAAAGGAGAGTTCGTCCGCTGGTCGAACCTCGGATACAGGAGGAACAATGCGTTTTTTGTCCTGGTCGCATAGCACTGGACCAGCTCTTTGTCCTCTCAAGGATACTTGAGGGTGCATGGGAGTTTGCCCAACCAGTCTACATGTGTTTTGTGGACTTGGAGAAGGCATTCGACCGTGTCCCTCGGGGTGTCCTGGAGGTGCTGTGGGAGTATGGGGTGTCTGGCCCATTGCTACGGGCCATTCGATCCCTATACAACCGTTGCAAGAGCTTGGTTCGCATTGCCAGCAATAAGTCAGACTCGTTTCGGTGGGTGATGGGCTCCGCCAGGGCTGCCCTTTGTCTCCGGTTCTGTTCATAATTTTTATGGACAGGATTTCTAGGTGCAGCCAAGTGGCGGAGGGCTTTCTCTTCGGTGGCCTCAGAATCTCATCTCTGCTTTTCGCGGATGATGTGGTTCTGTTGGCTTCATCGGGTGAGGGCCTCCAGCTCGCACTGGAACGGTTCGCAGCAGAGTGTGAAGCAGCGGGAATGAGGATCAGCACCTCCAAATCTGAGGCCATGGTTCTCAGCTGGAAAAGGGTGGAATGCCCACTCCGGGTCGGGGAGGAGTTCCTGCCCCACGTGGAGGAGTTCAAGTACCTCGGGGTCTTGTTCGCGAGTGATGGGAGAAGGGAGCCAGAGATCGACAGACGGATTTGTGCAGCGGCTGCAGTGATGCGGACGCTGCACCGGTCCGTCGTGGGGAAGAGGGAGCAGAGTGTAAAAGCGAAGCTCTCAATTTACTGGTCGATCCCTACCCTCACCTATGGCCACGAGCTGTGGGTAGTGACCGAAAGAACGAGATTGCGGATACAAGCGGCGGAAATGAGCTTCGTCCAAAGGGTGGCTGGCCTCTCCCTTAGAGATAGGGTGAGAAGTTCGGCCATCCAGGAGGGGCTCAGAGTAGAGCCGCTGCTCCTCCACACCAAAAGGAGCCAGCTGAGGTGGTTCGGGCAACAATACATAATCCCCTGTAGTAAATAGTTAAGTAAAATATAGTTATAGCCAAGTCTGTAGTTGGAGTCTATGCTCTTTATATGTTCTTTACCACTGCTAGTGTCCCTTTATTAGCTCATTTAATCCACTTTAAAAATCCATGTAGGGTGCTTTATCTGCTCATCAGTGTAGCAGCATTTAAAATACTTGAACAATGACCAGAATACTGACTATCACTAATCTCCAACCAGGAAAGAAGGGTCAGAAAAAGCAAAACCAGGCTAAATTCATGTGTTAAGTTCTTGTAAACATCCACAGAGGGGGAGTAGAAGACTAACTGGAAGCTCTGCAGTCTGGAATGTACGCTTTGTACGGTCAGAACAGGAATACCCTGCAGTGGGTGACTAAAACCACCCAGAACGTCACTAGTTCCTGTGTGTCGCTGATACTGATGAAGCGAGGTGTTTGACCAGACTCCAAAGGAGATAATAACCAGCCCCGTTGCCATCTGACAAACAGCACAATAGTATCAGCTATATTACCACTAGATTTCTTTCCTTAGGCTATGTGACTTATGAGCTCATCCTCCCCACTTAAATCCACGGTAAATACTTTTTTAAATTTTATGACTTAATCATTTATTATTTCATTAATGTATTTATGCTGCAGCAGTGTAGCCACAGTTGGTGACTGTTGCTCAAGAGCTTATTGTATTTGTCAGAGTTTCCCAACTATTGCAAGCTTGCAGGACTGAAGCCATCAGATTTCACTTGTGTGACCTTTTGCCCATTTAAATCAAGATTTATGTCTGCGTGTGTATTTGGTCCAGAGCTCTGCAGCTGACGGTCCCAGGGGTCTGTCAGTTGGGGACATAGTGACAGGCCTGGAAGACTGTCCCGTCAGGGGAGTGGAGGACTGGACCAGCTGCCTGTCTCACCTCGCTCACACACCACAGACGGGATACTGCGTCCCTGTCGCCAGCCTGCAGCCCAGCTGGGCTCATGGACGAGGTGGGTGAGGAATTTGTTCAGCAAGGCCACCGGACTTGCTCTATCAAGACATAAGAAAGCCGTATTATTTCATAGTTTTGTATGTACGCCTCCAATAAAGAGCCAGCTGAGTACCTCTACCTGGAGACTTGACTGTATTAAATCGTAATAGCATCATAAATTAACGTCTTTCAAAAGGCAGCTATTAAACTACTTTATTAATCACTTGATTTAAACATTAATTGACCTTGTTTTGTCATCACTACAGTGGGCCACTTAAATATTAAACGGGGTCACAGTTACAGAGCAGCAACAGGAGCTCCGATTGGCCAAGTGTCAACTCATGTGGGAGGTAATTGTGTAACAGCTGGCCAATCCTAGCTCCTGCTGCTTCTCTGTGGTCTAGAATTTACTCAAGTGATTTAGGAGCAGATGCCCTTAATGTTAATTTTCTATTATAGTCCTAAATTTTTTTTATTGACATAACAGCTTAGAGATCAGACATTTATGTCATTTTATTTGTCCTTTGTCTTTCAAAGTCTGTGTCTTGGATGGTTATCGAAAATAAGCTGAAACAAGTTATCACTGGGGATTTTGCTTATGATACTCTTCTTACTCTGGCATTAGTAATTATTGTCATATTAGATATGCAGAACAGAGTCTTTGGGGTTTTTCGCCTGAAGCACACCAGATTAATGTGCTTTTTACTATGCAGAGTTAAGCCAATGACCTTTTAAGGAGTCCAGAAGACTTTTTAGTCATCGAATAAATGGTGTGATATTGTGTTATTTTTATCTAATCATCCATTTCGAGTCCACCTACTAACAGAACATCTATTTTTAAGATTCTTTTCAGAGTTGTGCTATATTTTCCATTTGTTTCTCTCCCCCCTGTAGCTTTCAAGCGTCTGGATGGAACGATGGACTGCTGCAGCAACAACAGCCTGACCGACCTCTGCTTCTCTTACATTAAATCACAGGGCAGGAGCAGCAGAGAGAGAGAGGTGACACACACTCACTGACAGATGTGGGGGCTTTTTGTGGCTGGTTAGTCATACAAACAGGTCTCAAAACCTTTTAGACAGTCGCGGATATTTATATTACTTCCTTTGTTCACTTCCCTTTTATTTCCATGTGTGACTTTCCATGAGTTTTCAGCTGCGGTGCTGTGAAAAAAGTTTGACACTGTTCGAGTAAAGTTAGGATTTCTATTAGCATTTGGTGTGAGCACACTTTGTCTAAATCACCAGTTCTTCTTATCGCCTTATTTTCTTGAGTAGCCACAGTTCTTCTGTGGGTTTTTATGCCACTTCTGTTACGTTTTGTTCTTGCGATTGAAGATTACTCTGTGTCAACCTTACATGCTGAAGTGACCCAAATCTGATTGGTTTTGCCCCAGAGTGACAGAGCTTGAGCATCTGCATTCGAGGGCTGCTTTACATGAGAGAGCTGGTTTTATGACCCCTATTGGGACAATGAGATTGAAATTTTTCTGTTTTTTTTTCTTGCCTGTCACCACCCACAGCTCTGTCTGGGCTGATGTGCCACCAAATGTTGGCAACACAGCAGCGGTTAAGGCTTATTCTTGTCTTGTCTGCTTACCTCTACAGTAAATTATCCTGAATGTGTACAGTAACACAGTGGCGGCACGGTGGTTAGCACTGTTGCCGCACAGCAACAAGGTCCTGAGTTCAATTCCACCATCAGGCCGGGGTCTTTCTGTTTGGAGTTTGCATGTTCTCCCCGTGTTTGTGTGGGTTCTCTCCGGGTACTCTGGCTTCCTCCCACCGTCCAAAGACATGCAGTTTGTGGGGATAGGTTAATTGGATAATCCAAATTGCCACTAGGTGTGCAAGTGCGAGAGAATGTGAGCATGAATGGTTGTCTGTCCCTGTGTGTTAGCCCTGTGACAGACTGGCGACCTGTCCAGGGTGTATCCCGCCTCTCGCCCAATGACAGAGTTAAATGAAACCCCAACCACTTGTGGCTAAAACCTCTTTGGGTGGAGGTCGCAAAAATCTCTGTGTAGGAAAGCCCCTTCCCTGTCATCTCTACTTATGTTGTTACTGTTGTATAAATTAAGGTTTTGTTGATGTTCTTGTGGCTGTGGGGCATTTTCCAAACCCCCATCTGGAGGAAATGAACACCAACAATTAAAGTTTGAATTCTGATACATTTATTTCATAAATTCTGGTGAGTTAGAAGTGTCCCCCAATGACAGCTGTCAATTATCAGTACTGTTTTATTGTTACATAATCTTGCCTGACACTTGCAATGTTGCCTAAAGGGTAAGATGTTGCTTGCTGTAAAGGGACTTAATAAAATTAATAAAGGTTTTTCAGTATTCAAACAAATTTGGCTTCAAGGCCTGCAGTGTGAAGGATAGCCTCTGAGTCTGGCTGTTTGCTCACAATAAGAAAATTATGATTGAATACTTTCTGTTTGTATTTGCTAAAAAATTAAATTCCGCTTACAAAAAAACAAACAAAATACACGTAGCAGACATCTAAGCGGAACAAACCGAGCTATCTTTTCCAATCTTCTGTTCTCCAATTTTGGTCAGCCTGTGCAAATTCTAGCAGACAAGAATAGGACTCCGTGTGGTCTTCTGCCCATGTGCTTCAAGGTATGCTCTTCTGCATACCTTGGTTCTATTAAGTATTTATTTGAGTTACTGTTGCCTTTTCTATAGATCAAAACACACTGGCCATTCTTCTCTGACCTCAAAATGTAATTTTTACCCAGAGAACTGCAGCTGAGTGGATGTTTTCTCTTCTTCAGATCAGAAAGTCATACAGATGGTTGTGTGGGAAAATCCAAGTAGATCAGCAGTTTTTGAAATACTCATACCAGCCCACCTGACCCCATAACCATGACACTTAAATCACCTTTCTTACCCATTCTGCCATATGATTGGCTAATTAGATATTTGCATTAACCAGTAGCTGAACTGCTCTACCTATCAAAGTGCCTGCTAGGTGTATTTCTGAAATGTCTGTGTTAGGGGATGTCATGAGTTGAGTTGTAGTCACCAAAAATAATCATCTCCTATTTTGCGCTGCTCTCTATTATCGCATTCAAGCTGCAATGCCAGTGTCTCCTCCCAGTCTCAAATGGGGGCGCTTTCATAACCTTGTAACCTTATTTACAGAAAAGAATAATTAGATATACATTTTGAAATACAAGCTGAAAGTGTTTGTGCAGTCGTGCTTTGTATGGAAAAAGACACCGTACCAAAATGAATGGGTGTTAATGGTGGAAACAGAAGCTAGCTAACATGGAGAAAAGCTGCATGTAACTGAACAAAGCTGTAACTGAAAATCGGTTTTTTACTTCCTGTGTTTTTTGTGTAATCCTGTGGCTTCAGTACGCCTGCATGCCAGTACGTAAGATGGTGACGGGAACGCGAGTGTGTCATACAGATGACGACTGTGCTGCACATTCCCACACTGCCAGCATTTGCGTCACGCCTTCTCTGGAGAACCAGACTCGCTTCATCCGTGTCACACACCCTCCCAACACGCACATGCTGTTCGTGGGATATCCGCCACACCTGCAGTATGCAGGTACGTACACTTATGTCACCTCCATTTGTGAATGTAGGACATAATTAGCTGAAGCAACCATTTGTTGAACATATCATTTGTTTAAATCTTGTGTTTTCAGTTTCAAACTTGTAATAAGCAACTGCATTTACTGTAATAAGCAAGTAATTGGTGTTTACAGTGTTCTGTAGATGTTGAACTGACTCTGGGCAAGGCAGAGGGAGTAATCACGAAGAGCCTGGATGTTTTCTCAGCTCATATTTAAGATTCATAAAGTGTTCAGTGGATCAAACTGAGGACCTATATATCCTGTGTTTTCTTATTTCCACAGTGAGTCTGACTAACTTTGTCCCTCGCTTTGGATTCCTCCACCTGGACCTTCCTGTATTCCTAGAAACCTTCTGCAAGTATCCTTTCAGGTTAAAGGGACTACAGTCATAATCAAGGATGGGTGTAAGAAGAATGAACCCTACTCTTCTGTCACTTTAAATTATAACATGCAGTGCAACATTTTATCATGTGTTGCATGTTCTCAGTTTCCTCTTTTAGGATTATATAGCATAAAAGTTTCATCTTACTTGATTCCAAATGTCTTTTTCTGAATAAAAGACCCCTTTTTAACATCTAATCAGCACAGTCAAGAGGCCAGATGCACTTTAAGATTGCCTGAATGCAGCCCTTAATTGCATTGCTGTGCACATTTCTGATTGCAGTTCAACCCTTTTTAAGCCGTTTTTACATTTTTGTAGGTCTGTTTTTCTTTGTGACTACTTAACAAAGTAGTTATCTCTTGGCACTGCTGATTGGTACTTGGATTGATTGAAAACGATTTTTATTTGGGCTGAAAAGAACATGGTCTCATTAAGGTCATTAAGTTTATGTTAAGATGACGGTGAAGGCTAAAACTGTATCTCGTTAATGTGAATTCACCTTTTTATTTGTAAGGGTAGGGTGAGTTGTTTCTTCTTGTTATGTAATGCTTTGAAAGTTAAAAGCATGCTCTTTGGTCTTGGGGCATTTTGGATGATTCAACGTTGATATGTTTTTAATGGTGATCTTTTGAAAACCAGCACTGCTCATATTTGACCAGGTGATTGTAGCGTGCCGCCTTTTCTGATTACTACTGGTGAGCAGCTACCTGCTCATCTAGTCATTTTCAGCTTCCAGTTCTTCCTCAGTAGGATTTTTTTCCCTAAAATCTAATTATATGTTTTATAGTTTTATATCCGTTGCTTACACGTGTACATGCAGTGCTAATTCAATTATGGAAAAAATTCTGTATATAAAGGATGAATGCGTCTTTGGTTTCTAAAAGGTGAAGTCAATGCAGACATGCCTTAAACATTCATTCATAATGATAAAAAGCCAGAGGGTGATTCCTTTGGTCAGACGTTCAATTGTACTAACATGCATTTGGGGAGGGGGAGCCTTTTCCACACTTGATCTGTGCTGTCCTTAAACACATCCCTGTTGGGTTTATGGGTTTATTTCTGACTGACTTGCTAGTTTTAGGTCATGTCAAATCCAGCATCTTGTTCGTTTTTCGAGTTATGTTCCCATTAATGTCAAAAAGGAAGATAAAGAATACAGTATATTTTATTTCCTTTTTCTTTCTTGTGTTCGACAAGAGTGTGCAGTGCCCTTCAGATTCACAGTCAGATTGACTTTGTGATGTACTGTTTCAAAAAGCCAACATGGCAACGGCCATAATGATTAGTTTGAGAGTTCAAACACCAGACTGCACAAACCACTGAGTAACATCATGGTGGATCCCTTTATTTTTTTTATGGACAGACACTCCAAAGTAACAACTAATTGAGAGTATATTCTAGATAATGCTGTTTCTACTGGTTCTCACTGATGTGATATGCTTTGGCTGAATTAAATGACAGATGTTAAGAAGATGCAATGTAAAAACGTATCTCATTAATCTTTAATTAATAGTTTAATTCCCCTCTCCAACTCCAGTCCTCGAGAGCTGCTGTCCTGCAGCTTTTAGATGCATCCCTGCTCCGACACAGCCCTATCAAATGGTTTAATTGCTTCTTCAGCTTCAAGTTTGACAAAGGCCTGGTAACAAGCCATTCATTTGATTCAGATGTCCTGGAACAAGCATGAATCTAAAAGCTACAGGACAGTAGCTCTCGAGGACTGGAGTTGGAGTACCCAGCCTTACAATATAGATAGAAATGTCCAACAATCACAACCTGTGAACAAGCAGTTGGTGATGGTCAAGAACTCCTGTTTCACAGGAAGAGTTCTGGCAGAATCAACCTCATGGAGGCCACTGCAACTGGTTGAGGAATTAAGGGAAAGTAAAGAGGAATAATGAGAAACCACAAAGGGGAAAGTACTAATGGTATGCCTTTGGGAAGTGTAAAGTAGAGCGTTGTGGCAAAGGGCAACTTTTTTGTTCATCATCTGTTTATCATCAACAGCCAGAGCTTATAGTAGCATAACTATGGGACTGTTCAGGGCCTACTGAAGGGAATTTACCAAAATGGAAAGTTTAAGGTAGAGAGTGTGTCTGTGTCCTGAGCCCAAACTGGGAGCTGTCTCAACAGGAGAGAATATTTCTTTCAGACAATTAACCAAATTGGAGTTTTTGAGCTAACTGTAAAGAATGGACTGCTACTGTTTGCTAGCTGTCCAGCAGACAGAAGTAAACTTTCTCTGCTTCCATTGCTCGCTGCTTAAACTGACACTTAAATAATTGCCTGTTACTGTGTTTGTTTTCCTGAGCTGCCCTTCCTCTCAGATACGTGGTGTCCCTCTCTGGCGCATTAGCAGTAGTCAACTCTGTGCCGTGCTTTGCTCTCGATGGTCAGTGGATGCTGAACGCCCTGCTGGAGGCCACGCTGGCCAGTGTGGTAATAGACCGTCAGAAGCGTGAGCTGATTGGTTTCTTCCTGCTCCTGGCAGGCAGTGCCCTGCTGGCGGCCAACGTGGCGCTGGGCCTGTGGATGGTCACGGCACGGTAGCCACAGCGGTCAGCTGCCCCGGTGGACTGAGAGATGTTGTCTCAGGATGCGTTTGAGTGTTGTGGACCATTAAACTGTGAACAGACTGCATTACCCAGAAGCACTGCCCACCTTGTGGAGACTGTTGAGTATAACATCACTCTGCCTTTAAAATTGGACCACCAGGGAAAACAACTTTAATCCACCTTGTTGCTGCCATAAATCCAAAAGCACACAAACAAGTTAACAAATGCACTTGCTGTAAAGCACTGTCCTATGTGACTGTTTACAAAGACTGTACTGATGAAACATGTGTGTTTGTGTTTTTCATTACGTTGATTCCAAAAATGCCATATTTTGCTGAGGTATTGACTAAGCTAACCTGTGGACACAAAAACGTTTAAGGAGCTTTCTTTTGTTTTCTGGTGAATGCATGGCAATATAATAATCTTGAATTCCTTATCACTGTTGAAAAACTTTACTACCTACTGTTCATGAAAACATGAATTATTTAATTAAATGAATGGACTCCTATCAATTTGACCCTATTTAAATGGCGTCTATCCTTCAGATTGATCTGGCATTGCAGTGCGAAAATTGCTTTCTTTTTCACTCACCTTTTCTTTATGTGTACGTTTTATTTTTTATTATATGTCTGCCATATAGTTGCAAAAGTCAATTTCTAGAAATTGTGAAATAAAAATAACAGTTTTTCCTCTTTCTTTCCTTTTTCTTTTGTCTGTTGAAGACACTGTTGGTATGTCTGGCAAGTGTTTTCCCACTTTATACTTCTACTACACATGTCTTACTTTTATTCATCAATTTGTCATTTAGTGACAAAACATTAGATATCATAATTTATATTTAAGCAAAAAAAAAGATCATTTTGTGTAATATGTGCAATTTTCCCTATGAAGCAGTTAACATTACCTGCACTGCAGCAGTGACAATACTGTATACTGTCACAGTGATAATACTGCATTTACAATAAAACAGCAGCAACAAAGATGATATGACAAGAAAATTGATTATAATGAAACACAGAAGTGCTTAGGATAGAAAAGTCCTCACACTTCAGTAAGATTTAAACAATGAGAAATTAAACTCACTGACCACTAAAGCCATGTGCACATGTTCAGCTTCTTGTTAATGCTAACATCTAATCAGCCAATCACATGGCAGCAATTTGGTTAATTTAGGCATTTACATGTGGTCCTCGTGATGCTAAAGTTCAAACTTCAAAAGGGAGTTGATTTATATGACTTTACATGTGTTCTTGGTGCTGGTCTGAGTATTTTAGAAACTGCTGATTTACTAGGATTTTCTGGCCATCCCCAGCAGTAACTCAGATACGCACTTGTTGGCGAAGAGCATCACTGAACACACAACATTTAGATGGTAGCGCCAGAATTGTGCGCAAACAACATGAAAGCAAGTGGTGTAATGGTATGGTGTATATCTTATATGTATATCTTAGTACCCTCAGTACCAACTGAGCATTGTTAAATCACCACAGCCTACCTAAACATTGTTGCTGACCCTGTCTGTTTCTTTATGCCCATATTGACAACTTCTGAAAGCTGTTTCCAGCAGGATAATGCCCCATATCACAAAGCTCAAATCATCTCACACTGGGTTCTTGAACATGACAATGAGTTCACTGTACTCAAATGGCCTCCACAGTCACCAGTTCTAAATTCAATAGAGCAGCAGGATGTGGTGGGACTGCAGACTGGCTTCATGGATGTTCAGCTGACAAATGTGCAGTAACTGTGAAACGGAACCAAAACGTCTGATGACTTTTTCCATCACCTTGTTGAATCTGTAAGTGTGAAAAGAATATTAAAATAAAAGAATTTACATAGTGTGAGTTTAAGATTTAAGCTTGGAAGGCATGAGCAAGTTGCCTTTTTCATTATTATGCTTTTGGCTATGATACGCGTTATCTTAATACAGGGTGTTCGCGTGCAATAAAACATTTTTCTTCCCCTTACATAGTTTGATGGAGCCAGTGGAATATAAAGTATTCAGATCTTTTACTGTAGTAAAAACAGCCATACCACTGTGTAGGAGTACTCTGCTACAAGTAAAAGCTGTGGTCGCTGTGGTCTGTCAGGGTTGCTAAAGGTCATACGCCTGATCTTTCTCTCAGGAGGCTGCAGAGCACCTTTCTAACTTTATACCCGGCATGTTCCCAGCATATTGGCCCATTGTATTCCTCAGATACTGTAACAAAAGCACACAAGCTACACTTTTAGTAACAGCGCCAAACCACAGTGTTTTCACAGAGCCGTGCAGTGATTATGTTTCTTGAGTGCGTGAGCGAGAGGATTGACACATTGTAATTTGGAAGGGTGTTTCCCACAGACTGTAAATACTGATTGGCCTTGAGCTTAGCCACAGAGGTGTGTTTAGTAAGATGAGCAGACACCTCTGTCAGCAGGTTCAACATTGAGGCCACTTTGGAGACTCTTATCACTGAATAATTAGTGCAGTGTATGTCTGTGGGAAGATCGGACCATGTTGCACGCATGAGTCTGAGGACTTGGCGTCTTTTGCGTGTGTACATTCGTCCTCTGATAAGGCACATTGGAAGCTTATTTTTTTTGCCAATCTATGCAAACAGATTGCTTATGTGCCCTTGTGTGTGTGCTTCTGTTGCTTATCTTGCACTAATGACAGCCTGCAGGGATGCTTGGGTAAACAGACATGGGAGGATGATGAACAGTAGTGAGGGAGAGGGCAGAAAAGAGGCATGTTCTGCCTGTCTGGTTTATAGTGAGAAATTGCCCCTAATTTAATGCTGCAATCTCCCCCATTTACCTATAATAAAGGGCTGCTGTCATATTTTAGTGTTATTATTCTTACATTTGTTTGATAGCACTAAATACAAATGTGGCTGCGACTAATGGGGATGTCATGGGCCATTAAGTATTTGGCTATGATCCAAATTATTGTACGAGTTGAAAATTTGACCCCATGATGAGACAGAATAAAATGAATGGATCACCAGTGTTTATTACAAATCATTTTCTATGGTCTTCACCAAATTCCATGACAAGCTATCATAACATTGTTCTGTTTTTTTTGTTTTTTCCCCCACTACAGCTCTATAAACTGTAGGCTTTAACAGAAGAAAGTCATTAAAGTGAGATCAAACTTAAATATCTGTGGAGTGTCTCTGTAACCTATCCTGTGGTTGTTTAAATTCTCCAATAAAAACACAAAGAACACTAGATGGTTAAACTAGAGGAAAAAATTATAAAATAATGACAGTCTCAAACTGAATAAAACCTCTGGGGGCTGAATGAGTAACAACTCCCATCCAAATCTGTTCAGTAGTTGTCCCAATGTTTATGTAAACATGCACACAACATCATGTTGCTGCTAGGTTATTAATCCTGTGGGGAACACTGATATCTGTGCTAAATTTAATGATAATTCATCCTGTAGCTGTGAAACGACAACCACAAAAACAGCAACACACGACTGATCATTTCATAGTGACGCAAGAGGAAAGACCCTGCATTGCAATTTTGCAGTGCTTTTAATAAAAAATTAAGTTTTTAAACTTAACCCTCTCGGGAACACGTGTCTACACAAAATATCTTAATGGTTCATCTTGTGGGGCGATCGTGGCTCAAGAGTTGGCAGTTTGTTTTGTAATTGGAAGGTTGCCGGTTTGAGCCCCAGCTCGGACAGTCTCGGTCGTTGTGTCCTTGGGCAAGACACTTCATCCGTTGGCTACTGGTGGTGGTCAGAGGGCCCGGTGGCGCCAGTGTCCGGCAGCCTCGCCTCTGTCAGTGCGCCCCAGGGCAGCTGTGGCTACGATGTAGCTTGCCATCACCAGTGTGTGAATGTGTGAATGAGTGAATGTAGTGTAAAGCGCTTTGGGGTCCTTAGGGACTAAGTAAAGCGCTATACACACACAAGATGATGAACACACCCACAAGATGAACCATTAAGATATTTTGTGTAGACACATGTGTTCTCCAGAGGGGATCAGGCCATTTACAGGCCATTTATTCAAAAAACTCAAAAAAAGATACAATTGCATTATGCTGCTAAGACAATTGAAGGGTGCTTTGTAACAGTTAGTTTAGTGATTTAATCTGTTGGGGGACCATGAATATCTGAACCAATTCCACAACAATCCAAACAGCAGACGATGACTCTTTGCAGAAAAACCATAAATAATAATTTTATAGTAGCTTTAAAAGAAAGGTAAGACAGGCTCTAGATGAATGTCAGAACTAAAATTCTTGACAGTCTTTTCAAATTAAATTAAAAAAATACCCATAAAGACAGTTAATGGTGACACTAGAAGAAAAAGAGAGCTGATAATCAGAATCTGTAGACTAAGTGCTCTGGGGAGTATTAATATATCAATCAAATCTCACATTAGTCTATCCAGATTTTTCAGCACTTTTAACAGTATTTGTTGTAACTTAATCTTATGGGCAACACAAATATCTGTATCAGATTTCACACCACTCCTTAAAGTAGCTGATAATATTCAAAACAACTCCTCTGTGGACCACAAAGATGGCAAAAATATAGCTTTGACTGGTCATTCTGTATATGATATTTTAATTAAGTTAATTTAGATTTTTCTTCATATTAGTTACAAATTACAGCTCAAAGGCTTTTCAGGATTGGCTGCTATGTGTAGAGACTTGCATCTAGAAGAACTCTGATTTTTATTTCTTTTCTTTTGACAGTTTAGCATTGTCTTTTTTCACTTTTGGAGGTTGGAATGTCGAGCATGAAGTATCGGTTAGACAAATCAGCTCCACCGCAGTGGTGATGCTTCTGACAGCTTCTACAGTAATTTAAAACATATCTTTGTCACAAGTGAGTACAGCTCTTTTTAAATGTCCAAATCTTTAGATGTAATTTCTGCTGTCTTACACAGATACACAGATGTAGCCCTACCTGTGAATGGAATTTTCTTTAGGTTTATTTAGGACTCTTGGTTCAGGTTTCACTTCTGGAGATGGCTGCACATTCTGTTTGTAAGAGTAGATGGAGACTTCAGTAAGTAACCACAGGCTGCACCCCGCGAACTACTTCGCCTTGGTGATCACTTGCCCTCAAAATAGACACGTAGTAATGTGTATTTGTTTGTTTTGTATGTGAAAAGTAGAAACTGTACAGTGGCAGCTGAAAAATCCTGTTTAATGATAATTTCATAATCTCTCAACAACCCTCAAACTAGGAAACATTAAGTCAAAAAGATTTGACCCAAAAGGTTGTTGGACATTTGCAAAAAACACTACATTTCTTTTACTGTGTGTTTTAAGATGTTGATCTCTTAATTGTTTATTAACTATATTTTTGTTATTCTGTGTTTAGACATGTTTTGTGGACAGGAGTCAGGAAAATCAACGATGACAATCCACTTGTCATCTTCCTTCTTGCTAAGTTAGCGGAAAACTGTTTTCCTTAAAGACAGACTGTTACTGCTGAGTAGCATTAGTGATTTTGTGCTCAACACTAAGTGTACAAATTGCTGATTGATGTGAACCACAGGATATGCATCTGCTATTAGCACTGATGGTGAAGATAATATTGAGAATAAATTCAGATGACAGAAACAGGACGTTACAGGCTACTTGCGGGTGTGCTTGTACTGAGAGGTACATCTTTTGGATTTTTGGATATCAGTTTTTTTAACTGTTGTGTAATTGTTATATCTCTTGTCCACGAAGGACTCCTCCCAGGATATCAGGTAATAGTTGTTTCTATGACCTTTATCTAGGTTTTAGGATTTAGTTAGACTATATTTAAGAGCATGATTAACAGAGGACAATCCGAACAAGGAGGTATAGCTGCCTCATGACTGTAGTTTGCTATCAGAGACCAGTAAAGTGGTCTGTGGGAAGGACAGACCTCTAAAGGGAAGTGGTCGTGGTTCTCTCTACACAACTTGATCTTTGGTAACTGATAAACTACCAATGGGAAGGGTGGTGGCTCGAGTCCAGTAACAGTAAATGGGAAAGAGACACCAAACCCACTGGGAAACACTTTATATTTAAGTGATGTTGCAGGCTTTTAAACCACGTCTGGATTGGTATGTGCTAGCAAAAAATAACACTAGTTTATAGTAATATCTTGTGATATTTTCTACTCTATGAATATATAAACATATCAGGTACCATCAATGAAGATCATCCACAGTGCAGTACTTGAACAAGAGGGTTTGAGTGCTGTAGTGCTGTCAGCAAAGCTTGGGTGGTTAGCAAGTTGTCAGTTCTTTCAACGATTTCTTCCTGTTAAAAGGGTTATTTTTCCTTCCCACAGTCACCAAGTGCTTGCTTATTTGGGGGGTTTCTTCTTACTATTGTACAGTCTTTACAATATAAAGTGCCTTGGGGGGACTGTTATTGTGCATTAGTGCTATATGAATTAAACAGAATTTAATGGAAATTAATATTTTGTACAGGTACAATTCACAGACAGATACCTGCTAAATGGAAACCTGATAAATATCAGTCTAATAAAATACTAAAATTACACCTACACCAGTTCTTCTTGGTCAGTTGATTTTACAGAACAAGGCATATTATTTGTCAGATAAGTCTTTTAAGATGTTTAGGAGCTGTCAGTCAAAGCAGTCACACAGTTACTGTAGCTTTAAGCCTTTCCAGTATCCAAATGGTGCTAAAATATGTTATAAAGTGGTATACGATCAATATAAGGCAAAACTGTTTTTATTAGCAGGTTGTGAATACTCTTAGATGTTGGAGCCAATGGGATTCCTGCTTGACTTCCTTTTAAGGCCAGCTTCAAGTGGCCATTAGAGGAAGTACAGGGTTTAGTCACTTCTGAACTGCCCTCAGTTTTTAGTTCCAGAGGTTGCTGCTTGGTTGTTAGTGATATACTGTTCTTCACTTTTTTGCTGCTATCGTGACTATTTGGATGATGTTATCGTGATCATACCTGCTTAAAAACTGTACAAGCTAATAGGCAAGCATACATTACAACTGAGAGATAGCCTGCAGCTCTGAAACTGTAATATTTGGAAGTTACGCTAGTTTATTGTTTTCTTATTACCTTCTGTTGAATATCTGTATTCCTCACAATTAGGTTACACGTTGCTAAGTTATTGATCTTATTTATGCAACTTGAGACTGAAGGATAACTGAAGGTTAATGCATTCTTGAGAAGGGCTTTACATTCAATGGATTCAATGGATTTTTGTTTTGTTTTTTTAATAGCTGGAGCAACAGAACCAGCTCTTGATTGCCAATCTGTAAAGCAACTGAAAAAATTAGAGACTAAAAGCGGAGCAGAGGCAATCAAAACACTATGAGTAGGGTCCCAGTTGAGAATTGAGACAATGAGATATAAACAGGACACAAGTGATTGTTAGTCAGAGGGGTGAACAATAGCATCGTGGTCTGTGTTTGATGAATGGGTGTTTTTAGCAGCACAGGAAGTCGTAACTATATAAGGGCTTTGTGGCCGACGCCCCAAACCCTAATGAGCACGTGCAGAAAGAGTTCTCACCACAGTGAAGGGGGTGAAGTTGAAGGCCAATCAGGAGTCTGCGTTGTCACGGTCATCTGCACTTCAAAGAGAGTGAGAAAGTAGACAAAAACAGTGATGTATTTTTACAGACAGCAGCAACACCACCTTCATCATCAGATTAATCTGCAATAATCGGTGTCCTGTGAGGATAATTTGGTTCTAGTTCACTGGCTGTCTGATCTGATAAATGTTTCAAGCAGAGCACCCTGTTGTTCTGTACATGAGGTTAGGCACACACGTTTCACATGTGCGCCATGAAGAAGAAGTGCAGCTGCCAGTGCAGACACATGCACAGATAAGGTCCTGGTTCTGGCCAATGATTTTGTTTTTGTTTTTGTTTTTTTGTTTTAATATATGACCTTAGTTCATGTCACTGGGAAGACTGGTCTGTAGTTTTCTGCAGGGAAGGAGGAAGGACAGAAGGGAGGGTGGGTGCAAGGCAGGGAGGAGTGCTGGAGGAGAGGAGGAGGGATGGAGGGAGGAACAGTCTGAAGAGCCAGAGTGAAGTTTGAGTAGCTGCAGATAGACAGAGAGCAGCAGAGAGAGCAAGACAGATTGGGAAACTGATCCGAGTTCGGGCTGTTAAATTGAGGGAAATTTTAAATTCTCTGAAATTTTACAGAGATGTTTGTAAGACTTTTGGGCATTTAATTTTTGCCCAGATATTAGACTTTTGGGGCCTATTTTTCTATAGTTTGGGATTTTTATTTATTTTTTGCCAGTATTTAGATGATTAATGTCTACTTCACCTCTCAAGATTTTTAGACTGTAGGAGTAGTGTTTTATCTGTGTGTGTGTGTGTTTGTGTGTGTGATATAGTAAACCATGGAGCTGGAGCATTTAGGCGGCGGGGGGGTTAAACCCGAGAGGGATAGCAGTCGTCTCTACAAGATAGCTCTGGCCATGTGTGTGTTACTCTGCGCCGCTCTGCTTCTTGCTCTCATACTAGGTAAGTCCACCCCAAACACACACATATATTTATATATGCACACATTTTCCTTATCCTACATTATAATTAGTTAGGAATCCAACATATGAGAATGTATGCATGGTGTCCTCAGATTATAGTACATGCAGACTGTAAATAACACATGACCATGCGAGTGGGAGCAAAGGTCTTTGTGGAGGTCTCGCGGGTAACTTGTGTAGAACTATTTTAGGTTCATGTAAGGTTTCATACACGCCCACTTGCACACGCACAACTTTGTGCTCTTCGTAATGCACAGTGGGACACAAATCGGGACACTAGTGGAACAGAAAAGAATGTGTTTTTCACAGCTCTTCCTGCAGAGTGTAGTATTTTTTAGCAGGGACATGTGTAACGGTTTGCAAGTTATTTATTTACATCAATTTAAGCTGGTGCTGTAAAAGATGGTAGGTGCTGGTAGGTGTGCTAAACCAGTAATTTGCATGCTTTAGATTAGATCTCACACATATCCACATAACACTGCAATAAAGGGGGCAAAAAGGAGTAAGATGAGTTTAAACAAATATATTTAACACCTGTCGCTTGCATGGGAATATATAAAATATAATTAAAAAGACAATAAAGCGTGGGTAAACATGGGTTGACTATGAGGGCTGTTATTTTGATGGATCCCCATGGATTAACACAATCCTAGAGCTGGAGAGCTTCTTTGACTGTTCTTTTATTCTAGGAGTAGGTTTAATCCATGTCTGGGGACTGTGTAAGAGCGCTGTATGCACTCTTAGCTGGACTTTTCCATATGTTTCCTCCTGACTACGTTCACACTGCAGGTCTTAACCTCTTAAATGCTCAAGGTTAACCGCTCAATTCCGATTTTTTGATCAAATCCGATTTTTTTGTCTGCTTGTTCACACTACAAATAAAATGTGACAGCAAACGCGCTCTAGTGTGAACCCTCAAAGTGGCCCACATGCGCAAAAGACGACGTCACACACAACATCACACACAACGCGCTCTGTTTAGACCCAGAGCAAACAGTATTGTTTGACTGATGGCCTTAATATAAAGACTTGTTTCGGATTTTACGTTTCCCAATTTTGCTTTAAGTTATAAAGTTACTTTGTTATTTACAAATGGCCTAATAATTATCCTTATTGCTGTTTTAGAGAAGAGCGGTGCTTCAAAGGATAGTTGGAAATTTCTGTCAGAATCTGCAGATTATACAGTACAAATAAAATGTTCACGTTTCTCCAACGTAGTCTTCCCAACAGTTTCACTGGATGGCCAGGAAGCGTTCGCGATGTCTTCTCCGGTGCTGATAATTGCCGTCTGTCTTGTGTCAGTGATGTAAAAGACGGATTTAATGACATGACCATTCAAACAGCAGTCGCTTTCTAAAACATCAGATATGTATAGGATTCAGTACCACATATGAAAGTGACCCAGATCGGATTTGAAAATATCAGATTTGTGCCGTTCACACTGTCATACCATGATCAGATATGGGTCGTATAGGGTCAAAAAAGTCTGATTTGATGCGCTTTCACCTGCAGTGTGAATGTAGCCAAATTGTTTGTTCTCCAATTCATTATTATTTATTCATTTTTTATTTCTGTTGAAACAATGCAGTCAGTTCCCTCTGCACAGAACATGTGGACCTTCTTTCTCAACAGTAAGATTAGTTAGGGGAGAGCGGGGTAAGTTGTCACACTCTTCACACTGACTAACTTTTACTGAGCACCATACATCACAACATAATAAATGTTTCACCAAATGAAAGAAGGAAGTCTCGGGCACATATGATGTATTGATTACATTTTCATATCTTATCTCATTACGGAGTTGTAGACTGTTGAATGGAGAATGTGCACTTGTGACAATTTGCCCCATCGGCAGGTAAGTTGTCACACTAGATTATCTTAAAATATGAACACAAATACTTAATTATGATTATTGATTTTAATTGTTAAATTCAAACCAAAACTGGAAATTTGAACAATTATGCCAAGAGAATTTGGAAAAAAACAATTATTTCAATCCAATACACATTTTAATCAAAACATTAAGTAGAAAGAAAACTTTAGTTTGAACTTTAAACTCAAATGTTCTCTGGCTTGCACATAAATCCATCATAACTGAATGGAATGCTGCAAATAACTAGCTTTACTTAACATGTTTATCCTCTGAACAAAACAGATGCCTTATTTCTGATTAATCAGACTCGACTTCATAGTCACAATTCTGGCACACATAAATTGCCTGGCCTGAGGTGCAAGCATCATGGGCCCATTTGTTGCATTTTACGCATTTTACCCAGGTCTCTTTTGGACGACTGTTTGAAAATGGCTCCACACAGACAAGGCAGAAGCACTCTTCATCATCTGATGATGACTCTTGAATTATTTTTCTTCTTTTAGCTGCGTTGTTCTTCATAGGTCCAGATGTTTTCCCCCCTCGCGTCCCTCTCTTTTGAAACAGCTTTTTGCTAGATTCAGCCTTATTCTTTTCTTTTTCTAGTTGCTGCTTCACTGGCGTGTCGGTTAGAATTGCTGATTTGTGTCGTTTTCTTCCTTTGCTGGATGGTTTTCGGCGGCCAGCTTTTGGATATGGCTGGATGTCCTCTGGAGTTGGTAGTCCGCTGTCAGTAATTGCAGTGCGGTAATTTATGTCAAAATCCTTTGCTGTACTTGTGATTGATTTGTTCTGCATCTTTACCTGCCTGACTGCCTTTAACATAATGTCAGGTGGTGTTCTGCCACGCTCTGTCTTTCGTTGATAATTTCGAACCATCTTACTTTCTTCCTTCCTTCCTTAATTCCTGCCTCTCCTTCCTTTCTTCAAAAACCTTATTACAAATACAAATGAATTACAATATCACAATTATTTGGAGCATTTATTTGTACTGGGGCAAGTTGTCACATGTGACGACTTGCCCCAAAGTTAATGAGACAACTTGCCCCAAACTGACATTTATGCTAATTTTGGCTAAATGTCAGGGTTAGCTCAACATAGCACATCAGCTGAAGTATCAAAAGACACGTTAATGTCTCCTCTATTTTGTGTAAAATAATAATCTGTAACATCTATACCTAACAAAGTTGTACTGAAGAAAATTTAAAGTGATTTATTTTTCCTTTTAGGTCAAAAAAATAAAAAAGATGTGCTCACCTCAGATTAGAGCAGTCTTGACCACATGTGAACAGGAGGTTGACTATAGAAGAAGAAGTCACACAAAGTGGCTATTTCATTTTTGAGATAGAGCCTCTAGTGTTGGAGTTATGAACAGTGTGACAACTTACCCGTGTGACAACTTACCCCGCTCTCCCCTACTACTCATAATAAAAAAAAAATAGATTTTTATATGTATTATATTATATGCATTTCTATAATGGTCAAATTCTCAATTTTTGCTCAAAAGAAACAGTTTGGAGAATAAGAACATGCTCACTCTGATATTTAGAAATATTAGAAGTGGGCAAAAATACTGGGCAGCTGTAGCTCAGGAGGTAAAATGGGTGGCCTACTAATTAGACAGTAAGTGGATTGATCCTCGGATCCTCAAAGTACCTTTCCGCAAGATATTTAACCTCAAGATGCCCCCAATGCACCTACTGGAGTGTGAGTGTGTGACTGTTAAAAGCACTTAGGCATGATGTGTGCGCTACATCAGCCCATTTACCAAATAGCTAGCTTGCTTTTGTCTGGAGTGAACAAATATGTCTATCTGCTGTTTGAAAGTTGTGGTTTTTACATTGTAGGAAATATTGCAGCATGGCTCCAGAGGAACTTTAAAGAGAGCCTGATTAGCTATATGCTCATTTTTTCCCAGTCTTTCTGCTATGCTCATAGTTTGGATTGGCATCACTCATGTGCAACTCTGCCTTCAAGATTTTGAGGAGAACATTTGAGTAATGTGAGTGTTGCATGGCTGTGAGGATGCTGTAGCAGGGAGGGGTGCGAGAGTAAGTATTGTTTTTTTTTTTTTTAGTTGTTGAGGGAAGGCAGAATTCTTGTGGTTTCATTGAAGTGTAATTACATTACGAGCCCATGTATGCAGTCCCACACACCCACACTAATAGAACCCCCCCCTTCCCCATCCATGTGAATGACCACACACAGGAATGCTGCTTTGATTTTTTTTTTCCAGATATTTTTAATGAGTTTAAAGAGTGTGAGTCTTAAATGTGTGCTTGTGTATCTGCATGTTTGTGTTGGTGGCTTGTTTGGTATCTCAGTAATGGACATAAGTTTGGTTTTAGCAGTGACACTGGAGCCTCAGTCGCGAGTGTGTGTGCGTGTTTAAACCCCTGTGTATGGGCTTCTGGGTGAGAGAGCGCCTTGTTGAGTTTGTTCCAGGCCAAGCAGTTCATGCAGGGTTGAAGCTGTTCTGAAAGTGGCCACAACTCTCAACAAGCAGCTCTAACTAGGCAACAAGGCTGGTGGACCTCAGAGGTCAGACATTGCGGCACAGCACCGTAACGCTCCACTCATCCGTTCACAATGGGGATTTGGTTTCTAAATCTGTCCACGGATCCACATCACATAACAGCGGTTTCTGCCAGGAGGTTGGAAAGGCAGGTTTTTGCTCACCTTCTATGAAGGGAAGTGAATGGGTAAACCTCCAGTTACAATGCAAGTAGCTTAAACAATGGTGTGCCTATTCTGTTTGTTTTGTGGTGTTTTGATTGCCTTTCGCAAAAGCGAGCGAGTAATGTCACACTTATTGCATCTTTCAAGAGTGTGGCAAGCATGACTATTTACTCTGTCTGAGCGCTCTGCAGCTGTATCAGCTTTACTTGTTTATCTCGGTTTGACCCTTTTTCCTAAAGAGTGGATAGTAGAAATGTCCTCGACTACATCCTTCTCCAATAAGTACTGTCATTTTGGGGTAATTATTGCATAATCACTGGTGGGGGAGTATTCAGAGGCTGAAATATATGTAATAATGCTTCAGTATAGTAGTGCAGTGTTCCAAGGTGGAAGTCATGCAGTCAAAGTTTTACAGCCCCCGTAGGGAGGGGTAGACTGTATGTTTATACGGTTGAGAATATAGTAATTTTCTTTCTGTTGAGTTCATTTTCTAGAGCATTTTTTATGATATATATCATTACAACAAAGAGCATGAAAAGTCAAGTTTGCACAATATTTTCAAACTTATACATTTGCTAATAATTCATCCTTGCATTCAGGATATCTTGTGAGATGAGGCAGAATTTCAAAGAGACATTTATGCATCAAATACACAATAACAATAACTGTTTGAGTCAAAGTTGATTTTTTGACCCTAGAACTGGTTTTGCTCAAGGTGCGGCCTTGTGAAAGTCTCAACTTCCCCCAATCTGATGCAGAGCTGAACTTGTTCGACGTTTGTGCGCATGTCTTCAGTTCTCAAACTTCACCAGCAACTCTTTTCCTCTTCCTCAGTGTCTCAAAAATCCAGTCAGGAGGAGTTCTGTCTGACCCCAGAATGCATTGAAGCAGGTGAGAAGAGGCGCTAAACGGTCCATCTTGTACGTTTAGCGGGTTACATATGGACTGTCTTAATTGTGACCTAAGTACCTTATGCTTAAATGTCATTGATGGAGGTGGGTTTTTTTTTTTTTATCTCTGTAGCGGGGTCTATTCTAAGTAAAATGGATCAATCTGTAAACCCCTGCGAGGATTTTTATGCTTTCTCTTGTGGTGGGTGGCTGAAGGAGAACCCAATTCCTGAAGATTCATCCTCTTACGGCATCTACCCCTGGCTTAGGCAGCATGTTGACATCCAACTTAAAGGTTTGAGAATAAATTCCTCATCGATGTCCTAATAAGCATTTTGGTTTTCTTACAAAGTTTCAGAAGTTTGGAATAATGAAGTATAGATGTAAAATGCACGTACTGAATGTAAATGTATTTCCTTTAAGCTAAATTCTTGGCTGCAGACTGCTCTGAATAGTTTTCAATTTTTTTCTACTTTTGGGATATTGCTGCAGTTTTCTTTATATGGTCGTCTGGTACAGACAGAGCACACACAGAGCTGCTCGGCATTCAGGAAGTTAGCCAGTCAGCAAAAAGTGCTCTTTTAGGGAGAGGTAGCTTAGCAAGACAGGACCTATAATGGCTTATTTCAGACAGAAGATAACAATAAGATCCAGTATAATAATAAATGAAAATATTGGAATTACAAAACAGAAAAGGAATAGTGCTAGATATTCAATTCAGTGCAATTTTATTTATATAGCACCAAACAACAACATTTGCCTCAAGGTGCTTTATATTGTGCCTTGAAAACAGGTGACTCCCTGTGAGCAAGCGCTTGGTGAAAGTGAGAGGGAAAAACAGCCTTTTAACAGGAAGAAACATCTGGCAGAAGTAGACAATGATGCAACCTTTTTCCTTAATAGGAATTTCATTAAAGGTCATGAACAAGGTTAAGTGTTTCCATTCACTGGACTCTTACTTTCAGAGTACGCTACTGAAATAGCATAGTGCTCCAACAACACTGCAAAGCTCACATCAAATTTAAAAAAAGGAGATCAATACAGCAAGCATGTCATCATTTTAAATGGTAAATGGTGGTTTACCATCATTTTAATCCATACATTCTTTTTTTTCAATTCTACATTAAACATCAGCCATTATGCATCCTGACTATATGGCTAAGTGTGTTATCCTAGTGACGGGTAATGTATCCCTGAGCGGTTAGCCTCTAGCAGAGATGATGACTGGGCATTAGAGGTTTCTTTGAATGATGACTCCAATTTGCTCCATCAGAATTACTGCAAGCTCCTTCTGACCCTGACGAACTTGAAGCAGTGACCAAAGCTAAGAGCCTGTACCGCTCCTGTTTGAATGAAAGTAAGTCACAACACAGACGTTTGCTCTGTGGATTTGTGCGGATTTTGTTTATATGAGACCCTCAAAATTCAAACCCTACAATTAAATGTCCTTACAAAGTCAATCATTTACACAAAGACACAGTGACTCTGAAAACAAATAAGGTAGGATGAGCTTTTATTGATCCACACGACAGATCTGGGGTAATGGAAAAGCAATAAGAAACATGGGTGCAGCACAAAGCTAAAAAAATAGCCACATGAGCTGTAAAAAGAGTACAAAAAAAATCAATAAAGTTGTGTATACCATTTGTTGTGTGTCTGTGTACAAAGCTCTATTGGAGGAGCTGGATGCCAGACCAATGCTGAGAACACTTAAACAGCCAGAGTTTCGGTGGCCTGTTGTGGGTGACGGGCGCGGTGGGGAATATCAGTGGTCAGAGAGTCAGTGGAGCCTCCTGAAGACGCTGGCAGCGATGAGGAATCAGCACAGTAAGAGCGTCCTGATTCGCCTGTACGTCTCCCCTGATGACAAAAACTCCTCTCACTACATTATCAAGGTCAGACATTTTTCCTTCATAGCCCATCACATAACTCCACTGTAAAGCACATTTTTATAGTATTGCACTTGCATTGTTGGATTCAAGAACTTGGAGAAATAGAAGTCCATTTCATCTCACTATCAAATTACATTAATCCCATTTTTTTAGTTGCTTGTACTGAAGTACAAAATCCACAATCCCATACACTGTATATAAAAGATGGACATCTAAAAAGAAAGAAAGAAAAGAAATCGAACGAGGCAAAAAGAAGCCTTCTTTATAGAATCCATGAGTTAAGGACAACATGACTCTGTTTATCTGTCATAAACTCATCTTTTCCCAATTATACTCTACGATCACAGTTGGTACTAAAGTTATACAGATGTTTATTTTTTAAGTTATAGTCCTGTTTAGTCCTTGTGGTTGGAAAGTGTCTACTATGTGTCAATTTCTCAGTTAGATCCACCCTGCAAAGTTGGCAACGGCCAAAACAATTTCTGTAAACCAGTTTGTAAGGTCAGTGTTATATCCATCTTTTATATACAGCATTTGGTTCCAATTTTGTAGAAGGACTTAAAGTTTAGGTTTAGAAATTTTCATTGTTAAAAACTGTGGGACCAGACGGGAAAGTGAGACCAGACAGGATAAGTACCTTTTCAACAAAGAAAATTAAAAAATAATGCTGTTATTCATTTTTGTTTACTTCATTTTTGTAATAATCAATAATCGTGTGCTCAATCAAAAGGCACAAAAACAGTTCAAATGGGCCAATCATTTTTATTTTATTTTATAAGAATGATGTGTACATGCACAGGCTATTCTTATTAAAAGAAATCTCCCTGTGCCAAATTATGACATTGAAAAGTGAATAAGAGCAATATTTTTGAACATACAACCAGAATTTAAAAGCTAATCAGTCATGCGAACAGATCCAAGTTTCAAAGCCAGGTGAGTTATTATGTATCTAGCTTAGCTTCACTAGAATATAATGTATCTGAAACCTCTTGGAACTGTTTTGAAAGACAGCAGTGTAAAAAGCAGCAGAGGCTAACCAGCACTTTCTGTCTTTATGTAGCTCGATCAGGCATCCTTGTCTCTGCCTTCCAGGGAAGACTACATCACCAACACCTCCTCTGCCCAGGCGGTGAGTTTCCACTTTGCCATTTTTCCATCTTACCTTTTAACCAAAACTTTCCGTCCTGGATGAGTGGTAGCAAAAAAGACTTTTCTTCGGAACAAGAGTTTCTATTCAGACTCAATACGTCCCCCTCTGTGTTTTCCTTTAAAAAAAAGATTTCTTCCTCACCTCAGTCACAGAGTTCTCACTCAAAAGGGATTGTAAAGACCTCATAAAGCACCTTTAGAAGCTATAAATTTAAATGGAATTGAAGATATCAAATAAGGCTTTTTATAATCTCTATAACTGTGAATTCCTTCTTATAACTTCAAATCTAAACATTTATGAGTGAAGACCTGTTCAAGCCTTTGAATTTAGAGTAGTTCAAGATATTCATGCAAAACTTAAAATAGCAGAAATGTAATTTAAGGATAACAAAATCTTTTTGAATAAAACCGCTCTTGTATCACTTTCTTTTTTTAATTGTTTCTAATTGTTTCTTTTTTGTACTGATCTGGCTTTAAATATTTCTGAACCACTGATAAATGGATACATTTACATTTATATATATTAGCATATAATGCAAAAAACCTCTTTTGAGCCGAAACATTCTTATTAATAGTTTATCTGATCTGCTAACTTTAACACACAAATATTTAAACTTTCTAATGCTTTATAAACATCATCAGCGAGCAACACAGATTGGATTCCCTTTTTCAGTCACCATGAAGCTATTTGTGAACATAAATGTCCCTTTAAACCACTGAAGATTTTTCTGCTGCTGTGTGTCTCTCCCTCAAAAAAGGTAATAATAAAAAAATACGTTTCACTGAATACTGATACAGTAGCACAAGGGTATGTGAGTGCAGATGCAGGCGCTTGATTGATGTCTGATGATGCCTGATAGCTCAGAGCAATGAAAGAATGAAGTCTCTCTGTCTCTCTCTCCAGTATCGTGCGGCGCTGCTCAGTTTGATGGTGGATGTGGCCGTCATGCTGGGCGCCCCAGAGAAAGACGCTCTGACCCAGATGGAAAAGGCTCTCGCCTTTGAGACCAAAGTGGCTCATGTAAGGACGTCATGTCAGATAAATATAATCCCGCTTAATGTATGAAAATTATTAAATAGGTCTCTGTAGCTCCAAAGCTAATTAAAACTCTACATTATTCTCTGTGAAATATGGCGGCTGATTCATCAGCTTCGCCAACAGTATAACAGGAAATCGTTTTTTGGACAAATTTAGGATCAGTCATGCTGATGACAATTGCTCTCTGTGTCTGCAGATCCTGATTCCCTATGAAAACCGCACCAGCGAGAGCATGTACCACAAATACACGCTCTCTCGACTGCAGCGCTCAATACCTCAGGTACTTTAAAACAATGCAGAAAAACCGCCAGAGAGAAATCAACCTTAGCATCAGTTGAGACCGGTTCAAAACCAAGTTGTACACGATGTCCTTGTCCGGTTTTTCCTGAGAAGTCTTCCTACCAAGCAGGGCTTTCTTCAATAGTACCAAACATTCCTGTTTTTTTGTGGACTGTTTTGTTTCCAAGGTCAGAAGAAAGATCAGTACCGCTCTGATGGTGAATTTGTAGCTACTGAGAGCAGAAACTCAATCAGCAAGTCAAGGAAACTGCTTTTATTGGATTTGTCTGAAATGTAACTACAAGCTTCATGATATGTTTAACCTCTATACAAACCGAATTAGAAACGAGGACTGCTGATATTTTGTATTTACCTGTGCACAAAAATGTAGTTCACAAAAGTTGAAGTTGAACTCTGAAATTGAAAAAATACAATGCGTGCAGGTGTTGCGATGCACAGAAACTGAAGTAGCTGGCTTGGTGAATATACTACATATTTCTATATAGTGTTAAAGACCTTTCGTGCTCTTTCTCCCTTTCTCTCTATTGCTGTAGTTCGATTGGCTTAATTTCGTAAAAACTGTGGTGGAGTCTAAAGGTGACCCGGATCGATCCATCTCCTCCTCTGAGCCTGTCATCGTCAGAGTTCCACAGTACTTCAAGGAACTTATGAAGCTCATCGAGGCCACCGATCCCCGGTACAGACTCCCTTTCTATCGTGGTGCCTTGTTGACACAATAGCTTAAAGACACTCTTCATACACACCCTATTAATAAATACAATTGTTTGGTCCCAATGCGAGCTAAATAGTGTAGAAAACTGCCTCGGGCAGTTTACGTGCATCAGCAATGCAGATGCAAAATCTGCAAGCAATAGGCAATAAAAGGGTGCAAAAGCTACATAGCCTCAGAGTTCAGATGCTTGGCTTAATGGCAGGATGGCTTTAAAGAAAGAGCAGCTAAAACAGTGAGGGGCGCAGTAGGCTCTGTAAAAGAAAAATAAGGATTATTATGTAGTGTATATCAGGCAAAGCTACTCTCGTAGTGTCAAAAAATTGAAGAATTGGCACCTGAGATAAACATTCAACTCCCCTATAAACTCAACCCAGTCCTCATAAGGGACAGATATAATGTAAACACACAGGCACAGACATGAGCCCACACTGGGGCTCGAGGGCACCTGTCGCTCAGTACAAGTATTTTACAGTGTATAATGAGATTACATGTAGGAATTGAATTAATGTCCCCGTGTCTCTCGCTCTCCAGGACGGTAGCGAACTACGTCCAGTGGAGGACAGTCTTTTCCCGGATAACCGCTCTGAGCCGTCGTTTCCTCTACAGATACCTTGACTACGCTCGGGTCGGTACACAAATCTATGTCCATATATGATCAATTTTGAATGTTTTGAAAACAACTGTATTTTAGAAAAGCTTAAGAAATGCAATATTTTGAATGTTAACATTTAGCGTGCTAACCGAGGCCCGTTAAATCTCAGATGTAGCTCTTGGGTTTTTCACAGTTTCTCAGAGCAAAAGTCTGACCTCGGGGTGAATTTATTAGGACATTCACTCCTTGGAAGTCTGGCTGCTATCTTGAATGTCTTCCACTTGTGAATAATCTTTCTCACTGCAGAATGATAGACTTTAAATTGTTTGAAAATAACCTTATAACCCTTCCCAGATTGGCTGGCACCAACAGTTGCTTCTCTGAGATCATTTCTGATGTACTTGCTCCTTGGCTAACACCATTGTGCTAACACACTAAAATCTTCCAGACATACAAAACTGCCAAAAATCTCTGCTTTTATAAAGGTGCTCAAACTTGCTGATGATTAGTTAATTGGGTGCATTTCATTAGCAGCGGCAGCTGCTCATAATTCTCTTAACGTACACTTTTTTTCCCTTTTTAAATGTTTTACACCTAAACCTAAATAACTACACTTGAAGGTTTCTCAGCTTTTCTCAATCTCTGTTTTTAGGTCGCAAAATTCTTGTCACAGTACTTAGTGAGTTGGGGAAAGATTTTCTAATTTTACCAGTTGGTAGCTTCAAATGTTTTAAACAAATCATCCCCCCTCCCCGACTAAAGTGACTCAGCGTGAGGTCTTAAACACTCTCGTTAATGGAAACTTGTCAGTGGAAGTTGTTTTTTTGGAGCGATGTCACCTTGAATTTCCGTCTCTCTCGCCCCCATTAGGTAACCACAGGAACCACCTCTCTGACCCCGCGCTGGGATAAGTGTGTTAACTACGTGGAGAACTCACTTGTTTATGCCACCGGCCGGCTTTTTGTCAACACACACTTCCAGGAGGACAAGAAACACCTGGTGTGTGTGTTCCCATCATATCCTAAATCCTGGCTCAGCTGTTTGAGTTTTCTGTAGCTGTGTAACAGATGAGTGCTGAGCTGTGATGTCTGCATCACTGTAGGTGTGTGTGTCTGTGTTTAGATGGCAATGATGCTGGGCCTTTTTGCATTTTTTATAAACAGCCTCACTTTGCTATAAGTGAGAACGTTCTAGGTTTGCGTCTGAAAATCTGAACATTTAAACTTCTGTTTCATACTTGATTTGTTTCTTAGATGGAGGAGCTGATCGACGGCATCCGCTGGGCGTTCATCGACATGCTGGAGAAGGAGAATGACTGGATGGATGATTTAACCAAGAAGCGAGCTGTGGAAAAGGCACAGTTTATTCCATCTTTTCTAATCTAAACTGTAAACACCACCTGGGTCTGGGTGCAGTTCCCCCCTCCAGGGGCGGGGGCACCTAGACCCGGTTTGTAGAGTACGCTTGGGGAGTGTGATCGTGTGTACAACGTCTCTTTATGTCTGTCTCCACGTTGGTTGAGTGTGGAGTAAGTGCATATGAGAGCATGAGGGTGGGAATGGATGTTTGTATCTGTGTGTGCCTGTATGTCTGTGTCTATATGTCAGGTTGGGTGTCAGGCGCCACCTCTCTGGGGACATCTCAGGCCCTCCAAGGTTTGGAGGCCTATCTCCCCCTACCACCACTTCCCCTGCCAGTGGCGGACCCCCTCAGACATCGGTGCGTTGGTGGTTCTTTGTGTCCGGGGATGGGCGTCCAGGTACACACCGGCTCACTCCTTGGCGGCCGCTTATCGGGGCCTGGAGCCTGGGGCTCGCTCGGGCCACTTCGGAGGTGGGGTGCCCCCGGCCTCTCGGCCTGGGGCTCGGTCACTCAGGCGCAGCTGGCTGCCGGCGGAGCTCACGGGCGCGTCACTGCAACTCCCCCTGGCTTCTGCTCCGCGGCTGCTGAGTGAGCCCTCATCTGGGACTCTCCTCAGCTCTTTCTGGGACAGTGGTGCGGCTGCCCCTCTGTTGGTCTTCCTTGGTCTCTTGTGTTCTGGGGGCCTCTGGATGTCTGGAGTTTTGATCTCCTCCACACCTGCTTCACGCCCTGGAGGACGGGGCTGTGGCCCCCCCACACCCTCTAGCAGATTATTACATGAAGGAACCTTTTAAAAAAACAAAAAACAAGCGCGTCCATGCTCACAGGTGTACACACGGGTGATCACACCCACAAACTACACCCTTTTTGGCTCCTACCTCAAAGCACACTGTGTTCTGTTGATCTTATGTGCTGCACAATAATGTTTAACATTTAGTATTTACTGTCATATTCCCATATATCATTGTGATGTTGTTACTCTTGTTCTCTTCTGCTTGCTTTCTTTTTTCTTTCTCAGCAGGTGATCCAGGTGATTGATATATGCATTTTTTTTTCTCTGCCCGTTCTGTTGGTTTTTGTCTTTTGCCCTTCTCCCCCGTCCCTCTTCTCAGCTGTTTCTCTTTCCCTCTTTCTTTCTCCCCTTCTTTCCCCCAGTCAAGTCTGTCCCGTATTCAGTAAGTGAAAATAAAATAAACAATAAAAGGTGAATCAAATGGACCATTACGGCAAGGCTGGGATGGTCAGTTTGGTAAAGTAAATCCGTTGGGCATCTTTCTTTGCCTTTAGACAACAATTCTGATGGCAAAAGAGCCAAACGGGACAGGCCAAAAAAAAAACAAAAAAAAAAAACAAAAAAAAAAACTGTAATATTAAAAAATATTTGGATTGGTGATGTGAATTTCAAACTGTTTAATCCAAAACTGGCCCAACAAATTGAATGAAATACAGCAGTGCATTAAATAGTGAAAACAACACCCTCTCTGAACAGCTGTGTTAGTCACATCTAACCGTTAAAACAAAGTCTGACCTTACTGTAGTTGCAGCAGCTGGAAACAGCTGCCAAGCTAGAACAGATACCATTGTTCTATCGGTTCGGGAAATCTGTTAGTATTTACTGGCACCACTAAAGAATATTTATACGCAAAAAAGAAGAAGTCCTTTACTCAACAACCCAACAACAGTGTCTCTTACGTGATCCACCATAATCCTTATTTATCTTATAGTCAGCCTTGGTGAGGTTCTTAGGCATAAGTCATACGGGCCAGAGACCCGTGGACAATCCCCTGGCAATACCATAGAAAAATGACTATTGCCTGAGCAGTTGGCAAGTGGTTGAAGGAGGTGGTTGATAGTCACTAGGTGAAACTTGTCACAAAGAGATATATGATGTTCAATATTTTTTATTTTTACCACTTAACGAGCAGTTGGTAAGTCTTTGTGGACAAGTCAGCATCTTCCCTACAGGCAACAGCATTGATTTGTTAGTGCCCAAAGCAGTTACAAGGATGTTTTTGGTGCTGCACACTCTTTGTGACTGATTTCACCTTGCGACTCAAACCACTCACCAGTCAGTCAAGGAATACAAATTTCCCCTAGTGACCAGTGCTTTCCGGGGGGTTGCTTCCTGCTCAAAAGCCTTTGTTAGTGATGCTTTAATCCATCCTTTTATCTCTTCCCTCTTAGAAGCCACGTCTCCTTTTATTAACTTTTAACTTTCTTCTACTTGACTGCCCCCAACCAAACTGTGGTTCGGGGCCTTTTATGCTGTGACCATAAAAGGATATCTTCTCTTGCTGACATCAAACTGAGTGAAAAAAGAGTGTTTAGAGCAGCGTGAGCTTTTGGCTGACAGGGATTGTCACATTCTCATTGATTGCAATTTTCATGTGTTCTCACTGGAACTGCAATGATTGAGAGAAAATACATTATCTTAGGTTTTCATAAAGTCAGACTCAAATGTGTCCAGGATCTTATTGCTAACACAATTGTTTTCAGCTCCACTCACTGTTAAAATGTTTTTGATGCCTCTCAGCTTGAACCGAGCTATTTATCATTCACCAGCTTTGCTCAAGCTACAATACTGAAACCATTTAAAGAAATTGGGTCCACTTTATGGCAAGCATATAGACCTTCATAATTAAAAAGGATTTTGCTGTAGGGGCCCGGCAATGTTTCTGTGAAGACACTTTAGCCTATGACTCTCACAGTGCTCTCTTTTTATTACTTTAATATCATTTAAACTTACTCATTCAAACTTATATTTGCACTCACTGCCAATTAAGTTTGACTGAGAGTCTGACACACCTTTTTATGTTTAATTTAGATTTTATTTAAATTCTCTTATCTCTCTCTATAGGCACATGCAGTCCTGGCTAAGGTTGGCTACCCAGAATTTATTTTGAATGACACCTACCTCAATGAAGATTTGAAGCAGGTCTGTTTAAATTAGCACAGCACCAGCATCATGTTCCTGCAATGTTTTTTTCCCTTTTCATTCTGAAAATGGAGGAATGTTGCTATTTAGAAGTAATGTGTAATGTGTTTGTGTCTGCTTCAGCTAGAGTTAAAAGAGAATGACTACTATGGCAACGTGATGCAGACACTGAAGTTCATCGCTCAATCCGATCTCTCCTGGCTACGAAAGCGCGTCCCACGCACAGAGTGAGTGGCAAGTGTGAATACTTAATTAGGCACTGTGACATCATCCGTTTGATAAGGAGATACATGTTGACATTAGGTCCGTCCTAAAGTATATGCAGCTTTACTGCTTTTTGACTCTAATGGGCATTATAATATATAAAATAGACATGGTGATGTATTAAATGAGACTTGAAATTAGGGATACAGCAACAGGAGTCGCCCCCTGTTGGCCACTGGAAAGAAGGAGGCACTTCCTTTCTTGCCTTTCTTGAAGCTCCAGCGATCGTTTATAATCAGGCTATGGTTTTATGTCCTTATTAATGCCTAATGTGTGTTTGTGTTTCAGGTGGTTTACAAACCCAACAACCGTGAACGCCTTCTATAGTTCATCCACAAATCAAATCAGTAAGATATACATTCATTACATTTTGTTTTTTTTAATCACTCAGTTAAGTCCTTACCAGACAGATCAAAGCACCAATTCTGGGATTTCCATTTTTGTTAGCAAACATAAGATTGAAAAGCCTTGACCTTATGCAGTAAAATATCCTGTTTGGAAAGAACTAAAGATACACAAAAAGAAAAATTATTTTTGGTCTTCTTGTTTAGGATTTCCTGCTGGAGAGCTTCAAAAACCCTTTTTCTGGGGAAAAGAGTATCCAAGGTGAGTCATCCCACCCAAGAGCTGACTTTATTTTAAAAGAAAAACCTCCTATTAGAGAACCACAGCCTGGGCAGCATTATTGTTCTCAACAGATCTATAAACTGTCCTATATTAAACATTGGCTTGACAGCTTGATTTTATTTTGTAAAGCAATTTCCCACAGCACAGTAACATTTGTCCATGCTTCTTCTTCTTTTTTTTTTTTTTTTTTTACCATATCTGAGACTGGATGACAAGCTATGTAACAATCTGCCCAGCTGGAATGGTGCTGGCTTCCAAAGCTTCTATTGCTTTCTTTTTATTGTGTTCTTTCCTCTTCCTGGTGTGTTGTTCTCTGAGTGATACTTTACATCATTAAACTAAAAGTTACTGAATGAAGAAAGTAGCTCATTAACTGCCTGCTAGCTGTCAGTTTTAATACTCTTTAGCTTGGCCGCTAATAGAAAAATAACTGCACACAGTTTATGTATGATAGGATCCAGTGGTGTGTGACGACTTTTACAAAAGCTCAAGCAGAGACAATGACAAACAAAAAGAAATTATCTTCCACTGTTTAACAAGACAAATTGTTGTTTCAGACTATGAAACAACCGTTTCATGATTTAGTGTTGCATGTTATGCATCTTGCAGCACTCTGTGTGGTCATCTTCCCCTTTGTGCACTTCTTGCTGGCTGAAGAATTATTAAATGTTATTACTTTTATAGTTATCATAAAAAAAATATTTGCTCTTAGGTGACAATGATCTGTGCCGGAGGAACATTTAAGAACATTTAGTAGAAGTAATAACACACTTTATATGCCACACTGTACATAAAGCTGTAGTATTGTTATGTAAATTTGATTGGTAAAAAGCAATATTACTGCTGTTTATGTTTGAGGTTGGTTTAAATATTTAAATATATTCTACTTGGTACTCAATTATATACTTGTAATTGTTCTAAAGGACCATTATAGCTAAATTAAAAGGCCTGTGCACTGTCAAGATCTACAGGAAGATTCAAATTATTAATGAAGAAATAAGGTAGCGTATTAAACAAAACAGCTGTCTAAAGATGATACACTCAGTATAGACAGCTCTCGTGCATGCTAATCTGAAAGTATTGGTGAAGTCTGCAACTGTTAACTGTGTTCAGAGCCTTGAACGCAGAGCCAGCAGCAACTTGTTTAGCATTGCTAGTCTCCCTCAGTCTCCCATCAAAAACCAGAGGTTTATCCACAATGCACATTCCAATGGAATCATAGTCAAGCAGAGTCAAATGTGCTTCCAAAGACAGAGGCTGCAGCCTCAAGATGTCAATCATTTAAAGAATGGATACAGTGAAACCAGAATAATTATGACAGAATTCTGTTTGAGATGTCTGTGTTTAGACTTCATTGAACAGGCACTGCTTGCATACTTCCCCTGATCGAGCACCACTGATAGAATCTAATCCTCTCTTGAAATTCCACAAGACGTTGACTTGTGCCACACTAAAATCTGTGTTGTTTTCCTTCAATTTACAGATCTTTAAGTTACGGTGCCATCGGGGTAATAGTTGGACATGAGCTAACGCACGGCTTTGACAATAACGGTAAATAATGTTTGCTAATAATGATTTCAAAATATAACATTTGCGATTGAATAATAATGAATTATGTGGTCTGAACAGGTCGCAAGTATGACAAAAATGGCAATCTTGAACAGTGGTGGAGCAACTCGTCCATAGAGGCCTTCAATGAGAAGACCCAGTGTATGATTAACCAGTATAATGGTTATCACTGGAAGGAGGCGGGCCTAAATGTAAGGAAGCAGTCTGAATGTGCAAAAATTTATTTAAAAAAAGAAGAAAAAACTGCAGATGTAGTTTAAACCACTTTTCTAAGAAACTGTCTAAAAAATGCCTGTGTATAACTGGATAATTATCAAAGTCAAGAAATAACTGAAGACTGTTGTTCAGTTCAGATGTTTCTGATGCATTACTGCCTTTGTTACTCTTTTGTAAATGTTTTGCCCTGCAGGTGCGGGGTAAGAGGACCCTGGCAGAAAACATAGCAGACAATGGAGGAATAAGAGAAGCATTCAGGGTATGATCTATGATTTAAGAAATGGTTTTCTACAGGAGCTGTCTACTTCGGACATTGTGAGCTATTGTTTTTAAAAAAAAAATTCCTAATCCTAAAGGAATTTGTTCCCTTAGCAAAAATGATGAAGAAGAATTAACGACGTCATGTAAAGCAATCCAGATGAGAGAATGTTTATTTCACTGTTCTTGTGTAGGCGTACAGGCGGTGGGTGGATGAGAGAAGAGGTGGTGTGGAGGAGCCTCTGCTGCCTGGAGTTGCACTGAACAACAACCAACTGTTCTTCTTGAGCTATGCACATGTAAAGACACTTTTGCACACTGTTTTTCACTACGCTCTAAATGCAGTTTTTCTGCCAGTGTGTGTTAGATCTGAAGACCTTCAGTTGATTTGCAGGTCTGCATAGTAAAGTGATGATAGACAGGTAATATTTGGGCATTTTCCTATGGGAAATATAATGTTTGGGCACTTTAACATAATGGTTGAATATAAACCAAACCATATAAACCATTAAAGTGGATTACATAAAAATAGTATATACATTAAAATTGTACTTCAGTGAAGTACTTGAGTAAATGTACTCAGTAACCTTCTATAGCTGGTTCTATCCATGCTGGAGAATCCAATTGTATTTCCCATGGCCCCCTTGTGGACACATCCCTGATGTCCTTCATTTCTTAACTACAGTTTTATGCAAATTTAAAGAGTCGGTTCTTGTAATTCCTAAAAGTGTCAGTAGGAGGCAATGTTGCTCCTCTCACGCTGTCATTTACTGAAACAAATGTAAAATATAGTTGAACATATCTATTTCTAATGCTATCAAAACCATAGAGATGAGAAAGGTTTGAAAATCTATCACAGGGCTTTCATGCTGTGTTCCACATCTTGGGTACTGCTCTTGTTGAGCTGTTAGAGTTATTTGTTCCCCTTTCATGCTGTCTAGCCAAACAGGATGTCATCGTGTTTTACTGTTTCCATGTGTGGAACATGTCTGGCTACTCAGAATTATTGCATTTATAGAAGCATGCATGTGTGATTTTGCATTCAAATGCATTCCTGTCTGTGGAAATAATGAAATGGAATGGCCTCAAATGGAATGCTAGACAGAAGTTTTCCTTTCGGATTTTTATTGTAATATTGCATGCAGTGGCACATGTTAAGTCAGAAACTTCTGAATACGCATACGTAATTTTGAGTATCTAGCAAAGCATTTAATCGGTGTGTTTGTAATGCGCAGGTGAGATGTAACACATACAGACCAGAAGCGGCCAGGGAGCAGATCCAAAGTGGAGCTCACAGTCCACCAAAATACAGGTGAAGCCCGCACACAGACACACACATGGACACACATAGCAAGAACCCCTCCAACCTGACCTTTATCGTCACTCATGTCCTGCAGAGTTATTGGAGCGATGAGTAACTACGAGGAATTTCGGAAAGCATTCAAGTGTTCCGAGTCGTCGATTATGAACAGAGGAGCACAATCCTGCCGGGTGTGGTAACCTTCGACCTCAGCGTGATATCCCTGAAAAGGCTGATAATGCTGGATTTATCCAACATAGTTTACATTGTAAGGGAACAACATTAAAATGAAGTAGAGTTGTTCTCACTGAAACACACTAATACATACACAGCGTTTGGGTTAGTGTGGATCTTTGACCTGAAACCACTTTCAATTGGCTAACAAGAAAAATTTAACTTTTTACAGTCATCTTTCTTCCTTATGTCACATAAATTAAGGTTGAAGATTCTTATAAAGGACCACAGTTACAGGGTTGGAGACAAACATGTTTTTGTGACATTACAACAACACAGCTATATGTGCTGTACATGCAGCTAAATAAAAGCACTGCATTTACATGAACTGCATTTCTTCTGAGAATTTATGTAATGTAAATGTACAACGATGAGAACTTTTCTACTGATTACAAAAATATATCCCAGGTTGTTTTTTGTGACTGTAGGATACAGATATATCAGCTCAGCTCGCATTTATTTGTCAGCAGCCCAAATTCTGAACACTGTACACCAAAGATTAGCTCTTTAAGTAAAGTTATGTTACTTAATATTATTTTATTTTGAAAACCAGTATTATAGAAGCAAAGTGATCTTAATGTAACATCTAGCAAACTAGATCAGGTACTTTGTCTGTGAGTTGGAATTTGAGTGTGTGTGAGTGTGTGTGTGGGCCCAGATTTTCCTTTGACAGTCTTGCCTTCTGTTTTGCTTTGTTTCAATCTTGTGTCAGACATTTATATTCATTGCGCTGCAGTTCAGCCCGAGGCAAATGAACTTACAGAATTACAAGCACTCAAACTGCAGCATGCGTTCTCATTTGTCTTTGTGTCTCCGTCAGTGGACTGTACCGCTCAGGTGCATTCACACCACAAAATGATGTTTCTTGGGAATAACAGGAATACTGTATGATGCATAGTTTAAATATTTCGTCAGAAAATGGGAAAGAAGTATCTGTTGTAATGATTTGGCTGTGATTTGTTGACTTTGTATCAGCCTGCTGGTCTTTTTCTTTATTTAGCATTTTGTTTTTAATAAAGAAATCTGTAGTGAAATTACACTTATCATTCTAGAATTAAATCTACCGATTAAAATCATGAAACAAATATTAATTATTTGAGTTTTTAAAATTTCTGTAAAACTTTTTTTTACTGTTACTGCCAAACAGTAGTGCTAATGTTTGATTCTGTGCCAATTATACAGCTGTTGAGACCTGTTGGTAATCCTCCCTGCCAACAACTGGTTAGTAGGGAAAAACTGGTATTTCTGATCTGGAGAACAGTTGATGGCGGTCTCTACACTGTAAAAAATGTAAATAAAGAACAAACAAACAAACAAAACAAAGAATGTGCTGTTAATTTTCTGCCAGTACATTGTCTGTTTTTTCTTTGTTTCTTTGTTTGTTTATGTAAACTACAAATGGTAAAACAAAGAATGACTAAATTCCTAATAAATTTTCGTACTTTAAAATAGTACATTGTGCTGTATTTTTACAGATTTTTTTTAAAGTGTCTATTAAATTGGTTAGAAAGGGAGTGCTACACACACAAAAAAAAACTGTTTTTCATAGGATCAGGACTAAAAGAAAAAAATATGATACTTAATTCAAAATAATATAAAACTGGATTAACTTGTAAATAACATCAATTTGAAATTTGTGATCAATGGGCAAGCCCTAGTCCTGTAACTTTACTGTCAGTATTTTAGTAGTACGATATCGACTGTAGAAATGATTAGATTGAAACCAGTGTATATCATTACAGGTCTTTGTCTTCCTTTTTTCATTATTATTATTATGTCTTCTGTTTTTCTTCGAATGTTTTTGTAAGTTAATATGTGACAAACTTTTCATTGTAATTATAAATTTGTATGTCGTCATAATGGTCCACTGATTCTGGTCTTCAGTTTTGTTTTGTTTTTTAGGTTCCAATAAAACTTCTGAGACATTACACTGTACCTCCAATTTTGCCGTGATTGATAAGAAGAGACAAAAAAAATATGTGTGCGAACAAGAGAGAGAGCCAGAGTGATGTAGTGAGCAGTGGGTGGAGGGTGCTGATGGATGGTGGACAAAAGACATAAAGAGATTGAAAGCATGTCCATTTATTGATTTTCCTCCGGACTCGCTATTACACACACTTACACCACATCACATCCCATTCATTTATGTCAACAGTTCCCATGGCAACTTGTTCTGTGTTACAGGAGGTGCTGTGTAGTCTTGTGGTATCCAGCAGGGGGTAACATTAATGCTTTGTATCTGTGGCAACACCAGCGGCAGTCTCATCAATTCACACCAATTAGAAAAACAGTCCACTGCTCCAGTCTGTCTCTTAGTGTGTGTGTATGTATGTGCATGTGTGTGTGTGCTGGGAGGTGTTTAGATGATTAAGAGACAAAGGTAGGAAGTAAGTGAGATGCTTTTACGAGCAATATAATGCATCAAGCACCTGGCAGGCATTCTTGTCTTCTAACTTAATGGAAGTTTCGATTACCGATGTGCTACACAAGAATCAGAACAAACAACGGACATTTTTACTTTTTATTTCTTTTATTGTTGCTTGTCTCCTCGTGCCCTGTCAAGTATTTGGACTCGACATTTGAGTTGATTTTATAGATTAAGACATCTCAACTTTTGTATACAGAAAAACATCATGACAAAATCCATTAAAGTGAAGCAGTAGAAAACTTTTGTCTCCCTTTTGTCTTCAAAACTATTTCACATTAGAAAAATCACACGGCACAAACAGAAATGTCACAAAAAGCATAGGCTACTGATAATATTTCCCCGTGCACCAGGCATAGCAGAATTGGCTTGATTTGTCCCCAATATACCTTTTACTACTCATGCTAGGAAATTCATCCGGGTAGGAATTTTCTCCAGGACCCAGGTCAGATTGAGTACTTTTTCTTTTCATATTGCTATTATGCGCTGCATTGTTTCACTCCCACCATGACTATGTAATTTCTTTTTCGCCTTCTTCTGTTTTACCGGCAGTTGGCAACCCATTTAATTGGAGCAAGAAATTGCACTGCCCTCTAGTGGAAGAGAATGTAATTGTTTTGCCAGGTGAAACCCGATAGTCTTTCACGGCACACCTGATCATTTCTCACAGCACACCTATGTGCCGCGGCACAGTGGTTGGGAAACACTGAGCTAACTGACTTTTTGCCAGCTTGTGTAAAATGTAAGTATCCCTCTTGAAAAGATTTTGTTCAATCAGATGGTTCACAAGGCTGCACAAAAAGGTTCAGGTGCTTTGCCCTAATTATAAGACTAATTGTTATAAGATAGTTATAGATTATTTTATTGATGTATTTATTTTTTAATAAATAAATCTTACATGGACTCCAAAGAGCTAAGTGATTTCAACTATTAGCTGTGTTCACGATAACTGTTAGAGTTGTGTTATGCAGCTCAGAAAGCCCAGGTTAGCTGTCAAATAGATATTTTGATGATAGCTAGACTAAACTTAGCTACACAAAGACTAATTTTTGAGATTGGGTTTTTGATTCTCCAGTTGTTTTACCTATATTTGTGATTAGAGAAGCTCTGAGCTCTGTTGGTCGCTTTTATCCAGTACGTAAGAGAGCACAATCACCCCTGCTTGACTCTCTCAGTGTTTGTCGAGCAGTTATGAGTAATAAGCCCATACCTGACTTGGTGCCATTACATCACTGACTTGTGATAAATCTACTTTAGTGGCCAGTGTAAAAATGACATCTAGGGTGATTAAACCACTGATTTGTCACCTGGAGGCTACCTTTGTTAAACACTACCACACTAATCTGCACACTTGAGTAAATCAACTGACACATTGACCCCAAGAACCACTGAAAAAGAGGCAATGTACTGTCTATGAAAGCATCTAATTTGTAAGATTTTTTACTTCTATTTTCTTTACTTCTGCAGGTTCCACAGAGTAAAGGAAAATTGAAGTGAAAGGTAAAAAGAAATTGTAACCTCTACATATTTTTATATGTCATAATTTTTAAAATATTTTTAAGTTCTATGCTCGTCCTAATGAAATGCTGAGTTTGCATAAGTTGTATCAGTAAGCTGCAGTAGATTGGCAACGTGTCCAGTGTGTACCACGTCTGTGTCCCTAGAACATCTGGGATAGGCTCCAGCCCATCCATAACCCGGATCTGGATAAGCAGAAGAAAATGAATGGATAGATAATTGAGTTCCTGTGTATTTTTCACCACAGAAAATGCATTTATTGCCTTCATAACAAAGCACAGCTGTGCTTTGTTTGATGTCATTATTAGCTTCCTTTTGTCAAACATTTGCCCTCATAAACATTTACATTCTGAAAGCCGGGCTTTGTTAATTAGATACTCGAATTGTCCAGAGGGACCTCTTCTGATGTTTATGTATCTGTGCTCCTATCATAGTCAGTGATTTTGTTGACTCATCCTGCACTCCAGGTACAAAATAACTGTCAGTCCTTCCCGTCTAGATGGTTCTGAAGAGGTTGGTTTCATCATACAGCTATGGTACCATTTTGCCCATTGTGAATAGATTCTAGTAATAGTATGTGAACAGTATTGTCTCAAATTTGAAGATTCTCAGCTAAAGTTGAAGAAAATTGCTGTCACAATATGCAGATTTGATCCATTCTTATTGAGCATGGTAATCAGCCCTCCTGATTTGTCAAACTGAACAGCAAAAGGCTTTTGAGTGGATGTCTCTTAGCACAACATCAGCTTTTCTGCTGCCAGAGGCTCAGCCACGGTCTGATGTCTAGGCTGGCAAACAAACACCTTCCCTTTGTTGTTTACTACATTCTCCCTAAGTGGAACTGATAGCAAAGGTTACAAAAATGACAGTTTTTTTCCCTGCTGAGCTAAAACGTGTCCAGCAGAGGGCAGGGAAAACCTGGGGCCGTTTTTTGTTTGATGTACAGATTAAACTCTCTTTCTGATAGATGAAAATAGCTCTTCTAAGATATTACACTCTGACCTTTGAGCCAAGTGGATTTTTTTCAGACACTGCTGAAATCACTGGGCCTCTTCCAGTGTTTCTTATTAAATTTATGATCACCTGTCTCAATCATTTTGTTCTGCCCTTTTCTACTGCAATCATGAAGAGAAGCAGCGTGATCATGTGATACGCCTTTTATCTGCATCCGTCTGCATCAATCTTCTCTGTTTCTGTCCGGTAACTGTAATCAAATCTTTGAGTCTCTAAGAGGCCATGAAAACGACTCTACTGTATTTCTCCACCCATGCACCTCCCTTTGACCTCCCTCTTCCATCACCCCCATTTACAGCATCCTGCCTGGCCTCATGAGCTAATGCCCAAATGACATTTAGAAATTACAGATGCTGCTGACCACCGAGAAGATGCTCCGACTGGATAGACAGAAATAGCGGATATGATAAAGATGGATTGAAAGAGTGAGATGGAGATAGTGAAAATGATTAAAATGAAGACATTTAAATGAAGACAGAGACGCTGTGCTTGATGAGCAGAAACCGCCGTTAATAGTATGGTGTCTTAAAATTTTAAACATCACTTTCACGAAGATTTCTAATTTAAAATGTTATTTAAAATGTAAAGAGTCAGAAACTTTTGTTCTGCATCAAGAAGTTTAATTTTGAACAGATTAGTTATTTATCCTGGAGTAACCACGAGACTGACGCAGCCATCACCCACTGGTTAGTGAAGTCCTGTTGTGAAGCCTCAAGCTGAGTGTTTTCACAGGACCCTTTGTGGTGTTTTGAAACTAGCTGTGACTAACAAAGGATGACTCTGCAGAATGAGTCTGCAGATGATTTTTCACCCAATCTCAATCGCACAATTGACCCGGCCTAAAGAAAACAGTACTTTATCCTCCTTTTTTACTCTATTAAGGACCATAATTTATATAAGCTCATCATATTATACTGAATGTGATGTGGGATAAGCAGCATAGGGCATAAACTCATGAGATCTGGGTTTATTGTTTGTAGTAGTGTTTAAGGTCATCTTCCCACCAAACTAAAGCTACATCCATCTTTCATATACAATCTGTTCCTAGAGGCATATTTGGTTGGTTGGACAGTGAATTTGTGGCACCTATCAATAGTTCCCCCTTTTTACGGTCCCCCAAAGGGCTCAATCAATACATGTAAATTGCATTGTGAAGATTGTTCACCAAAATAGGTTTGATCACTTTCAGTCATGTGAAAAAAATATTTTTTTTACACAGGATTAGTAGCATCTAAGTGCTTCTAGTCAGATGCCTTTGATTAACTGATCATCAGCAAGTGTGAACACCTCTATAAAAGCAGACATTCTGGCAGTTTTTTCAGGTTTCTGTCAAGGAGGAACAATATCAGAAATGATATTAAAGAAGTCATTGTTAATGCCCATCTGGGATGGGTTATCAGTTCATTTCCAGAGAAACGGAAGTCCATCATTCCACAGTGAGAAGGATTATTTACAAGTTGAAAACAATCAAGATAACTGCCAATCTTCCCAGGAGTGGACAGCAAATTCACCCCAAGGTCAGACTGCAATGCTCAGAGAAACAGCAGAAAAATCCAGAGCTATCTCAGACTCTATAAGCCTCAATTAGCGTATTATAGGTTAAAGTTTATAACATTGCGATTAAAACAAAGACTGAACAAGTTTGGCTTTCTTGAAGGGCTTGCCAGGAAAAAAATCTGCAGCTAAAAACAAACCAACCAACAAAAAACTACAACCCTTCTGGAACAATGTTGCAATCTGTCCAACAGCTAAAGCTTGGTCCAGACTGGGTCTTGATCCTAAGAGCAGCAGCAAACATAATGTGTTCTAATGACCCAAAGTCCAAACCTCAAGCCAAACTTCAACCCAACTTAAATGTCAAGCTGTGCATAAATTAATCAAATCCTGATGAACAAAAGCAACATTTTAAAGAAAAGTGGGCCAACATTTTTCAGATGACTTTAACTGCAGATAGTCATTTTTTAAAACACTTTAATTAGACTTACTTCTTTCAGACCATCTCCAGCCTCTTTTGGGTTGAAATGTAAAATTCATCTGAACACCACCGAGCACCTGTTAACACCCACAATCTGCAGATTTGGTAGATGTAAATTGAAAGAGCTGTCAATCAGAGTCTATACTAATTGCTGTTATGGCTGTTTAAAAGATTGAACATGATTAGTCATTTGTTTTTAGAAGTGGGTAGATCTGCTGCGTCCCATTCTGGCACGCATATCTTCCCACCATAACTGGAGATAGATAAGTAAATAAATAATACAGAAGGATGGGAAATAGAAACGAAAAGACAGTCTCTTTATTAATGGATGGCCTCCACCAAAACAGATGGACTGGGGGATGGGAGGGGTGGAAGAAGAGGAGGACGGGAGGGTTTGGATAAGTACGAACTCAGACAGGAGCCCTTTCATGAATATCTGCCCGGTGTCCATATAGGTTTTGTTAGTAATGGAGGATAGACGTCACAGATGGGCAAACGTGAGGCAAAATGAAATGCATATTTCAAATATGGACACAAACTACATAACAGCCTGTAGATGTAAAATCCTTAGTGGTGCTGTCCTCTTGTCAGCCTGTGCCATATTCCCCTCATCTGTCCATCTTGTGCATGCTTTAGGTGTATGTGTTGGCTTGCACTTTTTAACCCCTGGAGGATTTCCCCCTCCTTCAACTCTGTAGGTGCAGAAAATAGCCTGACAACAAAATGGGGCTATATACTTTCAAAAGATTCCATTCATTCTCTCCACCTTCCTCTTTCTATCCTTCACACACGCTATTCTGATTTCTATTAATCTTTTAGCGACACTAATTACTACTTTTGTTATCAGAAACTGCCCCGAGCCCCCTATATCTCCGCAGTCCTTCATTTTCTATTCTGCTCTTCCGTCCTCCCCGGGGAGACGCTTATTCATTCCTTCACTGCTCGTCTCTCGCTAGACTGGTAATGGGGATTAAAGGCTAATTGAGGCCTAATTGAATAATGGATTAGGACATGAACATAGTTGTTTTTTTCAGTTTTATTGAACTTTTTCTAAGAAATTATGGCATTCTGTTTGTCTCAGCAGACTTTACCTGTAGCTACATGTGCATGAAAACTATTGAAATCCTGGTTGAATTGACAGGATGTGTAATTGTATGCTAACCATATTTTTTAAGTAATGTGCAAAAGTCTTGAGCTACCCCTAATGTCTTTCTATATTTTGCTTCCAAGGAATCAGACTTTCTTCTATTTTTTAATTATCTGTAAAACACATTGGAGGCTCTGCCATGGGTTAGGGCTGCACTTTATACAGTGGTATTAGGGATCGCTTCAAAATTGATGTAATTATTAATGCAGGAAAGTACAGTCAGATTTTGATCTACCATGTGATACCATCTGGAAAGCATCTGATTCAAAATGGCTTCTTTTTCATGACAATAATCCCAAACACAATGCCATACAGTAAAGGCATGCCTGGACAGAAAAACAGAGTGGAATACCAGTCATGGATTGGGGTTTTTTTTAATGGTGTTTAGCATTTCAATATGGGAGTCTGTTTCAATACACAATTTCAGGAACTGAAGTTTATGGCAGCTCAGCATTAGCTTCATCTTTCAGATCTAGGTGATAGTGGCAACCAAGATTTCATGTTACAGGACATAGAATTCTGTGGGTAAAAAAACCCCCCAACAACAACAAAGACACAGAAAAACAAACAAACTCTTGTTTTTGTGATAAAGTAGTCTGGTATAACTAAAATTCTTTTTTCCATCATTTTATTAGAAATGGTGATCTGTTTTTATGTTGCACTCTGCACAGCAGTAAAACAACATGTGACCTTGTGGAGAAGTTGGAGATGTGCGGCCTGTTGCTTCCATCCTTTCATCTTATGGTTAATGTCGACTGCTCCGTATTCTTCCATTAGCTACTCTTTGTAATATTTTAAACCAATCCATTGTCAAAAAATGCTGAAAAGGCCAGTTATCCTACTTTGTAGAGGCATTTTCCCTGAACGACAGAGGTAAGCTTTACTCTTTCTAACAAACCTGTTGCATTTGACTGCTTTAAAAAGTCAGCTGGTACTTTGTCCTTGTCAAACATTTTTCTAATGAGAAATCTTCTGGCTACATGTGGTGAAGGTTTTTTTTTTCCACAATTAAAAGAAATCAGCATTGCTTCATCCACCTTAGCAGCCTTCCAGTTCTTTTTGGTGTTGTGGAGCTTGGTATTGCATTTCTTCTGTTTTAAGATTTTAAATTTTAAATTGTCCACTCCAAAATTTAGGGGGTCTGCTACGCGTTTCCCCCAACCTAATTATGGCCTACTTAATTTCCATTGACATTTCATGAATCATGATCCAATGTAATGAAGCAAAAAAATAAAACGACAAAAACTGCATCCAAATACTTGGACCTGACAATATGGACATACTTTGGCCAACGGTTTAGTCATAACTGTTACCTGATCAGGGATACCGCCATATATTTAGCACCTTCAAGTCTAAGGTCACAGATCACAGTTGTAACAATGCGGTTTGCCCATTCTGGGTTGGGAATGAGTTATTGCTGCTGAGCAGTTCAAATATATCAGGGTCTTGTTGAAGAATGGGGGAGAGAGTCTGGCAGCAACCGGACAGATGGATTGGCACAGCATCTCCATGGATGTGCTCCTCTGGATCCAAAGGAGCCAACTGAAGTGGACCAAACATCTGATTGGAATGCCTCCTGGGTATCTCCAGGAGTGCTGTTCTCGATATATTCAGCGAGATATATCGAGATTTTGGGAAAGACCAAGGACATGCTGGAGAGATTATGCCTCAGTGTAAGAGAACCTCAGAAAGTTTGGGCATCTCCGCTTAACTGCTGCCCCCACGAACTGGACACAAATAAGTAACAGGATAAAAAAAAAGAAATTTATGGCTTAATTTTACTAGATTAAAATGTTTAAGATTGTCCCTTTAAGCAATTGTGGTTTTAGTAGCTCAAGATCTTCTAGTAAGCTACTACATAAGCGTATAACACTGAGATGGCCCTTCCTTGAACTGAGGGTTGATGGTGCCTTTGGAAAGATGAGCTTTTCCATCCATTCATCAGACCTCACGATTCCGATCAGTTGCTCACATTACCAGCATATCGATGTTTACTGTGTGACGAATTGGGTCTTTATATGTGCTAACAGGAAAAATTTGTGATATCCAGACATTTCATCTTGGATGTTAAATAACCTCAAATCAAACATACCAGATAATCAAACCACCTCTGACATCCTGGGAGAAAACGAGCAAAAGACATTTAGAGGTATTGATGCTTCACAGGTTAATTGCATCATTTTTATTAAATAAACTAATTATACTGGCTGATACTAACGCATAACAGAGATACATGTTTGCACTGACTGGCACTAAAAGATAATTATCTATCACAGGTGTAACAGATGGCAAACCTAGACTTCTATTAGTGCTCAAATAACATAGAAATTTCCAATCTCCATAAATTGATATCTACATATTATAAGAGATTATGAAATGTAAATGTTTCTGCTTTCACTTTTCTGCCCTTCCAGTTTGTAAGTGTTACTGACCGCTCACATTTGAGCAGGCTTAGGTTGTATGCGGTCCATGTGGAGAGCAAAAGAAATCACTCATAGTCGGACAATGGCTGGCATCTTGAACCAGATATCTTCACTACACTGGATGGCCTTAAAAACTGTTCTGACTGTTATTCCAAGAGGCAGCGGTCTATGGGTTCTCAGAATGTTACATTTCTGACTAAAATTTGTTGTTTTTTTCACTTGAACATCAAACTAGGTTTAAAAATGCAATAAGACAAAGTGACAGTTTAACAGCAATCCTTTGGCTTTTGCACACTGCACAAAACCTTTTGCTGCAAACGTTTTTTCTTTCTTTAGTTTAAAGCGGTGCACTGTTTCTTTTCATTTAATCCAAACATGGTGAGTAAAGAGCATTTTTGTTGTTGTTTGTTTCTTTTCATTTTTTTGTGTTGTCTTTTGAGTCTGTGTTAAATCCGAACAGCCTTGATGTATGATATCTGGGGAGAACAGGGAGCCATTAGTGGTCCCACAAAGACAGAGCAGAGCCTGCCTGACTATTTGATTTCAGGGCTTTAAATACAAAGACACACAGACAGACAAGAAGAGAGTGATCTCTGTCTGTCTGCACTCATTATTTCCTCCTCTGCTCCTTGCTCTCTCTCATGCTTTCTCCCTCACTCTTATGGCTTTAATGCCACTGTATCAGACACCTCCACCACGCCATAAGCAGATTGGGAGTCAGCAGGTGTGTGACCGTGTGTGTGTGTGTGAGTGTGTGTGAGTGTATGTTTGGGGGGATGGGTGGCATCACCATTGCCATAGGAACGAAAGCATATAAAAAAACAACACAGTAATTGTTCCGTTTCCATGGTAACGAGCTACACAACAGCAAACCTAAGAGATACTTTGTGTCTGCGCAAAAAAAAAAGAAGTTCTATTTAACCCTGCAGTAAAAACACAAATATGTTGTAACAGCTGCACGTTTCTCTTATAAAAAAATCATTCAAGCTTGAAAACATCCCAAAACTGAGGGAACAATCACAGCAGTACCATAATATTAGTATGCACCGAGCAACTCTAATTCTTCTTTTTCTGATATAAAGACATCACAGAACCTGTGTAAACACTTGTAACATGTTGAATTCCTAGAAATCCTTCTCCACTCACATCGTCGTTTCTCTGCATCGTAGCGGCGCGGAACGGTGAGAGGCGGGGCCGAAAAAGGGGGCTTGGAGCGGGTCGTGAGGGCGGTGCAAAAGAGGGGGGAAAGCAAAGAGAAAGAGAAAAAGAGAGAGAGACGGTCCCCGGTTTGAAAGCCGGTAATTAGTGGCAGATGAACGGAAGCTCCGCTATACCACCGGAGCAACGCGGAGAGGAGAGGGTGGATGACAGCCTTCTGCCGCAGAGAAAAAAAGCCCAAATTAGGCTGATTTCACACGCAGCTATACCGGCATCCCCACTGCATGCACAACGCCTCACCTTATCCCATCTTGCGACTCTCACCTACCCACACACCCACCCACCTCGACCACCCATCCGGCTGTGTGCTGACTTGGTGATGCAGGGTGGAGCTGGACGCATGGACAGCCGGCAGGATAATATCTCGGTCTGAGTGCGTCTTAGATGATCTCCGTCATCACCGGGTCGGTACCCCCGCTCTCCTCTTTGGGTATGTACAGCCTTGCTTTGGTATAGTGCAACTACAACGTGTGTTCAGCGCGCGCTGCGAACAGAACTACTAGACAGTTTTGAGGGGAGACGCTTAACAAGTCTAATTATGAGATCACTTGGGCTCTGCGATTTTTCTCTTGCGCACAGAGCCCTGCAGTTTGCAGAAGGCGCGGAACGCAGCGGGGTACTGACTATTAAATTTAAAGTAGAGCTGGCGATATAATTTCTGAACGCAAAGCAGATAAATGCTAGCTCATTTTGCAGCCTTCTGTCCTTTGCGTTATTCCAGCGGATGAGAGAACCCCGGCCAAGGGGCGCCCCTGTGACCGGAGGAGGGTTGGATTCTCCCGGCTGGTGACCTCCTGCTCCGGGGGACAAATCCTCCCACCACCGGGCATCACCTCCTCTACCCCGGACAAAAACCCACGGAGCCCACCGATGCGTCCGGCAGCCCCTGATGCTCGGCAGTGCTCCGGGGCTTTCCGGTCGGTGGGAGAGGCTCGAGCCGCGGCCGCGCGCTAGGATGCTGCGCCAGGTGTTGCACGCGGGCCTGAGGACCTCGTTCCACGCGCTGGGTCGGTTCGTGGCGAGCCACCCGGTCTTCTTCGCCTCCGCGCCCGTGCTCCTCTCCATCTTGCTGGGTTCCAGCTTTAGCCGGTACCGCGTGGAAGAGGACGTGGAGAGCCTGCTCGCGCCCAAGCACAGCCTGGCCAAGATTGAGGGCAACCTCGTGGACAGTCTGTTCCCAGTGAACCGCTCCAAGCACGCGCTCTACTCTGACCTGCAGACTCCGGGCCGCTATGGGCGCGTGATCATCACCACCCGAAAGGGGAGCGTGATGGATCCGGTTCATCTGGACGCCATACTAAAGGTACGCACGTGCACACATGGCACAGACTCTCAACTCATTTCTTTAGTAATTGTGAATTTCAGCTGACAAGCAGTCTGATATATAAAATAAAATAAAATAAATGTAAAAGTATCTTTAAAGTATTTTCACGATTAATAAAGAAATGATAAAAACACAAATATGACAACGAAGCAAATAAACACGTACACAGGTGTCTGCTGAAGAAATAGGCTTCAACTAGTAGGTGCCAAGATTGAAATGGACGGAATGTGAGCCGACCTATAACCTTTGAATGGTCATTTTTAGAGTTCGAGAGCACATATAGGCCTACCCACCCACTCCGCGAGGAACCTGTGGCGAAATGCCAAGCGAAAACACACAGCACTTGAAAAGTACAGCATTTGACAAGTTAGCTACTGTGCCCTTTAAATCATGGTGTATACATCAGAAAACGAGGTGCATCTACAGCTTTAAAAACAAGCTCTCATTCAGAAACACAAAGAGGTGAAGGTCAGTATCTGTAGGCTGCCTCACTCCTCACTCTCCGTGACTGATATTCATTAACTGGAGTCTTATTTCAAATCACCCTGACAGCCTTTTGAGGTTATTAAGCAGGGTATCCTAATCACACGTTAACTGGAGCTTAGAGGTCTCTATGTTGGTACACCTAAATGGTGTTATGAGTATCAGCCTGACACCCCTAGAGCAATTAGTTTAATGATTTCATGAAGTTATTAGGCTGCTATCAGAGCTTGCTGACTCATATGCTGGACACGCCGAGCTCTGCTGAGGAGATTGAGTTTGTGAGAGCTCCATCCACGCATGCTTTTCTGTGTATGTGTTTATCAAAGAATGTTATTGTGGCCTACTTTACATACATGCAGAATTCAGCGTTGGTCCACAGAGGACTGCCACAGTTAGAGAGCTCAGAGCTGTGCATCTTTTGCTGCCAACGGGCAGCGAGTGAGAAACAGGTTGGTGCATAAAAGAGAGTGCTGTAAAAGGGTAAATCCACTGTTACGTAATCTTACAGTGTTGCATATCATCCGTGAGGTTCAAGACTCTGTAATTTTCCTTTTCCTGTGTCTTTGCTTGCTCTTGGCTTGCCCTCAGCATATGAGTTCTTGCATTTTCCCAGAAGCTTTTTTTGCATCCCTCTGGGTCTGAACTTGTTGCATGTAGTAAGTTAAAGCATGCGTCGGTGGAGAGAGCGATATCAGCAAGAGCGAGAGAAAGAACTAGACGGGATTTCCACTTGCAGTAAGAGTAAGATTTCTGAGTCACACCCATTGACTGCATCTACTGAAGTATTTAATCTGTAGTTGGTAAATAAACTGATTCACTACAGCTTGCTCTTTTTTGAGGTGGTTTTCATCCTTTGTGGGAAAATGTTCAGTGTTCAAACAACCCGTACTTTACTGTTATGTGATACTGCATGTTGTTTTTGAAAAGACAAAGCAAATATACAGCATCATTTCACTGCAGGGGCACACATGTGAGCCAACACCATGGTCAAGAAATGTCTTAACAACTGTTTACTGGAAGTATATTATTATCGATATAGACTCGGTTCCCAGAGGATACACAGCGCTGTGTTAATTGTGTTTTTCTTTTTTAATCTTTTTCCACCAGCAGGTTAAAGTCTCTATTTATCGAGTAAAAATTAGAATTTCTCTCGAGGCATTTTCTGTTTAAGTCAAATGTTATTATTTAGAACAAATCTCTGCTCTACAGTTCTCCTAACATGGCTCTAGTGTGGTTTTAGAGCCCAACCAATGTATCCATTTTCTTTACTGTTTATCCAGTTTCTTAGAGACTGGTCAGAAATCCCCTGGAAACCTCTGGTCGCTACGGGAAAACAGTGACTGGTTGGCGAGTGGTTACTGGATGTCAGTGAGTGAAATCAGTTGCAAAGAGGGTTCTGCGCCGTGACCTCCTTGTGATTGATTTAGTCCCTAGCAGATTACTGGAATTGCCTGTAGTTTCCATGGAAGACTGCAAGCACTTGCTAACTTACCATAAAGTGGTAGTAATGTTTGGAGAAAGTAATCAGAATCAGCATACTTTATTAAGGATAGCATACCCTAAGGAAATTATGTGGGTTACAGTTGCTCCAATACGCCAAGGGTAATAGACTAAACTATTAAAACAATCTAATATGTTACAGATTTACAAATTTAAGAAATAGCACTAATATATATATACAATCACTCAATGATAAATATCAAGGATTAACAGAGGTGAATATAAATGAATATCAAGAATATTGACAGGAATATTACAGAGTAGAAAAGAGTGTGTGCAAAAAGGATGTAACTATTGCAGTGTTTATAGTGTATTAGATGGAGGAGTTGTACAGGGAGATGGCCACGGGCAGAAAAAGTTGTGCTGCACTGGCTTTACTTGCTCAACTTTTATTTTGAGGTTGAATGGTCTCCATTTCCAGTTTGGGTCACACTTTTTACAGTTTCACAACTACTTAGAGAGTGATTGGCAAGTGTTTGCAGAAAAGTCGATGTCTTCCATGCAAACTAGGTGACTGCTGCTTTCTGCTAGCAACCAAAGCACTCACAAAGAGATTTTCAATGCAGTAGCATTTACCTTTTTTGTGTACCAATGTCACATAACAATAGCATGCAGCCTCCTGCAACCACTCATCAAGTGGTCTCAGAATACTGGTCTCTAAATCTTTGTGATTGGGTCTTTAACAGTAAATTTCAAAGGGATTGCTACCAACCTACAACAACCACTTGCAACAGGTTAGGGATACTCATTCTTTCTCCTAGCGACCAGTGGTTACCTGGTTTCTGACACCCAGTCTCTAGTTCTGTGTGACTGGGGCTTTAAGTTTACAGGAGGGCTGCAGGATATGTCAGTTTTCACACAGCAAAAAGCAGATACCCCCTTTATAGGTTGGCACAAAACACACAGTCTCACACCTATCATATATAGTAGCATCACAGATGGTTTTGCAAAGTTTCTAACTAGTCCATAAAATATGTTGCTGGAAAGTTATCCCCATCAAATATCTTTGTATATGTTGATGTTGGATTTTTTAACACAATAAAAGATTCCCAGCCATCTACAAGAATTAATTATTGTTTATAGTCTTGTTTTATGAATATTTTTTCTTTAACTCTCACCACCAGCTAGTTAGTGATCCACAGAGAATATAAATCTGAAATAATATCCACCTTTTAAAACAGGGTCACTTTAGTTTCTTTAACATAACAACCATGATAAGACTTTATTATCCCACAGAGAAATTTTCTTGGAGACATAATGCATAAACACACTTCATACACCTACGTACACAGTAGCTGTTTCATGAATTTTATATTGAGGATGATTACTAAAAACCCTTCTTGAATAATCAAAAGAAAACAATCGACTCTGTGTTGATAGAGCATGGTAGGTTTACTCTTGATAAAGATAACTGCATGCAAGTGGAAGTGAAGTTAACGTTCACTTGTAGTGTTCAACTATTAAAGAGCAGGCATCTGAAGTTAGTGTACGTGCTTGAGGCACCTACAGCAGGAATTTTAAGTCTCTGCCATGAAGCTGTCGACAATAATGATGACAGAGTGGAAGAATTTGCAGTAAAAGTTTATTTTACAATAAATCTTAGGACAGGTTGCTGCAGGACAGTAACTTTTAAACCAAAATTATAATAATTTTCAGGAGACATTCCTGCAGAATCACACTCCCTTTCTTAAGCCAATGCAGCAATCTGAGGTAGGAGAAAGCTTTTCTCGTGTTCACCATGGCAGAGACTGGCATCAGGCCTGTTGCTTAGTAACCAGCACCGTGGATGCTGGCACAGTTGTCCTCTCGCCATAGAAATGGAGGAGTACTCTGAGACAACTATTATTTCTCTGAGTAATATATAAACACATACACACACACAAACACACACACTTCCCCAAATTTCTCTCCCTAGTAGTCGCACAAACAGGAACACAAAGTAGGTGAATGAGTGGCTGACACTCAGTTTGTGTGCTGCGTAGTGAAACTTTTCACTGTTCCCACAGTTTATCCAGGAAAGCCACCGTTAAGCTGAGCAAATAAAGCTCTTTCTCTCTTTGTTTTCTCTGCTCGCAGCTCCACAGACGGATCTACCAGATGCAGGTAACTGTGCCAGCAACAGGCTTCAACAGTTTCAACTACTCCTTCTCCAACCTTTGCCTTCTTGATGACAAGAATGTCTGCATCATCGATGACATCATCCGCGCCATGGAGGAGATCCAGTCAGCTCGCAACTCCAATCGCTCCGTGCCCGTCCTGAGGTACCCCATCACACAGCTGGCAGATGGGCGGCAAGCATACATTGGCCACCAGATGGGTGGTGTGCAGGGCTGGGGTCCTGGGGGGGCGATGCGAGCTCAGGGAATGGGAGTGAGGGGAGAAGGTGTCCGATCTGCCAGGGCGCTGCAGCTCACCTACTACCTCCAAGCCCCAGGCGGCCTGATGGACCGGGTGGCCAGCCAGTGGGAAAAGGCCTTCTGTGCTGAGTTGCAGCACTTTGCAGAGTTGCACCCAAAGTTGGGCTTCTACCCTTCTACTTCATCTTCTCTGAGGACAGACTTCCAGTTCTCCTCAGTGCTGGCACGTCGCCCCCTGTTGGCCAGCCTGGGAGTGTGTGGGGTGCTTGTCGTCCTTTGCTGCTCCATGAGGGACTGTGTGAGGTCCAAACCCTGGCTGGGACTGCTAGCTCTGCTGTCCATCACTCTATCAGGCCTTACTGCTGCTGGGATACTCAACCTGACTGGGGCCACCTACAACTCCACGTACTTGGGGATCCCTTTCGTCATGCTTGGTAGGTTTAACTCTGATATATTTGCTGTAGAAATAACAAATAATATCACAAAGTATATTTTACCTTTTGGGTGTTTATGAAATAATTTTCCCATTTATCTGGAACTGACCTGTATGTATAGGACGTTTTCAAAGAGTAACCGATGCTAATCCATGGCAGGTGGGAGCCGCACAGAACATTGGCATTGCTTTTCCTTCGCAGTTTGCTTGCCTGTACCTCGCAGCCTGCTTTTTCAGTACCTGTTGTAATAGATTTTTCAGATGTCTGCCTAAGGCTGAATGCCATTTCAGAGTAGACAGGTCTTCAAAATGACTGACAAGTGGTGGGGCATGAACTTGACTTACTGATAGAGAGGATGATGGTAACAACAACATGTTTTTTGACGAGTGGCAAAAACTAAAACTAAAGGTTCAAAAAAGTTTTAAGTTGCAGCTGAAGCAGAGTCTTGAATGAGTTGTGAGATGGGACAGGAAGTTATTTTACATGCCAACAAGACCTCTGACTTTAACAACATTAACTTAACTCACCATATATGTCTTTATTCACCACTTTGCTTTCAATCATTAGTTGTTAATAAACTCTGGCTGTCTTACAGAGTGTGTCTTTTGTGTGTCTTTTCCTCCGCTCTCTTCTTTTCTACTCACCCAAACCAGTCATGACAGACTGCTACTCCCTAACCCCGGTTCTGACAGAGCCACACACAGATACATACACACATATGTAATAACACTTTACTCACGTTGTATATAACATTGTACACAGACTATCTTCCAGATCTTCAAACTGAAGCCCATGCCTTAAGCCTGCAGTTTTTTTAATGGCCAGCAGGAGGTGCCCCCTCTTTTTGCAGAAACAAGTCTGGTTGCATAGAAGTCTACAGGAAAACTACCCTACTGTTCACTTGATATGCAATCACAGTGAACACTTTTCTGATTAGTGCTTTAGCATTTCAAGTCTTGTTTATTACAAGATGTCTGTTGTCTAAATTATGGTATCAATTAGTGTGTAGAAGGATCATAAAATATGGTTTGCTTTAGGGTGAGCCTGCCGTGTTCTTGAGAAGTCCTTGCACAAGTGCACAGTTGTCCTTTGTTTCTCAGTAAGATCTACCCTGCACTTAGGACTAGTTTCAAGGAATAAAATGGTAGCCATCCATTCGCTTCCACTTATCCTTTTTCAGGGTCGTGGGGGGGCGGGAGCCTATCCCAGCTGTCACAGGGCGAAAGGCGGGGCACACCCTGGATAGGTAGCCAGTGGTAAAAATGCCCAGCTTTTCCTTTAAATACAACTTCACTTTGGATAACAGTCGGTGATCACATCTTTGTAATTAAACCTGGTACAATTTAAGTTTATATTCTGTGAAGAGGCATTGCTGTGCTTTGTTTATGTCGCATCAAATTTAGTACAGCTGAAATGAAGACACTTTTAAAACTGTTTGTGCAACAATACTGCTTAATGTAATAATCACATTCTAGTGATGGAAGGAAAAACCTTTCAGTGCAATTTATAACCCTCTGTAAGTGTCCAAAGAGCTTAAGGTTGATTAAGGGGGCAGCCCCAACATGCAATTGATTTTGGAAGCCAGTGAAAATGCTGATTTACAGGTAGTATAAAACTTGGGTATCAATGTAATTATATATATATATATATATATATATATATATATATAATTTAAGGATAAATACTTCTTTGGGGTATTGCTAAAAACAACAACTAATATTAAACAAAATTAACATTTTGTTTAACTGGAAATATTAAAGACATACAAGCATATTTTTGATTTGGTGATGACTTTTCCACATCCATTCATAACATTGTTGTAAATGGGGTTGCACAGTAGTATTTATCCTACTGTGTATTTCCTAAAGTGAAAAAAATCAATCAGCAGTTTAACAAACCTCTGCTACTGATCAGTGACTATTTCAGCTGCGTAATTGGATTGTCTCTGCATTCCTAATTATGCAGCACCTTGCATGTGGAAAGGGCCAATAAAGTTGTATCAGTGTTTGAGCATTCATTTGTGTTGCATTTGGCACTAAATTAATTAAGTAAATTTGTTTATTTGGTTGGGCAGGGATAAGATATAGAGAAGGAACAAAGAGAAAGTGGGCAAGGAAAGGCTGCTGTCAGGCTTAGAACAACTGCAGAGTGAACAGAAAGTACAGGGAAACAGGCAGAGAGGATAAAATATGAAATATCACTCCAAATGCAGGCTGAGATAAGGATTCTCTTAGCAGAAAATGAAGTTAAACTGTAGTTAGAAGGAAGACAGGCAGGCAGGGAGAAGGATCTTCTCAGAATGCAAGTGGGCAGACAGAAAAAGGTGGGAGGACAGCGTGAGGCGAGAGAGAAAGCTTTGTTACAGGGGAAGATAGGATTTGGATTAAGGAAGAATGCTGTATTTTTGTAATATCTTAAAAATGACAGAGATTTGTGTCTTTCTCTTTTAAAATCAATCACAAGAGATGTTTCACATTGTGCTCGCTAATTTAAAAAGTTGCACATTGATGGGATAATGACTTTGGGCCATTAACTCACCAGGTGTGTGATTGTGTAGCAACGAGGGTAAATTGTTAACGGTAAAGGATCATTCTGGTCTGCTTCAGCCTGCCATTACTGTCACTGCTGTGGCTCTGTGGGTGTTGCTAACTTTGCACTTTTCACCTCCGTTGTGGAGCTTTGGGGAGTTCTGCCTAACAGAAATGGTGCAGTGCACAGTACATCAGTGTGACAAGTGCAAGCTTCCTGCTTGTTTAAAACTGAGATTTTTTAACAGAAACGCAGAAAGTAAATACAGTAATCCAAATTTTCCTGGTGACCCAATCACCATGTGAATTAATTTGGACCCCAGTTTGGGGGGGGGGGACTGATAACTGATGGACCATTTTAGTCATTTTTTTATAGAAAATATCACAGTTGTACTTTTCTCATGACTTAATTTCAGGCTTTCTTCTGTTTCATAAACCTGCCAACTAAGGATTTTTCATGTTTGAACAGTTGGTCAGATGCACAAAAATGTTTCCTAGAGCTCTAGGAAAATTTCAGGCATTTTATAGAAGAGTTTGACTGATATATTTGTTGACCACTTGTTAGGGTACTTGGGAGGCTGAAGTTTTTCATGATTACTGAACTTCGATTTTGTCATTATTTATCATTTCTAATATTTTGGGTTCAATGTTAGAGTTTTTAGTCTTCTGGTTTCTGTCTGTGTTCAATATTTGCTCTGTTTCCCCTGTCAGCTGTATCCCCTTGTCAACTGGATACAGCTCTCATAATACAGTCTCTGTGTTATGTTTCCTGTTTTACTTTGAAAGTCCGTGTCACATGTCAGTGTTTTTAGTTTTGCTTCCCTTGCCTCATTAGGCTTGATTTGTCCCAGCTGTGTTTCCCTCCTGTCTCCCATTCCCTGATTGCTCCCTCTGTGTATTTAAACCCTGCGTTTTCCTTGGTCTGTGTTGCTATTTCTCTCGTTTCATACTGTGTGTTCTGTCTGCCAGTCTGTTTTGTTATTTTGTTGTGTTTAGCAATAAGTCAGTGTTGAGTGTACCTTTTTATCTCCGTAAGTCTGTACTTTGGCTCCACCATTCCTGCCTTCACCGAGTACAAGAGACCAATATTGGCCTACTGTACATACTATAACTGCAGCTATGTTGAAAGTTTTGTTTATTTTACAGACAAAAATGCAGGGAAAAAGCAGTACAGTACAAGTAGGACAAATACTTCATATCAATTGTCAAGCACAGTATGGTGATTTGACCTGGTTTTGCAGTTGACCATGAACTCATCTGTTTTCCAGAGAATTCTAGAGTCAAATGTGAGGTCATCAGTGCAAGAGCAAACTTGGTCAGGCACCAGGGCAGGGGTGGCAAAGTCCAGGCCTTGAGAGCCGGTGTCCTGCAGGTATTAGATATCACCCTGGGTCAACACACCTGAATCAAACGATTAGTTCATTACCAGGCCTCTGGAGAACTTCAAGAAATGTTGAGGAGGTAATTTAGCTATTTAAATCAGCTGTGATGGATCACGGACACATCTAAAACCTGCAGGACACCGGCTCTTGAGGTCTGGAGTTTGCCACCCCTGCACCAGGGCAATGATCCCAAGCAGAATAGTTGAAAAAGAAAAGAATCAAGGTGTTGCAGCAGTCCATTCAACATCCAGACCTCAACCTTAATGAAAAGCTGTGGCAGAACCTTAAGAGAGCTGCCAGAGCGAATAAACTGAAGCATTGTTGCAGAGAAAAGTGGGCATAAATTACTCCACAATGATGTCGGAGACTAATAAAGTCATAAAGAAATTATTGCTGTTTCACAGGAAAACTCGTAAAACCAAGCTGCTCTTAAATTCCCCAAATTTATTTTTATTTTGTAATTTAACTAAAACAGTCATCCCCACATTCAGTCATTCCACATTAATTGATATGTAAAAATCAAATTAATGGATCATTTAGTTTTTAAGAAAATGTCATATAAGCACCTCATGAGATAATCTGTTTACCTTTATTTGTTTTACAGTATTGTAAGTTGTTTTTTCACATATTTATTTAGACAGTTATTAAAAACTGTCTTTGGGGGAGGCAATTTTAGAAGCTTACCATTAGCTTGATTTATCAATTTCAAAGCCAGTTTAGATATGTGTTTGGGGTCATTGTCCAGTTGGAACATCCAGTTGTGTCAAAGGTTCAACCATATAGCTGTTGATATGAACAATTTGCAGGTAGTCCTCCTGCTTCATTATTCCATCCACATTCTACAATGTACCAGTATCACTGCCAGCAAAACAGCCCCAGAACATGATGCTCCCATCACCATGCTTAATAGCTAGCAGTGCTCTTAGGTTTATAAGCCTCACCTTTATGCCGCCGAATAATTCCGAATTCCTGTTTTCATTGTGGCCAAATAGCTTAATTTACGGTGGTATGCAAACGTTTGGGCACCCCTGATAATTTTCATGATTTCCCTTCATAAATCATTGGTTGGTTGGATCAGCAATTTCATTTTCCCCTTTAAAACCAGTCGGAGCGGGCATGCTCCGTTTTGCGTAACTATTTTTAAATCCCTGTAGCTCTGCAACCACGTAAGCTTGCGCAGTAATTTTTTTGCATAAGAAACCGGAAGAGTTGTACTTACATGTTATGCCATCAGCTTGTCCTAGGTCACGGTTTCCTTCCACATATAGCTTTGCAAAAACTGCATAAAAAGCACTTGCAGCAACAAAAACATAATATTCCAGAAACTCGCTTTGCCGATCTGATCAGCTGTTCATAACACTTCCTACGTTGGAACAGACGTCAGCGCGAACTATTGCATGTCCGCCATTACCTGCTTCTTTTTTTTTTTTTTTTAACCTTCGGGGCTTTATAAGCCTACACTGGTGTTTTCAAAAGTCATGTTTGACTTTATGACTTTCTGTATCGTTTCTGGGATGCTTAGAACTCAAATTGCACTGCTGGAAATAGTTTATTTTGATGCAAATGCTGGTTTTTTTGCAAATTTGCATTATAATTTTCTTTTCCGTTTTTCCTGCAGTATATAAAAGTTGGTGTATCTCAAAAATAAAACTATGAAGACACTCAAAATAAATTTCCTGTTGTTGGAAAATATTTTGTGCACCTTTTTTGTGTTTACAGTTTTGAGGGATAAACCTCTTAAAATTCTCTAACTAGAAATATATATATATATATATATATATATATATATAAAAAACCCAAAAATGATTTTAAATTTTTTGGTAGTTTATTGCACTTTTTTGCAATTTGTGTAGTTATTATGCACTTAATGCATACATATTATTAAAGTTTGGGCTATAACGGTTGTATTGATGTATAGCAACTTGAAATGCTCCCAAAAATGGCACTACAGCATGTAAAAATATAAAGATAAGCTCTGGCAGACTTGGTTCTATGGTAGGTCTTAAAGGGTTAAATATATCATGTAGCAGATGAACACAATGATATTTGAGAAGTGAAATGAAGCACAGAAAGTGTGCAATAGTTACTTAAGCTAAATTAGGCAGGTGTATAAATTTGGGCACCCTTGTGGTTTTATTGATTAGAATACCTTTAGCACCAATTTTTGGAACATAAAATTTGTTTGGTAAGCTCATTGACCCTTGACCTACATACACAGGTGAATCCAGTCATGACAAAGGGTATTTAGGGTGGCCATTTGCAAGTTTTTCTCCTCTTTGCGTCTTCTCTCAAGAGTGGCTACATGGGAGCCTCAAAACAACTCTCAAACACCTGAAAACAAAGATTGTTTAACATCATGTTTTTGGGGAAGTATAGAAAAAGTGATCTCAGAGATTTCAGCTGTCAGTTTCCACTGTGAGGAACATATTGAGGAAATGGAAGACCACAGGCACAGTTCTAGTTAAGACAGATCAAGGAAAATCTTAGATAAGCAGAGGCAAAGGATGGTGAGAACAATCATAGTCAACCCACAGACCAGCTCCAAAGACCTGCAACATCATCTTACTGCAGATGGTGTCGCTGTGCATAATTCAACTATTAAGCGCACTTTGCACAAGGAGATGCTGAATGGGAGAGTAATGCAGAAGAAGCCATTTCCGTGCACATGCCACAAACAGAGTTGTTTGAGGTATGCTAAAGCACATTTGGACAAGCAAGCTTAATTTTGGAATAAGGTGCTGTGGACTGATGAAACTAAAATTGATCTTGTTAAAGTTGAGGGTTGCATGGATTCCAGTCAGTATCAGCAGACTCTTGAGAACAATGCTCAAGAATCAGTCACAAAGTTGAAGTTGGGCCGGGGCTGGATATTTCAACAAGACAATGACCCTAAACACTGCTCAAAATCTACTTAGGCCTTCATGCAGAGGAACAAGTACAACGTTCTGGAATGGCCATCTCAGTCCCCAGACTTGAATATTATTGAAAATCTATGATGTAACTTAAAGCGGACTGTCCATGCTTGGAAACCATCAAACCTGACTGAACTGGAGATGTTTTGTAAAGACGAAAGGTCCAAAACACCTTCAACCAGAATCCAGACTCTCATTGGAAGCTATAGGAAGTGTTTGGAGGCTGTTACTTCTGAAAAGGAGGATCTACTAAATGTTGATGTCATTTTTCTGTTGGGGTGCCCAAATTTATGCACCTGCCTAATTTAGTTTAAGTAACTATTGCACACTTTCTGTAAATCCTATAAATTTCATTTCACTTCTCAAATATCATTGTGTTTATCTGCTATATGATATATTTAAATGAAATTGCTAATCCAAACAACCAATGATTTATGAAAGAAAATCATGAAAATTATCAGGGGTGCTCCACTGTATGTCTCATTTGACTATAAAACATTTGGCTTGTCCATATAGGCGGCTGAAAATTTTAGTTGAGGTTGAAGGTTTACATTTTGGAGCAAGGGCTTCTTCCTTTTTGGTAACCTCTTAGTCCATGGTGATGTAAAAGTTGTGTCATGGTTCACTTTGTGGCAGCCAGGAGGAAGGACCCAAATGCAGCTTTATTTGCTGGAAAAACATGAACACCAAATGCAGGAAACAAAACATAAAACTAGAAGCAAGGAAACACAGACTCTAGAGGGTACAACGTGACAACAAGCAGGGAAAGACAGGACTAAAATACACAGAACCAGAACCTACCCACATGCCAAAATTGGTATGGCCCGGATCTGGCCCACACAATGTGCTTACACATGGCCCACATACCGCAAAAAAAGACAGCCCTTTGGTGGCCCAGATCAGGTTTGCCAGATGTAATCCACACATGGGGCAGCACAAGGCCAGTTGCAGACACACTGGTGGTTCTCTGCAAACCTGATCTGGCCAAAGGGCCATCATTTTTTGCGGTATGTGAGCCATGTGCAGCCACGGGCCAGTTGCAGACACACTGCTGGCCCTGTGCTGGCCCAGAACAGTTTCAGCTCTGGCCCCAGATGTCAGCCTAATGTGTACCTTAATCAAGCCATGTAATAACAACGTGTGCCGGAACATAACAGTGCAAAAGTAACATGATGAAACTCTGTTCAGACAGTGAATGGACTGATTCTTATATAGCACTTTTCTACTCTCCCGGATTACTTGAAGTGCTCTATACAACATGCCACATTCACTCAATCACACACTTTCTCTAAACTGAGTGCTTCCTAACTACATTCATTCAGACTGGAGGAGCCAGGGATCAAAATGTGTACACTCACAAACCTGTCAAGCCTGCATTTGAAACATTGGCTACCATAGCAGTATAGTATTTTAACATAGCATTTGGATCTTCTAACTAAAATAGGAGAATAGGAACATAAATAGTGCCATCATTTACAGACCTGGCCCACATCTGGTTGACATACACCCTGCCATGACACCAGTCAGTCAGAAGTGCCAGCTTGATGCCGGATCCGGGGAAGACCTGTTTTCTATGAACCTGGGCCACATAAACCAAACCACAATTGGCCAGATGTGGCATGCTATCACATAAACAGTGGCATCTGCGCCAGCCCTGACCCATATCTGGATGACATACCACTTACCATAGAAAAGACTAAAGAACTAAGGAGCTAGGAATACTTGAGACAGAAACCAAAACTGAGAGACTAGCAAAGACAAATCATGAAATCAAGGATAAATAATACAAAACAGAAAACATTGGGTCACCGTCCCAGGAGCGTGACAACGTGCTTCACTGTGGTCAGTGACACGGATGTCCAGCAACCATGGCAGGCTTGAGTCTTGGTGGTTCCTGATTGTTCCTGAACAACAACCAGTTTCCTCTCATCTGGGTGTAACAATTTACATCTTCTTCTAGATCTTGGTAAAGTGTTGATAAATCCAACTAACTTGTCGTTACCTACAATTGCTGGAGCTGATTATTTTGAAATCTTCAGTTGTTCCTCCATGTCTCAAAGGGACCATGGCAATTTATGCAGATCTACAGTTCTCCTTCTTAGATCTTCACTGAGATCCTTGGACTTCCCTATTGTTTTGACTATTGGTCAAATCATTCATCATGCTGACAAAGAGAAACTACCAGTTGTGGTAAATCATAATCACTAATGAGAAGTTAATAAGCTTTGGCTAAAACAAGGTTAAAAGACACTGAAGAATCTGCAGTAACACTTATTTAAAGATTAAAACGTGCATGCATATATCTGAGCCTGTATGTATACTTTTTACCCTGCGTGGATTAGAGAAAATCCAACACCAACCCAAAATTATGCAACCAATTCTCATGTTTTAATTCTTAGGATTTGAAAATCAACATGACATTCGTGACTATGATGAGTGTAAGTAAACTTCCAAACACAACTCTACATACATACATTATATCCCCCAAGGATCATCAGCAGCAATACTTCACTTGTTAAGATCGCTTGTTAAGATTTTTTATTTTCTTCTGCCTGTTTGCTCCATTTTTGCCATAGTTAACAAACTGACAAAGACTTTTCAATATCTGAAAAAAAAAACCATTTTGCAACACAGTAGTCGTATCAAGGGCAGACATAGTTTCAGGAAAAAGAAACATCCTTCTATGTTCCTCTAAGTGCTTCTATATATGTGAGTGTGTCTGCTTGTGTGCCTGTCTCCTGCTGGTAAATATCCTTGCACAAGTGCTGTCTCCAGCCTCTCTTTTTTGCTCTCATCTTGTCTCTGCAACATTAACCTCTGCACCTCTTTTCTCCGTCATCCTCTGTCTAATTCCCTCTCACAAGTCGCAGATCTGCAGACTTTCTCTGTACTCCACGCCCACGCCTCAAGTGTCGGTACAATGCGCCTCTGCTTAGGTGTTAAGTGTTTCGCCATGCTGAGGTCACTGGAGAGGGGGGTGATGGTGGTAGCGGTGGGGTGTACATGTGTTACTGGTGACTCACGGATGCTATGGCAACCACAGAAGGAAAAAAACCCTTAAAAACCATCTGCTGCACCTAAATCAATGTGTATGGTCTCTTTATTGTTGCTACTGCAGGAGCAATGGCGCTTCTGGTATTTCTCACGTTGGGCATGTTACAATCAAAAGAAAATGGCATTTTCACAGTGTCTTACATCTGTCATTTCATGTATCTCCACTTCAAATGGGATTTTGGTGTGACCTCATACAAAGAGGGAATATTCAGAAGCACTATTGCACTACCTTGTGCAACACTGGGATTTGATGAAATGAATAAACTGAAGCAACAAGGCTGAAAGATCCCCAGTTTGAGATTGGGAGGAGACACAAATCCCTGGGAGGTTCTTATATAGTTTTGACCCCTTGTAAAGAAGAGAGGAGCTTTAATTTTAAGCCTAGTTACAAGAAAACATTTGTCTTTAATACAGGTGATGTCTTGCATCCCAATAAATTACCTTGGTTTTCTGCTAAGGGAACCATGAATTAAAAACAAAGAGGTTGGAGTTTGGAAAACAGAGAGCTAAGTATCTTCTGGTGAACTGTGAAGGTTCTTCAGATAAGTCAAGAGACATCATTTGCAGCAAATGAATAAAATAAATAATTAAACTAAAATAGTTAATTTATTTAAAATAAATAATTAGAATCTAATTTGTGTAATTTAGATAAAAAACCCAAAAAAACCAAAACATATTATTTATTCTTAATTTTCAGATTTGCTTTTTATCTGCAATTGTCTCAGTCTAATCAGATTGGAGGCTTACTTGTGGTTCTTGGGGTATTTAAATGTAGAAAAAGTGAGGCATAGCCTTCAGCTTCCTGGCCAGCTTTGGAACCAGCTACCAGTTTCCTGTGATTCACTGAATATTTCTTTACTCATCTCTTTTCTTTTTCTGTATGTTTATACCTGACTACTGTTTTTAGTCATTGACAGTATTTAAAGTTTTACTCTCTAGTTTCTATATAAGAAACAAGCCAAATAGAGCAGAAATAACAAAGTTCTGCTAAAGTAATTTTTTTTGGCTAAATAAGTGTGATACTGTTACAATCTCTTTTAAATTTGTTGGTCTAATACAAGATTCATTCTCATTGCTGTTCTATTTGTCCTCAGGTCATGGGCTCTTCGGCTCCTTCGAGATGCTGTCATCGTGGAGACGAACCCGTGAGGACCAGCATGTGAAAGAGCGTGTTGCAAGCGTCTTCGAGGATGTTATGTTGCGTTTCTCTGGCTCCACCATGATCCACCTGATGACCTTGGGCCTGGCCGCCTCCCCGCTCACCAACATGGAAGCCGTCCGGCTCTTCTGCCGCACTGCTGCTCTGGCCGTTACCATCAGCTATGTTTACATGTTGTCCTTCTACAGTTCCTGTCTGGTGTTTACAGGCTACCTGGAGACCGGGTACAGACATGGCTGCTTCTGCCGGCGAGTCCCCAAACCAGACCGTCTGGACTCTAAACCGGCTTGGTACAGGTGTTTAATGTACACTCGTTACCAGGAGGAGACCCAAGTGACGAATCCTCCACAAGGGATTGGTCACACTCACACACCAAACCCTGACCTTACTCACACGCACACACACCCTCACCCGCATACAACTAACAACCCCGCTGTTCGTGGACATGCTCATGTTGCTAACTCCACTCACCCACACCCTCACCCACATTCCACAGCAAGCACGGACCCTCATCCTCAGGACTCCCACCTTTTGTTGGGCTGTGTGCGACGTTGCTATGGAGACTGGATCACTAACACTTATGTTAAACCCTTTGTGGTTCTGCTGTATCTGGTTTACATCTCTTTTGGATTGATGGGATTCCTACAGGTGAGACACCTGGTGATTTCTCTTTTACAGAATTATAAAGTCTTTATTTGTGGCATGTAATAAAAATGTTTGTGTCGTCAACAGGTGACCCAGGGTTCTGACCCTAGCGCACTGGTTGCAATGGACACCGCAACAGTATTGTACACCCGAGCCCAGCAGCGTTACTTCAGCTCATACTCTCCTGTGATTGGATTCTACATTTATGAAAGTGCCCCTTACTGGAATGCCTCAGTGCAGCGGGATCTGCTGGAATATGCCAAAGGCTTCCAGAGAATAAGCTGGCTGGAAGCTTACCTGAACTACCTGTCAGATCGCAACCAGTCCACCAGCCAGCCGCGGGAAAATTTCACCCGCACACTGCGCCACGCCTTTCTCCGTGAGCCGCAGTTTGCTCACTTTGCAGATGACATTATATTTGCAGAGCGCGGCCAGGGCGAAGAGCCTGATGTGGCAGCTTCTCGCATCTTCTTGGTTGCCAAAACAACGGAGAACAAGCGCGAAGAGATGTCAGTGCTGCTGGACACGCTGCGACGCCTGTCACTGACCTCACGAGTCCGCTTCTTAATCTTCAACCCTTCTTTCGTCTACCTGGACCGCTATGCTGCAGCAGTCAGCTCCCCACTTAGACACTCACTGCTGGCGGTGCTTTTCCTGTTGGGTCTCTCCTCTCTGGCTGTTGTGGAGCCCCTGGTGTCTGTGTGGCTGGGCCTCACACTGCTCTCTGTCCAGTTTGGCGTCCTGGGCTTCATGACCTTATGGGGTGTAGAGCTGGATTGCATGTCTGTGCTATGTTTGATTTCAGCTTTGGGGCACTCAGCAGACTGCAGCGGCCCCCTCCTCTGTGGCTTTGCTGCAGGTCGGGGTGAAAGCAGGACTCGCTGGGTGAGAGTGGCACTGGAGAGACACGGTGTTCCCTCTTTACAGACGCTCATCTGTTACGGTGCTGCCCTGGTACCCGTTGGCTCCATACGCTCCAACCTCACACGCACACTATTTCGCTGCCTCACCCTGACGGCCGCTTGCTCGGCCCTGCACACGTTGGCTTTCCTGCCCACACTCCTCACCTTCCTGCCCCCCTCCAAGAGCCGGGGCCATGGACCTGGAGGGGAAGGACAGAGACAGGAGGTGGAGTGTGTTGAAATGAATGACAGCACCAGAGTTGTCGACCAGATCACCACCGTCTGAGCATGGGATGAGAAGAGAGGAAGACAGGTTTCTAGTGCACATGTTACCTGCTTGTTGCTAGTGCTGTGTGGCATGTGAATGAGGTGTTTCCTAAAAAGCTAATGAGACATTAAATTTAATCCAGGTTGTGATGTAATCACAGAGGAAGTGCCACACTTTTCACCAAAACTTGCTTTAGATTCAGTCACTTTGTTTGGCTACTGCTGTCTGTTCACCATATCAAGTTGCACAACTACAGTGACATGAGGCAATCATCTGTATGACTCGAGTATTTCTACTTTATTGCTGGAAAAATAAAGACAAAATAAAAAAAATCAAGATCTTAGCATTGTGATTTGTAATATATCATCTTGTGGAAATATTGGCATTTAACAAAAGTCCCCTTGTATGGGAGTTTTTTCTTCTTCTTTTTTTTTTAACTCTAATTTGTTCATTTTCAGCTCAAAATTTCTAATTCTATTCCTGCTGGTGTAGCTTCACATGATCTACTTTTTCAAAATAATTTTATCTTATTCTGGGTTTTAATGCAGCCTCTCTGTACAACCCTTATCTACAACACGCCATTTTGGGTATGATCCCCTTCCATTTAAGTCAACGTTCTTTTGACTGGCTGCCCGTGTGGAGCTGTAAGCCCACAATGTCGTGGTCATTACTCAAGAGAAATTATGTATTAAAAGTAATGCAGTATGTTACTTCAATACTTGACCAACCCTATATCATGACAAAGCATGTAATAGACACACTGGTCCACTATGTCCATTTCACGCTTTGCCCCTTCAAAGCATGAAATGGACAATCATGCAGAAGTTGCAGTACCAGAAGAGGAAGATAATATATTTAAAGCAGTACAATCCAGCGTTGTTCTATGTCACAAACAATTAAGCTAGGTGGCTAAAATGTGTTTACATGTAAATGTGTTTATGATGAACTGAATGCAATGTCTCTTTAAGCGCTTTCCTGTGATTATTTTAATGTTGGCTTGAAATAAAACATCTCCCTCTGTTGGTACTGCAGGTTAGTGAATTACGGAATTTGGTACAGTAACACGCTGCATTAGTGTGTTATTGAAAGACGTAATGTGATTACAGTATCACATTACTTTGTAATACATTACACCCAACAGTGGTTACTGGGGTAACCATATGAAGGATCTCCAAGATTACTGACATGATACAGATCAAGGAGTTTAAATGAAAGTCTGAAACACTATTTAGAGCAGCTGAAGACAGAGCTTGTGGCACATCAGGATCACTTGTACACTGACCTCATTATTTTAGAGTTTGGCCTTGTTTAACTTAAGCATCAACCATTGTAACAGTATAACATATATAGTCATGTGAAAAAAGGGTTTTAATATGCAGTCATCAATCAATTGTTTTTTGTATGACTTTATCAGTCTCTGACATTGTTATGGAGGAATTGTGGCCCACTTTTCTTTACAATGTTGCTTCAGTTCATTGAAGCTTGCAGGTATTTGTTTAAGCACAGCTCTCTTATGGTCCCAACACAGCTTTACAATCAGTTTAAAGTCTGGATGATTCTGTTGTTGTAGATTTACTGCTGTGTTTGGGACCATTGTCCTCAAGCCTGAAGTGGAAGTAGTAGAATACTTTGGTATAGACAGTTCATGGTTGACTGAGTGACTGCAAAACAAACCCAAACCATCACCACTCCACTACTGTGCTTGACAGTTGGTAAGAGGTGTTTGTGCTGATATGTTGTGTTTGGCTTTCTCAAAACATGGAAGTGTGAATTGTGGCTTATCATCTCTTTTTTGGTCGTGTCTGTCTCAAAAGCCATACAGTAGTTCCAGAAATCTTGTGATTTGTTCAGATGCTGTTATGTTCTTTGTAGAGAGAAGAGACTTTCTTTTGCCAACATTTCTGAACAAGTCATACTTGTTAAGTCTTTTTTTCCAGTTGCCAAATGTGGCAGTGTGAATTATGACTAAAAAGCTTTGCTTTGGTGTTATCTGCTCAAAGAACATTGTTCCACATGATGATCAGTCATTGAAGTATATTTGATTACCAGCCCCTGGCTGCACATTACCCTCTAAATTCCTATGCTTCCTATTGAATCACAAGGTTTTTCACAAGACTGCAAACCTTTTCTTTTCACATGAATGTATATTAGTAGTATGTGTAGTATGCATATATTGTTTATTAAAAGACAAAGCATAATAGGTCTACAGTAAATGGGTCAAAAATTTTACATTTGGGCAAAATGAATTTTAATAGGGCTTTAAAACTGATGACAAATGAATAGATAAAAGTTCATAATACTGACTTTTTTTTTGTAAAGCTGTCATCAAGTGGCGGCTCAGAGTGTAAAAGTGTATATCTTGAAAGGTCAAATCCAATACCAATCATTTTGCTCTCTTTTTATTACAATTATGCAATTGAGACACCGGCAATGACATTAAGTAGTCATCAAGAAGCATCTATTGTCAGAAAATGTCAGAAAGCATTAGTCAGCCAGCTATCAAATGTGCACAGACAAAATCCTCAAGCTTCCTGTAATCTTGCTCTATTGTACCGTCGTTACCATACTATATAAAGCCCCTTGAGGTGGCTGTTGTTGCTGAATAAATTAAATAAAATAGAACTGAATAAATCCTCGAAACAAACTTTACTTACTTCATGTGCTCGATCCCTTGGGGATGAAGAATTTAGTCAGCACCTAAACTAATGCTCATCTGGTGTTTTCTGACAAGTTTGGATCAAAGCATTATTCTATCCTGTTAACCCGCCTTCCTGAAGGGAAACGGCCTCTTTGTGTTTTACTCCTTAAGTCACAGATGTAGCTGAACTTCTGGGTGTAGGAGTACCTGCTATTGTTAAAGCGTGATCCTCTCTGATAATTGCTTGAATGAAAGTATTGTTAAGGCTCTGTGCAGGTGCCACAGCCATCAGTAAGACAACGAAACCCAGCTTCCCACCTGTGAACACTGCCAATTGGCCTTCGCAAGAGCGCAAGCTGGAGGGATCATTAGCTGTGATGCCTGCGTCATCTTTTGTAAAACGTCCCACTTACACACAGAGCTGGATGGTGTTCCTTCTAAAAATAATCAATGCTGAAAGCGTGCTGATGTGCTGCTTGCTCGGTTGAAATACCAGAAAAATGTGAACTGCTTTTTCTTAGAAAACGGTGTGTCTTTGATGCCGCCCTAATACTGAAATAAAAAATAATAAACTGTATAGTGTTTAAAAGCTGCTGAAATAAAACAAAACTCACAGCATGTTGATTTAACTTTAAGACTGAGCCCTCAGGGTAGAAACACACTGGGCTCTATTAGGTCGCCAACACCTCCTACGCTCACTTGTGCTGTCAGTCCAAATGCAGTTTACTGCTGCTGCTGTTGCTGCTTAGTTTCACAAGTAAAGTAGGCCAGTGTAGGAGCTGTGGAGTTTTGTGTTAGGTATAAAATAATGGGCTGCAGGTAGCACCTATGTAGAGTAAATCAGCAGTGCAAGGTGTCTGTAAATGTTTTATAATATAAAATTATTGAGACATCAGTTAAAAGACTTCAGGTTTTTCAGTCACACCAAAATGCTGGACAGAGCCGTCCTGTGATGCTGTTAAATTCACTGTTAAAACAGCGGAGCTGAGGATTAAACTTCAGCATTCATTAGTCCTGTAGTTAACTAGGTTTCTAACATTGTTTATTTGATTTTCCACCACACTCTTTCACTAAGACTCGAACAGTTCAGACACCGTATACCCTGCTCTAATTTTATCTTCCAGCCTCCGGGCAAAGCTTTGTTGTCGAGCTATCAGCCATAAAACATCTTCCGTGCCTTCAGTGCCTGTTGCAGTAGACTGGCTGGTATTGTCTTCACCTTGTGAGGGTATGTGTGAGTGTGCAAAATGGGCCTGGAGACACAAACTGTAGGGGCTTCCATCACAAAGTTGGCAGATTAGTTAAAATGATAGGGCTGCAACTTTGCAAGACAGAATTACAAAACTTTACAGCCAAAGATCAGAGTCAAACATGTGGATTAAATGAAGTTTGCATCTATCATATTTACTGAACTTGCATACGTTTATTGACTCTCACACAAAAAGCTTGCCAGCTGGAGCTATCAGCATAGTTTCACTCTGCAACAATACCTGTAAAATCAAAAAGTACTAACCTAGAAGCAAGGATAAGGACTCAATTCAATTCAAGAATATAAGTTAATTAAGTCAATTTGATATTTCTGCTTCATGACCAAAGCATGGGTGTGTCTCACTGCTGACTGTAGCCTGCTACTGGAGACAAACACGGGAATATGATATTATCATTATATATCCTCCAACATAGAGAATGATGTAGGTAATTTAACCTCAAGGCAGGAGATGACTTTTGACTTAGTATTATGAACATTTTTAGCATAAATATGTTGTTTTTGGACGTTGACTGAACTCTCTGATGCCTCACATGATCAATGATATTCATCACTTGCATAAAGGTGGAGTTGCTATGTTGTGGGTGGAAGGTGAAACGTGTAATGTCACATCAAATTCAGATCAGATGGTGCTGACACTACAATTGAATTTTGCACTAAGATTGCAAAATTACAGGAAAGGGCTGCTAACATTCAGCAGAACAACATGCAAAGTTTCTCCGGAGTGTGGGAGAGAAACATGATGCAAAGTTTGTTCGACTGGTGTGCAAGCTTGAATACAAGACCAGTCAAATACCATGACACAGACACAAAACACATATTTGCATCTTTCCATATGACTTACACTTCCAAATACTTTCATTAACACGGAATAAAGACAACAAAAATCAGCTTAGACACTGATATTACTAGAGAATAATTAAACGTTCTTGTTTTCTTCAGTGTTAAAGTCATCTTGTGACTTCTCTGTGCATCCATGCCTCTGTTGCAGTCAGGAGCTTCTAATAGTTTGTTCAGTATATTTACAATGAAATTGTTAAGGCAAAAATCCCAAATAGTTTTTATGATGAATTATCTTCTGCTGGCTTGCATCCTTCTTTTTAATCATCAAATTCATTCTCAAACAGTTTTATTTTATGGTTGTTTGCATCCAACAATAAAAGGTACATTTTTACCATGATATAACATTGATTACCTTGGCTGAATACAAATTACAGCAACTACCTAGAAAAGCAGCGGAGTTGGAGTTTGAAAATTTGCTAAAACATTGCCCAGAAGCGTGCTCATTATTGAGCAGCTCAGGTGATCTTCCAGGTATGAGCATGTGTTGTCTTTGAAGAGGTAAAGAAATGGAATTGATTAAGTGTAGCAGAAGATGAAAACAGAAGAGCTTGCTGGTGGAATTCAGATTTACTCAAGCCTGAAGTCTGTGCTCACACTCACGTTTGCAAGTAGCTCGCCTAAAAATGCCGCGTCACTGAAGACGAGCAGCAGCACTTTGCAGTTATGCTCTGCTTCACTGATCCGATACTGTTTCGTTACCGGTCAGTAAAAATGAACAAAAGCTGACACTTGATCCACTGTGGAAAATAAAGTTGTGGATATCTTCATTGCCCTCCTGTGGTCAACGGGTAGCTGTGTTACAGCAGGTTCCTCCTCACACTGCAGACCAGGAAAGAACACACTGAGATTTGAAGAACGGTGTCGCCCCGAGGCTGCTCTTGTCTTGTTTGGATTCATTTTACGGCTGACGCCAGATGCCAGTGCTCAAATTCAAAGCCCTGCCATCATTGTGTGTGTGTGTGTGTGTGTGTGTGTGTGTGTGTGTGTGTGTGTGTGTGTGTGTGTGTGTGTGAGAGAGAGAGAGAGAGAGATGTTTGACCGGTTTGCCAACCTGCCCAGCATACAATTTTTGACTGTTTCAATTTTTTGCTCACCTCACACACTTTGCATTGGCAAATAGAAACATGTATGCATGCACACAAACACAGAAACACACACATACCAGATAAAGGATAATACTCTTTGCAGGAACTGTCTGACCCCATATCCTGTATTCCCAGCTGTTACCCAAGAGTCACGCAGAGACAAAGAAATAGACAGAAAGATAGATAGAACTTCCCTCCCCCTCCTCTGTGGGGGTGTGTCAAAATTGTGTCTATTACGTCCCAGAGGCAAACCTTGCATTTCAGAATTTCTGATTTCCTGAATGCACCTTAGCACACGCACATACTGAAACACAAACACACCTGCAAACTATGCCATCTGATGCCAGAGATGATGCTCCTGTGTAAGAAACAGGTTGCTACTGGAACAGCAAAGAGAAACTGAGGACAGAAAGGAAAGAGAAACAACAAGTTGTGAAATAGACGGTAACTGTGGCAATTTTTGGACTTATGAAAGATGGATGAATGAGACTATGGGGATAAGGAAGAGACATGCGCAGAGCAGAATGAAGAGGACAAGTCTCCATAGGACCCTAGGATACATATATAATTGCGCACAAGCATAAAAAGACTCTACAGATGCTTTTGAGAAGCATCAGGTAAGCCATTTAAAGTTCAAAAAACGTATTTAATGAATCTAAAATATAATGTAAAATACCCTGTGTAACGCTTGTGAAGGATGCACACAATATGAAAAACAGCGCTGTAAATTCTTAAATGAAAGACGAGAAGAATGTGTCATGTTTCGATTTCAAGGAAAGCCAGAATGTGGGAAAAAGCAGGGGTTAAGCAAGGAATAGTGCTGTTGCCATTCTTCAGAACAAAAAAAGTGATGATGATTTTATTTGTGCTCCATCTACATGTATAATTTATTCAGACACTCCAGTTGACATTCTGCATATTTCATGCAGCAAACCCTGTAGATTAACTTTTATTTTATCAGATTCTGTGTTATAATGAAACACAGTAAAGCGTAATGACTTTTGTGAATTGATTACAGAAGTTTTACTGGAAACATGTAGCTGCTTGTCTTTAGCCACTGAGGCCGAGTATGAAATTTTAAAGGAATAACTCACTCATAGTTGCTTTTGTCTAATATTTATTGACAATTTAAAACAACAACAAGATCCATTTAGTTGTTTTTTATCTAACATGCCCATGACGTCAATGGGTTTTCAAAATGCACGTCAAGCACAAAAGTTTGGGTTAGTTTTAAGGAAGATAATAACTGTTAATATAAAAGAACATTTGTTATGACGGTTGCAATAATAAAAAGAGTGGCTACACTAAAAGAAAGTGCAAAATCACTAACAATATTTACTATTGTCTAAAGAAGGAAAAGAAAAGTGTCTCGTCACCAACAAAGAAAATATGTCTCCCTTTGCTTTAGCAATCATTAGGCAGTAATTTGTAGTAATAGTTAGGTGACTGGATGAAACAGCCTAAAAGAAATGATGACAGTGTATATTTTCAGATAAATAATGGGTAACAACGACATCGCTACCTGACTTTGGATAAATGATGGGGCAGGTTTTCCAATGTTATTTGTTATTCCACTCAAATAAATCTACTGTCAAGTAGATCAAGTAATTGTCAAGTAATTAACATTTTCAATTAAAGTAACTCTGTTTCATGCTCGGAAACAGTGTTACTTTAATTGAAAGGGAGGTTGTGTATAGGAAATGAATTCCTGCTGTACCATGTGTGAAACAAAAAAATAAAAAATGTATATAATAAATGAATTAATGAATTAATAATGGCCGGTAATGAATGTAAACCCTTCTTTTGTATCTCTGAAAGGCTGGGATGCAGTTGTATTACTTAAATTCTCGATTACTACATAAAGCTTTTCATGTACAGGTAAAGATTTGTACTTTTTGAGCATACTGAGCAATTATCATTGAGCATTAAGTGCTGATGAGGCAGATGGCACATTTAAAAACTACAGGCGTTGGAAAGATTTGAGAATAAAACCTGCGTGACTTGAAAAAGCAGAATTATGTGAGATGATAGTTTGTTTTGCAAATTTGCTCAGTCATTTTCTATCAGTTATTCTTCACTTAAATGTTCTCTTGTCTAGTCTACACTGCATGTACCTCAGAATGATTTGATTTTATATTATGTTTGGAGGAAAATACTTCTATTTTGCATTTTATTAAAGATTCAAAAATGATTCTTTTTTTCTTTATTATGAATACAAAGAATATGCCTATTTTTTATGTGAGGAGACACACATCACTAATATTAGATCATTTTGCAGTTTGTCCGTTTTTTGTGTACTACATCCCTGATAGCAAGATTAGATTGAATTAATTTTGATTCTTCATCTGAATCATCATTATGGTCAAGATTGAAATCTCAATGCTAAATAAATGTTGAATCAATGCAAAAATACTAACCCACTTAATAAAGGTGGATTTATAGTTCACTAGGAAATTATATTGAAAGGCCACTGATTTATAGTTGAGTGGGAAATTAAAGCTATTATTACTTGGACAATTCCATCGCACCCCTCTTTTACAGTGGTCCACCCCATTTGTTCAGTAGTCACTGATTTATAGTAGACCGGGATATGATTTTTAAAAATCATGGATTTATGGTTCGATATCACTGAACCACAGAGAATACATCAGGTAAGCATTCACTTATTTTCTAATATTTCAATTTTACCAAATCTGTTCTTAATCAGTTATATTTATATAAAAATATTGCTGAACACTCACAGTGATACATATTCTAGATGTTTGACTGTCAAAAAGGTCATCAGTTGAAATTAGCTTGCTAATGTAACTGATTACTTAGATGATCAAATTATGTTAGCTAAGATGAATTAGAGAAAGATAGCGACATCTTGAGTAGAAAACATCAAATCTGAAGAAAGTATGCTCATTCCTTATTTTTTTCATTTGCTTTATTCAGTTTTTGGTTTTGTTTTCTGGTGTAGATTGGGCGACTCAACAAATGGAGGAAGTGACAGTCTGAAAGTTCTCCTTTATCTACAGGCAGTTCACAATTACAGTCCAGACCGGGGCAGGACATCATTCACTGCACGAGTGAATTCACCGAAAAGTATTTTAAACTAATGTGATTCAATAAATTAAATCTTTTTTTTAAATGATGTCAAGTTGTCTGTTGTCATTTATATGTTAAAACCCAGTGTTTAATGCAACAGTCAAAATGTTTTAATCAACATCATTACATTATTTACCATAACATTAGATAAATAAATTATATTATGCTAAAGTATTTTAAGTAATTTTTTTAACATCATTTGAAATTCCACTTCATGTCCTTTTGATCTTTAGTTGATCATCATCTCAGTATTGTTTTAATATTAACCGAGGTGTAAAAATGACCAAGAATTAATGTCAGAATCCAATGTTGAGTCAATGAAGTTTAGGGGTGATAGTAAAAAATTGATTTAACATTCTTTTAGTTATTGTTTTCTGTCTATATATATATATATATATATATATATATATATATATATATATATATATATATATATATATATATATATATATAATATCGTGCTCTTTCTAAATTTTACAAGCATGAACTGAAATTTAGCCACAAAATGACTCACACAAATATAACCTACTGGGTTCTTTTAAAGGCATGAATGTAGTAAGGTGTAACCCAATCTCTATGTGTCCACCCTTGCCCCATTGTCAACCTTTCAGTGCACACAAAGGCACATATAATACAAGATCGTGTCAGTTTACGAGGAGAGGAAAGGAGAAGTTGAATGCAATCCCACAACTGAAACAAAAACTGACACGAATCTACATTTAGAGAGACACAGACGAGGTGTATTACATAAGTACAGTAAGAGGAAGCTGGCACGCAAGTTGTTCTTGTTTAAAAAAAGTTTGAAAATTTACTTTGAATAACATGATTGACATGTAGAAATTTGCAAAACAAAATGAAAAGAGAGAAACGGATGAATAACTGACTGCGGAGTGTGTTGCCTCATATTTCCAGGAGGATGTTTGACCTTTGCTTAGAGGGGAGGTGGAGATGGAAACCTTATTTTCTTCTCACCATCTTGCTTGTGTTGCTGGGAGCTGCTCCTACAGGTAATGACTACAGGTAATGGAGTAACCCCCCACAGAGGGACAAAAGGACCCCCTGTGGGGGGTTGTCCCTCTGTGGGGGGTTACTCCCACTAGGTTTATATCTGGGACTCTCTACCATTTGACCTTAGAACTGAAGAAGCTTCTCGGATGAGAGGTGAAACGTCTTCAAGTAACTTAAAGAAGTCCAGACGCTTTTCTTTGCAAGCTCCTTTGACAACATATTGCTGACTTAACTTCAAATTAAGTGTGCTATTTTATTTGGCTCTAAGCCACCACTGAGATTTTATCTGTCTCCACTGTGTCGAAGTGCAATTAAAACTTTTTGTCTGGATTTCTTTTACCCATTTGCAGCACTTGGCAATTTCCTGGGAGACACTAAAGCAGTATTAAATGGTTGCAAAGACCACTGGACCCTGCAGGACAGGACAGCTGTGCCCCTCCTTTATGAGATGACCATATGTGTGGACATTCGTGTGGTCCTCCCTGGTGCTTGGGTGGCCTTCTCTTACCGCTCAGCCTTCGCACCTAGGCCCGAGTTAGGCCTGGAGGGAGATGAAAGAGCACTATATGGATGGCTACTAGGAGTGCGACACCGATTTCCTCTCCAGCTGTCCCCAACGCATTGGCACAGAGTGTGTCTAAGGAGGGATATAAAGGGCAACACTTTTAGTCTGAAGGTAACACTGAAAAGTGTTTGACAAAGCATTCAGATATTTTACTTGCATAAAAAGTAACAATGCAAGATTGTAAAAACACCCAATATTATTACAAATTGATGTATTTGTATGTATATGTGTGTAATTTATTTAGTAGTTACAATAAGAAGCAGCACAAAAGTCAAAACAACAATTTTCCCATGTTAGCACAAACCCAAAACAAACAGTGTTTGTAAAAAAAGAGAAAAACTGTTACATAACTGAAACTTGCAAAGACACTGCACATAATGAGTGGAATTTGAAATAAAATACAAAACAAAAATGGCAGGTACTGTTTAGACAAACACAGTTACAGTTTTGCAAGAAGTTGAGTTGCTGAGTCTATGTTTAGCCCTCACAGTTGTATGAAAATAGTTTCCAAAGAACTGCTAAGGGAAATATGTATTAGCTTGGTTATTTTAGGCAGGCCAGGTAATGCTAATGACTGCAATCCCTTGCTGTCTCAGTACTTTTGTTTTGTAGATACACTGTGATAGTTTTATAAAACCATAAATAGCAGGTTAAGCCTGTGAAATATAAAATTCTTTTTAAACTTTGTCAGAGCAATTTAAAGGATAACATTACTTTATTACAACTTGATCTTATAAATTTACATTTTGGCCATCATTTCTAGTTCTGATAGCATTTCTTTTCCAAATAAAGACTTGACTTGGCAAGCCAGCCATGTATATTAGTGGACAATCTACTTGGTCTAAGTTTAAAGTGCAACTCAGTGCTGCTTTGCCTTACATTTTACCTACTGTGTGGCTTGCTGGCCACTAGTGTGGAAGTCCTCAGTGTGCTTCAGTTTCATCTTTAGGATCTTTAGGTCTCTTGAATGGATAGACTTGTAGTCCATCAGAATATGCATGTGGTTAGGTTAATGAGGATAGTAAATTGACCATAGGCATGAATGTGAGCATGAATGGTTGTCTGTCTCTCTGTTAGCCTGGCAACACTTTGGCAACCTCTACAGGGTGTACTCTGCCTCTCGCCCAGTGACAGCTGGGATAGGCAACGCCCCCCCCCCCATGACCCTGAATCGGATAAATGAAAAGAGATCGATAAAATCGGTCTAGTTATGGTTATGTGACTAAATTTGATCTAGTCTTTTTTTTTTTTTTAGTTTGCCTGCCTTCAAATGTGAGCAAAAACTAGAAGAGGAAAAACAATAAAGACAGACATAGAAACATCTAACTTTTTTAATTGTTCCAGGTTGATGGGGACATTATAGCAGAGAGGACTGTCATCGCTCAGGCCATCCCCTCCTACGGCTCTCTATGGATGGGCTGTCGTCCCAGAGATCCACCCCCAGGACCTAATCTCGGAAATGTGGAGCTGTACTTGTTCCGCATGTGGGCAGACTTGGGTGCTCGTGGGCCCTGCGAGGACGGCACTGTGATTGGCTGGAATGCCAAATACTGGGGAGTGACCAGTCCCAGTGCAAGGCAAATAGACCCCAGCCTTATGTGTGGTGAGCCAGATATGAAAGAATAACCTGTCACGGATCGCAACTGTTCTAGAGTAGATGTATTAATATTAATCATGAATGGACTGCCAAACTAACAGTGGCTGCGTTCATAATAAAATGCAGGGCTGTCTTTTCTGTCACAGAAACGACCTTAATGTTAGCCAAACAGCAGGTTATTAAGCATTTATCTGATCCTGCCTCATTAGAGAAGTTGTTACAGCTTTGCTTTCAGTTTTTTCATTTAGAAAAATGGTGTCACACGAGAGATTTTACACCAGAAATTAATTTTCAAGTCTTCCTTAAAGAGTTGAGAAAAATACAAAAACTAAAAGTGATTATTGAAAATTGGAAGGTTTCTTTTCCATTGTTTTACATTTTCAAAGTAATTTTTAATCATAAAAAAGCAGAGCAAACATTTAGACAATTAACTTTCAACAAAAACAAAAACTACAGGAATGGCTCTCCAATATCATTTGCTTAAAACAATAACATTGCATGCAAAACTTGTCTTTGTTATCTTTATGCCTGTCACTTGTTTCCATACCACTGCAGTGCATGTTCTCCAGGCATGTTGAATGTTGAGTGTTGCATGTTTTTATGTCTTGTAGACCACAAACGGTTGAAACGTGGGGCTCGTGCTTACAGAAGCATTACTAATGGTGTGTATCCATGCGACTAGTGTGACTTAGACACCAGTATGCATGCTGTGTTTATTTCTCTGAATGTATGAATATAAAAGACTAAATATGTGTTTGTCCATTAGAGGATATTTCTATTGTTCATTTAAGACTGTGTAAATGTGGATTCTCACCTAAAAACATAAAAAATATTATTTTATTTTATTTTTACATAACCAGATGGCCTATTTTTGTGTAAATATGCTTTTCAGAAATGCTATTGCAGTGTAAGAGATAGGAGTACCTTAACAAAAACTGTATCACAATAGCGCAGAAACAACAAAGAAAGAGACTAGAGGAAATCTACCTTGCTTTTACAATGCAAAAGAGAAAAATGTAAAGAATTCCTTCACATTTACAGCAACTACACTGGGAGCTGGCCGGTCCCTGCTGCCTTCATCTGGTAAGCATCACCCTGAGACACGTACTAAAATATGCTCTAATAACAACCCACAGAAACTTCTTGTTGATGACTACTTTGCATATTTTTTTCACTATCTGTATAAAGATATTTCATTTTGGTCCATTATTTTAGCTAGTAATAATGATTTGTGAGTTTGTCTTGTTACATTGGAGGCAAATCAGAAAAAACAACAGAAATCAAAGGATATTTTGTGGGATTTTGAGTTAAGATTTCTGTCTTTTGTATAAATTACAGGTTTGTCATAATAACATGAAATCATAGAAGATGGCTGAAATTTGATTTCTGGGCTAATCATTTGCTGTTAGATATGGTCAAATTATTATACTACTACCATACACCCACCAGCCACATTATTAGGTTCACCTTGCTAGTGTATTTGCCTTCAGAACTGCCTGAACTCTTTGTGTCATACTTTCAGCAAGGTGCTGAAAACATTCCTCAGAGATTTTAGTCCATATTGACATGATAGCATAACAATTGCTGTGTATTTGTTGGCGGCACATCTATGATAAGAATCAATCAGCAAATCAAGGCGCTCTACTGGTTTGAGAAATAGTAACCACAGAAGCCATTTGAGTACAGTGAACTCACTGTCATGTTTAAAAAAAACAAAACAGTTTGAGATCATTTGAGCTGTGGTCCTAATAGGATGAATACAAAGAGATAGACCTGGTCAGTCATTATACTCAAGTAGGCTGTGGCATTTGAACAACATTCAGTTGGTAGGGGCCAAATGTTTGTCAAGAAAAAATGCCCCACATCACATTGTAGCATTATTACTACTGCTACTACTACTTGACACTGTGGGCGGGCCTTGGAGGTCCAGGGCTATCCAATCAAGTTACTGTGCTCCCTCAGCTGAATTCTACTAATATACTTTAACTACAAGTTACATTAAGTCATACAATTTGGGAAAAACCCACATAATCAGCCATATAACTGCTAAGTTTTTGCAGTCCAGTAGTGTAGTGCTTCTGCAGCAATCATTGTAACCGGCATCAGAGAGGAGGCCACTCACTGAGTGGATGGGCCTATGCAGATCAGACTATGGGAAGCACCCCTCATGTCTCTTTGAAACTAAAAAAGAGTTCATAGCTTGTGCAGCTACTTTTAAAGCATGACCCCTTGGAAAACAAATGGAAATATGTTAAGGATGTTGTGAGCTCACAGTCAACTGGCCAAATGTGTAGTGAGGTCATTGGCAGTCTTCTGCACCTAGAGTTAATGTCTCTCATCTCTGTTATCTGATTTGTCATCGTGTGATTTGAATTTGGCTCAAGAACCAACTGTCAAACTTGGTTGGCCATCCAATTTATATTCTCTGGTGCCGACCCTGCACTAGCCACATCAGTTAATAAAAGGCTGAGTGCACCAGATTTATTACACTAGATTCCTCACTATCTGGATGTCAGAGCAGAATCTGAGAGTGATCACATCAGGCACCCAGACCTCCCTCTCCCCAGCCACCTCCCCCAGCATGTTCCACCGGGTCTGCCCCGGGGTGTCCTCCCGGTGGAACAAGCTCAGAACACCTCACCCATGCAGCATCATTGTCAGAGGCCTGAACCACCACAACTGGGTACTTTCAATGTGGAGAATGCAGCTATATTCTGAGCCCCTCATGGATGGCTGAACTCCTCACCCTATCTCTATCTCTAAGGAAGAGGCCAGCTACCCTTCAGAGAAGGCTGAACGATAGCTGCTGCAGCACCAATCTGTCTTTGAAATTCTAGAAAAGCATTATTGGTGGAATGAAGTCAGATGGGTCATCAAATTCAATTTGTCACACACACAACCATACACAGTATGACGAGGTGGAATGCTTGTAGCTGTGCAGTGCCCGACCATTAAATGACAGTAGGTTTACAGTAAGATATACAAATTTACAGGTTACTACAAAATTTACAGCTTTAACTTAGAAATTTACAGTAAACATGTGAGAAAAAAACAGTTTACGTAAGAGATTATTAGTCAAAAGAAATTATAAGTTATAAATTATAGGAAGTGTGCAAGAAGAAAAACCAGAGTGCGTGTGGTGATGTGATATGTGTGAGAGAGTCTAGTCCTAGGCCTGGTTCAGGTCCCAGAATAGCCTGGGGGAAGAAGCTCCTCCTCATTCTCTCTTTTTTGGCCTTAAGGGAGCAGAAGCGATGGGAGAGCTCCATCATAATCTTCCTGGCTTTGGTCTTGCACCGCTTGGTGTAGATGGACAGCAGGTCAGGAAGCTCTGATCGAATGATGCATTTGGCTGAGCGCACCACTCTTCGCAGCTCTCGTATCTCCTGCTTGGTGCTGTTCCCAAAGCAGGTGCAGATGTTTCCCGTCAGGACGCCCTCGATGGTGCAAGAGTAAAAGTTCTTGAGCACCCTCAGTGGCAGATGGAAGTCCCTGAGTCCTCTGAAGAAGAAGAGAAGCTGGCAGTCTTTCTTAACGTGTGGCAGGACCATGACAGGTGCTGAGTGAAGTAGACACTCAGGTATCAGAAACTGTCCACTCTCTCCACTGATATGCCACTGATGATGAGGGACTTGTAATTCCTCGCCTGCTCTAATCAAGAGATTAGTGCATGTGGTAGTTTACCATCATGTGATAGTTCTTTAGAGGGGAGGGAAAATCAAAAGCAGGTTCTTCTTTGGAGTCATCACTTTCATGCCGTTCTCACACTAATAACATCATTCTCTCAACTCTTAATGTACTTCTGGAAACAGTTCTCCCAACACAGACCCATATGTGCAAAAGACACCAAAACAATTCTTGAAACTTTTTTGCATATATCAAAACATGTGAAGTCTTTAAGACACCTAAAGCTTTTAAACTTTTACCAAAACCTTGCTGTCTTTGGTAAGAATACCAGAACTACAAAAATGTTGGAATTCAGAGACAAAAAAGAAATGTGAAGGATTTACTCCACAGTTTACTCAGTATGACTGCTAAAACTGAAAAAAGTCATATCAGACACACGAAACTATCTTCATCTTCTTATTCTATATTCGGCTGTTCTATTTAGGGGTCGCCATAACCAATCATCAGCCTCCACCTCCAGCTCTGTCTCCTGTTTTTCCGGCTATACCACTGTCTCCAAACCCTACAACATAGGAGGTCTCACTACTGTCTTGTAAACCTTTCCTTTCACTTTTGCTGCTATCCTTCTTCACAAACCACTCCAGTAAAATATATAAAACATAGAACGCAGCACCAACTACTCTTTGCTACAGTGAAGTCACACATATAATTACAGTATGTGCTTGTGTGTAATTAGCAGTTTCATGACATGCACTTGTCTTGATGCAAGACTGAGAACATGTGTTTAGATTTGCTCTCAGTTGACGCATAATTTCACTACTACTACTGACAGCGTGTGACCGGCCTTACTCTTTCTTACATATTAGAAAGAAAGAAGTTTGCTTTGATTTCATTGCAAATGCTAATGCAATGATGGAGAGTATCCAGGTAAGTCAGAGATCTGTAGTTCTGTTTACAGAGGTGTAACATTTAGATAGCAAATGCATCAACATGTGCAAATGTGGGTGGGAAAATGCATTCCTGATATGAAAACTGTATCAAAGCTATCAAGAAAACCTAAAAAAAATGACAGATACTGTCTAAAAACACCCAAAAAGCTAAACCGCCACAAACAACTAGATAATGGGACCAAATAATGGAATGGAGGGTATTCTACTGGACAAAAATTAAAAGTTGGCACCTGAATATTTGTTGTATTTCAGTTTCCTCCATCAAATTCTCAACAAATAGTCTTTCAGCCCCAGCACCAGTTTTGCCTGTCACTACTAATCACATTCTCCGCACAGACACTACAGCTTCGCCTCTGAACTCAATCCTGCCCATGAACACCAGTTCAGCTATTCAGATCTCAACAAGCACCCACATACCTTCAGTCACAACTCCGGCAGCCAGCCAAAGCACACCTGGAGGATTATTCACATCAGGTTAGCCTTTGCTAACATGCAGTCACTCGACATTTTATTTAACTGGAGATTCTGTTTACAGTTTGTGTTAGTAATGAGAAGAAACAATTTGTAAAGTTGACATTTTCTTTCAGGATCCACCAGATTAGTTCATTGTGATGTCCGTCAACTCTGTTCCAATAACAGTAAGCAAATATTCACTTCTTGTCCTTTCCGATTTCCTTTTTGCATTTGCATGGCCTCACAGATGTATTGCTTTCTGCAGGTGCTTACTATTGGATGCCCATAAGTGTAGAGGGCAACAAGACTGAAGAAGAGGTCCAAAATTTGGTGAGAATGACAAATTTCCCTTGTCCATCTCGTTACGTTTCTCATATTTCTTTCAGTTACCACCCGGTCATTGACACATGCTTTACAAACAAGTCTTGTAAGCACAATGTAAGTTTGTGGGAGCAGCGCATTCCAACCCTGTGAATCACCTGAAAATAATTTAGATTTTTTTTACGCCAAATATTTGTTGCTTTATTACTACTTTGACCTTTTACAAATTCTGCTGCCTCTGTGTTATAAATGTGGTTCTTTAATCTTTTTTTTGCTTTCTTCAGTGTCTTCTCTTCTCCTTTCCCATCATTCCTAACTTAAATGAACACTTCCTACATAATATTCTTACTGACACTTGATATGCAGTTCTCAGCCTATGTCAGATAGACCTTTCTACATAAAGACCATGATTATTAGCTGTCTCTGGTAGCTGTCTTTGCATAGTAAAGCTAATGATAAAACAAATAAAATGTAATGGAAACAGCAGTAATAGATATGCAAATTATTAGACACTGTAGATATATTCACAGTTATTTCGACTAGTCATTTCCTCCCAATAACCCTTTTTGCTTTGTACCATTTTTCTCCTCTCCTTCAGCTTTGTGTTGCAGAAAGAAACTCATTACCAAACAACAAAGTTATGTGATCAAGATATTGTCCACTATGTTTCTACCCATAAAAGCAACAACCTTACCTGATTTAAATATATAAAATGTCCAGTTATGATTCTTTAACCCTTCCTGTCCACTTCCAGCTTTGTCTTGAGATTATACTATACGGTATCATAGTCCCAGCTTCCTTTGACCATTTCTTTCTTTTTAAATTATTGTTATGGTTATTAATATATATTACTGAAGAATAAATTTGTACATAACCATTACAATTCTCAACATGGATCATAAATCAGTCCTGCTATATTAAGTCTTTGGTTCACTTTTAATGCTTGATCATTTTGACACAAATCTAGTCATATTTTTAAGGTCCATTGCAAGGAAATAGCATGTAAGCAAAGGTTGTTCAGTGAATTCTCATGCAAGGCTGTCTAATAGTGCTGTGTTGATGCACTGACAGCTCAGAGATAAAAGTCTCAGCTCTGAAGTTTTGTTGCCCAGGAGAGTATGAGTTGTGTCCCACTTGGAACAAAACAACATCCCGGGAATAGCAGTGAGCTGTGTCTTTCTTTTCCCATACGTTTTTGTCCAGGAAGTAACACACTGTTTACCACGGCTGAGCTGACAAATAGTCCTTTCAAGCCAGAGGAGTCCCAATACACAAAGCTACTATAAATGATTCAGTATCCTTAGTTTGACCATGTGCTTAACATATCTAGAATGCGTCAGTAAACATATGAGTCAATATCCAAATTGTATCCTACTGAAGCCACTATACATAACTGTGGCACTTGTAATCTGATCAATCAAAAAACAAAAAACAGTTTCCATGGGATATTTTGTTATACATCATGGAAACTTTGTGTCAAATTGTTCTAATGGCTTAAATTCCTATATTTAAAAACTATAATTTGACTGAAATACATTATGGTTTCATAATATGTATATAAAAGAACAAAGTGCTTTTACAGTTAAACCTGAGTGGTCTTTATAGCTCTCATCCTGACGTCTAAGACTGCAGAAACTAACAAAACGTGCTACTTTCCTTAAACTTTATACGTCAAACTCCCATCACCTCCCTCAAACATCTCTATCTGTCTGCTTCCCTCTCTCCATCTATCACTCAGGTGTCAAAAGCATTGGGTTGTCACAATGACAGTGTTGATGCAGCAAAAAGAAAAACAGGCTCTTTGAATTTCTGTCAGGGTGACAGACAACTTCAGGTCAGTACAGAAAACGACAACACCTTATATACTTTACAGAATCAAATTTCTCCTGTAAGCCTGGCTCATGGCTTTAACTCTCCTTTTTCTCTTTGCAGGTAGTTGAAGTGTCCTGTAGTGCAAAAAGGAATGTAAGGTAAAAAGGATATGAGGAGCTGCTTTGTACAGCTGTTACATGTGCAGCAGATCGTGCGCGCTCACATGAAACTCTTTTGTTTCCAGCCAAACTGCCTGCAATGTGGTGCTGCTGCTCAACCATGCTGTCTCAGTGTGTGAACTTCAACAAGCTGGAGACGCTGCACTGCAGCGAGCTGGAGCACCAATGCAAGCGAGAATCATAGGAGAGATGGAGAGAGTGGGTGAGCACTTGTTTCCTTGCATTTGCTTCACTCTGTTTTGTCTGTGAATTAGTTTCCCGGTCTTCTTTGTCCATCTTCCCGTTTTACTTTGGCAACTGCTCTTTCTTGTGTGCTGCTTCCTTCCCTGTTCCCAACTGCAGTAAAATAGTTCAAAATATGACTTCCTATCTTCTTGATAGAAAACATAATGGTGTCAAGGAAAAGTGTGGATTTAAAAGGAAAAGAGGACCACAGTACCCAGGGTATCGGATTGCACTTATTCAGTACTTGCACAAAGCTCCTGATAATGTTGCTGATGTGGCTTTGTTGTGTTGAAAACCGCAGTGTCCTGAAGATGGATTATAAAAAGCCCATCTTAGATGCTTTGCCCAGTGTCTTCTTACAAAGTTGTATCATGCCAAAGAGAACAACCAGTTAAAAATATACGGCCAAGCAAAAAAAAAAAAGAAAAAGTTTAAAAAAATACAAATTTTAAAATAAATGCTCTTACACTATTTACTTAGGTAAATCCAGGTGGTGACTTAAGTTAATATGTATAAGTTCATTACTGAAAATCAATAAATAGTATCAAATCAAAGGGGTGACACATTGAGATATGTGCTCTAATTTTCTCTCCCCGTTAAAGAGATGATCTCTTGTTAATACTTGTGTGACTTAAGTAAAATTTATGCTTGATAATACTTGAGGCTGAAAATACAGCAATAGACCTAGCTAATGAAAAGTGAATTATGGTAAAGGAGTGCTTCCCACCTAACAAGTTGAGAGGTGTGGTACACTGTGGAGTGTGAATGTCTGTCACATGTTAACCATGTGACAGACATTCACACTCACATTCAGACCTATGACCAGTTTAGAATCACCATTTAAACTATTTGCACATGCAAATTCCACACAGAAAGGCTCCAGTTTCAAGGCTTAAAGTCCAGGACCTTCTAGCTGTGAATCATCAGCTAGATGATTAATCATATCAAAACAAATATTTAACTCATTAAATGGAATCATGTGAACCATCCTAAAAATCACACCCAATAATATAACTATTTTTTTCCAAGTTTCTAACTAAGTTTTTTTTTACAAACATGCAACCTGCATTCATTTTTGAATTAAGTGTACACATGGAAATATTAGACCTGTTGTAATCAGTCAACTTAACCAGTGATATTACAGCAAACAGGAGTAGGCTGACAGACCTCTCAGAATCCACTAATCGTCACTGGACTTTTTGACTCACACTGTTCACTCACCCACCAAATATACATTTATCTTCATCTCTGTGTTTTCATATCTATTCAGGCATACCTGTTCAACTTTACTTACCGATATTTATCAAGATTAACAGAATTGTTATAACCACAGGAGATGGATTAGAAGATTGGATTAGAGTTCCTCATAACAACTCTGAACTGACTAGTTTCTGATATAATGCAATGGAATGGGCTGAACATCAGCTTGGAGTTGGAGATTGCTTTAGATTTTTACACTCAGTGTCCACTTTGATAGGTACACCTAGCACTTGGTCGGAGCCCTTTTTGGCTCAGAACGGCCTTAATTCTTTGTGGCACAGATTCAACAAGGTGCTGCAAACATTCTTCAGAGATTTTGATCCAAATTGGCATGATGCCATCATACAACATCACTCAGCAACTATGTGAATCTCCTGTTCCAAGACATTGCGATTGGTCTTGCCTTCTTATCAGCTTGAAATAGTCTGGCTCAATGGATGTTTTCTTTCTTTTTTTTTTTCAAATTGAAATGATCTGTGAGTGAAAATCCCATTAGATTAGTCATTTCTCAAATACTCACACTAGCCATCTAGCCCCATCACAGAGGCCTAAATAAACTTTCTTCCCCATTCTGATGCTCAGATTGAACTCCAGCAGGTTGTCTTGATCATGGCTACGTGCTTTACTTTGTTGGGTTTCTGCCGTGCTATTGGCTGTTTAGATCTTGTTGTTAACAAGCAGATGAACAGGTGTACCTAACAGGTATATCAGTAAATAGGATTTCTGATAATATCTGTGCCTGTCATAGAAAATTTGCATTGTGTACGTGTGTGATATTTTCAGCTCTCTCTTGAAAAAAGTATATTAAATAACCAAAATAAGTGCAAAATCAGACATTGACAGATCCAATACTCTCTTTGGATTTTCTCCACATCAGGTCGAAATCTGTGTAAGGATGCAGAGCCCTCTAGTGGCGGTTTTGTGAGATGCAATTCCACGTCTTCTCTTGACGATATATGTCAGTTAAATAAATCCTCCCCACTAACATGGTGAGCAACACACTTTTTTTTATGTCCACTGGATGTGTGTCTGTACACCCTGTAACTTATACATGTTTAATCTACAGCTTCCTCTTAGAGCCCAACTCCAACCCGGCTCCTAAATTGAAGACAGACTCTTGTAGCAGTGAGTATCACAAACACAGATGCTTTTTATATTCACCCCTGTTTATCAAGGGTTTTGCTGCTGTAACCATGTTTGTCTGATCCTCAGGGGAAATGCCTCGCTTCTGTGATTGCACAGCTTTCTGTAATTCTACACGTAAGAAAAATAATCACAATATTGCATTGACATTTTTAGAATCCAGGCTGCTGCTGCAATATGTGATGAGTGAATGCACCATTGTTATTCAAATTTAAAGAAAATATTTAGGCTTTTGGAAAACAGAACGTTGCTTCTATGAAGCAAGCTATCTGAGAAGAGAACTTCTCAGTTAATAAGTATTTTTATGGCGTCTCAGAAACTTCACCCACATGCTAACCATCCCTTTTCTTTATCGCTTTCTCAGGCCAATTTTATGCTTTTAGAATCAATGTTACTAGTGAAGCTGTTAACATTCAGTACCTAAAAAGCTTGGTATGTACCACACTGTATGCTTATAGTATGCTTCATTAATATATAATTACTATATATATATATAATGCAACTTTGTAACTTTGTAACCCTATTTGACAGTTACTAAGTCCTGCTGCACTCCTCACATGTCCCACAAAGCAACAGTAAGTCTTGATCCAATTACATTACATACAGTAAGTGTAGATTGTGTTGATATTTACTATGCATTTGTTAGTATCAGTATGTTGGTCACAACAGCAGACAAAGCAACAGTGAGCAGTAAAAAGTTCTGCTGTTAAACTAAACTGTCCTGGTTTTCTGCCTCAGTCATGCAGGCTTAGAAACCCCCTGCCAACCTCTGGTTGTTAGGGAAAAATCTATATTGCCCAACCAGCGGTTGACAGTCCTAGTGACTGTCAGTCACCTCAAGAAGCCACTCACCAACCATTTGGGAAATACACATTTTGACAACCGGTTGTTGCCATGGCGTTGGTCTTTGGGCCTGTGTAACTAAGGCCTACCTGGGAACATGGTTCTGGGTTTGTCTGTCTGTTTTTACAATAGAGAGAATAAGAATTGTCATTTAAAGGTCTCCAGGATGTTAAATGTGATTGCTTTTAACAAAATCTGTTAATAATTTACACATATTAAAAATTCTTTCTTACCAGGTGCAGTAATTATAATATTACAAAGCAATATCAGGTAAACCTTACTGTAAACTTGTATAATGATTTCTTGTGTAGGCCTATAATTATTGATCATACTTCTATAATGTGAATCATGTTTTGACTTTCATTACTCAGGGTGCTCATATAGAATGTCATGGGACAAACCAGAGGTAATCATGTTTTGTTTTGGGTTTTTGTTTTTGCATTTTACCTGCACGTATGCTAATGGTAGAAAGAAAAAAGAAATTCCACTGACAGAGTGTAATGTCAATCCAACTTTTTCCTCTTTGCCCTGTTGTCTTTTGGTCTCTAGGTTGTACAGCTGTATGGTGATATTGGAGATGTCTGGACCCATCAATGTTTGCTCCTTAAAAAAACTTTTGCAACAGATCATTGCGAGCAACAATTTATTTACAGCTGAAAGTTCCCTTACTCGCCTGAGTTAGTTTGCATGCTTATTTTGTTATTTTCCTACCAACTGCTTTACATGATATAATAATTTGTCACTGTTACTCATGGTACTCTGTGCTTTGTCAGTGGTGTGTGGTGCTCCTGATTTGCCTGTCCAGAGACTGTTGGAATCCAACCTGACCTGGGTTGCCAGTGACCTGCGGAGCTCAGATGTTTGTCAACCTGATCCTACACGACTTGCATGGTAACAAGAGTATAAAATATAGGCTTATATAAAATGCAGCCTTTGAAAATTATGCCCACATGGCTTCATAGTCATGTACATTAACTGTAAGTAGGAAATTTAAGAGTGGTTTTTTTTTCATATTTTCTGTAAATACACAAAAAAGTGCAAGGTTATTGGGGATGTACTCTGTTTCTTCAACATGACATAACAAATACAACATAACCAAACCATTGTATGTTTATGATAATAATAGGAAGTACTACATTTTTTGTTTCAACATCATTTACACTTTTACATGAGTTTTTTATTTTGTCATTCTTCATTTACAAGTTTTGCTGAATTATTTTTATTACTCTCCTTCAATATTAGATTACTTTCCTATCTACTATTATTTTTTATTATTTTTTATTTATTTATTTTTTGTTTAAGACAGAAGAGCTCTGTTTAAGAAAGTGTTTTTATACATATGTTGATGTCACTTACTATATTGTGAAAGTTGTTCATTTTTCCCAAAATTGTATACAATCTGTTAGAGGAGATATGTTTTATGTCCAGTAGACTCTAATAGGATATAATTTCTAACCTATTTATCATATTTTTTTTCCACAGTGAAGCAAGTGAGACACTTGCTGTTCTTCTGACTGACAGCTGCCCTTCAGACACTTCAGCTGTTCCAACCACAACAGAACTTTCAACTCTGGCCAACGGCATTACTGCAGCTATGCAATCTTTGACTGATACCACCAAATCGTTGACCAATACAAATGGAGATGTTTATGCAACAATTGAAAATACAGTGCAAAAAAAAGAAAACACAACATTTTTTCAAACAACTGCCAGTGCAAAGTCCCCATTAGCACAACCTATTCTTCAGAATAGCTCACAAATAGTTCCTTCAACTGTGTTTAATAAAACAACAGTGCAAAATACTTTACCTAATGAAACCCAACTAACCAACACCATAACCAGCACTTTCATAGCAGTACACAACACCACAACTGTTATGCCTGATTCAGTGCTTAAGAGTACTACACTCTCTAAAATAACAAATGCATCTACACCATCTCCTAATCAAACTGTACACAAAGCAACTACAACAGCAACATCTCCAGATCTTACAACAATATACAATGTAACTACAGCCACAGCATATGCCAAAGATTATACAACAAAGAACAATGTAGTTGCAGTTACACCATTTCCCACTGACAATGTAACATCTCCAGGTCTTGCAACGGTTACACCATCTCCCAGTGGCACAACAGTGTACAATGTAACCACAACTGGAGCATTTACTCCCACTGGCAAACACACATTTGTTAGCAATGTAACAGCATCTGACAGTAATGACACAACAGGGACTCTAAACAATGTGTATAATGTAACCACAGAAAGCAAAAACAAGGCAGTATATAATAGTTCAGAAAGTTCAGTTAGCAGTACTACAATGTACATTTCAAATGCAGTTGCTTACAATAAAACTGAAACCAGCAACATTAACACAACAGCCTACAATTCAGTTGTATCAGGTAATAATTACAATACAACTACAGCTAAAAATAATTCTACAACAGTGTACAGTGAAACTACAGCTGGTTACAGTTACAGAGAAAATGTAACAAAAGCAAACAATACAACTACAGTAAACAATAATTACACAACAGTGAGCCCATTTTTAACATCTCTGAACAATAGAACACCATACAATTCAATTACATCTGGCACCAGTGACAGAGAAACTGGCAACAGTTACAACGCAACTAAAGCCAGCAATAATTCTACAACATTGTACAATACAGCTATGTCCAACAATAATTTTACAACAGCGTACAATGCAACTACGGCCAGAAACAATTATACAACAGTCAACAGCGCAACCCTAACAGGTGACAGTCACACAACATACAATACAACTACAGCTGGCGATAGTTATTCAACAGCATACAATCAAACTACAACAAGCAAAAATGGCAGTACAGCGTATAATGCAACTATAGCTGGTAGCAATTACACAACAGTGTACAGTGAAACCACAGCTGATAACAGTTACACAGTGCACAGTGCAAATACAAGTGCCAAAAATTCAACAACAGCATACAATACAACTACAGCAAACAACAATTACCCAACAGTGAGCCCATTTCTAACAACTCTAAACAGTACAACAGTGTACAATTCAGTTACTTCTGACAATAATGCAATTACAGTCAGAAACAATTATACAACAGTCAACAGCGCAACAACAACTGGTGACAATTACACAACATACAATACAACTATAGCTGCCGACAGTTATCCAACAGCATACACTCAAACTACAACAAGCAAAAATGACAGTACAGTGTATAATGCAACTGTAGCTGGTAGCGATTACACAACAGTGTACAGTGAAACCACAGCTGGTAACAGTTACATAGAAACTGGTAATATTTACAATACAACTACAGCCAGCAACAATTACACTACAGACAATTACACAACAGTGCTCAGTGCAAATACAAGTGCCAAAAATTCAACAACAGCATACAATACAACTACAGCAAACAACAATAACACAACAGTGAGCCCATTTCTAACAACTTTGAGCAATACGTCACTGTACAATTCAATTACTTCTGGCAATAATGACAGACAAACTGGCAACAGTTACAATACAACTACAGCCAACAATAATTCTACAACACTGTACAATACAGCTATGTTGAGCAATAATTTTACAACAGCATACAATGCAACTACAGCAAACAACAATAACACAACAATGAGCCCATTTCTAACAACTCTAAACAATACAACAGTGTACAATTCATTTACATCTGGCACCAATGACAGACAACCTGGAAACAGTTACAACACAGCCACAGCCAACAATAATTCTACAACAGTTCACAGTGCAACTACAGAGAGAAACAATTATACAACAGTCGATGGCACAACCACAGCTGGTAACAATTACAAAATACCACCAACTACAGATAGCAATAATTATACAACAGCACACAATGCAACTACAGCCAGCAACATTTACGCAACAACTTACAATTCAGCTATGTCGGACAACAATTATAACACAACTACAGCCATCAATAATTCTACAACAGTGAGCCCATTTCTAACAACTCTGAACAGTACAACAGTGTACAATTCAGTTACTTCTGACAATAATGCAATTACAGTCAGAAACAATTATACAACAGTCAACAGCGCAACAACACTGTCACTGTACAATTCAATTACTTCTGGCAATAATGACAGACAAACTGGCAACAGTTACAATACAACTACAGCCAACAATAATTCTACAACACTGTACAATACAGCTATGTTGAGCAATAATTTTACAACAGCATACAATGCAACTACAGCCAGAAACAATTATACGACAGTCAACAGCGCAACAACAACTGGTGACACTTACACAACATACAATACAACTATAGCTGCCGACAGTCATCCAACAGCATACACTCAAACTACATCAAGCAAAAATGACAGTACAGTGTATAATGCAACTGTAGCTGGTAGAAATTACACAACAGTGTACAGTGAAACCACAGCTGGTAACAGTTACATAGAAACTGGTAATATTTACAATACAACAACAGCCAGCAACAATTACACTACAGACAATTACACAACAGTGCTCAGTGGAAATACAAGTGCCAAAAATTCAACAACAGCATACAATACAACTACAGCAAACAACAATAACACAACAATGAGCCCATTTCTAACAACTCTAAACAATACAACAGTGTACAGTGAAACCACAGCTGGTAACAGTTACATAGAAACTGGCAATATTTACAATACAACAACAGCCAGCAACAATTACACTACAGACAATTACACAACAGTGCTCAGTGGAAATACAAGTGCCAAAAATTCAACAACAGCATACAATACAACTACAGCAAACAACAATAACACAACAATGAGCCCATTTCTAACAACTCTAAACAATACAACAGTGTACAATTCATTTACATCTGGCACCAATGACAGACAACCTGGCAACAGTTACAACACAGCCACAGCCAACAATAATTCTACAACAGTTCACAGTGCAACTACAGAGAGAAACAATTATACAACAGTCGATGGCACAACCACAGCTGGTAACAATTACAAAATACCACCAACTACAGATAGCAATAATTATACAACAGCACACAATGCAACTACAGCCAGCAACATTTACGCAACAACTTACAATTCAGCTATGTCGGACAACAATTATAACACAACTACAGCCATCAATAATTCTACAACAGTGAGCCCATTTCTAACAACTCTGAACAGTACAACAGTGTACAATTCAGTTACTTCTGACAATAATGCAATTACAGTCAGAAACAATTATACAACAGTCAACAGCGCAACAACACTGTCACTGTACAATTCAATTACTTCTGGCAATAATGACAGACAAACTGGCAACAGTTACAATACAACTACAGCCAACAATAATTCTACAACACTGTACAATACAGCTATGTTGAGCAATAATTTTACAACAGCATACAATGCAACTACAGCCAGAAACAATTATACGACAGTCAACAGCGCAACAACAACTGGTGACACTTACACAACATACAATACAACTATAGCTGCCGACAGTCATCCAACAGCATACACTCAAACTACATCAAGCAAAAATGACAGTACAGTGTATAATGCAACTGTAGCTGGTAGAAATTACACAACAGTGTACAGTGAAACCACAGCTGGTAACAGTTACATAGAAACTGGCAATATTTACAATACAACAACAGCCAGCAACAATTACACAACAGTGAGCCCATTTTTAACAACTCCGAACAGTACAACAGTGTACAATTCAATTACATCTGGCAACAATGACAGAGAAACTGACAACAATTACAACACAACTACAACCAACATTTCTTCTACAAAAGTGTATAATACAGCTGTGTCCAACAACAATTATACAACAGCGTACAATGCAACTATGTCAGACAACAATTACAACACAACTACAGCCATCAATAATTCTACAACATTGTACAATACAGATATGTCAAGCAATAATCTTACAACAGCACACAATGCAGCTACAGTCAGAAACAATTATACAACAGTCAACAGTCCAACAACAACTGATGACAATTACACAACATACAATACAACTATAGCTGCCGACAGTTATCCAACAGCATACACTCAAACTACAACAAGCAAAAATGACAGTACAGTGTATAATGCAACTATAGATGGTAGCAATTACACAACAATGTACAGTGAAACCACGGCTGGTAACAGTTACATAGAAACTGGCAATATTTACAATACAACAACTGCAAACAACAATTACACAACAGTGAGCCCATTTCTAACAACTTTGAACAATACATCACTGTACAATTCATTTACTTCTGGCAATAATGACAGACAAACTAGCAACAGTTATAATACAACTACAGCCAACAATAATTCTACAGCCAGCAACATTTACGCAACAACCTACAATTCAGCTATGTCAGAAAACAATTACAACACAACTACAGCCAGCAATAATTCTACAACATTGTACAATACAGCTATGTCCAGCAATAATTTTACAACAGCGTACAATGCAACTACGGTCAGAAACAATGACAGACAACCTGGCAACAGCTACAACGCAACCACAGCCAACAATAATTCTACAACAGTTCACAGTGCTACTATAGAGAGAAACAATTATACAACAGTCGATGGCACAACCACAGCTGGTAACAATTACATAATCCCACAAAATACAACTTCAGGTAGCAATAATTATACAACTACAGGTGGGCACAGTTACACAAAGGTTTACGATGCAACCACAGTGAACAACAATGACACAGTAGTTCATAATGCCACTACATCTGGGACCAATTTGAATGAAAATACAACTAACCAAAATTACACAACACTTAATTATGCAACTACACCTGGCAGTAATTCCACATTAGTGTCCAGCAACTTTAGTACAGCTACAACTATGAATAGTTCCACAGCAACTACACCTGGTAATAATTATACAGCAATGTATAATGCATCCACAGCTGTCATCAATTACACAGTAGTGTATAATGCAATTACATCTGGCAACAATTTTAATGTAACTGCAACTAACAACAACTACACAATAGTTTATAATGCAACTGGATCTGGTAGTAATTACACCCTTGTGTATGCTGCAACCACAGCTGACAACAATTACACAGCAATGTACAATGTAACAACAGCTGGCACAACTTTACACAATGGTGTGGCGACAACCAGTAACACAACAGTTAGTACAACAACAATATCTCCCAACTACACAATGATAAAGAGCACAACTACAGCCTCTAACAATTACACAACACCAGTGATCATTACTCCGACTATTCTATCTCAAAATAAAACAACTGCAATTATTGGAACCACAGAGAAAAGCACAACTGCTGCAGTGTCTCACAGTACTAAACCTACTTCAGCTCCACTGAAGAACCAGACTGCAAATTTCACCACAGTGAGTTTGACTCATGTCACAACAATAAGCAAAAATGAAACCATGTCCACCACAGCTGCTAGCACCGTCCAAACAGATGACAGACCAGAGGCCGGTTTAACGACAACAACGACAACAACAACAGAAAATGCATCTGTTGTTATTATCTCACCCGCAACCACTGCAACTACTATAACAGGTCATGGTCCACAAGATTTAAATGGCACAACTGCTGAGGTTTCTTTGACTTATACAACACCGCTCACCAAAACTACTACAACCACCACAGTGGCTGGTATGTAGATACTGCAGTTTAACCTTTTTAAAAAGTTATTACTATCGAGTTTTAAGCTACAGAACAAAAAAATAGATCTACTGATTTGATGATTTGTTCCTGTAGAGAACACAGGAACTTCCACAACTGATGTACAAACAACTGATGAAGCAGTCTACCTGTTGAATCAAACACAGGCTATATCTCTGCTCAACGCCTCTCAAGTAAATGTCACTCTGCTGCTCTGTTGTGCAACTAACATTTAAATGGATAACGACTGTGTTTGTTTATTTTAATGTCTCATTTGGGAATTTTAAGGTGTCAGTGTTGGTTGAGACGCTGGAGAAGCATCTGGACAGTCCCTCTGTTTCACCATCAGTGGTAATCAAAGTTGTCAGTAACTTGATGGACAGTAACCCTGAGGCACTCTCTAAATCTGCAAACAGGTTCAACACACACGTCTGTCTTAAAACAAACAAAGAAAATAACATATACACATGCAAATGTGATTTTTTTTCCCCCTGATGTTTGTGTTGTATTTCTTGGCGACAGGCTGATTCACTTGGTGGATGATCTGGGTGTTAAACTGGCTGTCACTGGTGGCGATGGAATTCTGTCAACCAGTTCCTTAGTTGTTGCTGTGAAAACAGTGAATGGGAGCAACTTCACAACAATCCTTTTTGATGTTTTTAACACTGATTATGTCCAGGTAGTCATCTGCTCATCAAGAGACATTGGTCCTCACATGAGAGCCTTTTTTAAAATAAACATATTTAAGGGCTCAACCACACCTAAACCCAAACCTACCGCTTAATTATTTATTTATTGCGTGTTTTCAGTTCAGTGGCCCAAAAAGGACCATGAAAAGCTCAGAGCCTGCTTTGGCGTCTGTATACTTGCCTGCCTCCCTCACATCTGGTATCAGCCCTGAAGAGCAGAAGCAGGCCAACAGCGTCCAGTTTACTTTCTATGCAAAAAATTCATTCTTTAAGGTGCTTTCTCACTGTCATATCAGAATGTATTTATTTATTTTCTGTTTTGATTTATCTAATTGATTATGACCTATATGAAAGGGGTTAAATTTAAAGCGAATCTCATTCTCCTGTAACTGACCTCTGTATATTTCTTCATTTTTGCAGGATGCATCATTAGATAACAAAACTCTTGTCAGCGCAGTTCTAGGCTCAAGTGTGGCTAATCTGTCAATTAGCAACCTGAGTGAAAACATTAAGTTCACCATCCGAAACAGAAACCCGGTTCATGTGAGTGTCATGTGCAGCACGTTAGTAGTTTTGTATTGTTCACTTATGATCATAACATTATATCACTGCAATTATAAACAATATAGGCTCACAAAAAGATAAACTGTAATAACAAATTGTTTTTGGTTTGTAGGAAAACTACACAGCCAAATGTGCATTTTGGGATTTCACACTGAATAGTGAGTTTGCACATTTCAAACAGTGTCTGTGAAGAGCCAGAAAGCCCCAGGTGTAAATATTCCTGCCCTTGATGTTATTTTTCAGGTGGTGGAGGAGGCTGGAGCTCTGTTGGCTGCTTTGTGGTCAACAGCACCCCTGAATATACAATCTGCAGCTGCAGCCATCTTACATCCTTTGCAGTACTGCTGGTTAGTGTGAATTTGTGCACCTGTTTCTGTTTCATGTATAATTTATAACAACGGAAACAAATTGCCTCAGTTTGTGTTCACTGTCTGTTTGTTGTGTATGCCACTTCTCCATGCAGGATTTGTCCAGACAGGAACTTCCTGACCAGAAGAACACACAAATTCTTACTTTCATCACCTACATTGGCTGTGGAATCTCTGCTATTTTTCTTGCTATCACATTGCTGACGTATCTTTCTTTTCCGTAAGGATCTATTTTGGTGCACATCAATCATTACTGTTTAGTCTTATAAATTTCTTAACGTTCTTTATTAAACTCTGTCTTTGTAGAAAATTGCTAAGGGATATACCAGCCAAGATCTTGGTCCAACTCTGTTTATCTCTGCTCTTCCTGAACTTGGTGTTCCTGCTGGACAGCTGGCTGGCGAGCCACAACAATACAGGCCTCTGTATTTGTACTGCCTTCTTCCTGCACTACTTCCTGCTGACATCATTTACATGGGCGGGGCTTGAGGCCCTGCATATGTATCTCAGCATTGTGCGAGTTTTTACACCCTACCTGAGCCAGTACATGCTGAAGTTCACTTTGACGGGTTGGGGTAGGAATCTTCAAACTTTTACTAGATGATCAATTATTAATTTTTCATTATATCAATATTTTAAATATGTTCATAAATTTCCTTTGATTAACCTTGGGTTTTTTGCAGGTATTCCTCTTGTCATTGTAATTATTGTGATATCCGTGGACAAAAACAACTATGGTTTGATTAATTATGGAAAACACACAAATGACACTTCAGATAACTTGTGAGTTATTTTTTAATATTTTGTTTTGTATGTCAAAGCTTTAGATCCATTTTCTTGATTAAACTCACCAAGAAGCTATGGCTAAGTACTGTAGATAGAACACTTACTTGGGCAAGATACTGAATTCTGATCGTGTATGTGAATAGTAAATGAGATGAATAAGGCTTGTAGTGTAAAATATTTTGAATGGTTAATAACATTTTGGAAAGTGCAGTCTGTGCTTTTCCTAAACGGCATTTGAGAGTAAGCAGCATTCCCATAATGTTGGTTAAACATATTTCTTGAAAAAATATAATAAAGGTTATCTATTTAAATACCACACGATTTTACACAGTGGCATTATTTAACCAGAAATAAGCCAAAATGTACAAGCACCATGTGAAAAACTAAGTATACCATTACTGCTTCCATTAGAATTAAGAGGGTAAACAGCAGCCTGGTTCTCTTAATAAAATACACTGAATTAACTAATCATCAGCAAGTGTTGGCAGTTTGCTGCTCTGGAGCATTCAGGTGTGTGTTAACACAATGCCAAGCAGAAAAGACATCAGCAGCAATCATAGAGAAGTCAGCGGTAACATATTAAATGTTTAGGTTCATTAAAGTACAATTAGAAAAAGACAGAGAAAATATAGCTTATTTGGAAGGGCTGCCAGGAGAAAACCTGTTCTCTTCAAAGGGACATGGCAGCATGGCTTATATTTGCAAAATTACAACTGAAAAAACACAATAATTTTAGAACAATTCCCTTTGGATAGAGGAGACCAAGGCAGAGATCTTTGGACAAAATGCACAGCTCTATTTTTGGCAAAAAACAGTTTATCAGCATAAACACTGCATACAAACTGTCAAGCACAATGATTAAAGGCTGATGATTTAGGCTTGTTTTTAAACCATAGGACCTATACATACTAGTATTCTAAAGGCAAATATGTGTCCATCAGTCCCACAGCTAAACCTTGATGAAAATCCCAAAGATCCCAAAAACAGTAGCAAAGGAAAGAATTAAGGTGCTGAACTGGCCCAGTGAAAGTCTAGTCCTCATCCCCACTGAGATGCTCTGGTGGGACCGTAAGAGTGTAGTGCAATGTCAGGAAATCAGCCATTTCCATTTTTCAGCTCCTGAGTATGAAACTGTGCAATAACCAGTTGAACTAATGTCACCATTCCTAAACCAAAGTATTTCCCAGGAGTGGCAACTGTGGAAAAATGTCCTAACTTGATTCTCCCAACACTGATCAGAGATGATGATTTAAAAACACTATGCAACTGCCAGGATTCTCACATTCCATGAGGCTGCTTTATGGCATGGATTATTGATTCTGATGCACATATTGAAACAGAGCCATTATGAATTTTAGAGTGATTTTTCCAAGTGAGGAGTCAAAATATCCCTGTGGGAAAGGTCTGTTCAACTACTGTAAATGGATTTTGCCATACACATCAACAAATTAGACGGTCCAGCCACCTTAGCAAAGAACTTAACCTTTGATTAATCACACTGCTTTAGTTGTGTCGCCACAGCATCTAATAATTTTGAAGCAACCTAAGTGAAGAGAAAGAAAACAAGTTATCACTGTTTTGAAGCTAAAATGTTCCCTTGGTCATTTCTCCTTTGTTTTCTTTCTGTAGCTGCTGGCTGAGTAATAACATAGCCTTCTATGTGGGTGTGGTGGCCTATTTCCTCCTGATCTTTATCCTGTGCCTGCTGGCCTTCATCGTTGTTATGGGACAGCTTTCACGTATCAAGAAGCAGAACCCCCACAACCAGTCTCCCAAAAGAAGTGTTATGACTGATCTGCGCAGTGTCACCGGCCTCGTCATCATCCTCGGCCTTACCTGGGGGTTTGCTCTGTTTGCATGGGGACCCCTCTACTTACCCTTTGTTTACCTTTTTTCTATATTCAACTCTCTGCAAGGTGACATATGTATAAACACCTTGAATTTCTAAATAGGATTGATTATTTTTTATCATAATAACACAAATATATAATAACACAATAATAACACTATAAAATGCATGGATGTATACTATAAGCTACTTCCTTACTGTTCCTGTGTAGGTTTCTTTGTCTTTGTTTTCCACTGCGCCATAAAAGAGAATGTCCGCAGGCAGTGGAGAACTTACCTTTGCTGTGGAAAACTGCGACTGGCTGAGAACTCAGGTGAAATTACTAAATGTTCCCGAAGATTTCTTTAGAAGCACTTTATAGTAGTTCAGTTGGTTACAACAGAGTAAACAGTGGTTGCTTTAGAACCTTTGTCTTCAAATTTTGTTCTTAATTTCCACCAAAATAAGAACTCATTTAAATAAAAACTTAAAGTAATCTAAATAAAGATATGATATATGGATGTAGTATGTCATTCACATCCATGTGTGAGGAGAGCTCAGGTTTAAATCCAAAGCTAAACTTGTTAAATCCACATAGTTTACTGCTTAGCATAAACCAGCTAATTACAGTTGAATTCTCTATTTTTCTGAAACTAATGCCCCGACTAATGGGTTGAACTTGCCTCTCACCAACTGCTGAACTCTAGAATTGACATAAAACTAGTAGACCACTCCTACAGTACTTCGCAGTACTTGGTTTGTTTTCTTGTTTTCTGGGAAGGCTTTCAGATTTTTTGAGGATTGACTGCTTTAAAGCCAAAAAACATTTGTTAAATATTAGCTACATACCTGATAGATAACTGCTAATTAGTGCTAATGTTCTAGATTTAAGCCTTTAGATAAGCATAAATATGAATGGCTTAAAAGTGTTGCTGGGTTGCTTTGACCTAACAAGAGATTTGGCAGAGATTTTAAAGAATGTGACAGGAAAATCAAAGTGAAATCTTGTCGTATTACCCTGCCTTTTAAAAAAGCAGATAGTTTGAAAGCAAACAAACGTGTCAATTTTCAGCCTATTTTTGGTTAAACAGTCATGTATTCTACAGATTGGAGTCGAACATTCACACAAAACAAGAAGAATATCTCTCGCTCCAGTGCAATCACCTTGGATCCAAAGTTCACTTCTCGAAGCTCCTCTGTTGTCAGTTATGGCACCAATAGCAGTGGTATGTGATGCGGTGGCAGATAGTCCTTTTCAAACATCGCATATTTGAATATATTCTTCATAACACATTGTTCTCATTGCCTGCAGGCTCTGTGTTCGCGGACAGCGGGATATCTGACAGCTCCAACAATGATGTCGTCCTCAACGAGATTCACAGAGGAAATCCGAAACAAGGCAAAACTACCAAATGACTCTACCTGAGCTTTCTTTTGTGATTACAGCCAATTCCAAGAAATGATCTCTGGGAGTTTACAAGATGCAAATTGGAGGAGTAGTTTTCCTTAAGAAAGCCTTAATGTTCCAAAAAAATGAAGGTTCGATGAAGGACTAAAGAGGATCAGGGACAAAGGAAACCTTTGTCTAAATACCTTTAGAGAAGAAGAAATCAAAAAGTGGAGAATGTTTTCAATTCTACACTAATAGTATAGATAATGAAAGAGTCTTGTTAGCAGAGATAAGGTGTACTACTGAAACTGAAACATTATATTGAACTGCATTTACTTGGTAGCCGAGAACAGATGCTGTCAGTATTGTATAGATTATTATCTGGCTATTTCTTTGAGGCTATATTCATTTCTTGAACAGACAAATGACGGAATTTCCAGTCTCAACTCTACATTTCAGTGCCTTTGCCAAATTCTAAGTTTATTCTGGCAGTGTCAAATGGCACTTTGGATGTATTTAGCTACCTACAGAGACAAGGTTGATTGATGCAAAATGTGCACATGCCAAACTCAACTGCTTGATCATATCAGATAAAAGTTGATATCTGCAAGATTATCTAAGGGTGCAGTTCTGTGTTAAATATTGTATTATTCACTACATTATAGAGGTTTTTTTTTTAATTTGGTTCAGACATGCTTTTTATGAAAAAGAAAAAAGATTTGAAATATTTTAATGTGGCGAACTGAAGCACAATCAAAATATGGGATTTATGTCCTGTCCTTTTTAACAAGGACACATTTTGCTAAATGTCCTTGGAAGGCCATTTGCATGCCATGAAAGATGAAATAAAAAAGAAAAAATTAACTTCAACTTGTCACCTGCCCAGCTGCTCTCTCTCTTTTTGCATCAGACTTTCACATCTACTCCACATCTTTACATCTTTAATCAAACCCTTTCAACAGGAGGGGGAAAAAAACTACAATTATGATCCCAGCAGACAACCCTCTCATCACCGTGTTGAGTAACCTTCAGCAGAGCATCTCACGCCCACCCAGCGCCAGTTCAATTGCAGCCTGTCAAGGTTAGCCTCAGAGGTCGGCACCAGTTAGCTATTAAAAGTTTTACATGATTTCCAACCTCAGAACAGGGCGACCTCTAATGTTAAGCCCATGAGTGAGAGATGCTGGGAGAAAAATGAAGAGCTGGAGGCACAGATGTTACACTGATGAGCATGAATACCATAAATTAAATTTAATCCTGAATGCCCAATGCCAATCAATCCTAATTCTGCTTGAAATCATAATCACTGTTTTTTTGTAAACCAAATGTTTTGTTTACCAGCTTCTTCAAAATGCCTTCTAGTTAGAGTCATTTTAAGTTCACTCAAAATTTTAAGGGCATATACTGATGCAGTTTAAACAGTCTTTATTTGTGGTATTGACAGTCATGTTATGCAATGCCATTATACCTTATCACCTTTGTTTTACCTTTTTATGTTTTCATTTTTGACTTTGTGACTCCACTGCGGTCTTAAAGATCCTTGATGTCATGTCTTTTGTCTCTGTTCAACCCTCACATGCAGAAAACTCCAAATTGGAGCTCAGGAGTTAATGCTTTCCGGTTCACATGGAATGAAGCTAAAAAGGCTGTCACGCCAGGTGCCATACTTTATTGCCAAACAAAATGTGTATGAATTTGTGCACATATAAATCATTAAATAAATAAAAACGTTTATATTTATATATTTTCTGTATTAATGGCATTTGTAATTGCTAATGGTAATGTAGTCATGGTACCATTTGGGTACTTGGTAAGATTTGTCTTATGGTACAAAGCTATCTTAGTATCGTAGTTTCAATAATTATTCGCATATTGTGGTGTAAAGCACTTTTATTAAGGCTTATGAACCCTGGCTATAATGAATAAAAGTCAAAACTAATAGGGTGTGTGTTCTCACAATGTTCTACAGAGAATAAAGTTTTTATTTTAAAGCACTTCTATAGATGGGCAAATTTCAGCTTCAGTACATTTCATTAAATCATATCTGTTTATGTATCGTTTTCTATACACCCACTTGTGCTCTTCAGCCTCAGGCAGAAGAGTTTGCATTGACAGTATTAAATGTAAATAAAGACAAATCAAAATCAGTTGGTGTTAAGAGTCATTCAAGTATCTTCTCGGAGCTTGTTTTCCATAAAAACTCTTCAAGTGCCACCATCTTCCACCAGATGTCAGTATAATCCCATCACTTTGCACTACCTTTAACTCTGATATGATGATGGCCTGTTGGCAAGTGTGCAGTTTTATTACAGCTATTTGGCAGGTTATTATTACCGAGGCAAATCTTAATTATAGCTTCTAAGTGAAATAAAAATCCCCCAGCTTTAACCAGGATAATATTACAGTTATAATCCTGTTACAACCACTATAAAACAATACAATTTCTGAATGACAAAAATTCAGCAAGGACTTCCAAGAACCTTAAATTCTCATTTCCCATCATATAATTCATACATGCATGAGAATCCTTTCTGTCTGGCTGATGTCATTCTGTCAAATTCTATATTCCACTTTGCTAAAAAAAAAAAAAAAAAAAGTGCCATGGATGCAAAATAAACGTGACAGGTTCACTCGGCTAATTTGTTTGCAGATTTAACAAACTAATCACACATCAGCCAAGGGGGCCGTTTTTTTCTCCTCATCTGAAGTTTTAATTAGATTTGAAGGTTAATTTTTACTGCTGCTGTGCAAGTGTGGCCTACGTGCTTTCACAAACAGACTAACAGTAGCAATGTGGGAAAAGGTAAAGGGAGAAATGAAACCACTGAAACTGATAAAACATTTCATTTCTAATTGGATGTTTTATTGTTAATTTCAGGGAAAATATAAACAAACACTATTAATTTACAAAGGCCATCCATATTTCCCCCAGCTGAAGAAAGGCCCATGCCTCTCTTAGGGTTGCAGCTTAACACTTTAATAGCATTTTCATTCATTCCATACCCGCAGTGCTTTATTTGCAGGTATAAAATCCTACAAGGATGTGAAAAATCTTTTTTTTTTACACAGGTCTCTCTGTGTATTTTTTCAAATTATTTTTATGTATTTTAAAGTGTAAGAACTGAGACAGCCTGCTTGTGTTTAATAGTGAATAGTTAATCTTTTTGCAGTTAAGGAGATGTAATTCACTCTGATTTTTGGGCTAATGTGAGGGTTTACTCCTTACAAAACTGTACTCTATGCAGCAACTTTCCTTCCCGTCTTTTGCTGTGGTCTTTTGCCCTCAGTGAACAGGTGTAAATGGAGCTAAACCTGTTTATGATGCTTGTCAGCAAATAACTAAACATTAGCAACAGCGTTAACAGGAGGGCAAACTTGCATAAAAGAAGCAGCTCATGAGCCCAAAATCGAATTCACTCATGGTACTCGGACATCCTCGTTACTAGCAGAAAGGTATGTTACTACGATATAAACCTGCAAAAACAAAACCACTCATAGTTCACCATAATTCACAGGTTATTGCTGTAAAATGACAGATTTTGCCTTGAGCACAGTTTGGGTGAAGCCCTATTAGGTGATCACTGTTTGCAAGTTTCACTAAAGCAGAGGAGTGATTCCAGTGAATTGTGGATGGATGGATGGAAGATGGATGGCTCACCATGGCATGAGCTTATCGGCCCTTTGGCAGAAAGAACTACAAATGAAACTGTATGTATTATTTCTGTTCTCTTAAGCCCTCTATCCCTTTCTTTAATTGTACTTTTAAACATGGGAGAGGTGTGCATTACTTTTCAAATTTGTAGCTTTTAACTTGACTAACATTGGTAAATCTGAGATGTTGCAGCTTGCGGACTTTAGATTGCAATATCTCAACTTGCATCACACTTTTTACCTCATACATTGAGATATACCGTGAGATACCCTGAGTTAAGTATTGATTAACTTAGCTGCAAATGTCATAGGGTATATCAATTTTTCCAACTTTGTACCAAATTCAGGTATCCTTGAACCTCAAGTCCTGTATCTGTAAGGCAGTGGGTATTTGGGATGACTGGAAGAAGGCGGATCAAAGTGAAAACCTGGCTGTACCAAAATGGCTGTATTCAACCATTCCTATAATCTGAAAGTGCTCCTAATGTTCAATGATAGGATAATTTTCTTCGGGATTTTCAGAAAGTAGTAAAGAGTAATACATTTTTTAAGTACTAAAGAACATACCTATTACGGTACGAACTTAAGTTTTCGTAAAATGTAAACATACTGCAACTGACTTGACTTATATAATTTTTTTTCCAATGATGGCTTGAGCAAATAAATATAACTATTAAATGTTTTCTGTAGGTGTTGTGAAGATGCAGTTTAAGATAAGAAAACATTCCTCCACAAGCCTCAGAATTGATTTTTTTTTTTCATTTAGCGCACAGTTACAGCTTTGAACCTATAGCCAAACTGAACAAGCCATTGATATTATCAACCTGCATGACTTGTTATACAACTAAAAGTCTTTCTCATAACAAATGTGCTATTTAAAAAACACTCTCAGATATTTATGAAAATTTGAAGAGCTTTAAAGAACCCTATTAATATAACTCTCAGACATGGTGGTGGAGGGTTGATTTGTTTTGCGGTCACAGGATGTAGGCAACTTGCTGTCACCGATTTGAACATGAACTCTTCTGTATATCACTCCGCTGTATATTCTAGAGCAGAGGTGGGGAACTCCAGGCCTCAAGGGCCGGTGTCCTGCAGGTTTTAGATATCACTGTGGGTCAACACACCTGAATCAAATGAGTAGTTCATTACCAGGCCTTTGCAAAACTTCAAGACATGTTGAGTAGGTAATTTAGCCATCTAAATTAGCTGTGTTGGATCAAGGACACATCTAAAACCTGCAGGACACCGGCCCTTGAGGCCTGGAGTTCCGCACCCCTGTTCTACAGTCAAATGTGAGGCCATCTGTCTGACAGCTAAAGCTTGGCTGAAACTGGGGCATCCAGCAGGACAATGATCCCAAACAGCAAATTTACATCAGAATGGGTAAAAAAAAGAAAGGAATCAAGGTCTTGCAATGGATCAGTCAAAGCCTATACTCAGACCTAATTAAAATGCTTTAGTTCATTTTACCACTCTCCTATTAATACAATGAGTTGAGGTTTGTATAACGACACACTTCAATGAAATGAAGCAACATTGTAAAGAAGAGTGGGCCAAAATTCCTCCACAAGGACATTGGAGACTGATAAAGTCAAACAGAAAATGAATTCTTCAAAATATTGCTGCTAGAGGCAGTTCTACAAGCTACTGAATCATGGAAGGCACTTAAGGATTGCATAGAGTCCTGTGAATATTGAATTAAAAGGTCAACAGTGCAAAGCAACTGCACTAATAGTTTTTTTTTTTTTTTTGTGAAATAAATGGTGGCTGCAGGAAGCAACATATTTAGTGAACTTTTCCAATTTCTTTTAGTACACTTAGATATAGTAAGAAGTTTTAAAAGGATTTTTAGAACAAAAAACATCAAAATGTTAGAAGCAGTTTTACAAACAGAACCAACATGCTGCAGATACTACAGAATCAGCAGCATTCTGACTCTGATACTGATTTAAAAAAAACAAAGAAACCAACGAAAACATTTCTTATTGTGATTTAAGTGGTAGGGTTCCTCGTCTCCCTCCCTCCTCTTTCTTGGGTTTCTGCTGCCTGATAACACAAGATGGCGCGGCCACGTCCAGACGCCTTCCTGACCGCTCCGCTCCGACTATCCACTTTTCTTGTTTTTTACCTATTTTTTGCTCTGGTTTACATCCCAAAATCCTCTAGTCTTATAGTATACGACAGCGGATCACTTGTAAACATCGGTGCCAAGGTTGCACATCTAATCTTGGACACTTTTAAACCTGACCCTTCCTGGCCGCCAGAGATTCTACGCGGCGCGGAGAACAACAAAGGACGGGCCGCTCATCCGAGGCACAGAACAAAGAAGCGCCGGGGAAAACGCGCTGGTATTAGGAACAGACTGAGACAGCAGGCGCATCGCGCACCACTGCCCAGTATCCTACTGGCCAATGTACAATCCATGGAGAACAAGCTCGATGACCTAAGAGCAAGGGTCACCTTCCAACGTGACATGAGGGACTGCAACATTCTGTGCTTCACGGAGACATGGCTGACCCCCACCGTGCCGGACCAGGCCGTAACTCCGTCGGATTCATTCTTTGTGCTCCGCGCGGACAGAACGGCAGAGTCGAACAAAACCAAAGGTGGGGGAGTGTGTTTCATGATAAACAGAAAGTGGTGTGATGCCAGGAGCATTTCTACTCTCTCCAGCGGCTGCTCGCCACATCTGGAGTTCCTGAGCATTAAGTGCCGCCCTTTCTATCTGCCCCGTGAGTTCACCTCAGTCATCGCCACGGCGGTCTACATCCCACCCCAAGCGGACACAGGTATGGCTTTGTCCGAATTACATGATGTGCTGAGCTCGCTTCAAAACAAGGACCCGGGCGCAGCCCTCATTGTAGCAGGAGACTTTAACAAAGCGAACCTCAGACAAGTCATGCCAAACTTTTACCAGCATGTCTCGTGTCCAACGAGAGGGGATCGGATTTTGGATCACTGCTACACGCCATACAAGCAGGGCTACAAAGCTGTCTCACACCCGGCTTTTGGGAAGTCTGACCACAACGCCATCTTCCTCATTTCCCAGTATAAACAAAGCATAGGGAGGGAAGACGTGACCAAGAGGGAGGTAAAATGGTGGACTGCCCAATCAGAAGCTACGCTACAGGACGCACTCAACGACGTAGACTGGGACATGTTCAGAGCATGCGCAGTCGACATCAACGAGTTTACGGAAGTAGCAGTATGCTTCGTCAATATGCTAGCGGAGGAGATTATCCCCACTGCGAGAGTCACCACATTCCCAAACCAGAAACCGTGGATGGACAGATCGATCCGCACTGCAGTAAACGCCAGGACCGCCTCCTACAACGCTGGTCTCGCCACTGGCGATATGAGCGCCTACAAAGCGGCCTCATACGGCGTGCGGCGCACGGTGAGAGATGCAAACGCCGGTACCGGGAACGTGTGGAGTCCCGCTTCCACCAGGGCGACACACGGAGTATGTGGCACGGACTACGCACCATTACGGACTACAAAGCCAGGGACACTGCGCCGATCAACGCCGACTCGGCATTCACCAACGAGCTGAATCGGTTCTACGCCCGTTTCGAGGTTAGCCAGGTGGCTAATGCTATCTACCGCCTGACTACCGAGGACAGTGACGTCATCAGCGAGAGACCGGTGACCAGCATCGCGGAGCATGACGTCCGAGCGGCACTGAGGAGAGTGAACACAAGGAAAGCGGCGGGGCCAGACGGCATCACCGGCCGTCTGCTGCGCTGCTGTGCTGACCAGCTAGCAGGTGTGTTCACTTACATCTTCAACGAGTCCCTGGCATCTCTGTGCCCAAGAACAGCAAACCCTCATCCCTGAACGATTACCGGCCAGTTGCACTGACCTCGGTAGTAATGAAGGTGTTTGAGAGGCTGCTGAAGAACATCATCTCCTCCTCCATCCCAGACACCACAGATCCGCTGCAGTTCGCCTACAGATCCAACAGATCCACAGAGGATGCCATTGCCCACGTCCTACACACCACTCTCAGCCACGTGGACAAGAAACAGGGTAACTATGTGCGAATGCTGTTTGTTGATTACAGTTCAGCGTTTAACACAATAGTGCCCTGCAGACTGTTCACAAAGCTGAGGGATCTGGGACTTAACAGCCGTCTGTGTGCATGGGTGTTGGACTTCCTCACTGGCAGAACTCAGGTGGTGAGGGTGGGCAGGTGCTTCTCCAACAGCATCACCATCAACACAGGAGTACCTCAGGGATGTGTCCTCTCGCCACTGCTCTACTCCCTCTACACTTCAGACTGTGTGGCCACCCACGGTTCCAACACCATTGTGAAGTTTGCTGACGACACAGTGGTGTTGGGTGCCATCTCCAACAACGATGAGGCGGCCTACATGGATGAAGTGAAGAATCTGGCATCGTGGTGCCAGGACAACCACCTCCAGCTGAACGTCAGCAAGACCAAGGAGCTGGTGGTGGACTTCAGAAGGGGTCAGCACAGAGACTACAAGCCCATCATGATCAATGGAGCTCCAGTGGAGAGGGTGCAGTCCTTCAAGTATCTTGGTGTCCACATCTCCTCAGACCTGACATGGGCTGCCCACATTCAGGTCCAGACCAAAAAGGCTAGGCAGCGCCTGTATCACCTACGACAACTGAGGAAGTTCAGGGTCTCTCCAAAGATCCTCAGGATTTTCTATACAGGCGCTGTGGAGAGCATCCTCACACAGAACATGACATCGTGGTTTGGGAACAGCTGTGTGAAGGACCAAAAAGCTCTCCAGAGAGTGATCTGTACAGCAGAACGCTGCTGCAGGATTGCTCTCCCCCCGCTTCAGGACACCTACACCAGGAGATGCCGGACTAGAGCAGCGCAGATACTGAAGGACCCGTCCCATCCAGGCAACAAACTGTTCCAACTTCTGCAATCTGGTAGAAGGTTCCGCATCTTCCGGGCAAGGACAGAGAGACTCAAGAGGAGCTTCTATCCCCAAGCCATCCGTGCCCTAAACACACACACCCGCCCGCTCACATCATCTATAATTGACTGAGACAGGACTCTCTTCCAGACACTCTAAACCAAGGCACAATGTACATTTCAATTCCTTTAACTTTAAATATGTTTATATTGTATATCCTGTAAAATAGTCAGATGTCTATTCATATTAATGTACAGAATTCACCTGCTTGCTGCTACTACTGCACATTCACCCAGTGTATATACTATATGTATGTATATATATATATAATGTTCTTCCTCTACACCCCCCCCAATTTTTGCACATGTCGAGGAGCGTGTCAGGCTACATTTCACTGTGTGTTATACTTGTATAACTATGCATGTGACAAATAAAGAACCTTGAACCTTGAACCTTGAACCTGAGGTATTCACTGAGCACTCGGTCAGTTGGGGCCATCCTCCCAATGTATTCTTGGATGTTTGTTGTCTCATCCTGGACTGTGGTGCTGACACTCATCAGTCCCCGGCCCCCTTCCTTCTGCTTAGTGTACAGCCTCAGGGTGCTGGACTTGGGGTGAAACCCTCCATGGATGGCAAGGAGCTTTCTTGTCTTGATGTCAGTGGCTTCTGTCTCCTCCTTTGGCCAGCCTATTACCCCAGCAGGGTACCTGATCACGGGCAGGGCGTAGGTGTTGATAGCCCGGATCTTATTCTTACCGCTCAGCTGACTCCTCAGAACTTGCCTGACCGTCTGCAGGTACTTGGTGGTTGCAGCTTTCCTAGCGGCCTCTTCATGGTTCCCATTCACCTGCGGGATCCCCAGGTACTTGTAACTGTCCTCTATGTCTGCAATGTTGCCTTCTGGTAGTTTGATTCCCTCCGTTCTGACTACCTTCCCTCTCTTTGTTACCATCCGACTACACTTCTCCAGTCCGAACGACATTCCAATGTCATTGCTGTATATCCTGGTAGTGTGGATCAGTGAATCGATGTCTCGTTCACTCTTGGTATACAGCTTGATGTCATATATATATATATACACATACATATATATATATATATATATATTAGGGGTGCAACGATACACAAAATTCACGGTTCGGTTCGATACTTTGGTGTCACGGTTCGATATTTTTTCGATACAAAAAAATGTTCATTCTTTTTTAATTTGTCATTTATTAAAATTATAAATAGATATTTTAACTCAAAAGTACAGTTTTTAAATTTAATGTTGTTGAAACAACAAAGTAATAAAAAAAATAAATCTATCTGATCGAGAAATCACTCATCTTTGGAAAAGAGCGTTTATTACAGAGAAATGGCTCTTTCCAAACTAAAAGCTATACTATACACTTCTTCTGGGGTATATTCTCAGCAGCATATTAAACATATCAGGTCCCCATGAGGAGAATCATGTGCTAACTGCTGTCTAAATGACTCGGGTAAAGTTTGTAGCATGCATGCTTGTTGTTTTTGTCTGCTTCCACTTGTCTTTGCACTAGGATGATGTCGGAGTAAATGTGCAGTCATATTCCTTGTGTTCCCACTAGTGCTGTCAACGTTAATCTGAAATGACGTTAACGCCACAAAACGGCAAATCTCCGTTAACGAGACCGCAGATCGCCCCGTGCGTGGGGCTGGACGGCGTCAACACGTTAAAGAGCAAACTGCGCTAACGCAGTAGTTCCCACCCATGTAATTGAGCATTCCGTGTCACATCCGACATACTGTTTTACTTTTGTCCATGACGCGCTTACCTTCAGGGTCATACGTCACATGAAGACCAAAATAGTTCCAAACGCCAAATCTGAATGAGGGTGGGGGAGGTTCAATTTGCCATGTTGCAACGAGCTTAGCTTCTGTCTTGCTAGCTTGCCCTGCGCTCAGTGGATCTGCACTTGCCAGTGCAGCCTAGGTGGAGTAGTCAAATGCAGATCCACTGAGCGCTAAACACAGACAGCATCGTCAGAAGAAAAGTTGATAAAATAAATTAAAAATTTTGTATTGTTCGATACATATGCGTACCGAACCGAAAGCACAGTATCGAACGGTTCAATATCGATACGAGTATCATTGCACCCCTAATATATGTCACTGTTCTGGGTCATGTTGACCCAGCTTTCTGTTTTTCATGCTTTGGTGTTTTTCTAGATTATGATTTATGATTTGATTAATCAGTGATACTGTTTTGATTATGATTATTATTTAGTAGGCTTTGGTCAGTGTCAAGTCTGTCTCTCTCTGTCTAGTCCGTGTCTTAGTAAAGTGTGTTTTGTTTCCTGTTTTACTTTGAAGGTTCTTGTTCCTGTCTGATGTCAGTGTTCCGGCTTTGCTCTCCCTGTCTCGTTAGGTCTTATTTCTCCCAGCTGTGTTCCCCTTCTGTCTCTAATTCCTTGATGACTCCCTCAGTGTATTTAAGCCCAGTGTGTCTTTGTGTCAGTGTTGCGTCGTTAACGTCTGTTCACCCTCGCTTCCTCTGTGTGTTCCATTTGCCAGCCTGCCAACCTGTCTAGTTATTCTGTTCACCCAGTTTAGTTAGTGTTTTTCCTGTTCAGTTTCATACCTGCAATAAAGCTGTGTGCTTTGAGTTACTGCCGCCTCCGTGAGTCCTACGTTTTGGGTCCTCTCTTTCTGCCTGCCTACACACAGACATGGCAATGTATATACACATATATATGTATATGTATATGTGTGTGTGTGTGTGTGTGTGTGTGTGTGTGTGTGTGTGTGTGTGTGTGTATATATATATATATATATATATATATATATATATATATATATATATATATATATATTAGGGGTGCAACGATACACAAAATTCACGGTTCGGTTCGATACTTTGGTGTCACGGTTCGATATTTTTTCGATACAAAAAAAATGTTCATGCCTTTTTAATTTGTCATTTATTAAAATTATAAATATATATTTTAACTCAAAAGTACAGTTTTTAAATTTAACCCTAACCCTTGTGCGTGTTTTTTATTTTGACAGCGAATGCGCACCTGCAGACCACTTATGTGCAGCCCTGGTTATTTAGCTCGTCATATTGCAGCCACAGAAATTCTTTTGTCCATGAAACCATAAAGCTGCACTTTCTTTTTGCCTTATAGTCTGATTTGTCATAACTTCTCCGTTTTGTGGTAAGCTTTTCTTTGGCTGTCACTTCTTCACCCTGACCTGTCTTATTTGGCTCAGCAGAACTAAAATATATATCTGTCTGTGAAGGTTCTCAGTCATCCAGGTCATCGTAGTCAAATATAAATCCTGCTGCTTTTACACACGCACTCACATAAGCTCAGCGATTCTCTGCGCGATCAACCTCTCACATGTTTAAGCTTGCTGCGGGAGATTTCACTTGTCATGTTTGCATAGTAAGCTAACGATTAATAAGACGATGTCAGAGGAATTGGTGCACAAATTATCATCACTCACAGATCAGTGCTGTCGCTCTCTATACACAGTTCGCACGATTGCAAAGTGAAAGCAAAAAAACAAGCGCAAATTCAAACGCGACTTCAATATGTCACATATTGACAGTGGCTCACCGATGCCAATGACATAATTACCCAGCTACATTTCTGAAAGAATGCAAAAGCATTGACATATATTTTTCCTACAATAGCCCGACGGGCAGGGAAGAGAAAGATTTTGGTAGCCCGACTGAAAAAATCGCTAGCTCCGGGACGTCGGGCTAGCGATATTGCAAGCCCTGTATCTGATTGAGGAATCACTCATCTTTGGAAAAGAGAGTTTATTACAGAGAAATGGCTCTTTCCAAAATAAAAGCTATACTATCCGCTTCTTCTGGGCTATATTCTCAGCAGCATAAGGAGAATCATGTGCTAACAGCTGTCTAAATGACTCAGCTAAAGTTAGTAGCATGCTTGTTGTTTTTGTCTTTGCACTAGGATGATGTCGGCGTAAATGTGTAGTCATATTCGTTGTGTTCCCACTAGTGCTTTCAGGTTAATCTCGTTGAAATGACCTTAACACCACAACACGGCAAATCTCCGTTAACGAGCTACCGCCGATCGCCCCGTGCATGGGGCTAGACGGCCAACACGTTAACGAGCTAACTGCGCTAACACACTAGTTCCCACCAATGTAATTGAGCATTGCGTGGCACATCCAACATACTGTTTTACTTTAGTCCATGACTCGCTTACCTTCAGGGTCATACGTCACATGAAAACCAAAATAATTCCAAACGCCAGATCTGAATGAGGGTGGGGGAGGTGCCCTGCGCTCTTCCTTCTGACTATGCTGTCTGTGTTGAGCGCTCAGTGGATCTGCGCTCGACAGTGCAGCCTAGGCGGAGTAGTCAAACGCAGATTCACTGAGCGCTCAACACAGACAGCATCGTCAGAAGGAAAGTTGATAAAATAAATTACAAATGTTGTATTGTTCGATACATATGCGTACCGAACCGAAAGCACTGTATCGAACGGTTCAATATCGATACGAATATCGTTGCACCCCTAATATATATGTATATATATATATGTGTGTGTGTGTGTGTGTGTGTGTGTGTGTGTGTGTGTGTGTGTATATATATATATAAAACACCCAGCACGCCCCTGCGGGCGGTTTATCCTTCAAGCTCGGGTCCTCTACCAGAGGCCTGGGAGCTTGAGGGTCCTGCGCGGTATCTTAGCTGTTCCCAGGACTGCACTCTTCAGGACAGAGATCTCCGATGTTATTCCCGGGATCTGCTGGAGCCACTCGCCTAGCTTGGGAGTCACCGCACCTAGTGCTCCGATTACCACGGGGACCACCGTTACCTTCACCCTCCACATCCTCTCGAGCTCTTCTCTGAGCCCTTGGTATTTCTCCAGCTTCTCGTGTTCCTTCTTCCTGATATTGCTGTCGTTCGGAACCGCTACATCGATCACTACGGCCGTCTTCTTCTGTTTATCTACCACCACTATGTCCGGTTGGTTAGCCACCACCATTTTGTCCGTCTGTATCTGGAAGTCCCACAGGATCTTAGCACGGTCATTCTCCACCACCCTTGGGGGCATCTCCCATTTTGACCTCAGGACTTCCAGGTTATACTCGGCACAGATGTTCCTGTACACTATGCCGGCCACTTGGTTATGGCGTTCCATGTATGCCTTGCCTGCTAGCATCTTGCACCCTGCTGTTATGTGCTGGATTGTCTCTGGGGCATCTTTACACAGCCTGCACCTGGGGTCTTGCCTGGTGTGATAGACCCCAGCCTCTATGGATCTTGTGCTCAGAGCTTGTTCTTGTGCTGCCATGATTAGTGCCTCTGTGCTGTCTTTCAGTCCAGCTTTGTCCAGCCACTGGTAGGATTTCTGGATATCAGCCACCCCCTCTATCTGCCGGTAGTACATACCGTGAAGGGGCCTGTCCTTCCATGATGGTTCCTCATCTCCCTCCTCTTTCTTGGGTTTCTGCTGCCTGAGGTATTCACTGAGCACTCGGTCAGTTGGGGCCATCCTCCCAATGTATTCTTGGATGTTCGTTGTCTCATCCTGGACTGTGGTGCCGACACTCACCAGTCCCCGGCCCCCTTCCTTCCGCTTAGCGTACAGCCTCAGGGTGCTGGACTTGGGGTGAAACCCTCCATGCATGGCAAGGAGCTTTCTTGTCTTTATGTCAGTGGCTTCTATCTCCTCCTTTGGCCAGCCTATTACCCCAGCAGGGTACCTGATCACGGGCAGGGCGTACGTGTTGATGGCCTGGATCTTGTTCTTACCATTCAGCTGACTCCTCAGGACTTGCCTGACCCTCTGCAGGTACTTGGTGGTTGCAGCTTTTCTAGCAGCCTCTTCATTGTTCCCATTCGCCTGCGGGATCCCCAGGTACTTGTAACTGTCCTCTATGTCTGCAATGTTGCCTTCTGGTAGTTCAATCCCCTCAGTTCTGACTACCTTCCCTCTCTTTGTTACCATCCGACTACACTTCTCCAGTCCGAACGACATTCCAATGTCATTGCTGTATATCCTGGTAGTGTGGAACAGTGAATCGATGTCTCGTTCACTCTTGGCATACAGCTTGATGTCATCCATGTACAGGAGGTAGCTGACAACTGCTCCGTTCCGTAGTCGGTATCCGTAGCCAGTCTTGTTAATGATCTCACTGAGGGGGTTCAGGCCTATGCAGAACAGCAGTGGGGACAGAGCATCTCCTTGGTAGATCCCGCACTTGATGGTGACTTGTGCTATGGGCTTGGAGTTGGCCTCTAGTGTTGTGCGCCACATCCCCATTGAGTTCCTGATGAAGGCTCTTAGGGTCCCATTGATCTTGTACAATTCTAGGCATTCCAGTATCCAGCTGTGGGGCATTGAGTCATAGGCCTTCTTGTAATCAATCCAGGCAGTGCACAGGTTGGTCAGTCTGGTCTTGCAGTCTCGGCTGACTGTTCTGTCTACCAGTAGCTGGTGTTTTGCGCCTCTGGTATTCTTGCCAATTCCTTTCTGTGTCCCGCTCATGTATTGACCCATGTGCCTGTTCATCTTAGCCGATATGATGCCTGACAGGAGCTTCCATGTAGTACTGAGGCAGGTTATTGGTCGGTAGTTGGAGGGGACCGGTCCCTTCTTGGGGTCCTTGGGGATCAGGACCGTCCGACCTTCGGTTAGCCATTCTGGATGTCTCTCGTTAACTAGCAGCTGGTTCATTTGTGCTGCCAGACGCTCGTGGAGTGCAGTCAGCTTCTTTAGCCAGTAGGCGTGAACCATGTCGGGCCCTGGTGCTGTCCAACTCTTCATACTGGAGACCCTTTCTTGGATATCTGCCACTGTGATGGTTACTGGACCCTGTTCAGGGAGGTTGCTGTGGTCTGCCCTCAGATCCACTAGCCACTGAGCATTGCCGTTATGGGTTGCGTCCTTCTCCCATATGCTCTTCCAGTATTGCTCGGTCTCCAGCCTTGGTGGTGCTGTTCTCTTATTATTATTGTTTCCTTGCCACTGAGAGTACACCTTTGCTGGTTCTGTGGAGAACAGCTGGTTTATTCTCCTGCCTTCTCTCTCTCTGGTGTACCTCCTCAAGCGGCTGGCCAAGGCTGTGAGTCTTTGCTTGGCAGTTTCCAAGGCCTCAGGTATGGACAGCTTGCTGTATTTCTTATGCACCTTCTTTGTCGCACCTTTCTGCAACTCCGTTAGTTGGCTAACCTCCCTCCGTGCTACTTTGATCTTGCCCTCTAGCCTCCTTCTCCATGGAGGGTACTGCCCCTTGTGGCTGTTCAACTTGTAGCCAAGCATCTCACTGATCACTGCTGCCGTATTGTAGATCAGCTTGTTAGTAGAGATGGCACGATACCACTTTTTTATGTCCGATACCGATACCGATATCATAAATTTGGATATCTGCCGATACCGATATGAATCCGATATAGTGTTTTTTAATCAACAAAACTGTTTTTTAAAATATCTTGCTGCATTTTGCAAGTCTGCAAGTTCATACTCAAGTTTAAAACAACAACTACACTAAAGCTATTCTGTTATACCTGTATACAAAAAAAATATTTCATAGTTCAGCAATACTGATCAATCTAATAAACTTAGACCTACACCATCCTCCCTATTCTGGTATTTTAAAGAGTACTTAGCGTAAATATTAAGCAACCTAACTAATAGGGTTCCAACTCCCAGCAACAACAAAAAGAAATAAATAAAAAATAAGGAACCACCCCTCACACGCCACCTCATGATGCTTAATCGACGTAATCAACCTTAATTTGATGCAGTGTGAAAAAAAATGCACAGAAATCAATTATTTTTCAAGAAATATTAAATAGATTCAACATCTTTCTTCAACAAAATTGCAGACTGCACAGATGGTACCTTCCCAAAGTAAAAAGTACTATAGCTTACTAGGGTATATATTAGACTTAATAGTCACTATATACAGTAATTGACTTCTATTCATTTTACATCAAATTAAAACTTTGGGTGTCAGATAATTATTTATTAAAAGCTCGACATTTTAAATGAGAATAAGAAAGAAAAGTATGTCTTTGTGCCCCCTTTTCCCTGTTCATGCCCTATCGGCCCCCCTGGCTAAACTTTGCTAGATCCGCCCCTGCACAGTTACAGCCGTAAGCTACGTAGAAAAAGATCCTGGTGTAGAAAGAAATATTAAATAAATTCTAACAACAGCTTATCAAGCTTAAACGTTCTGCTGTTGTTCAGCCGCTGGTTTCCTCTTTCTGGTGCAAAGTGGGCCAAAAACAAACAAGAGACACGGACTCGCGACAGGAAAGCCGATCAGCTGATCATTTAAGCAGTTTCACGATTGAAGTAGCAGCCGGAGAGCGAGAGGCAGTCGCTTGTTAAGCTTAACATGGGAATGCTTTACAAACATTCAGAGATGGACTTACACACTTGCTTTACTTCTCTCGGGGATAACTTTGTCGGAGATGAAATGCCAGGTTGCTAGCGAAGCTCCACATGCTATCCAGACCACCGACAGGTCCGGCATGCCACAGCTGCTCTATCACGTGATGCATACTGCTCCGACTGCTAACGTTCTGAGGTGAGTTACGGCGTGTTGCAAGTTTTGCGAGGTGCTTTCGTGATATTTAATGGATCGGATTACATTTTTTATTTTTCTCCGATATCCGATCCAGTAATTTAGGTCAGTATCGGACCGATACCGATACGTAATATCGGATCGGTCCATCTCTACTTGTTAGTGTCGGTAATCGTGGTTGTAGGCATTGTCCGTAGTACTGCATTAACATCATTGAGCAGATCTTCTGAGGGTACTTCACGTAATCTTGGTAACCAGCTGCGGGGGATCCAGGTTTCAAACTTGGCCATGATCCTATCTTTCAGGTCAGTTCCTCTCGCACTCAACGATCCTTCTCCTATCGCACTTGGGGCTATGTACCCAATCTCGGGTGGGGGTGATGGTATCTCCCCCCTGACCTGGCGTCCTGACTCCTCCTTGCCGTAGCATTTGTGTTGTACCTCGTCAATCTCTAGCTGTGAGAGCAGTCCCTTCTTTCGAATGTTGGAACACTGAGCTACTAGTTGTTTCGCCGTCATTGTGGATGTTGGGTATCGAAGAATCCATAGGACCATCATCCTATTCATGTAGCCCCTTCCGCCGGGGTTACTTGCATAGTAGCATTCCAACAACGCCCTGTTTTCGTCTCTTGCCCACCGATGCCTTCTTGTTCCAGTAGCCCACTTTTCGTCAGGGTGCCCTGGTTCCTCAACACCTGACGCGGACCTTGTTGATCCGGGCGACGTCCGAGCTAGCATGCCTTCATATTTATCTGTCTCGCTCATGTCTGCGGTATAAGTGACTCGGGTAAAGTTTGTAGCATACATACTTGTCGTTTTTGTCTGCTTCCACTTGTCTTTGCACTAGGATGATGTAAATGTGCAGTCATATTCGTTGTGTTCCCACTAGTGCTTTCAGGTTAATATCGTTGAAATGACCTTAATGCCACAACACGGCAAATCTCTGTTAACGAGCTACCCCTGATCGCCCCGTGCATGGGGCTAGATGGCCAACACGTTAACGAGCAAACTGCGCTAACACACTAGTTCCCACCAGTGTTGGTCAAGTTACTTGAAAAAAGTAATCAGTAACTAATTACTGATTACTCCCCCCAAAAAGTAATCCCGTTACTTTACTGATTACTTATTTTCAAAAGTAATTAATTACTTAGTTACTTAGTTACTTTTTAAAAACACGATTTACAACCTGAAGAGGTGATAAAGTGATAGATCTTTCAGCCCAATTCTACTTTTTCTACATAATCCATCATACAAAATGTAATCAAATGGAAAAGTCTCTTTTTTTAACTTGTTTTATCAGTTTTAATCTTTTAACTTTATGCATCAAGCAAAACATTTAATTATATGCAACATTCTCTGACTTGAATAAATTAGTTTAACATTTAAACCTATTTTCTACACATTCCAGCACATAAAATAAAATATTTTTTGTGTTTTCACTCACTCTTTCAAACAGATGCAAGTAAAACACAGCAGAAAATAAATAAAGTCAAAGACTCAGCGGTCCTTTTGCTCTATTTTCACCTGTAAAGCAGGAGCAGGGTAGGCGGAGGGTTACCCTGGTGTAGGTGTGCTGCGGTCAGTTGAAGAATCCGCGCGAGTGTCTCTGTGAGTTTCCCATCACGTCGTAGCTACTCGGTGCTTGCTCGGAAGTTTAGGGGTTTTTTTCGCTGTAAAAAGAAGTTTTCTTCCCACGCACGATGGACGCTAATGTTTTTGTCACTTTTTATGGAATCAAACTCAAAGTAAGGTCAGTACTTCCATGCTTTAAACGCTGCACGCTCATACTCTCTCCCGCACTCGATATATTATCCATTGTTGATCTGCACACAGCTGCTGTCACCAACGTCGCACTTGCTTACGTCACTGTCATGAGACATTCTCGCAAAAAAAATCACGGTTTTAGTAACGCAGTAACGCAGCGTTCCTACGGGAAAGTAACGGTAATCTAATTACCGATTTTGCAATAGTAATTCCTTACTTTACTCGTTACTTGAAAAAAGTAATCAGATTACAGTAACGCGTTACAAGTAACGCGTTACTGCCCATCTCTGGTTCCCACCCATGTAATTAAGCATTGCGTGGCACATCCAACATACTGTTTTACTTTAGTCCATGATGCGCTTACCTTCAGGGTCATACGTCACATGAAAACCAAAATAATTCCAAACGCCAGATCTGAATGAGGGTGGGGAAGGTTCAATTTGCCATGTTGCAAGGAGAGCTTAACTTCTGTCTTGCTAGCTTGCCCTGCGCTCTTCCTTCTGATGATGCTGTCTGTGTTGAGCGCTCAGTGGATCTGCGCTCGACAGTGCAGCCTAGGTGGAGTAGTCAAACACAGATTCACTGAGCGCTCAACACAGACAGCATTGTCAGAAGGAAAGTTGATAAAATAAATTATAAATTTTGTATTGTTCGATACATTTGCGTACCGAACCGAAAGCACTGTATCGAACGGTTCAATATCGATACGAGTATCGTTGCACCCCTAGTATATATGTGTATATATATACATATATATATATATATTTATATATACGTGTGTGTGTATGTGTATATATATATATATAAACACCCAGCACGCCCCTGCGGGCGGTTTATCCTTCAAGCTCGGGTCCTCTACCAGAGGCCTGGGAGCTTGAGGGTCCTGCGCAGTATCTTAGCTGTTCCCAGGACTGCGCTCTTCTGGACAGAGATCTCCGATGTTGTTCCCGGGATCTGCTGGAGCCACTCGCCTAGCTTGGGAGTCACCGCACCTAGTGCTCCGATTACCACGGGGACCACCGTTACCTTCACCCTCCACATCCTCTCGAGCTCTTCTCTGAGCCCTTGGTATTTCTCCAGCTTCTCGTGTTCCTTCTTCCTGATATTGCTGTCATTCGGAACCGCTACATCGATCACTACGGCCATCTTCTTCTGTTTGTCTACCACCACTATGTCCGGTTGGTTAGCCACCACCATTTTGTCCGTCTGTATCTGGAAGTCCCACAGGATCTTAGCTCGGTCATTCTCCACCACCCTTGGGGGCATCTCCCATTTTGACCTCAGGACTTCCAGGTTATACTCGGCACAGATGTTCCTGTACACTATGCCGGCCACTTGGTTATGGCGTTCCATGTATGCCTTGCCTGCTAGCATCTTGCACCCTGCTGTTATGTGCTGGATTGTCTCTGGGGCATCTTTACACAGCCTGCACCTGGGGTCTTGCCTGGTGTGATAGACCCCAGCCTCTATGGATCTTGTGCTCAGAGCTTGTTCTTGTGCTGCCATGATTAGTGCCTCTGTGCTGTCTTTCAGTCCAGCTTTGTCCAGCCACTGGTAGGATTTCTGGATATCAGCCACCTCCTCTATCTGCCGGTGGTACATACCGTGCAGGGGCCTGTCCTTCCATGATGGTTCCTCGTCTCCCTCCTCTTTCTTGGGTTTCTGCTGCCTGAGGTATTCACTGAGCACTCGGTCAGTTGGGGCCATCTTCCTAATGTATATATATATATATATATATATATATATATATATATATATATATATATACACACATACACACACATATATATATATATAGCTAAAGAGCACAGAGCCAGCCACAAACAAGCGGCATCAGTATTAGTGTGCTTCATAAAATGCACACTAATATTATAATTGGCACTGTTCCTCATTTGCGTGACGTAAATACAAAATAATGTGGTCTCTAAACCAGCTTTCATGAGCAGTATTGCTGTATTTGAAAGCAAATATCGCCAAAAGCACTCCCCTCAGCATCAGCACAATATAAAAGCCTCCTCAAGGAACCATCAGATCAATGAGGTAAAACTCTCAATGAAATGTTGATTGAGGGAGGTAGCTGAATCCGCAGGATTTTTTGCTATTTAGCAAATTAGTGAATTTCAGACTATGCTTATTGGCTTTATTGTCCTCCATTTATTAGAAAATAATTCATATTTTAATGTGTGGCAACATTTATTTGGTTTCATTTCCCTTGATGCAGCTGTCAGCGATGTGAAGTAGTTGTAGAGAGTACCAGTCAACTCATTCTTTATTATGAGTAACTGAGTACTGGGATAGCTGAATTCTCTTTTAACCTTTCTGGAAATTCACATCTAGGATGTTGAAAGAGCTACAAAGAAAGACACAGTAGAGTAAGAAAATATGGTTACACAATACATTATGACATAAGAGAAATGTTGCTTAGACCTCAGGGGAGGGTTGATTCAATACTTCTTTGTCTAGCTTATATTCAGCATAGGGGAAATGTTCGGTCATCACTACACGATTGATGGTTTGCGTCACTTTATTAAGTATGTATTGTTGTGACTTCATATGACCAGAGCAATAAGGATGGATCTGAGTAGTGTGTTTGCTGTATGTCTAGTAAAGGAAGGCTCAAAGAGACCATTATTCGAGTTGGAGGTTTATTTGGTGGTTATTAGCAAGATAAGTTATGTTACATTGGTTTCAAGCTGTCTTGTTAATCATGCATAATCCAGATTAAGCAAACAATTTCACATTTGCATATGAAAGGCTGAATCATATAAGCAGTGTAAAAAACATGGATATTTAGCCAGACATACAATCTGTTTAAAAAGTACCATTCCATTTCATGTCTTCGGGCAGGGAACTGGTATCAGCCCATTTCTAGTGACCTGCCAGTCAGCCTGTCATAGGTGAGATTACGAGTTGGTCCATTTCATGAATGAGCACCAAAGGTAAACAGTCGCGCGTACACTTGCGGCAACGCACTAACATGTCTTTTGCATGGAAGCTTATTTTATAATGACATACTGAAAGTGGACATTTTAAATAACCTTACAAAGGCAAAAAGGCTAAGAGCTCAGAGCCAGGCACAAGCAAGCAGCATCAGTAGGGGCCTCGGTATATGCAATGAAAAGATCAAAGCATGGGAAAATAATGAAGAGAAAAATATTGATATCCTATTTTGCATTGAATAAAAGTTGATATTTGTTTGCATATGCTTTCTGTTATAGTTCTTAAAAAGAAAACACAAGACAGAGTCAGCCAAGGAATTTACAAAATACCAAAATTTTCTGTAAGTTGCAAAAATTAGACCTAGATTCTTACAAATCTTGTAAAAAGACTAATTGATTTTTTAATATTTTTAATAGAGATATTTTACTACAGCATCTATTCGATAAATAGTTTCTTGGTTTTCTTTGCTGATGCCATGACTCATTGAGGAATTCCCACTTACTGACAATGCCAGATGCATCTTTCACTCAAAATGTTTGTAATATATTTTTCAAGTTCAAACATAAGGCTGCCAGACTCAACCTAAGCAGATGCCCACGATAATGCCATAAGTGAATACCTACTGCAAAACTTCTCATATAATTTTTTACCATTATTTCAGTCTCTCTGCATTCATATGACTTCCTCAGTTCTCATCCTATTACAGTGGGGCAAAAAAGTATTTAGTCAGCCACCGATTGTGCAAGTTCCCCCACTTAAAATGATGACAGAGGTCAGTAATTTGCACCAGAGGTACACTTCAACTGTGAGAGACAGAATGTGAAAAAAAAAATCCATGAATTCACATGGTAGGATTTGTAAAGAATTTATTCGTAAATCAGGGTGGAAAATAAGTATTTGGTCACCTCAAACAAGGAAAATCTCTGGCTCTCACAGACCTGTAACGTCCTCTGTAAGAAGCTTTTCTGTCCTCCACTCGTTACCTGTATGAATGGCACCTGTTTGAACTCATCATCTGTATGAAAGACACCTGTCCACAGTCTCAAACAGTCAGACTCCAAACTCCGCCATGGCCAAGACCAAAGAGCTTTCGAAGGACACCAGGAAAAGTATTGTAGACCTGCACCAGACTGGGAAGAGTGAATCTACAATAGGCAAGCAGCTTGGTGTGAAAAAATCAACTGTGGGAGCAATCATCTGAAAATGGAAGACATACAAGACCACTGATAATCTCCCTCCATCTGGGGCTCCACGCAAGATCTCATCCCGTGGGGTCAAAATGATCATGAGAACGGTGAGCAAAGATCCCAGAACCACACGGGGGGACCTGGTGAAAGACCTGCAGAGAGCTGGGACCAAAGTAACAAAGGTCACCATCAGTAACACACTACAACGGCAGGGAATCAAATCCCCCAGTGCCAGACGTGTTCCGCTGCTGAAGCCAGTGCATGTCCAGGCCCGTCTGAAGTTTGCCAGAGAGCACATGGATGATACAGCAGAGGATTGGGAGAATGTCATGTGGTCAGATGAAACCAAAGTAGAACTTTTTGGTATAAACTCAACTCGTCGTGTTTGGAGGAAGAAGAATACTGAGTTGCATCCCAAGAACACCATACCTACTGTGAAGCATGGGGGTGGAAACATCATGCTATGGGGCTGTTTTTCTGCCAAGGGGACAGGACGACTGATCCGTGTTAAGGACAGAATGAATGGGGCCATGTATCGTGAGATTTTGAGCCAAAACCTCCTTCCATCAGTGAGAACTTTGCAGATGAAACGAGGCTGGGTCTTCCAACATGACAATGATCCAAAACACACCGCCCGGGCAACAAAGGAGTGGCTCCGTAAGAAGCACTTGAAAGTCCTGGAGTGGCCTAGCCAGTCTCCAGACCTCAACCCCATAGAAAATCTGTGGCGGGAGTTGAAAGTCCGTGTTGCTCGGCGACAGCCCCAAAACATCACTGCTCTCGAGAAGATCTGCATGGAGGAATGGGCCAAAATACCAGCTACTGTGTGTGCAAACCTGATAAAGACCTATAGTAAACGTTTGACCTCTGTTATTGCCAACAAAGGTTATGTTACAAAGTATTGAGTTGTATTTTTGTTATTGACCAAATACTTATTTTCCACCCTGATTTACGAATAAATTCTTTACAAATCCTACCATGTGGATTCATGGATTTTTTTTTCACATTCTGTCTCTCACAGTTGAAGTGTACCTCTGGTGCAAATTACTGACCTCTGTCATCATTTTAAGTGGGGGAACTTGCACAATCGGTGGCTGACTAAATACTTTTTTGCCCCACTGTATATTAGGAAATGTTGCCATAGCCTTCCTTTTTATAATCTTATTTGCTTCAGATATTTCATAAGAGGAAATTCTCTTTACAAGATTTTTTCCCCTCAGTGTAAATTAGTTTTGTCATGAATAAAGAAGCAATATTGGGCAATAAGCAAATACCACGTTTTTTGCATATGGCATTCTTCACATACCCCAAAACAACTTCAATTTCAGATTTAACATATTGTCTCTGTCTTGTCTCATAAATACAAATATAAACAAACATTGCACACATCTGAGTATCTCAAGGCCCCTTTGACCGCTGAACATTATCTCCATTTTCTCACTACTTCCTCATCCCGTTACCCTCAAGGCACCTGTGACAATAGGGTACCAGGGAGTCCTTTAGAATCAATCATCAGAATCAGAATCAGAATACTTTATTGATCCCTGGGGGAAATTATTTTTTTGTTACAGTGCTCTATTATAAACAAACATTAACAAGACAGACAATACGCTAACTAAGAATAGTACAATATATACATATACATAGGCCTTTCAGCATCATACCTCTGTTTTGCACTACTTCCATATGTGGTTGCATTCATATTAACACAAATGAACATTATACATTTTAGAGCTTTGCATGGACTGGCACAGTCTCCGATCTGCTACAGCCCTATGTCCCTAGCAGGTCCCTGACGTCATCTGATCAGGGCTTACTTGCTATGAAAGTAAGCCCTGATCAGAACTAAGGGTGATAGAGCTTTTGCCACTGTGGCCCCTAGGTTGTGGAATTCTCTCCCCCAAACCTTAAGAACTGTGGACTCAGTAGTTGTTTTTAAAAAAAAAACAACTCAAAACTTACCTTTTTAAAACTGCTTTTGATTAATTTTTGCCTGCTTGTATTGTATTGTTGTATTGTTTGTATTGTCTGTTTTACCTTTTATTATTTGTTATCTTATGTGCAGTACTTTGTGACTCTCTCTAGAAAGGTGCTGTATAAATAAAATTTTATTTATTATTATTTATTTAGATTAAGTAATAGAGCTTGTTTCTCCACATTCTTTTGATAGCTTTAGTTAACGTTAGAATTTATAAACTACTTTTAAACACAGAAATGTACAATTAGTTAGTACTTTTAAGAAAAATGCTTCACTATTTTGTGAATTTTACTAATAGTAGTAGGGGAGATTCACTATTCCAGCATAACATGGTGTAATGGTACAAAATAATTATATTGGAGATGTTTTGACACTGAAAGTGTACAAATAGCTTTTCCTGTGAATCAGAGCTGAAGTATTCATACTGTTGAGCCACACTGCAAAATGATCTGATTTCTGGTAATTTATGTTATAAATAGTTGTGTTTTTGTCTTTTCTACCAGCTGATAAGAGAGAGTCTGAGCTGCAGCGTTTGCATGTCTATAAAACAAGATGCTGAAGTTTTCTAATCACACACTTGGGGGCCCTTCATGTTTAGTCTGAAGTTAAAAAGCTCCTACTCTCTTCTTCACTAAATTTGACAGTTTCTCAAGCCAAGACACTACAAGGCACACAAAGTGGGACAGCTGGCTGATTGGCACTCCTTGCAAAAGTGCAAACTAATAATCAGAGGACGATATTTGAATCAAGCAAAGAGAAAAGCTGAGTGATAAAATAATTATGTACCCTTAAAAGCTAAAAAAAAAGTTGTTTACATCGAGGCTAAAGGAAAGAGGCCATTTGTGAGGTATCTACACTAACACATCACTTCTTAGCTGCAGTTTAATACAAATAAATAACCAGACAATCAAATTACAGCAACATGCATTTAGGCATGTGAAGATAACCCAATGAAGTTTAAATCGAACATTAGAATGGCAAAGAAAGATGATTATTGATTATTAGTGTATCAATTTCTTGATGGCTGCCTCTAGTATGAAAGTAGCAAGTACCATACAAACTTTATTCTTTATTTATTATATTTTATACATTCTAATGAATGTACACAGATTCAACATCTGCTGTATGAAGAGATGAAGCAAATGGAATTTAAAAAAAGCTCTACGATGTAGGCAACAGTCTACATTGTAGATGGGTGACATCATGCCTAATAGAAAATTAGTATAGTCATGGGTTAACGTGGTATTCAGCAGGCAGCCCTAAAATCACTTCGAAATGAGTCAGAATAATTTGTAGTGTTACTGCTATTTTTGGATGTAGCCAAACAAATTCATCAAGATACAAGCAGATGTTATATGAACTTTCATGAGTGATTTGGTATAAAGCTAGAATTTAGTGAAGAACTGATATATATATATATATATATATATATATATATACATATACATACATACACACACACACACACACACACACACACACACACACACACACACATACATACATACTAGGGGTGCAACAATACTCGTATCGATATTGAACCGTTCGATACAGTGCTTTCGGTTCGGTACGCATGTGTATCGAACAATACAAAATTTATTTGATCAACTTTTCTTCTGACGATACTGTCTGTCTTGAGCGCTCAGTGGATCTGCACTCGACAGTGCAGCCTAGGCGGACTAGTCGAACGCAGATTCACTGAGCGCAGGGCAAGCTAGCAGACAGAAGTTAAGCTCTTGTTGCAACATGGCAAATTGAACCTCCCCCACCCTCATTCAGATCTGGCGTTTGGAACTATCTTGGTTTTCATGTGACGTATGACCCTGAAGGTAAGCGCGTCATGGACTAAAGTAAAACAGTATGTTGGATGTGCCATGCAATGCTCAATTACATTGGTGGGAACTACTGCGTCAGCGCAGTTAGCTCGTTAACATGTTGACGCAGTCCAGCCCCACGCACGGGGCGATCCGCGGTAGCTCGTTAACGGAGATTTGCCGTGTTGTGTCGTTAACGTCATTTTAATGATATTAACGCTGACAGCACTAGTGGAAACACAACGAATATGACTGCACATTTACTCCGACATCATCCTAGTGCAAAGACAAGTGGAAGCAGACAAAAACAACAAGCACGCATGCTACAAACTTTACCCGAGTCATTTAGACAGCCGTTAGCACATGATTCTCCTTATGGGGACCTGATATGTTTAATATGCTGCTAAGAAAATAGCCCAGAAGAAGCGTATAGTATAGCTTTTGTTTTGGAAAGAGCCATTTCTCTGTAATTAACTCTCTTTTCCAAAGATGAGTGATTTCTCCATCAGATTTATTTTTTATTACTTTGTTTCAGCAAAATTTAATTTAAAAACTGTACTTTTGAGTTAAAATATATATTTATAATTTTAATAAATGACAAATTAAAAAGGCATGAACATTTTTTGTATCGAAAAAATATCGAACCGTGACACCAAAGTATCGAACCGAACCGTGAATTTTGTGTATCGTTGCACCCCTAATACATACATACACACACACACACAATTATATTTTTCTTACATGTTTTTCAATCTCTGACTGAAGTTAAGTCAAATTCTTTTCAATCCCTGAGAAATAAAGCAGCTGGACATTTAACTCACAGACACATGTGACTGTTCACGAACAGTTTGTTTGCTGACATTTGTTGAGCTATTTAAAACCTTTCATTTGAAATTCTCAAAGTATTTGTACTTCGTTGCTTCTCACCTTTAAAAAAATATCTGTAAAATTTTCTGTTCCTTTGGACTATGTACAGAAATGACTATAACGTTAAACTGAATCTTAACTCTTTACTTTCAGCCTTTCAAGACCAAGCCATTCCTCATTTTTTCCCAATTGGCCCCTATTCAGTTCTCCTGCTAATCACCCAGCCTGCGCCTCCCTGCACATCTGCCCCTCATTACCTCATCAAGCCACACTTGTTTTTCATCAAGCAACTGTGTATAAATTCAAGCCACTTGCATCACTCCTAAAAACTTGCCATTTCTGACTGTTTTGTTTTTTCAAATCTTTTTCCCTGCAATTTAGATTTTTGTTTGCATTTTATTGCTCCCTTCTGTAAGCTAGCTTTATACTCTCTATAGTCTCTAGTAAGCTGAATTGTATTCCACCTGCTTTAACTGAATGGCTGGATTTGCTTCTTTTCCTCAAGTATCTGTGCAGCTTAAAACTAGGAACTAAATCATTCTTGCTTGCACCCTCATCAGCACTCTTTTCATATCAGTTTTGCTTAATACTTAATCTGAAATCTAAAAAATGAAAGAAGGGATTTTAATTCAGTGGACACTTTTTAAAATGTATCTTGTTTTCTGACAAGCCAGCACATTTAAGCTTGTACTGGAGATGAAGGAAATTACATCCTTCTTAGGGCTGGCCATCAGCTGTCCTGGCGATGTGATAAAGAGATATTTGAAATGCAGATATTAAATTGACATCAAATGGCCGTGCAAGAAGCATCTAGTTGGTTGTTTTTGCATTGATCAGCCTTAGAGATCTATGGCATGGAAGAATCTACTGACACAACAGTATTCACACAGTGGGATGTGTTTTGTGTGCATAACACTGCACTGCGAATGCGTTTCAGTAAACAGAACCAGTGGGGTTCCATGACGGCAAAATTATTAGTTTGTTTGGTGGAGAAGCTGCAGAAAAAGTGATTAAACTTTATCCATTTAAATGTCTGGTAGCGTCCAAAAATTCTGGGGTCAATAATTGTGTGATAGACTGAGAGGGTTTTATATTTTATAAATATTTATTTAAAAAGACCCTCCAGTGATGTGGGGAAAACTAAAGTAATGCATCCAGAAAAGGGCAAGGTTGTTCTTATTTGGAAAATTTGTTTTCTGTTTACATCCTCAAGCATGAATACATTGGAGTAGTTGAATATTCATGTGTTCATGGAAATGTTTTCTCCAACAAAATTCTAAGTGGTTAGAAGTATACCGGTAGATTTAAGATAATTGTACTTTCAAATGTTTCTTAAACTTACATTTCAACAGTAATCCTTTCTAATTAAGTACAAAAAATAAGGACCTTTGTGTTTTGGTTAATTAATGAAAACAGATTGTGGTGGCAATTCTTCTTGGTAAGTATTATATTGTTGGAATGCCTGTTTATTTCCCCTATAAGTTCCCCATTGGGGGGGGGGGATGCATTTGTGGGTTTTGAATGTGGGTTGCACCAATTTAAAAACTTCAAAACTACTACTGACTTTTGTTTCTTCAGAACTAAATCTCATAAATGGCGCCAAAGAAGACATATTGGTAATTTGACAATTTAATAATTTAACAAACAGGAATGTTTGTGGCAGGGGCTCCATCAAGCTGAACGGAAGTGTGACAAATTGGTACAAACCGTACGGAGGGAAGAAAGCCATTTTTTCCTTAGACTCTGCAGACAAGGGAATCTGCCAGTAGCCCTTGGTTACTAACCTATCCAGGAGCTCGTTGGCCCAGGGCATGGGGTAGGCATCAAACCGTGACACTTTATTCACCTTGCGATAGTCTACACAGAACCGTATAGACCCAACTTTCTTTACTACAAGAACTATGGGGCTACGCCAGGCGCCGTGTGACTCTTCTATTACTCTCATTTTCAGCATTTCAGCCAATTCCCTCTGAACAATTTTCCTTTTATGTTCAGGTAGCCTGTAGGACCATGAATGCACCATCACGCCAGGCTGCATTACAAAATGGTGCTCGGCCAGGCAGGGAAGAGAACAGTGCTGTTGCAACGTGGCAACATCCACTCTCTGGGCCTGTGTGAGATGGCTGTTACAATGGAGGGAGGCAGGTATGGTGGAATTTGGCACCTCCGGCCCCAACTCATCTCTCTCCTTTACCAGACTCACCAGAGAAATGGTTTCAGCCTCCCTCCATGCTTTCAGGAGGTTGAGGTAATAAATCGGCAGGGGCCCTCCCCTGTCTGACCGTGCAGCCCCATAGTCGATGTCCTTCACTCCCCGTGTGCCACGAATGGCCCTTGCCACTTGGCAAGTAACTTGGAGCTAAAAGAAGGAAGTAATACAAGCACTGTGTCTCCCAGTGAAAATTGCCTAAGTCTAGCTCCTCTGTTATACAGGCATTGCTGAAGCTGCTGAAGCTGGAGCAAATTCTCCCGTGACGACCTTCCCAAAGTATGGAGTTTTGCTCTGAGGTCGGAACATACTGAATCTAATTTTTTGCGGGGCTCAGACCTTTCTCCCAGTTTTCTTTCATGAGGTCGAGCACCCTACGCGGCCTGCCAAATAACAGTTCAAAGCGAGAAAATCCTGTGGAGTCCTGGGGCACCTCTCAAACTGCAAATAACAGAGGTAATTCATACAGTTCTTTCAGTGTGCATAACATGAACAATGCGCCCTGGTCAGAAAGGGGTTGGTCATCAAGCACAACAAATTCAACAATTTTCCCCGTTATCAGCTTTGCTTTATTGCTTTCTGGAGGGAGTTTCTCGTGCCTCTGAATGTTTTCCAAAAGCATTTGTTGATACGGTACACTTTTCTTCTTAGCATTGGAGGCCTGGATAAATTCTGTGTACTCCTTGTTTTTTTTCTGTTTGTGGTGTTAAAGTTCCCAACACTGCTACCACCTCGCGAAACGCTTGCATTGCATAAGTTACATTCAGCAATCTTGCTTTTTTCTTCTTTCAGTCTGAAGTTAACTCCACACCGCTGACATGACCGCTGACAGATCTCAAACACGATAAGTGCTCCATCACGTGACACATACTGCGCTGACGTGCTAAGGTCATGACCTGGATTATACCATGTTGCAAATTTTGGCGCTTTTGTGATAAATTATGGATCAGGTTACTTTTTTGTTTTGTTTTTTTTGTTTGTTTTATTTCTTACCGATATCCAGTAATTTAGGTCCATCCCTACTTAGTCTGTGGTTTTTTTGTCAGACTTAGTGATCAATGCGTTGTTGTTGTTTTTTGTTTGTTTGTTTTGGGTTTATTTTTTAATCATTTCCCTTGTTGCTGGGTTTCAAAAATGGCGGTTTGGATTTTCGTGAATGAGATGCTGTAATGCAGACCTTCCCAAAGTGTGTGTGGGGGGGGCGCAGAGCCATGGCAGGGGGGGCACGGGATGAAAAGGGGGGGGGGGGACAAAACGCTTGGACACTGCTAGCACAGGCGCCCACAGAAACGCAAAGCAGGAGATGAAGCATAGCTGAATATGTTTCCAAGCAAACTTCATTCTAATGCTGGGCAGACACTGCGATTTTTTTTTTTTTTTTCCAGTCGCGCGATTCAGCGCCTGCTCAAACTGTACGGTTGACTCGCAGGGGTTCGAAGTTCATAGGTCACGATGCAGGGTCTCACACTATACGGCCCGATGCTCTGATGCGACCTGAGTGCTCACATTGTGCGTCCATAAAAATGAAGGTTATAACAGAAATTCTGTCGCTCGCTCTCCCTTTCTGTCTTTCACTCACACAGACACACCACCACCATCAACTTTGCTAAATTGCTAATGAAAAACATTGATCAGGCAGCTGTGACTGAGCAGCAGTGTAGATCCAACTATTTTCACGGTTGTTGTGGTCGTGATAATTTTGTGAGGCCACATCGAAAAGGCTCAGATGAGCTTTCCAAAGTTCTACAAGTTGTGCCTCCATCGCTTGTGTCCAGATCACACGCTGCACTGCCGTGCTGCGCCGTCTTCTTCGCTGACATTTGTGTTTGCACGTGCGCAGTGTGAGAAACTGCGGTGACACCCTCACGACGGTCGTGAGGATTTCAAACCTGTTTGAAATCCTCACGACCAAGAGATTGATGATCGGGAGCTCATCGTGAGGTGTCAATGAGGCCAAAAATTGCACAGTGTCTGCCCAGCATAAGCCAAAGACTAGAAAAAATGGTGAAGCAAATCTTCCCTTTGGCTTCACCTGCACAAGTGCCAAGGTAGGTCTCCCCTGCAGAATTGGTTTTCCCTTCGTCGGGAGCAGCGCTGGGCTGTTTAAATCACGGACTAACAGTATCTCACAGCTGTTTATGTTTTTAAACCCATTTTGCACAGAGAGGCATTTTTTGAAAAATGTATTGATAGCAATGTTGAATATTATTACACAGGGAAAAAAAACCAACTACACGTAAAATAATCACACCGTTACGCCTCTGCCTTTGTAAATTTAGGGACATTAACTGCGTGTGTATGTAAGCGTGTAAAACCTGCAGATGGTCAGATTAACAGTATTTCGTCTCTATCTGCCATTCTGCAATTCATCTCATGTAAACAATAACGTGGTGCATAGCGTGACGTGAAAAAAGGCACATACCTTTGACGTTACTTGACGAACTGTGTATTACTTGTCCACACGTAAATGCCAAAAAGGAGTTTTAAAAAAATCTCAGTTTTTGGTGATTCCAAACGGCGTTTACGTGTGTACGAAACAGCTGCGTGTTCAAAAATACGCGTGTAGGTGTGGACATAGCGTAAAAGAATTAGTAATTTATTTTCTTGCTACCTGTAATTTATTGCAGATTACTTGTATTTGCTTAATTTTTTACTAAATGTTTGAGGTGTGAAATAAACCGCAATGGAGCAAAATATGGGTGTGTGTGGTTGGAGGATGTGTGCGTGCACGCGGGGGGGCGCGAACATTTTTCTTGTAAAACAAGGGGGGCCCAGCAAAAAAAGTTTGGGAACCACTGCTGTAATGAATCATTGAGTGACACCAGTGACCAGCTAATCGATGACATGGAGTCTGACATTAGATTTTCAGATCGCTTGGAACCCTGGTGGAGTAGGTACTAAAAAAATTACCTGTTACCAGCTACTATGATCTAGACCCTGAAAACCGTGGCGAGCCGACCCAAGTAGGTCCTAATGCAAAAGGGGCTAATATGTATCAAGAGTGAAAAGAGGGGCAGAAATGGAGAAACGAATCCAAAAGCAGCATAACTATAATAAGGGATGGCTCAGGGTCACCTAATCCAGCCCTAACTATGAGTTATATTTTAAAAAAGAAAGTTTTAAACCTTATTTTAAAAGTGAAAAGGGTGTCTGTCTCCTTAACACAGACTCTGTAGGCTGCTTCCATAGCAGACAAGACTAATAGCTGAGGGCTGTGCCTACTTTAGGAAACTGTCCACAAGTAAGCCCGCAACCTTAGAGCACAGCTTTGAATTCAACTCTGAATCATTCAGGACAATGTTTCTAGAAGAATACTATTTAGAATAGTATTTTTGCACTAACAATGTTATTCCCAAAGGGCTATTAACTGAACATTTGGCATATCTCAGCATAGTGTGCAGTGTGTTCTTAAAAAAATGAGAGGAAATTAAACAAATGGAGGACACAAAATTTGCAGGCCTGGAAAAAATATTCTCTAACAGATGGAAACTATCTGACAGTGATGTCCTTAAGAAATAGGAGGGAAAAACAGACCTGAGAAATGCAACTGGCCATTCACCTGATCCAACTACTGTTTACTGAAACCTCATTACAAATGGTCTCAGTGGAGGGAGAAAAGGCTGAAGTATGCCAAACTACACACGAACTGGACTGAAAATCAGTGGCAAGCTGTATGGTGTGTTGAATCCAAATTTGAAAAGGTTGCTTCAGTGTTACTAACCACACTGCCAATGCAGTAAAAGCACACCTGGATATAGGAACATACAATGCAATAGACATGGTCTGGCCTCCCTACAGAGACCAGACCTAAACATGAGGGGAAAAGTGTCGGGACATCTTGACAGAGAACAAAAGGCAGCAAACTTTCAAACATGAGCTTTGAATGTCCTTCAAGGAACCTGGAGAACTGTCTGAAGACTACTTAAAGAAAAGTTTCCTAAGAATTCAGCTAGTGTTGAAAAATAAAGGTGATCAGAAAAAACATTATACATTGCTAATTAACTTGATGTTAAACTCTGTTTTTGTTCCCACATATACTCTATTTTCATTTGTTTGCATATTTTAACACATTGCCGCACCTAGTTCCCTGTTTTTTCTTTTTGGCAAAATATAAAGAAAGGAGGTTGGCTCAATACAATACTTTTTCACAGCACTGTCATTTTTAAATGTTTGAAATTTATAGTTCCACCTGCTACTCCATAATTTAAATGATTTCATTTAAGGAGCAATATGAAAGCTGAAGATCTATATAATCGTAATAGACATTTTTCACCATTTTCCAAAGGCTTACACTGTCATGGTGAAATGGAAGTAAAGGACTCAGGTGCGAGACTTCTTGCAGAGTGACAGTGAATTTATTCACAGTGAAAAGGTGAGTCAATAGTTCGAGTCTGTAATCCAGAAAGAGCAGTGCAGTAATAATCCAAAACCGCTCCTATGACTTCTCCCCTCAGTGACAGTGCTGTAATAATCCAAAACCGCTCCTTGTGCCGGCTCCTCCTCCGATCTCTGAATCCTGGGGGCAGATGAGAAAAACACACGCACTGTAACTCAACCGTTCTCTCTTTCACAAGCTGAGTATACTAGCCACGATTACGCTACCCGGTTTAGTTCAACGTTCCAGCGTTGGTTGTGACTCGACTGCACCGTTAAATAGGGCTGCTTCAGATCAGTTGTAGCCGGCGAAGTAATTACGTACAGGTGCGACGCTTCCAGCTCCGGACCCTCCCCTCCGGTCAGCTGCCGTGCCGTGCCACGGCTTCCGGAGGTACATGTCTCCGCAGCAAAACACATGCACAAGATGGAGAGGAGAACACGACGCAGTACACACAAACACCCCCAAAAAGTGGCAAGGTAATCGGTGAGGACCACCTAACCGTGACATACACGCCTGACACAATTTACTGATTTAACTGAGAAAATAAAATAATCAGCAGATTTATCCATAATGTTAATAAGTAACATTAACAAAATGAGCTCAGAGTAAAATGCTGCTTATACTGAATGAGTCAAAAGTAATCTAGTGACGGATACTGAGTACTTTAAGTTCTCCAGTTTCTAAACTTTAACGTTGCATTTCCAAAGCAGGACTCTCACATGAAGTATTCAGATCTGTCCTTGACAAATATTCATAGATGTTGATGGCAAACCTGTCACAGTCCTCTCTCAGCATAACTTCCATCCCCACTTTGTTGAAAAGAGCCTCGCTCTGTCATTGCACTGACATCCCAGCCCTGCTGTGAAGGCTTATAAGTATTTGACCTGCTCCTTTGGACACCTGGTGTGCTCTTTTTGGAAAACAGAGGGTCATATGAGCCTCAACCTAGGAAAGTTAGGTCTTTCATTCCCAAACTATATCTATCCATCTATAGATAGAGATTAGTTATCTCTATATCTGATATCTAATTCTAATCTCTATATCTAAAAGAAGAGAAAAAAATATCTATCCATCTATAATTTTAGAAGAAAGATCTTGCATCTAATTTAGGCTTAAAGAAATGTTAATCTCTGCATACAGTGCAGACTTATTCTTCTTGTGTCAAAAAGGGAAAACCAATAAAAGAAGCTCTAAAGCATACATGTGGGTGAACCATCTTAGAAGATTTATTGACGTTGCAATAATGAACTGCAGGCAGCTGAGGAGTTCCATCATGACTTCTAACCAAACCATGTCCAAGATACACCAAAGTTAAAATAAATAAATAAATGCATGAAGCTTGCTCAAATCACTTCTATAGCAAACAGCAGCTTTATCTGTCCCATGAAAGCCTTACCTTAAGGCAAGGCTTTAAAAAAACTGGACACTATCCCTTCCCTTGCGCTTTTGCGTTTGAGTTATATATAGCCATTTGACTTGGTTGTCAGTTAGCAGCAGATGTCTTAGTTTTTAACGCAGGGACAGACTAAGCAACAGACAGAGGAAGAAGGAAAAACTGTCCCAAGAAGAGGGTTAATGTTACATTTCTGACTGAAACAAATCCTCTTGTGTAAGGCTGAAGTTGCATCTCCCTTTGTAAGCTCCACTCATTCTGACACTGGCTTTAAAAAAAAAAAAAAGGAAAAGAAAAACTGTTCTCACATTTTACTTCTGAACAGACTACACCTTTTGTACTGACAGACACTAAAATATTCTTACAGCTCTGAGTTACAAAGAGTTTTAATATGCATAACACTCATTATTTTCCAAAGACGAGAGCCTGATGTGACAGACTATACTCCTGTCTTGAGATGATGCAAGTGTTACATTTTCCTTCCACTCCCTCTTGTGCCATGTTGTGAACCAGTTGGTTTCCCCTGACAACTGCAAGCACCGTCAAGAAAATCAGACTGGCGCATTGATTTATTCTTTTGAATCAGCCAAATCTATGCCAAGAATAATGGGGGGCTGTGTCCTTATTGGGGTTATAACACTTCTAATTAAGAAAAAATCTATATGTTAACAGTCAGATTCATAATTTTAACTAATGGCATTTTCAGAACACAGAAAAAGGTCATCATTTCAGGTCAGTGTTGCCCCAATAAAATCCACACCTGACAGTCTGCAAGAAACTTTTAATCAATGTCAGAAACGGTAATGAATATAAAATTGGCTGGCGTTCTAATGATTAAGACCAATTCCTCTTCAGCCCGGAGCTGATTCAAATATTCCATTTCATTAACTCTAGTGGTAAATTACTGTAGTTTCCTAGGTGCCGAAGTGAAGCTGTCATAATACAGCCTCTACAGTAATAGAAAGTCTTGATATTTTGTTCCCTGGAGCAGCTCTTGCAACATCAGCAGGATGTTGCATTGGAAGAGAGCCGGTGATGTGCAGAGAAGTCATGGCTCTGGCTTTAGGAAAAAAAAAATCAAGCTCTTTGTGACAACGAGGTGGCTTTAATGAGTGCTCTTTTATGCAGAGGACACTGTTATTTACTGCATATTATTGGCCCGAGGCCACACAAAATATCTTTGACCCTCACATCCTTTCATTTGAACACAGTCTCGCAGCAGTTTGGAATCACAATTTAATATATTAATTTGTGTTCCAGGGCACAGCTTTCGTCCTCTTTTATGTGTTCCAGATTTAAAAAGCATAAATGCCACATTTGACGTTTTGGCGAAGAAAAGGGGAGGAACTATTCAGTTACAGTTGGGGAAAATATGATTTGAGTTCAAATACAATAGTTGTCACCATTTTTAATTCAAAGCTGTGTTTTCTGGATTGTCATGTTGAGCCATCCTCTTAGTAGTCTTTTGCAGTGGCAAGACATTCTTTTGAAGTGCATTTTTTTTCTAAGCCGCACTGTCTGTACATGAAAACATGGCCCTAATAAATTGTATTTTTGTGACCATTTGATATTTTGTTATCAGACTAGGCTAACAGTCATGTCACACGAGCCACATGTGGATAGCTGCCAGATAAATGCCAACAGTGTGATCAGTGGGGTATAATAATGCTGAATGTGTTTGATCTTGGCTGTAGCCAGTAACTAACACAGGTATATTACAGCCAACAGGCATGAGAGGAATTGAATGAGCGGTTATGCCTGCTAACAAGAATGGATCCCCCAATGAGGTTCAAAAGGGAATTCGTTTAGGTTTTATTATTGTCCTTTTATTATTATTATTATTATTATTATTATTATTATCATTATCATTATCATTATTATTATTATTATTATCATTATTATTATTATTATTATTATTATTATTATTATTATTATTATTATTATTCAAAAGTGAAAACACAATGCACACAAATTCTGGCACTTCAAATGTAAATTATGACTGAATTCAATAAGTCTGAAGTTACTGGATAGATTGTAAAAAAATATTTGATTTTGTTTTTCAAAAGAAAAAATAAGCAAATTAGTAATTGTTGGGCTGGCTCTCAAACTGTGTGTGTGTTTTCTCTTTGCCTACCAGGAACCTTCATACACGGAACATGCAGGGCCAGAGTACTTAGTTAGCTCATGGCCACAGCAAACTGCATTTTATATCCAATACAAATAACAAACATTAACCATAGTGTTGCAATGACAAAAGCAATTTTATATGTCTTTGTCTTTTATGTTTTAGTTTGTGAGTGCTCCATATGCCAGGTGTGATGTCACCAAAGTCCAGTATCCACTGACAATTTTCAGGCATAACATTATGTGCACTGACAGCTAAAGTGAATAATATTAATTATCTCTTCATCATGGCACTTGTAAGTGGGTGGGCTATATTAGGGAGAACTTTTTGTCCTCAAGGTTCATGTGTTAGAAGCAAGAAAATGGATAAGTGTAAGGATTTAAGCAAGTTTGACAAGCGCCAAATTGTGAAGGATGACTGGTTCAGAGTATCTGCAAATATGCAGTTCTTGTGGGATGTTCCCAGTCTGCATTGGTCAGTATCTCACAAAAACTGTTCAAAGAGTTTATCATATTTAGATACATTAGAGTTTATCATCTTATGTATCTCAGAGCTAATTTATCTCAAATTGCTATTGATAGTTCTGATAGAAAACTGTCAGAGTAAACAGCATATCAGTTTGTTGCATATCGGGCTGCAGAGCAGCCAGGGTGCCCATGTTGAACCCTGGCTACTCCCAAAAGCACCAATAAAAGGACACATGACCAACAAAATTGTAACCAGGAGAAAGGGTGGTGCGCTCGGCAGAACGCATCATTCAATCAGAGCTCCCTGACCTGCTGTCCATCTACACCAAGCGGTGCAAGACCAAAGCTAGGAAGATTATGATAGACCTCTTCCATCCCAACAATGGACTCTTCTCACTGTTGAGGTCTGGGAAGCGCTTCTGCTCCCTTAAGGCCAAAACAGAGAGAATGAGGAGGAGCTTCTTCCCCCAGGCTATTCGGGCCCTGAACCAGGTGTAGGACTGGACTCTCCCACACACGTCACTATAAGACTGGACTCTCCCACACACGTCACTATAAGACTGGACTCTCACACACGTCACTACACGCACCACCACACATTTCCTATAATCCTATAATTCCTATAATTTATAATCCTTATCTTTATAATCTCTTCTGCTATATGCACATTCTTTACTGTAAATTCCTAAGTTAATTTGTAAATTCTGTAGTAAACTGTAAATTGTAAATATTGTAAAACTTTCTCCTGTCATTTAATGGTCGGGCATTGTACAGCTACAAGCATTTCACCCCCATGTCATACTGTGTATGGTTGTGTGTGTGTGTGAGACAAATAAAATTTGAATTTGATTTGAATTTGAAATGGAAGATTGTAGTCTGATTTGATGAATCATGTTTTCTTTTATATTACCTGGCTGGCTAGGTGTTTGCACATCGCTTACCTGGGGAACACTTGGCACCACGATGCACTATGAGAAAAAGGTAAGCCAACAGAGGCAGTGTGATGCTTTGGGCAATGTTCTGCTGGGAAACATTGGGTCTTGTTCCCATGTGGATGATACTTTGACTTGTACCAGCTTCCTTCAGACCACACATTGTTTCAGACCACATACATCCTGTGGCCTCTGTCAGCAGGAAAATGCAACCTGCCACAAAGCAAAAATGGTTCAAAAGTGGTTTGAGGAGTAAAAAGAGCATGAGGTACTGATTTGTCCTCCAGATTCCCCAGATATCAATCCAATTGAGCAACTCTGGGATGTGCTGGACAAACACATCAGATTTATGGAGGTCCTAACTTGTAACTTGGAGCACATAAAGGATCTATTGCTACCATCTTGGTGTCAGATACCAAGACATACCTTAAGGGTTGTATGGAGTCCACATCTTGACAGATCAGGACTGTGACCAAAATAATATTTGTTTTTGTGCCATTGGGACAGACATCTCAGTGTAGTCCTATTATTATTTTAGTATACTTTATTTTCCTGTTGTCCTTTTATCTATTGTCCCTTTTGTTTGCAATGGCTGAATCTGTAAAACAATTTGCTCAACTACAGTTGTTTTAAGTGTGCTATACAATTAAAATAGTTGAAATTAGAATTACCTTTCCATCTTAAGATGATAAACCAACTTCTCTCTTCTTCGCTTTCAAGTCAGAACAGGAACAAAGATAATTTTATTGGCGATAAAATAATTTAGACCTTTTCTTACACTCAGCGCTACCTCATTACTTGTTTGATTTTTATGAACCAAAGAGTTTTTAAACTTAAGGTTTATTCACTCATTTACATGAACATGTACAACAGTTATCATATACAATATATTCTTTGACAATGTTTTTATTGGTTAGGTTAGTAGGATAAGTTGTGGTGTTGACATTAAGAAGTTTTGAGTAAAAATCCCAAGGTGGAGCATATTAGTACTTTTATTTCTTGTAGTTCTCTTCCCAACAAGCTCCTTCTTTCTACAAAAAAACAGGAAGGAACTCAATTTGTTTGAGTTATTCAGAAACTTCTCCCTGTCCTTTTTTGCTATCATATTTGATGTTGCTACACTTGCATCTTGCTGACCACCTTGTAAAACACTCTGTACATGCAGTCTATGTTCTTTGTACTCTTTTTACAGAAGGGTCTAGTACGCTGATCCAGAGTTACAGGAGCCCTCTAAGGGTGCTGATTTACCCTGCAGGGGCCTTATTAGAGCTAAGACGTTTGGCTTTCAGGGATGTCAGAACTGGATGTCTTTTTCTAAGCTAGAAAAAAGGAGAGTACACATAGGCAGAGGTGAGTGATACTGCAAGGAGGCAATCCATTAATGTCTGTTCATGTTTCGGCTTGTCTGTAGAAGATGACCAACGTCAGCAAACTGCCAGATTCTATCCTGGACCTTCCTTTAGTGCTCCCTCGCACTCTGCAACCTTTTTCCTTTTGGGCTGCCACACTTGTTATGCAATCACTTCAATCTTGATTTCCCTGGGCCAAAAAAAATACTCTTGATGCAAGATGATAATATAGGGACACACATGCTTTATGATAAAAGATTCATCAGTCACACAACAAGAAACATATCAAGACTTATAATCTGATCATGAACAAAAAAAAAAAAGAACACTGCTGGAGAGATTATCTGGATGTAATACTCAGGATGGTAAATTAGGTCATCAAAGTGTTCATTAACAGTAATTATCTCATCACTGGCTGATTATGACATTACATTGTAGTTGTTTTGTTATCAAGGGGTTCACTAGAGCCTATTATCTGTCTTTGAGCCTGTTAATGCAACTAGTTTTGTTTAATTTTGATATCTTACCTCAAAATTATTTGAGAAGAGAGTCAGTCATCCAAATTATTTTTTTTAATTTTAACATAAATACCCAAACCTGTATTTATCATGTTGATGAGCAGACTTCTTCCAAAAAGTAGCTATTGCAGCATTGGTTATTTCCACACTTTGTATCACACAATATCAGCAGCATCTCTCCTCTTGAATCATTCCTCAAAGATAAATTTATTGTTTGGTATTATTGCAACTTACCTTGAACACATTTACATTTGAGTTTTACTCCAAACATTATCAGGCTTAAAGCTACAGTTAATTGTTTTTTTTTTTTTGTTTTTTTTTCCTAACACCAAACACTGATAGCAGTAGATTTATTCTCTTCCAGGTTCCTTAATTCAGACTAAAAAAAAAAAAAAAAAAAGCCTGGAGCTGATGGATGTTGGTAGCAGGTTTCAAAAGTGTCTACTAATGTCTACTCTAAACCTTCCTCTTCAACATATCTCGAAAGAATTATGGATGATGTCCGAAAAGACCATGAAGGCACAATTATAATCGAAAGATGAACAATCACCTGACCTGCTTCTGGCAGATGTCACTGATTATCTTGCAGGCGAAGGGAAAGAACTTGCTAGTTTTGTGTAACACATTGACAAAGCAGTGTCTATCAAGGGTGTGTGTGCAGGCAGGCGGAGATGAGGATCCAAATGCAGGACTCACAGACTGAATACAATTCAAAACCTCAGCTTTATTGCTGGCGAAGAAACAAAACATGAACTGAACCGAAACAATACCGACACGAGAACCAAAACACACAGGCACAAACTGAGGGTACGACGCGACACTGAAACAAAACACAAGACAAGGAGCATATACCAGAAACCCAAGAAAACAGTTCAAAACAAAACTAGACCAGGGGCCGACCAGGAGGTCGACAGCACATGAACCAAGTCCAAAACAGTTCAGGGGGCTGGCCGTGTGGACAGCAGCGGCCACGCAGGTGAAGCAAATCAGGAGGCCGGCCACGCGGAAGGCGGCGACAGAGCAGGTCCGAGGCCGACTGCGAAGCTAGCGGCGGCAATGAACCCGTTCAGGAGGCTGCCCTCGACGATAATGATGTCCAGCTAGGGGCCTGGAGAGCGGCCGGCGAAGGCGAGGTGGTACAAGCCGAGCTGGATCTAACGGCGGTGTAGCAACTGCGGGACCAGACAATGCGACCGTGTGGAAGCTGCAGGTGGTGCTGCTGCAGGAGACCGTGTGGGAGTTGCAGGTGGTGCTGCTGCAGGCGGTGGCTGAACAGGCTCCCTAGAGCCGTCAGCGGACACAAGGATGTGCTGGCTGGGTCCTCCAGGACCCCCAGCTAACGAGGCGTGATGCTGGACGGGCTCCTCAGACCCACCAGCTGACAGGACGTGATGCTGGACGGGTTCTCCTGAACCCCCGGCTGAAACAGAAGATGACTGGACGGGCCCCCCAGACCCTCCAGGAGAGGGGGACGGCTGAAACAGTTCTCCTGAACTGCCAGCGGAGACTGACAGCGACGAAGGAGCCGTGAAGAGCTGGATTGGCTCACATGAGCTTCCAACCGGAGCTGCTGATGCATGGCCAGAAGGCGTTGAGGCCCCTGGCTGAGGGTGTAGATGAGTGGCTGACTGGATGAGTGACAACACTGGAGCCTCAATTGGTGACAAAGCTAATGACTGTGCTACTGACTGAGCTATGGACTGCAATAAAGGTTGTAGTGATTGTGGAGGAGGTATAGACTGAGCTAGCGGCAACTGAACAGGGGACTGAGCTAGAGGTGACACAGAAGGCTGAACAGAGGGTGACTGAAGTTGAGGTGAAAATGGTGGTAGAGTAGGTGACTGAGCTACAGGCCTGGTGGCTAACTGGGCTATAGGCCTAGCTGAAGGCAATAATGATGGCTGTAAAGCAGGTTGTGGAGTGGAAGACTGAGCTAATGGCTGTGGGGCAGCTAACTGAGATGAGGCTCGAGGTGGAAGTGAAGCAGTTTTTTGTTTTACTGTACTTAAGCTGTACTTAAGCTGCGAGAAACTGCCTCTGTCTGCCGATCAACGGACCCTGACCCTAACCCTTTAATAAACGCTAAGCAGAATTGATATTGTCCTTGCAACATTGGAATTTCATAAATGCACGAATGGCTTGGCGCGCCAAAGAATAACGTCAGAACAATGTGACTGCTCACTTGCAATGCTGATCCTGGAACAACATTTACTATGTTGATCTGGGAACACCAACACAACATTATCAGATCGTGCGCATGCGCCAACCAGCGTGCAGCCTGTTACAGTCGCTCCTGCTTTTCTCTTAGTTTAGCTCTTTTTTTCTTACGTATTCTTTTTTTTTTCTGACTTGTATTTTCCTCCGTTTTCTATCTCTTACTCAATCATGTGGATTGAGAGAGTTTTTGTTCTTCTGGTGGCCGTGGAACCGTTACTTTTATCATGGAACGGGACCGCGGCACATCTCCTACACGCACGGACTGTTTACTCCAGAGATCAGCTGATCGCCCTGATGCCGGCCGGCTCGCTGGCCAGGCCCGCAGAAGTGCCCGCAGAAGTACCAGCTGAAATTTGGAGGAAAACACATCGGGGATGCAGAGGTCAAGGACAGAAGAGAAGAAAAAAGGTGACGGTGAGACAGCGGAGGCTCGAAGCGAGGAGGAGGTTTAAACCGTGTCTGCCGTCTATCGTGATGGGAAATGTGCGATCGTTGGCAAGTAAAATCGACGAGCTCTCAGCACTGGTACGGAGTCAGAGGGAATACCGAGAGTGTAGCCTGATGTGTTTCACCGAATCATGGCTGCACCAGGTCATTCCCGATGAGAATGCTTCCGTGGAAGGCTTCCACACTGTTCGGGCGGACAGGGACAGCATCGCTAGCGGTAAGCGTAAAGGAGGTGGGCTTGCTGTTTTAGTTAACAACCGGTGGTGTAACCCTGCCAACATAACAATCAAAGAAAGGATTTGTTGCCCGGACACTGAACTGTGTGCTGTTGGACTCAGGCCGTATTATTTACCCAGGGAATTCTCTCACGTCATCTTGGTGGCTGTTTATGTTCCCCCCTCTGCTAACCCCACAGCTGCATGTGACACTATCCACTCTGCCATAGCTCGGCTACAGACTCAGCACCCGAGTGCCTTTATTGTGATCTCGGGTGACTTCAACCATGTATCACTGGACAATACACTACCAACATTCAAACAATATGTGGACTGTCCCACCAGGGGAGAGAAAACTTTAGACTTACTGTATGCTAACGTCAAGGATGCATACAGCTCCTCCTCCCTCCCCCCACTTGGTAGGTCAGATCATAACCTGATTCACCTCACCCCCCGCTATGTGCCAATTGTGAGGAGGGAACCTGTGACCACCAGGACTGTTAGGAGGTGGTCAGAGGAGGCAATAGCGGAACTACAGGGCTGTTTCGAGGTGACCGACTGGGAAACACTCTGTGAGCCTCACGCCGAGGACATCAATGGGCTTACTGAGTGTATCACAGACTACATAACTTTCTGCACCGACTCCATTGTTCCAGCTCAGACTGTTCATTGTTACCCAAATAACAAGCCGTGGGTGACTAAGGACATCAAAGCCCTCCTCAACAACAAGAAGAGGGCTTTCAGAGGGGGCAACAAAGAGGAGGTGAGGAAGGTCCAGGTGTTACTAAAGGACAAGATCAGAGAGGCTAAGGACAATTACAGGAGGAAGCTGGAGTGGAAACTCCAGCAGAACAGCATGAGAGAGGTGTGGAGGGGCATGAAGACCATCACTGGATTCAGGCCAACCAACAGCAGGGGAGCTGAGGGAGGTGAGAATAGAGCCGACGAGTTGAATCTGTTTTTCAATAGATTCGACACCACAGTGTCTGCTCCCACCCCCACAACCTCACCTGCAGTCAGCCTGGAATCCAGAGCCACACCACTGTGCCAGCCTCTCTCTTCACATGTTGCCTCCTGTGAGATTCCTGACACCCCTCCCCCACCCATCACCTTCACTCAATACCAGGTTGAGATGCAAATGAGGAGACTTCACTCAGGCAAGTCTGCTGGACCAGACGGAGTGAGTCCCCTTGTCCTCAAGGCCTGTGCCCCCCAGCTGTGTGGAGTCTTTCATAAACTGTTTATGCTGAGTCTGAGTCTGCAGAGGGTCCCGGTGATGTGGGAGACATCATGCCTCGTCCCTGTACCAAAGACGCCTCGTCCCAGTGGCCCCCAGGATTACAGGCCCGTGGCACTGACCTCCCACATCATGAAGACCCTGGAAAGGCTCATCCTGGACCAGCTGCGACCCATAGTAAGACCACATCTGGATCCCCTTCAGTTCGCTTATCAGCCTCGTCTCGGAACAGAGGACGCCATCATCTACCTGCTCAATCGTGTCTACACCCATCTGGACCAGCCGGCGAGCACTGTGAGGGTCATGTTTTTTGACTTTTCCAGTGCTTTCAACACCATCAGGCCGACCCTCCTGGGTGATAAGTTAGCAGCGATGCAGGTGGATGCTTCTCTGGTGTCCTGGATTGTTGATTACCTGACAGGAAGACCACAATATGTACGTCTCCCACAGTGTGTGTCTGACAAGGTGATTAGCAACACAGGGGCACCACAGGGGACTGTCCTCTCCCCCTTCCTCTTCACCCTCTACACCACAGACTTCAGCCACTGCACAGAGACCTGCCATCTTCAGAAGTTTTCTGATGACTCTGCGGTGGTTGGATGCATCAGCAGGGATGATGAGACAGAGTACCGGGCTGTGGTCGACTCCTTTGTCACGTGGTGTGAGCAGAATCATCTGCAGCTCAACGTGGCAAAGACCAAGGAACCGATCGTGGACTTCAGGAAGACCAGGAAACACTTGAACACTTGACCCCTGTTTCAATCCAGGGGGTCAGTGTTGACATTGTGGAGGACTATAAATACCTTGGAGTACACATTGACAATAAACTGGACTGGGCTAAAAACACCACAGCACTTTACAGGAAGGGCCAGAGTCGTCTCTATTTTTTGAGGCGACTGAGGTCCTTCAACATCTGCCAGAAAATGCTGAGGATTTTCTATGAGTCTGTGGTGGCCAGTGCGATCCTCTATGCTGTTGCATGCTGGGGGAGCAGGCTGAGGGTCGCAGATGCCAACAGACTTAATAAACTGATCCGTAAGGCCAGCAATGTTGTGGGGATGGAGCTGGACTCCCTCAAGGTGGTGTCGGAGAGGCGGATGCTGTCCAAGATAAAGACAATGTTGGATAACACCTCCCACCCACTCCATGACATGTTGGTCAGTCACAGGAGCTCGTTCAGTGAGAGACTGAGATTACCGAAAAGCACCACTGAACGACACAGGAAATCATTCCTGCCTGTGGCCATCTCCCTGTACAACGCATCCACTTAACACACTGTTTGCTGCTACAACTACACATGTTTCTTTTCCAAATATTTATTTATAAGTGACTTATGTATGTATGTATGTATATATATGTATATATTGTACTATTCTTAGTTAGCGTATTGTCTGTCTTGTCTTAATGTTGGTTTAAAATGGAGCACTGTAACAAAAAATAATTTCCCCCAGGGATCAATAAAGTATTCTGATTCTGATTCTGATTCTGATATACACAGGGGAGTAGTCAGGGAATGGAAAACAGGAGGGAGACACAGCTGGGAGAGATAAGGGCTAACGATACAGGGGAGAAGTAAAACTGAACACGCTGACATCACACATGAACATGAACCTTCAAAGTAAAACAGGTTGTATTTGCTTTTTTGTATGAGTTTGAAGCGTTGATAAAGATCTCCTTAGGTCTGGGTGTAGCTTTACTACAGTCACATGTGCATTGTTTCACTGTATGTATTTCAGCAACTTCAAAATAACCAGGCTTTTTTTATGTTAGCTGGTTTGAGAAAACCTAAAACCCAACTCAAATCAGATTACACCAGCCTTCCACTTGTGTGTTTGTTCTTCATTTTATTTGTTGTTTCCATTATATAACAAGTAAAATGGAAAAAGACAATAATGACTGACGAAAATCATTACTGTCAGGGTCCTGGGTCTCCTGACCCAGCATGTTTAGTTCTTTGTGATTTTTGTATTATTGTACTTGTGTGAGTTATTCTATGGTTTCTAGTTTCGATCCCTTGCCCTTCATGTTTCTTTGTGTCCCCTCTGTTCTGCATGTTTGAGTTTCCCTCTGTGTCTTTCGGTTCTTAGAGTCCTCTGCCTTATGGTTTATGTCTCTGTGTTTCCTAGTTGCTGTCTCCACCGTGTCAAGTTCGCGTCTGTGTAATACTTCCTGTTTTACTTTGATGGTTCGTGTCTTATGTGGATGCGTCCTGCTTTGCTTGTCTCGTCAGTCCTGATTTCTCCCAGCTGTGCCCTCATTCTGTGTCTCATTCCCCTCGTTACTTCGCAGTGTATTTAAACCCTGTGTTTCTCTGAGTCAGTGTTGTGTTGTCCCTCATGCTGTGTGGATCGCCCTGTGGCTCACTGTGAGTTTAGTTTATGAGTTTCTGGTTTGGTTTGGTTTGGTTTGCGTATGACTCTCTCTCCTGCCAGCAAATAAAGCTGAGTTCTTTGTGTTTAAACCTCATGCCTGAGTGCCTGCATTTTGGGTCCAACTCCTGCCTGCCGCACAGCGATTCATGACAATTATGGCTTCCTTGACACCACAACAGGTAGCTCTATATGTTTGATGTGGGGGAGTTTTACATCCTGATGCAACCCTTAACAGGACTGGTGTCTCTAGTCATACCAGTGACTTTAAATTCAACGCAAATCATGTAAACCGTTATCCTGTGAAGCCATAGTCGGTGCCACTGTTTAATGGCGGCATGACTTTCAGATTTCTATGGTATTTATTTCATTCAGCTCCGCCACTACACCATCCATAGCCTCATGACAGAGCTATGGAGATCATTTTAGTTTTTGGCTAAGTCAAAGTGAAACTAATTAATTTTTTTTGAATAATAAACTGCAAAAAGACTGATCAATTTCAATCTGTTTTCTGATTAGCCTTAATCCCTGTGTAAACTATACTTGGTAACTAGGACCAGGCATAAAACATATTTCTACTTTTTTTTTTTTTTTTTTTTTTTTTTTTGGTATCACTATCTAAATTTGTGCAAATATTCATAGCAATGAGTCGCACAATTTACAATGCTGTAACATATGGCTCAAGGGGTTGCATGTATAAAATGTATTCCTTTAGGGGCAATTCTTTCAAATATGCTGCTTACAGCCAATTTTCAACTGAAGCTCTGAATATAATCAGCAGTTATGTCTTCAGGCATAAATGACTATGCTGATCCAGGCAAATAGAGCGAAACCTTTGTGAAACTAAAAACCCTTATTTCAAAAATACATCTTTCTTTATAGTAAATCCTCTGTTTTGCCAATAGCAATAAGATAAACAAGTTGCGTCTTCAAGAAAAACAAATGTTTTCCTGTATTTTGAAATCAAAATACAACAATAATCCCAAATTAAAACTTGCATTACAATAGACACCAGACATATTTGGTTATATTTGAATAACAACTTGCATTCTTCTTTCGGATCCTGATGCTTGCAACATAATAACGAAATAAACAAATTTTAAGAACTGTGCAATTGCATCAGCCTCTTATGCTTGGTACTGAATAGGCTGGGAATGAGGTGCACTGGCCACACAAAAAGCAAAGAAGTTGTCCAATGATTGTGTTTGAAGGTCAGTACAAAACCTCTTTGAATATTATCATCATGTTCACCGTTCCAGTTAATTAGTTAATAAATGCTTAATTTCAAACCAGCTTCTATTCAGTTCTCAGCTCTGCAAAATACGCACTCACCTATTTCCCCTTTTCCTCACAACACATCACACACCCCTTTTATTTGTAGCCTCAAATCCCCTGTGAGATTTGCCAAACATTGCTGTCTGCTCCATCTTTTTAATCCACAGTAATGAAATATTGTGCTCTATGACAAAGAAAGGAGAAAGCGGTAAAAGGCCTGCCATTGATTAGACTACCGTCACTGTCTGTGCCATCTCTGCTGCATGTTCAATAACAATGGAGCGTTTCAAATGTGATCCCAAGGTCATTTGAATGGCTCTATAAGTTCAAAGTCTGTCTCATGTTTGATTTGGTGTGAGGTTACAAACAGGGTTCTATGTGATCCAGATGGGCTTTCATTTCTAATCTGATCAGTGCTATCTGAAATATTTAAAAGCACGTTCAAAAGGTCTCTCCATCTTTGTTCTCTGAATCCTTCACCAAAGGTGTCCTTTTCATTCGAAGTACAATAGTATACTAGCTGTGTCCTCAAATAATATCTACCTCACACACTAAAAACTGTAACTGAGGAAGGTTTGCCAAGTTCATTCAACTGTTTTCATTTGTAGTTTTACGTGTTTGCATTTGTTGACATTTAAACTGAGGATGTGGATTTGTCTACCCATGTTTTTCATTCTAGGAGGCACCATGTTAGCCCACACATCACCGTAAAGCCCATTAGCTGGGTGTGCTTCAATATATTCTAACTTCTTTGGACAGTTTGCTCTAGTGGTTGGAGTATTATGTATTTTTTTGAGAATACAAAGTTTTGTGCAAGACTGAATTTAATGAAACTTCATAAATGCAATGTTTATTTCATAATCCCATCTAATTTTTTTTCAATAAATTAAAACTTTTTTTTATACAGCACTGATTCACAGAACCAGAAAAACACAGGAAGGAACCTCGAGCAAAACCAGGTTCAGGGAAGGCAGCCATCTGCTTTGAGCAGCTGGGGTAAAAAAAGAGAGACTGAGAGAAAAGGACATGAAGAGACCACAAACTATAAGCAATGTGCACTGCAATTTGGCAGGACTGTCACAGCAGATCAGGAACATGCTGCATCAGAGTAAGAGATACCTGTATCTTATGGCATTATTTTAGTGCTCAGAATAGAAGCACTAAAATAACGCCATATTATCTCTCTGTATCCCATTTATTGAATGTTTAAAACTGGCATAAAAAATGTGACCTCATTTTTAAATATGTGATTCAAATAAAAAAAACAATTGAAATACAGATCTTACATTTTAATAAACCAGTTGACTTTGACGTTTTTTCCTATTGCTTAGTCTTCCATTGAACATTTTGAAGTCCTCATTGGTAGGCGGGTTATTGTGTCCCTTCCGATGCTCAGACCAAACTGGTTTCCGTAATCCTTCACAGTCCACTAGTCCTATGAAGTTCATCTTCACATGTAGCAAAACCAAAGGATCATCTCTAAAGCTGAACAATAAAGCCAACATAAGTTTCTCTAAGTGCCCCTTGAGGCAATGCTCCAAATGGTAGTCAATCCCCATACACTTCCATATTAAAATAAATATATATATATATATATATATATATATATATATATTATATATATGAAACATTTCAATCCTGATAAGCTGGAAAGAGGTGTCAGTGATTCATTAAAGAAGTTAGAAAATGATGTGAGTCACATAAAATGGCCTTTAAAGCAAAGAGATCTGTGATAAGAGAATGTCTAAGAGATTTTGTTTTTTGTTATGCAGCATGCTATACCACCATAAACAAAATTTCAAATGAGGGAGTAAACGTTACAAGGATGTTGTTCAATCCTTTCACTGAACTTGCAGAGACCAGAACTAGTTCCAAGCAGCAGTGAAGCTGCAGTAAAGCATGGTGGCCCAACCCCTTATCTAGGCACTTTGTCAGTTTTTCTTCTGGGAATGGGGACCCATCACCTTCCCCTCTGTCTGTTTGGCATTTGTGAGAAAGAAATATGAGGATCTTTGAAGTGAAGGACAAATATATCCTATTTTCAAAGAGATAATTCAGGTTAATTACAGTTTAATGAAGCCAGTGTGTACTAATCATATAGACCTTGCCACTGGCTGTAATTTAATTTTGTATGCACAAACAGCTACATAATCTATAGTTTCTTCAGTGCGTTCATTCAATATGTCCTGGAGGTTAGATATGAAAACTTTCCCCCAAAGAGCTGTGTTTGCGATTGTGGCTCTTGTATAATACATGACTATTAATGGATTCAGCTCCTGGATGAGCACTCGGCGTAAAATTTGAAGAGGAATTCAGTCTGCATTAGTTGCTTAGTGAAGAGGTTTGCGTTATATATAGTTGTATACAGGGTGACCGTGGCTCAGGGGGTTGGGAAGTGTATCTGTAACCAGAAGGTTGCCGGTTCGATCCCTGGGCTCTCTGTCCTGGTCATTGTGTCCTTGAGCAAGACACTTTACCCTACTTGCCTACTGGTGTTGGCCAGAGGGGCTGATGGCGCGATATGGCAGCCTCGCTTCTGTCAGTCTGCCCCAGGGCAGCTGTGGCTACAACCGTAGCTTGCCTCCACCAGTGTGTGAATGTGAGAGTGAATGAATAGTGGTATTGTAAAGCGCTTTGGGTGCCTTGAAAAGCGCTATATAAATCCAATCCATTATTATTATTGTATAAAGTATGTGTGTCTTAAGTAAGTAAAATTTTATCTATATAGCATCTTTTTTAAAATGAATACCGTAGAGTGCATCACAACAGAACACGAAGTTAAAAAAAATAAAGCGAAAAAAATCATGTTTTAAAAATCTCTTGTTGGCTGCTTTTTCAAACGTAACAGATGTCAGCCTTGGGGGGAGAGAGTCTGGGGGCCACTGTGGCAAAAGCTCTGTCTCCTTTAGTTCTCAGCCTTATATGTTGCATGGCCAGAAGTCCCTAATCACAAGACCTCAGGAACCTGATGGGGATGTATGGATGTAAAAGTTCACTGTTGTACACCAGTGCTTGCCCATGCAAAGCTCTAAAAGTCAAAGCTAGAATTTTAAAGTGGGCTCTGAAGTTGATGGGGAGTCAGTGCAACTGAATTAGGGAAGCTGTGACATAAGAGTACTTAATTAGAATCCTCCCCATTGCATTCTTAACAACTTGAAGACATCCCAAGGAGATTTTGTTAAGATAAGTGAAAAAAGAATATTAAAAATACAGACAAGAGGAAATCGATGTAACAACAACTATTTCTAATTCAGAGTGTATTACTAGGAGAAGAGTGAATCAAAATTTTAACAAGATCATCTTAAGTCTGAGGCAGAAGTTACCCCGACATTCCTGATAGAAGATTTTAGCATATGTTGAAAGGGGACCAAGAGTTTCCATCACCTTAGGCACCAGTCTGTCAGGGGCACAAACAAGGACCTCTGTTTTCTCTTCATTATACCTGAAAGTCTCAACGGGGCCCGCAGGCCGGTACGAGATGTGGACCCAAACGCAGAACCAGACACAGACAGTCAAACTTCAAAACCAACAAAATTTTATTGGTGGAATCACTGAAGTATTTACAACTAATAGAAAGCCACAGGGAATTGTCAGATGCACAGGGGAAGGGGAAGCATGTGATACACGGAGCTCTGGAACAGAGGGAGATGAGTGTTAAAAGATGCACTGGGAGCTGGTGACAGGAACAAATCTTAACAGTCTGAGCAGATGTGACTTACTTTTACAGACGAGAGGTAGTCAGCAGTAAAAGCTTAATCCTGCAGCAACAATGACAACTTTTTGCTTTTATAAAGTTCTGGTTCTGAACTTTGTAAATGTGAACATCTGTGTACGTAGATGTTGGCAGATTTGCACTTTTTATCTCTTTTCTTGTTTTTATAGATAGCTTGCTATCAGTTTGAGACTGAATGGGGCCTTGTTACCAACTACATGCAATCTGTTTTTGATATAGCTGACTACATTCAGCAGCTGACTGTCTTGTTGCTGTTTTATTACTGGCCTGATGCATGAAAGTCAGTTTGAAGATGGAAACTGACTGCAAGTGGTCAAACACCTGATCTTCAAAGCAACCGTTTTAAAGGCAATAAGACTATAATTTCGAGCATGATTTGTGGGGAGTCAGTGCAACTGAATTAGCAAAGCTAGGAGCAGACCAGCTCCTACAGATTACACGGCCTTAAATTATTGGCTGTGCTTTAAAAGGGTTTAAACTTTTCCTGGCTGATCAAATTAATTTAGTTAACTAGATTATGTTTAGTTAACTCGTTATAATACACCCCTTTAATTTTGGACATTAAAGGTACCAATTAGTTATCAGTCTGTAGGGGTACTTAATTGTTCAGACATGTTTTCTTTTAATTTTGAGTATTTGAAAAGGAAGAAGAAATAAACTGTACTGACTGCTTTCCTCTCTTAATAAGTATTATTAAACTTGAGTACTCATAAAATCCTAAGGTGAAGAAATATGTTGAATGCTTAGCCCCAGTTTGCCCCTGAAAATGTTGTTTATGAAGGTATTACTGCTATGGAAGTATTTTCATGGCAGCATGGAATTTTTTTTCGTTCCTACTCTTTCAAATGGCTTATTTTGTACGTTTCTAGACACAAGGGGGATCTTCTTTTGTTTGTTTGTTTTCTTTTGAATCCGTCCCATTTCTACTGTCAATCCATCCATCTCTTTCAGCTTTTATCATTATCTCTTTGCATATCTATTTCTTTCTCCTTTTGTACTGAATAAACCGCTGAAAGAATGAGAAGGTTTGAGTAAGACCTTGTGTGAAATGCAGAGAATCCTGAGAATCAAGTATCCTCAGTCCCTGAGGGAGGCTGCAGGTGACAGCCGCAGGACTGATAGGACAGATGTGAAAGAGGTCAGTGAGAGATAAAAGAAGAGTTCAGTTTTAAATTCCATATGTGTTGTGAAACCTGACAAAACACAAGACAATACAACAAAGCAAAGGTGGAGGTTGAATTATTAAAATCATCCAAAATTTAGTGAAGACGTTTTATGAATAATTGTTTGACAGCATCTTATCTCACCGCCTTTTATGCTATTTATTTATTTAATTTATTTATTCATTTATTTTTGTTCTACTTGCTTTAATTGAGAAGGATTCTAATGCAGAAGCTTTTAAATCTGGCGGAGGACCTTTGGAATTGTTGTTGTTGTTGTTTTTTGCTTTTGGTGTTTTTGGTTTTTTTGGTGTATGCATAACTGGGAGGCTTTCATTCAAATAAATAAGGCACCACTGTGTACCCCAGTATTGAATTCTCTTTAATCGAAGCCATGATCTCTGCAATTAATAACCCAGACAGCACGTAACCCTCTTGTAAAGGCATAGCTTGTCACTTACACACTGTGATTTTGCATTTTAATTTCTCTTTTAGGTTGCTGGTACACCTGTTTCAATTGTTTCACTTGTTAACACCTCATTAGCTCAGTTATTAGTAGTTATCACTCTTATAGTTAATAGTGCCCTCCCACTCTTTTTAAAAATATTTTATCACCTTTATTAATGTTGATGATGCTGTGTTATGCAAATGACACATGGGATTTTGAGAAAATGAACATTAGGAGACTGATCATCTTTATAAACTGATATGAAGCTGTACTAAAGGGAAAAGAGTTCTGGAACTTCTTCTAGAAGTTCTTTTGCTCCCCATTGTTAGTTCAAGTAGTACTAACTAGTTAAATTTTAGCAGACTTTGGTTAAAACAACACAAAGTTTTACCTGTATGTTAGTGTCAAAACATTGGCTATTGTCTAACAATGAACAGCTTTTTAATTAGCTTTTCAAAATGTGTCTGCAATTACAGTTGGCAAATGGAATGGCATGCTTTGGTTGGAATATGTATTTACACATTATCAAAAAGTCTACCAGCTATACTAGAAGCCCCAAAAACATTGGACATGGCATCAGATGATTACTGATGGGTACTTAGCTTGGGAGGCTGGATGTGGTACATGACACACTGTAGCCATAGGCTATGAACTTATCCATCCACAAGCATATTATATCAATTGCACACTGGGCGGTGCCTTATCCATGCACTCATTCAAAAAAGTACTACAGTTAGCTCATTAACATGAAAGTACATGTTGTCTTTATTTTCCTTTCTATTGTGTACAAACATCACAGTTGACTTGCTTTTTTCAGCGAAGCCACTTTGAAATGCAGGGGGTAAAAAGATGCCGAAGGTGACTTCCTGCTGGCCTCTTTAATATAATAAAATGGAAGCCAATGTGTTTAAAAAGGCCATTGCAATTCCTCATAGAGAATAGCATCACATGATTTGAAATGGTGACCATTCTTCTTATGGTTTAGCCACGCTGTAGGTAAAGGTCCTCTTAAGGTATCTCTTTGATTGGCAGTTAATCTTCGCCTTTTGCAGAGCTGCGTAATCATATGCAAATTAGGGGGAAACACTGTCAGTTGAACTCATAGGAAGATTGATGATGACTTACAAGATTGGAGTTGGCTATTAATATCCCCGAGACCTGATACTGTGGCAATTCAATTTCATAGTAAATCAACTAGTAAGTATATAACTTTTAATAGTCTTCAAGTGACTGACTGTTAAATTCATATCAAGACTACGCTTAAAATTGCAGCAGTTTTGAAAATGTACCTAAGGCAATGTTAGCATAATTGCTGGCATATGCTCTAAAGACCAGGAATAGGCTGACTTTCCCCTTTCATTCATGGTGTCAAGTTCATACAAATGCTTGTTGCAATAGAAATCCCACAAACAGATAAATCTATAGGAGCTATTCCTCATCCATTATTTATGGTCTTTCTATAGGTGTCAGACCAAAGGCCAGCCCATACATATTTAAGTTTCCATCTACTTGATCTGTCAGACTCTTGATGCATGACTGGAGACAAACACCCCACCCCCCTTGCTTGTTGTATTTTTTTTTCTTTTCAGCTGAAAACCTTTGAATCTATTAAGCTATCATCAGAAAGTTGAAGCATACTTAATGGGTACTGTCTGGCTGTAAAGTTGATAACCTTGAGATCTTAAAAAGGAAATGAACGGGTTATGAAAAGACGCAATATTGACCCAGACTGTTCAGTTCAGCATTTTCCCCCCAGTTCAGAAACATGTTAGTCTTTGTACCACTTTTAGTTTCCATATTAGAGTTCTGAACACACTGCATTTTACTATGGTGATTGATTTTTAAGATTGAGGAGCCTCAGCACTGGCTGGTGGAAAGTAAGGCAGGTCACCACGGGCAGTAAACATAAGTTAGAAGTGGAGTGCGTAGGGGTTTCAGTGAAAATAGACACCTGAAGATTTAAACCTATAAGGACTAGCAAACCACACCAGCATACAGTGATTGCCTTGGTTTTGACAGGCAGAAAAACGAACATATGGGATGAGTGAAAGCCAACATGACTGATGGCACACTAAATAACAGGTAGATTATAGTCATCGCTAAGCAACATTTCAAATACCAAGAAACCAGTAACTGTGGCATATGATTGTATAGAACAGGAATAGACATCTAAATAATTATGGCTTCTCTTGCTCCAGTGGCTTCAATTTGAACAGAAATAACACAGAAAAAGCCAAACCTATAAAGTTAAGTGAGACAGTGAATGTGTGGAACGTGTGGACTTTTGAATCATACACTCAATAGTAAGATGAAACTGAAAAAATCTTTACTCAAACAAAACTTCAGCCAAGCTGAATGAGTTGACCTATAAAATAAATCTCAGAGCATAGAGCAATATTTTTCTGTACGCCTCCCCGCAGAGTTATGTAGATTTTTAGTGTTAAAAGTGGAAACAGCAGACTTCAATAATTTTAGGGGTGACGCAGCTCCCTGCAAAGTAAATGGAGAGGCAAGCCAGCATGGGTAGAAACGAAGTTAATGTTTCTACTTTAGTTGAAACTTCATGTCTCCCCGGGCTAAACAACTCAACTTCATTAACATGCTGACAGAAAAGTAAAAAATGAGAGAGAACTGAAAGAAAGCACAAAATAAACACAAACAGCACAAAATGCAGAGCAGTCTGCCAGCCTGTTTATAACCAAGTCAAATTGTGGCATTACCACGTTCCCAATGCGTGCTTTAGGCTTAAGCAACATAAGATAACAAGTTACTTTTTAGTTTAGCTATTTGCCAGAGTATCTATTATTTGTCCCTGCCTCTGCTAAATTATTATTATATTATTACAGTGAAAACTACCATTAACTAAATAAAAGAACCTAATTTAAAGCATACACTTATCTGACAACGAAATTCACCACAAAGATGACTTTACTTTACATTACTTTATTGATTTATATAGACAGGATAAAAACCACAAAGTGTTTCACATAAAACAGATACACAATACACAATACAGGACAATCAAATACACAACACAAATCTAGTTAAAAGCTAGTCTAAAGGAAAAAGTCTTAAGATGATGTTTAAAAGAATAAAAACAATCCAGGCAATGTAAAGATGGAGGGAGAGAATTCTGGCAGCCACCGCTCTAAAAGATCTATCACCTCTGGTTTTAAAACGTGTGCTCAGGCTGCGAGAGGGAGTGTGAGGTTCTAAAAAATCAGAAATATAGACAGGAGCGTCACGATTCAAAGATTTAAAAGTCAGTACTAAGATTTTAAAATGAATTCTAAAATGTACTGGAAGCCAGTGTAATGAGTGTAAAATTGGTGTAATGTGCTCTCTTTTTCGTGTCTTTGTTAAAAGCATTCTGGACTGACTGGAGACAATCAAGATTCTTTTTGCTCAAACAAAGAAAAAAACTGTTAATCTAAACGGGAAGAAATAAAAGCATGAATAATCATTTCTAACTCACATTTAGACAACAAAGTTCGCAGTTTAGAGATATTTCTTAGTTGAAAAAGGTTGTGCAGTTTCTTCTTTCAACTTGTCAATTTGCAGCTATGCACCAGGGCTGCTGTCTAAGACATTCTGTTGTTATGAAGGGCATCTCTAAAGGCATTTATGCACATAGTTGGCTTTGGCATATGGTGGAGCTGCTATAATGAGCCGATAGAGAGGAGATTAGCCATAATTTGACCATCATTCACTAAATATTTATTGGGTTTTATTGACTGGATTTTGCTCTGTTGGAAATTGACATTAATTAATAATAAAGTTACATGGCACAGCTCATCTAACAGAGAACATGGGGGAGGGATTTAAACTGTACTGTTATGTTTGATTGGATAACCTGTGTTTGAAGAGGGAAATGTGAGATGAAGTGTTCTTGCCCTTTAAGGATTCGAAAGTTTCTGCAGGTTCCTCTCTTGACTGGTTGAGCCATATGGGGTGGCCTTGACATTACAGCTACTGATTGGTCCTCATCATCATCTAGTCATTTCAAAAGCCCTGGCTTCAGCAGTTGCTACCAAGTGAGCAACTGACAGCAGCAGCATTTGTAGATCCTGTCCTCAGTCTCCAAACTTTTACTAGTTCTTTATGTGTGCTTTCCTCAGCGTAACCTTGATTTTATAAAGTGTTATAAATAGCACAATCCACCCACTGTGTAAATATCTCTGAAGCAGGAGGGGCGAATTTCCTATTTATTTTTGTACATTTTTGTCTTGTGTTTTGTTGAGGTAGGGAGTTAGGGATAGCACTGGTATTTTGTTTGCTTTTGTTTCACATATGGTTTAGGTTGCACTTTCTCCTGAAAATTTTTTCTTTGTTTTTTACTTTAGTCATGCCTCATCTCAGAAAACGTTTAAAAAATGTCTGTGATGTACTACATCGCCACCACACCAACCTGCTAATGCTGACTTTCTTTGTTATCACTTGGCATCCATTGTTGCTCTGGCTGGTCCATTAGGTCATGAGTCCCAAAGGAAACCTTGTGAATATCTTTAAGATGCCACCAGCTTTGATAAATCTGGCACACTGTGTTGAAAACTTGATGAATCCACACAATTAACACCTCTTAAAAATAAATAATTACATTTTGGGAGTAGTGATTTTATAGTGACATGATTACTAATTGTATGTTTAATATCTCTTGAAGATTCCAGTGTCATGAAGAAACAAAGATAATCTAAGAGATGATATAACACAAAAAAAAAACACAAAAGATTAAATGAAAAGGAATGGAGAACTGACAGCATAAAGAACAAACAAGCAGTTCAAAATCTGTAATAAGCCCTCATGCCTTTTAGTCTGGGCCTCAGCTTTGGATGTTAGGTGGGGTTTTTTCTCCCTACTGAGTAATACACAGCTTTAATTTGTTAAAGTGCCCAGTCATGTCATCATCCCACGAATCTGGACTACTTACTTTGATGTCTGAAGTCTGTTTTTAATTTCACTCTTGACTTTTTATTTTTTTTCCTTTCAGCCTGTCAGTTGAAAAGGTTGACCCACGAGTGGCCTAATTATCAGCTCGCTGTGATTTGGAGCATCCAGTCAACAATTCTACGTTTGGCAAGAAGCTCCTCAAAAATTGAATCTGTCTGTCCAATTTATTTTGTCTGCTGTTCAGTTTCTGAGGGGCTATAACAGAAAGGTCATCAAACCCTCTAATGTGGGTTTACAAAAACACTGTGATTGTTTAAATGATGAAGTACCAACACGATGGGGCATTTCTGGCTTCACTGCTCCCCGTGTCACTTACTTTACATCAATAGAGCCTCAACAGAAGCGGTTTGATTGCTTAACATAAAGGCAGCAGCTGACTTAAAAGACATTTTCCTGTAATTTCATTCTGTCATCATATTATGTTAGTTCAATTAAAATCCACACGTGTGTTAAAATATATTTCCTTTGCTGTTTGTGACAAACAATTACCAAAATCCTTTGAATAAGAACAAAGTAAAAGCTTTAAAGGGACATGCTAATTGCATTGTCTGAGGCTGTTCAGTGATACTCCCTGTCGAAGTCAACATTTCTCCACAAAGATGCAGAAAACAACTCTCTACATATCCTTTCTTTATGGATGAATGAACTGAGAAAGAAAGTGGATAACAAAGAAGTATTTCTTCCTCAGTGATGTCCTTAAGCTGAAGTTTGCATTTTCTTACAGAAGTACCCACACACTGACTTAATGGACTGCTATAATGGATGTTCATTATCCCCAGAGGATAAATCTTTTGAACTTTTTATCCCCTCTCTTTTTATCTGATACAATCAGAAAGTTAACATTTTGATTCTGCTGTTAACTACTGGGTTCAAGGGCTTTCGCATTTCCTTGACAACTATGTTTTCTATCACGACAGTGATATACCATTTGTTCTATTTATAGCACTATTCTGTAAGTCCATACGTGTCCACTTGTGAGATATACAGCAAGTCTTGTACTCTTACACCATCCTCCTCTCAGATCTAAATTTATTACTTATTATTAACATGACTCATAAAGACAGTGGGGTTTATCAAAAACATTAAAAGATTACATTTACTCAGATAGTCATGTCATTAGGTACACCTTGCTTATAGCAGATTGGACCCATTTTACTTTCAGAGCCGTCTCATGGATTCCTGAGAGATTTTGCTCCATATTGACACTATAACATTTGATGATGATAGATTTGATAGCTTTATAACATGGCATGCTATCTCTCTGAAAGCAGCGTTCAGAAGAAGGGTACACTGTCGTTATTATCAGCCATGTTTAAATGATCCTCATTTGGTACTAAGAGCCCCAAAGTATACAAAGAAAATATCCTCAACATCATCACACCACCAAAACAAGCCTGAACTGCTCTATCATACTTTGAACAGCTTTCATGTTGTTTGTACCGAATTCTTACCCTACCATCCAAACGGCGCAGCAGATATTGAGATACATCAGCCCAATGTTTTTCCAGTCTTACTGCTGTCCAACTTTGGTGACCCTGTGAAAAGTGCAGCTTCAGTTTTCTGTTCTTAGCTGAGGGGATTGGCACCCAGTATGGTCTTCTGCTGCTGTAGACCATTAAACCCTAGGTTTGACATAATTCATAATCTTGTCCTTGGTTGTAACAAGCAGTTATCGCTGTAAACTTCCTATCACCTCTAAAACCTAAACATGGTTGTTTTGGAAAATCCAGTAGATCAGCAGTTTCTGAATAAATCAAACCAATCCATCTGGTACTAGCAAGTATTCCACATTCAGGCCACAAAAGGTGGATTTAAATAAAGTGTAAAATTGATCATGATTTAATCTCAGTTTAAAATGTTAGTCATTTTCCTCTGTCGTACTTAGATATCATCAGTTAAAATGTTGTCATTAGTTTTGCAAGTACATATAAACAACATAAACAATTTGCATAATTATATTGTCGAACCGCTTTCCTTTGACTTTCCATTAAAACAGTTTTAATTATGGGACTGGTGAAACCCACTACCAACTGTAAAAGCTACTGTCTTGTGAGGGCATTCTAACAAATCCATAAAAAATAATGGTAGTGGTTTCAGTTTATGAAAGATTAAAGGCTCCTTATTCAATTTGGAGATGTGTTTAACTTCAGTCAGTGATGAGTTCACAACTGCACTTACCTTGGGCTATATGGATAAGACAGACTTGAGAATTTTTAAATGCATTATGCATCACCAACTAGAGTGTTGGGGGGGGGGTCCACAGATAGAAATGCAACAGCAAAAATGGGCACAAAGAAGCTGCATTTATTTTAAAAATGCTTAGCAGGTGGTCTCTTCACTGAATGACTCACACTCTGCAACCTTTCTCCAGTTGTGTCAGGTTGTGTTTATTTAATGACAGCCTGTTTCCTGTAAATGCAAATTAAATGTGAACACCAAAGTTGGACAGCTTTATTCGCTAGGAACCTTTAACACTGAACTGTCCTATAAATCTTTCAATGTTCAAGTCTCAGCTGTGCAGGATTCACACCCGGATCAAGGCTAAGAGTTCCCATCATCTTAAAAGGCAATTTTTATATTCAACTTTGTATCTGGGGAAACACATCTACGTGGAACAATTGAATGAGCTGCTGTGTGATGTTAATTATAATGTATATACAAGCTTACAGTTTCAAAAAGACAAACTGCCAGTGCACAGGTTTGCTTCTTTAAACTGCTGCAGTATTCAACACGCCGTTTCACAATACAAAACCACTGACTGAATGTCATTGGCAACTGCATGATATGTTCTTGTTTTCCAGCCGGTCTTGCTAATTTTATTTTTTGTGCATAATCCATTTCTAAAGCGGGCTAATTGAATTTTCATGAGATTACAGCTCCCTTCCCAAGTGTGTTTAACTCAGTGATACCCCGTTCTCTATGTACTGTTTGCAAATGTGCCTTGTGCCATCACTCATTTCTTATTAATGCCTATTAAGATGGTAATCACAAGCCTCATTATCTGTGTAAAAAAACAGAGCTGGGCTCCGAAGTGATTCACTGGAGTCTAACGGTAAACAACAGACCACAGTTTGAACCAATATTTGACCAATCAAAGTTGTTTGACTCACGCTGAATGATAAACGGGTTAAAAATGTTAGAAAGAAATTTCCATAATAGCTTCCTAAAAAAAAAAATATGTCAAGGTCTTTTGAAAGGCAGTCATGGCATTTAATGTTTAATTCATGTGGAATGTTTATTGTGAATGGTTAACTAGAAACTCAGCAGCTATTACAGTTAAAATGCTATAACTTCTGTATTTTTATTGATGTTACTCTATAATGTTTGTGACACAAATAATGAGTGCTACTTACCTTTTCTGGCCAGCCTTCTGTGTCATTTTTAGTATTAATGAAGTAAAATGTGAAGTGCATTCAAATCGCTGGACCTTCACTGACTTTTGGTCCATTTTGGTGTTGGGATTTATAGAAAGCATGAGCGTGATACTGTCACGGACCCGGCTCTGGAGGACTCGGGGGTCCGTGAGCAGTTTTGGTTGTTGTTGTTGTTGTTGTTGTTGTTGTTGGGTGATGTGTGTGTGTTTTTCTGCACAATGCTGTGTTAGTCTGTGTTCCACTCGTATGTATAGGCAGGGTGTGGGTGTGTATGTGTGCATGTCTGCGGGTGTGGCTGGAGGATGGAGCACAGCCACCTGCAGGCCTGGTGGGTGTGGCCCTGCGAGAGGACTGGCCACACCTGAAGTTCCTGCCTGTTGGTGATCAGGGCTCATCGGGGGAGCTACTCAGGAGAGTGTTGGAGTGCGGAAACACAACAGCGGGGGAGCACGAGCACGAGCACAGACGTCGGAGGGAAGCACGCACACGGGGTTCAAGGGAGCAACGGGGAGTTATTGTGTTTACAGCTTTTCACTGTAAATAAAGAGCACTGTTTGCATCGCAGAGTCTGCGTTTTGGGTCCTCCTTTCCCCACATCCCCACTGTCTGCCAGCCAGACCGTGACAGATACACTCAATATAGTGAAGTGGGAACAGGACACATGCACAGTTCTTAGGCTATCTATCTCCTACATGTCAGTAATATGCAGTAATATGATAGCCAGTGCCGGTCCTAGCCTGTTTGGTGCCCTGGACGAGCACTCCCTCTGGGAGTTTCTGATTCTGATTCTGATTCTGATTGTTTGTTAAAAAAAAAAAAGCAGTTGACTAGCCCTTCAAAGTCTAAATAAACACAACAATCAATGCCTCATCAGGCAAAGTTTAATAAAATTTGATATTGCTGATATTTCCTCAGTGTTTTTATTTTCTTTTAGTTTTTCAAGTTTTCAATTTTGATCTTGTTCAAAAGATTTCTTTATTTTATTTGAGTTAATTAAATTGGGGGTTTTTTCACACCCAGTTTTAACTTTTTGATTAGTTTTAGTTTGCTATAATAGCCTTGCTTTGGGCACTATAAAATATCTCTACCAGACCTCTCAGGCACTCTTCTCTGCTTCTCTCCTCCCTCAAGCTCGCTGACTGACAGATGGGGCTTATTTTTCTATTTTCTTTCTGTGTACACACGCTCACATACACTTACCATGCACTCACACACTGCATACCTACTGACTTGCAGACAGTTGTACATGTTATTGATTTGTTTCTTTACATTATTTGATTAAAATCCTCAGACTGTGTGGTATTCCTTTGTCACATTTTTTGTTCTAGATTTATTAGCTACAAATACAACATGATCACTTCAGCTTTATTTTTGGTGGTAGAGCAACACAAACACATCAGAGACCTGTACTATGAAATGGGATCAGAGTTAAGCCTGAGTTTTCAGTAGTACAAAAGTAGATCAATTTGTACACAGTACCTATTTGCTGACCTTATATCCAGTTTACACATAGACTGTATTTGAATGGTCTTATTTTTCTTTACTCTCCGATTGAAAAGCACCACTGATCCTGCAGCTGAGAGCAGCACCTAAAACTGTCTCTTAAAGATTAATTTAATGAAAATCATCATAATCTATTAGATTCTCCTGATATTTGTCAGTCCTTCTTTCTTTAAATAGGATAAACTTTATTAAAAGAGCAGCTCTGTTTAGGTCTTTTTGACCAAATGGCTTAATGAACACACTTTTAATACGATATGACCGCTCTACAGCACTTTCCCTCCCACACACATGCACACACACTCTTATTTCTATTTCCACTGAATTATCTGCAGCAGCGGCGCTGCACTATTTTTTCAAGATTTATTAGCTACTAGCGAACTATTATTAGCTTAAAGTGCCTTGAGGCAACTGTTGTTGTGATTTGGCGCTATATAAAACCCCTCTAAGCCCCTCTGTTGCCAAGAGATTTATCTATAATTGTGATTGGTGATTGAAAGATACCATGGGTATGTTGAACTCATAGTGCATGCAAATTAAATGCAAACAACGACATCGCCTGTTATGGTGTAAGTGTTACTAAGATTTGTGTTAGATTTGTATTGTTTATTGTCATTTATGCTTAGAAATATCTACTCATATATGCTTAGTGTTTTATAACCAATGTCATGTTAGTAGAGGTTTGATCCCTAGTAGTCTGTGGAGACTGTGTGCCTCCCAGAGCACTCTGGCATGCACACACAACTTAAGGTCAGGAGAGAGGTTATATCTGCTCTTACTGATTTATGGTATAGAAGGACACCTACTCTGTATCTGGTTAAGTATAAGAGCCTTTTGTTTAGATGGACTGCTAGACTCCTGGCACCAGCTTTGGGGAGTGTTCACGGGGTCACATCTTGATCCCACACACACACACACACACACACACACACACACACACACACACACACACACACACACACACACAGACAAGGTATTCTTTGTCCACATGTATACCTATATGAAACGTCATATGTTAATGAACCTATGCATATTCATGTAACCACAATAAAAGGAATGCTATGGGGAACCTGGCTGAGAGTCTGACGGAGGTCAAGTGGGTGGAACGACACTTGGCTCCAGGCAGGCCTCCCTCATGCATGAGTAACACAAAGAACTTTGCCTACTTGTGTCTTGCTTTTGCTGTGTAGTAAATTGTCTTGAACGTTCCAGTGAATAGGTTTATGCTATGAACCTATCAATTTACATGTTGATTACACAATTGGTCTGTATTAGCCCTGTGATGGACTGGTAACCTGTCAGTGTGTACCCTGTGTACCACACCACCATATTTCACTGAAGAAAGAGGTACCTTGGTTGATGCACTATTGCAAAAGGAAAAGCGTTATGTGAAGATTTGCACTAGTTGTAGAGAAGTATCTACAACCAATTTCATGGGAATTTTACTTCAGTATGTGCCAAAGTGGTCATAGATGGAGCCATAGCATTTATGTGCCTAAAAACCCATACAAACACAAAGCATCTTGTCAAGAAAAAGGTTTTACAGCTGTGTTTTACATTAAGGTCTGCCACATGCACCAAAAAAAAAAACACCAAGGGAAATTTAGTTTTGCAGGTTCTTGAGATGCTTTTTAAAGCAGTTTCAGAAAAGTTCTGAGCATAAAATGCAATGTTCCAATTGAAAATACATTATAAATAGCTTTGGAGTTTCCCTTTAATGGCTTTATGAAGACGAATGTGCCAATGAAGTCGTCTCTGGTATCATAAAGCGGTCAGGCCTCTTATAGAAAAGCAGTTGGAGTGAAATAGATCCAGCAGCCAGAGTCATGGAAGAGAAAATGAAACGTATTGAACTGAACTCGGGAACTTCGGTCAGCTCTCCTGCTGAACTCCCGTCTTGCATTATTTTTTTTCACACATGATCAGTTTACAATAATGTAAGTAATGTAATTGCTCCTCTCCGGGCTACGATATCTATCGCAGTGTTCAATTCTCCCCCACAGCAGTGAGACAGGAGACGACATTTGCATTTCCTGCAGTATGGATTAGTAAATGAGCAGGGCCCGGTGGCTTAAAAGCTCAGCATTTTCCAATACATCAAGCCAAAGCTATTTAATTACTGAGACCACAATTATCTTTGGCTTCTATATGTTTCCTCCTTTGTTTTAAATAAAGGCTGCCGCCTTGGGCTCCGTGCACAGCAGCAGCAGCATTAAGAGCAGGTTAGTTACAGTTGAACTTTATGTAGAGATTTTTCTTGTCTCTTGTAGTGAACTTACAGTAAGGAAATGTATTTTATAATAAACTTGGAAGTTGTGTGTCTGTACAACTTGAACTCTGCTCTTCTTAGTGAGCGCACCAACTAGCACAAGCTGAAATTGACATGGAAGACCCCTGACTCTTTCTCAAGTGCTACAATCAAGCTCACCTTTATGCCTTTAAATAAAAGTTGTCTCTTGGATGGATTGCCTTCACATTTGATACTGACATTCACTCTGGATGATTTGTAATCGGCATCATCAGGTGAACGTTTTAATGTGTTCAGTACTTTGCTTCATGACTGAATTCCAGAAGAACAAATGACATTTTCATCAGCCTGTATTTGGTTTTGAATTTTATGTAGTTAGTTAGAAAAATCTGGCATGCAGACTACTGGTGTTTAAAAAAAATGGCATGATTGTTACATGGCACATATCTGGACGCACAAACATTGAATCCTCTTCGATAGGACCAAAAGATAAGATTAGTGATAGGTGGGAAATTACTAAGTTACCTAAATATAATGAAATATAGGGTTCCACAATTAGTCAAAGTTTAACCTTGATCATAAAATTTTGGCTTCTTACTAAGAAAACACAAAAGAGTGAAAAATGCACCAACAGAACATAAAACAAAAGCAAATCATGCTCCCTAAATCACCACGTAACTACATGCCTGCCTCTACCAATCACTGCTTTTTCCCTTAACAGTGCAGCTTTAAGTTTTTTTGGACTACTACAACAGATGTAATGTCAACCAAGAAAATCAGACAGTGCTCTATATTTGTATATCCAGCCACAAAGCAAGGCAGCTAGCTTATTCAACCACCTGAAAACACACCACAAACTGCAGTATAACTAATGCATGAAGGCCAACCCTCAAGAATATGAGCCCTGCTCTTAGAGCAACTGTGACCATATGATTTCCTCTGGGATTACAGTATTCTCACTCTGAAATCATTCACACAATCACATTCCACTGTGAATAAGAACATTGTTTGGAAAACGGCTAAATAAATGGACAAAAGGTATGATATCCTCTTGTGCAATTATTTTTCCAAAGTGGAAAAAAAGTGCTGTATGGAAACCATTTCAGGGGATTTAACAGCTGCTGATTAGTTTGCTAAAAGTTGTCTTCACATCCAATGTGCAGGTACAATTAATGAAGTGACTCAATTTATATATAGCTTTGAGGAAATGCACTCAGGTGTATCAACATTTTTCTGTAAACTGTTTTAATTCAAAGCAAGAACAGTTTAAATGTGAATGCAATGATCTGTTGATTGACCTGTAATAATTTATCCTGCAGCTCTAATTAAACACACTGTTATTTTATGGAAAATGTATAATCTGTGCATATACTCTCCACCAGTCTCTTTATTAGTTGACATCCTGATGCACGATTTTAAAGCCATTCAAATCAAAGCACTGAGAAGCCTGTTCCCCAGTTATCCATTTGTTCTTTTTGAGGCACTCCTTCTTCAGCTTCCAGTTTAACTTCAACTGTTTAACAGATATCTGGCAAGCTACCCAGTCCCTTATGCAGCAAAACTATAAAGTTTCCACCACCGTACATTACACTTGGTATACGGTACTTCTGAAACCTCTTTCCAATATGGAAATCTCATTCCTGATGATCTGCACATTTGATTTTGCAAACCTTTCCATTTAACTGGGCTTGTAACCAGCACTGAGAGTCCACGAGCATTTCTGGCAGACCTCTGCAAATCATATTTGTTGATCTGATTCTAGATGCATGCATTTTCTAATATAAATGCAGGAATGATCTGTAGATCCTATGATAAATGTGTATCTTTTTGCTCTCCGGCTGCATTCGCTGGCAGTCAGTTGTGGAAATGTTTTTTTTTTTTTTTGGTTTTTTAAATGTATTGATGATGATTGAGATGATTTGCAAGTCACTCTAAGGAAAAATATAAAAACACTTTTGGGAAGAGTTTATATCTTTCCAAAAGTTATTTATGAATCCTAAAAAGCAGCTTTAGTACTGCCTAACATTTCTCTTTTACAATATTGCTTGGTAGAGACTGAGGTGTACACTTACTCTTTAAATAAACATTAATTTATGAAATGAATAACCCATTTTTTAGAACGTTCAGTATGCCATTAAAGAGTATGTATCACCTACAATTATTAATCCAGGCGTATTTGTTTGGCTACAAAAACTTTGGTGTAGAGCTGAAGATGCTCTCTTAAATTAGATTGTGTCTGTTGCGCTGAAAACACTAAACAGCATGGCTTTTCCATTTGTCATATCTCCACAGTGTTTTACTGATAATCTGAAGGAATTGCTGAACAATAAACACCCCCAACGTTGAAACGATGGGTAAAACAAGCTTGCATTGATCAACCAATGTGATAATGCCTGCAGAACACATATTTGGATGTCATTTAGTTTTGTTTTGTTTTTTTGTATCGTATCGTAAAAGAGCTCTCTGTTGACAACAGATTATGATATGTTAATGCCATAAACAATATTTCAGCACAGAGAACTGTGAAATTGCTTCATCCATCCAGGAAACAGTATTCACTCTTTTATTTATTGTTTTCTTGTCACCTAAGATCGGTATCAGTTTCTGGAATTTTAGTCAAGGCTTGTAGATAAATTTAAACCTTCCTGAACATTTCAAATGTTTTCTCTTCATGTAAATTCATCTCTCTTCAAGCTGCACTGACGAAACCCCAAACTGCTGCTGCTCTGTGAAGTACGACTGTTATCCGTTAATTCGTTCAGTGCCATGCTGAGAGTGCTCTTACCATAAGATTATTGTTCTTTTATATTGTTTCAAAAAAAAAAACATCCTTGATTTTCTTGCTGTATCTGTTTTTCGAGACCAAAGAAACTTCACTGTTGGACAAATTTGATTTGCATAAGCTTCTGTTTCCTGCTGTCCTGCTGTTTAGATTTTTGCTTCTAACTACAGCCTGGGAGTCTCAAACAACCCAACAGCACCAAGTGGATCACTAAAGAAATATTTATGAAAGATATTACAATACTGTTCATGGAGTGGGGGCTAACAGTGTAGTAAATAGTTGCCCAATAATAACAAGCTAACTAATTAAGATCCACATTGTGTTTTGGTGCTGGGAAACCTAAAAAACTCACGCTGATTTTTCATTGAGTTAAAGGTGCTAGAAAAAATGCTTTATGTATACTATAAAAACCTAATAGAAAAGTGCTGTATACTCTACACGAAGTCCATTTATCATTTACATTACTACCATGTTGTGATGGACCAATGGATCTACCTCTCTTCTGGACTAGAACCCCTAGTTCGACGTACAAGTACCGAGAAATATGATGACGCAGAGTTAAGAAACCTACAATTTATAATAACTGCATCTACATCTCCTACTCTGAAACATCATGACTGCTGCTGCATAATATCAAATGGCACCAACCCACAGAAACATGGGCTGTTCTAGTGCCAGTCCATGATGATGATTTCTTGGTTCAGCATTGGTTGCTATTCAGCCTCAATCTGACACAGTTCACTGGTCTTAACAATTTAGCCCTTGTCAGAGTTGCTCAGGTTTTTATGCCTGTCCATTTCTCCCACTTTCAAATTACTGACATGGAGAAATGACTATTCACTTACAGTCTAATATATAGCAATCCCTTTCCTGCATGAATGTTGTTTACTTCATTGGATAGTGTTCACAATTCCTTAGTACTTTGTTGATCAGCATTGTATCTATATTACAAGGTCTCAGAATTTTTGAATATGATTTGTGGGCTTATTTGATTACACTACATAAAAGAAGGCAGCTGTTAAAGCTATGGCAGAATGAAAACATGTGCCCTTAAAGATTTACAACTCAATTTTTTTTTTAAATTCAATTTTATTTATATAGCACGAAATCAAAAGAACAGTTGCCTCAAGGTGCTTTTAATTGTAAGATACCCTACAAAAACTACAGAGAAAGATAAGATGGGTCGTGATTATTCAAGAATTTGTATGTGAGAAGCAGGATTTTAAATTTAATTCTGGATTTGACAGGGGCCCAATGAAGGGAAGCAAGTTTAGGAGAAATGTGCTCAGTCACTACTATTGCTGCATCATTTTGGATCAACCAATAGATTTTCAGGGAGTTTTTAGGACATCCTGATATTAAAATGAAATGCAGTAGTCTAGCCTAGAAGTAATAAATGCATGAATTAGTTTTTTCAGCGTCACTCTGACACAGAATATTTCTAATTTTAGAGATATTGCACAAATGGAAGAAAGCAGTCCTACATATTTGTTTAGTATGTGCATTGAAGGACATATCCTGGTCAAAAATGACTCCAAGATTCCTCACAGTGTTACTGGAGGCTAATGTAGTGCCATCCAAAGTATCTGGCTAGATACCGCATTTCTAAGACTTTTAGGGCAGAGCACAATAACCTCAGTTTTATCTGAATTTAGAAGCAGAAAATTTGAGGTCAACCAGGTCTTTAACACAAGAAAAAGCTTACAAGAAGCCTGGAGTTGCAGTTGCAAAAACACCGAGTGGGGTAAAAGCAGAGCCAGCATGACATCTTTTCTGAGTTAAAATGATGTGACTGCCTTGTTAAAACACCATTTCTTATTTTGTAGCCATGAGGGGATTTTTTGTCCCAGACTATGTCATGCTCCACTAAGCTTTTTCCACTTTAGTGCAGCACATTTTTTTCTAATTAGAAAATTGCCCACTAAAAGCCAATTGGTGTAAAGTTAAACTAAGATTTTATTTGTTGCAGTATTGTTCACAACTTAATTGTAAAACTTTAGTGAAGTGGCTGAAAATTTGCTCCCTCAGCTAAGCTTTAGATTTGGATGCTACAGTACAATACACAGTTGTCTAAAGATTAGAGGTTAACATGTTGACAAAAGATTTACTTTATAGCCCGTCAAGGAGATTAAGATCCCCTGGCTCATCTGCATCCCAGAGCAGAACAAACGGTTTAACATCCATCCTTTTTATGATGGTGTTACATTCTCTAATATGTACAATTGCAGCATGGTCATAGGCTGGTGTGTCGGTTGTTAGTGACAACATAGAAAAAAGCTATTTTGGTGGGGGCAATATATTTTATTCATATTCTGTATTAGTGGTAGCTAGACTAGCTCAAAATATTAATGGTAGCTGATTTTTAATTAAAAAAAAACAATATGTAAGACTAGGGTGGCACTAAGAGAATTTTTTTTATGGTGGTACATACCACCCCATGCTACCACAGTAGATCTGCCCCTGAATGAAGTAATTGTAATGCTTGAAATTTGCCAGGTTTTGTATGTGTTGAGGAAAGAGGAAGTGCAGTAGAGCACTGTTCAGATTGATTGTGAGACCCAGAAAAGTACTGTATATATTAAGAGTAGGAAAGTGTGAGTGTGTGCGTGACATCCAGAGGTCAGGCAGTGTGTTCCAGGCACACCCCTTTGAATCCAGTACTTGGCCCCTTTAAACAGAGAGCCGGGGCAGACTTCCTGTACTAGGGGTAAATGGTCGATCCACAAGTCACGTGTTATCAGTTTATAGTATGTAGTATGCTTATGTGTTAAGAGGGAATAAAAAGATTAAGTCCATGGTTCATACACCAACAAAGATGCAGAACCAGCTGGTAGAAAACTGCCATGGTAAATGGCCTGCATTTGTATAGCGCTTTTCTAGTCCATAGCACCCCAAAGCGCTTTACACTACATTCAGTCATTCACCCATTCACACACACATTGGCGATGGCAAGCTACATTGTAGCCACAGCTGCCCTGGGGCGCACTGACAGAGGCGAGGCTGCCGGACACAGGCGCCACCGGGCCCTCTAACCAACACCAGTAGGCAAACATGGGGTTAGTATCTTGCCCAAGGATATTTGACATGCAGCCAGGAGGCAGCCTGGGATCGAACCACCGACCTTCTGATTAGTGGCTGACCTGCTCTGCCACCTGAGCTACAGCCACCTGCCATAGTGGGCAGGCCCCAGCTTTCTTGTCTCTTTTTTTCCTGCGTATTTCGTTTCCCTCTGTCCTGATCTCTGTGTGTCTCTTTCTTTCCTCATATACAGCTGAAGTTGATTCAGAAGTGACCTGCCCCTTGCCTGGAAACAGTGTTTTTCCTGCTGATTCAGCCATCACTCCTGTTCATCATTACTGCTGTGCACTGTCACCTCCATACACAGGCCGGTTGTTAACACTGGTGTGCTCCTACTCCAGCTGGTGAAATGGTAAACCGTTAGTACAAAAAAACAAAAAAAACCCTCAACTTAAACTGAAGGAAACACTTACCTGGAATGACTCTCATCACATCTTAACTTTCATCCTTGGCTCTCTGCTTCAACTACAAATTGACAATTCAGCCCACCAGTTCCACTCACTTACCTGCCCACTCTCTCCAAGTGTGGAACTACTTGGACCTTCTTTAGCTTTCTCACAAATTACACATCAAACCATCTTTCCCATCATATTAAGATATTCACTATGAGGAAGATGCCCATGCTGTGGCAACCCCCGTGACAAGAAGGCAGCTTCAGTACTTGAAAGTTGCTTTACTAGTAACCTGTAGTTTTCTCACCAGATTGCTGGTGGAAACCGTGGCCCGGCTGTTGGAATTCATTCCAACGGTAAGTTGCTTAACTTTGAATAACCTTTTGCTACAATTGAGAGTTTTGTACATGTCTTATTCTATGGGTACTACATTTCAATTCGCCCATTCTAGCATTGCTGGCATTTTATACGTTAAATGTAAAGGGATAGGCAAAATCCATGATTTGATGCTTTATGTTCTTTGGAGGTGTGATGGGGAAACTGCACAATCCAGACGAATGGATGGTTCACTCACTGTCTTCTTAATCTAGGTCACACTTTCTACTGCATTTTCTTTGGGGTGTTGTCTCCAGTGTTTATCTAAGGGGTTAACTAACAAGGAAAACGCTGAAAAAACATATGGCAAATGCTGATGATGTAAGGTGGGACATAAACTACGGCCTCGAGTGACAATTAACTTAGAGCACACAGTGTATTTCGTATTGTAACCATCTTGAAAGGTATCTAAACAAATGATAAATCCTTTTCTATGTGTTTTCCCTGCATCTTCAGCCTAAAATGGTTTCTTTATTTTTTTACCTGTACATGTGGCTATGTTTCCTAACAAGAGGGTTTTATTTACCTCCAGGCACCCATGGAGAAAATTACTAAAAGTAATTAAAAAACGTCCACAACACAGCAACACAAACACTCCAATAAGACAAGGCTATATTATCCATTGTAAAATGTATTATTAACTAACAAGAAGTTGATGATAAATTAATTATCCAGTTAGATTGTGTATACTCTAATAGTGCATAATTAACCCCGTCTCCTTGAGGAGTTTTTGCAATAAATAATATATTAAATAGTGACACTGTGGAGGTAAGCATTAACGACACAGAGCTCTCAGTCCTCACTCCTCCTTTATTCGTCTCTCAACAACAACTGAGCATATCGCGCCACAAAACACAGGAACACACTTCCTTTACACTGGGTGTGAGTGGAGCCCTCTAGTGGTCCACCACACATGCCCCCCCCGAACACCCAGCAGAACTAGTCCAGGATCCGGGGCTCAAGCAAACGGCCGGAACGGCTGAACTGGGGGGGTGGGGAAACGACAGAGGGCAACCCAGCCTGGGAGCGAGGCTGGCACTGGCGGTCAGAAAAAGCTGCAGACGACTCCGTTGATTTTGGGTCGCTCCTGGGGGGAAAAACAGAATCCATCAGCTCGGCGGCAGGTGGGCGGCCGCGGCGAGGGGCCTGGGCCGGGACCACCTGATCCTCTTGCATAACATATGCAGGCTTAAGCCTGTCAACAGAGACAACTTCCTCCCGACCGCCAAAGTCCAAAATGAAATGTTTGTTGCCTGGTTTAAGAACCCTGTATGGCCCGTCATATGGTGGACGCAGCGGAGTCCTATGGGCATCATGCCTGACGAAAACGAAACGAGCAGAGTCCAACGAACTCGGAACAAAAGTGTCAGGCAGGCAGTGGTGCACAGGACCAGGAACAGGAAATGAGTCTCTTGGGGGGCGAAAAGGCAACAAAGAGGTATCGAAACATGGGGGAGGGCTCTCAGGTAAGAATTCCCCAGGGACCCGGAGAGGCTGGCCGAGGACCAGTTCAGCCGAGGAAACCCCGTGGTCTTCTTTAACCGCGCTACGCAATCCCAGCAAAACCCACGGAAGACGGTCGACCCAGTTGCCACTCGTTAAGGAAGCCCGGAGCGCGGCCTTAAGTGACCGGTGAAACCGTTCGCACATCCCATTAGCTTGCGGGTGGTATGCTGTGGTGCGGTGGACCTTGACTCCCAGGCCGTCAGCCATAGCAGACCAAAGCTCGGAAACAAACTGGGGGCCCCTGTCCGAGGTAATGTCAGCAGGGGGGCCGAAACGTGAAACCCACGTTGACAAAAATGCCCTGGCCACCGTCGCCGCTGTCGTGGACGCCAGGGGTACCGCCTCCGGCCACCTGGTTGTGCGGTCCACCACAGTCAAAAGGTGCGTGAAACCCTGTGACTGCGGCAAGGGACCAACCAAGTCCACATGAACGTGATCGAAACGCCTACCTGGGACACGGAAAGGTTCGAGGGGTGCCTGTGTGTGCCGGTGGATTTTCGAGCGTTGGCATGGGATACAAACCGCCGCCCATTCTTTCACCGTCTTGCGAAGGCCCGGCCAAACAAACCTGGCGCTGACCAGCTTGACCGAGGCCCGTACGCCGGGATGAGAGAGGGCATGCACCGAGTCAAAAACACGACGACGCCACGAACGGGGAACCACCGGGCGGGGGCGGCCGGTGGAAATGTCGCAAAGAAGGTGCGGACCGCCGTCCCACACCGGGGTGTCCTCCAGCACGAGGCCCGTTTTCGTTGACTGAAGGGCAAGGACGTCCGGGTCAGCACGTTGCTCGGCGGCCATGGCAGCGTAGTCGATGCCAACATACACCGGAGAAACCAACACCCGTGAGAGACAGTCAGCGACGTGATTGGACTTACCAGCCACATGCTGAATGTCTGTAGTAAACTCTGAAATGGCCGCCAACTGGCGCTGCTGGCGTGCGCTCCATGGGTCAGAGACCTTGGACATCGCAAACGTCAAAGGTTTGTGGTCAACGTACGCAGTAAAGTTGCGACCCTCGAGGAAAAAACGAAAATGTCGTGTCGCGAGGTGCAGGGCCAGCAACTCCCTGTCAAAAACACTGTACCTGCGTTCAGCATCCCTGAGCGTACGACTGAAAAAGGCGAGCGGTTGCCAGAGACCTGAAACCTGCTGTTCCAACACCCCACCCACTGCCACGTCAGAGGCGTCGGTGGTCAACGCGATCTCTGCCGACGGAAGCGGGTGGGCCAGCAGGGCGGCGTCAGCCAGCGCAGACTTAGCTGCGGAAAACGCACGGACGCGTTCTGGCAGCCAGTCAACCGGATCTTTGGCTGTTTTACCCTTTAAGGCAGCATAGAGTGGCTGTAGCAGGTGGGCAGCTCTGGGGAGAAAGCGGTTGTAAAAATTTATCATCCCCAAGAACTCCTGCAGCGCTTTAACTGACGTGGGACGCGGAAAAACCGAAACAGCCTGGACTCTGTCGGGCAACGGAACCACACCTTCAGCGGAAATGCGGTGCCCGAGGAAATCCAGAACAGGCAACCCAAACTGGCACTTGGAAGGGTTGATGATCAGGCCGTGCGCTGCCAAACGCTGGAAAACCTGGCGCAGATGGGACTGTGCTGGCTTGCTGAGCAGCTGGCCACCAATATATCGTCCAGATAAACAAAAACGAACGGCAGCCCACGCAAAACGGAGTCCATCAGCCGCTGAAAGGTCTGGGCAGCACCTTTCAGGCTAAACGGCATGCGCAAAAACTCGAACAAGCCGAAGGGGGTAATGACAGCGGTTTTAGGAACGTCTTCGGCGCGCACGGGAACCTGGTGATACCCCCGCACCAAGTCAATTTTAGAAAAAAATCGATGTTCCCGCGAGATTGGCAGAAAAATCCTGAATGTGGGGGATGGGGTAACGGTCATTGTCCGTGGCATTATTTAAACGGCGGAAATCTCCGCATGGCCGCCACCGACCGTCCGATTTGGGCACCATGTGAAGCGGAGAGGCCCATGCACTGTTCGAACGCTGTACAATGCCAAGGCGCTCCATGGCTGCAAACTCTTCCCGAGCGACGGACAGTTTCGCGGGGTCGAGGCGGCGCGCGCGTGCGAACACCGGGGGCCCGACCGTGGGAATATAATGCTCAACCCCATGCTTCGTTACCGTGTTAGAGAAATTAGGGACAGACAGCGATGGAAACTGTAAAAGCAAACGCTGAAAAGCATCCCCGGAGGTCACTACATTAGCTCGAATCAGGGGCTCGGCGGCCCGGGTAAAACAGGGTAGCGAAGAAAACGAAACAGCATCGATTAAACGTCTGTTAGCCACATCGACAAGCAGTCCATTAGCACACAGGAAATCAGCTCCCAAAATAGGTACAGAGCTAGCGGCAACAACAAAGTTCCACTGGAAATCCCGGCCATGAAAACAAACAGTCACCAACCTTTCCCCAAACGTTTTGATGGGAGAGCCATTAGCTGCAATGAGCTGCGGCCCACAGTTCGCTGCTAGTCCGTCGGCAGCGGTAGGGGGAAGGAGGCTCTTCTGGGAGCCGGAGTCCACAAGAAAACGTCTCCCGGAGCGCGAGTCCTCTATGAAGAGCAGCCTTTCTGTATTGCCAGAGGTCGCGGCCGCTACGGCGCGCTGGCGGGTCCGTTTCCCTGGGCCGTGAAAGCGCAGGGCGGCAGGCAGCGACGCGCTCTGTCGCCAAAACGCTGATGGTAGAAACAGATGCTCTTTCCGCGGCGACGGCGTGTAGCAATCCCTGCCGTCAGCAAGGGGGCGGATGCTCCGGGGGAGGCAGGTGGAGGCGTGGAAGGTGCCGCCGGCGTGTCCGTAGCCAGGGCGTGAACGTCGAAAGTGCGGCTAGCCAGGAGAATGCGATCCGCTTCTTCAGCCAGGGAGCGATAATCCTTCGCAGGCAGAAGTGGAGAGTTCGCGAGGACAGCTCTCACGGCGGCCGGTAGTTGGCGGAGGAAGAGGTGGGCGAAGAGGAAACCACCGTCATCTGGCCCGAGCAACGATAGCATGTTCTCCATGAGCTCGAGCGCAGTACCGCCACCTAAGCCTGACAGGTTGAGGAGCTTGTCGGCTCGTTCAGCGTCAGAGAGGGCATAGCGCCGAAGAAGCAGCTCTTTGAGGGCGGCGTATTTCCCTTGGGCGGGTGGGTCCCGGAGGAGCGCCATCGCGCGGCGGGTGGCCAGCGGGTCGAGCGAGGCCACCACATGGTGATACTTCGTGTCGTCAGCCGAGATGCCGCGAAGGGCGAACTGAGCCTCCACGTGTACAAACCATGACGGGGGGTCATGGAGCCAAAAGTCCGGCAGTTTCACCGCCACAGCGAACGTAGCTGAAACAGGAGGCGGAGGTCCGGCGGCCGCTGATATATCCATAGCGGGGTCCGTGTCATCTGCGGCCCGTTGCATGCTCGAGTCAGGGGTCACCAATGTGGAGGTAAGCATTAACGACACAGAGCTCTCAGTCCTCACTCCTTCTTTATTCGTCTCTCAACAACAACTGAGCATATCGCGCCACAAAACACGGAACACACTTCCTTTACACTGGGTGTGAGTGGAGCCCTCTAGTGGTCCACCACAACACTGTTAATCAGCAAGTCAAAACCTGAGAACATAGTATTGAAATGTGTTACTGTGTATTACCCTTTTGTTTAAATTTCCATTCTTACAGTGTAACTGACATGTTTATTGGTGTATTCAGGCACTTTGTTGGGGTTAAGGAAAGGTCGCTGTTCTCCATTTGCTTATTAATTCAAGGTTACATATAAATCAGCAGCTTGTAGAGGTGGAAGATTCAAGTATAAGACTACCTAGGAGTACATACACGTTTCCTGTTTTCATGTCATAAGATGAAGATTGTGCAAGCATATTAAACAAGAAAAATAATATTACAACTCATTATTATTTTCTCCAAAGATAACTAAGTTCAGCGTAGGGCATGAGTGATTTCCATCACGATATGTCACGGTCCTTCCATCCTCTTAGTTCGGACCTGCCTTCTCTCTGTTCTTTCTTTTTTGTCTGCAGTTGTGGTATTAACTCTGCTTGACTCATCTACCAGTATATAACCCGGGTTCGCCTGTCAATTCCTTGCAGGACTGTTAAACTGTTAAGTGTGTTAGAGTAATTTAGGCCTCCTAGTATGATACCTTGTTTGCTTGTTGACCTGTTGACCCATCCTCTGTATTAGCCTGACCTGACCTCCTCCATCAACTTTTGTAATACATGAAAAGATGCAAATTCTTGCCTGTTGTGAATTCAAAAGCAATAATTAAAGTGTTTTCCAGCACATCCAGCTTTTGCACTCACTGTAAAAGTGTAAAAGTCACTTTAAAATCTTTAAAAGAAAACATTCACAAAACATTTGGGTGCTAATGATAGAAACAAGGTTTTTTTTGTCATGAGTCAGTGAGGTTTTATTTACATGACAGCATCTGCAACTTCCACACCTTCATTCTGGCTTGCATTTCCTAGACAAACTCAGCCCAGACTGCTCCTAATATAGCTTCAAACTTTACTCATAAGCACTGCTGGGAGATCCATTGTCTGCAGTCTGGGAAGAATAAAGTGTGTGAAATGGATCAAAGTCTCTTTTTTTTTTTTGCATGGGTAAAAATATACTGTTATCTGAGTTCTCTGTTGCAGTCTTTGACCTGTGGGATATTTACACTTCAAACACATCTATTTTCCAACAGCCGTTATTCCTGGTGGGGGTAGGTCTTCTGAGCACCTGCTAGACCCTTAAGGAAAATAAGGCAGATCTGTTCGGATCATCATTCCTCTCTCTAGATGCCTGTTCTGCCAAATAGCCTATCTAAGGTTGGTATTCACATGGTACTTAGAAAAGGTAATTACAGCAGCTGGCAGGCCTTTTAGTTACTGTAATCTAACCAAACACATTTAGCTGCTCACTAAGGGAAAAGTTGAGATTATCCACATTATCTCAACCATTCCTTACAGGTGAGATATTATTTCTACAGGAATCCTATTCAGACAGAACTCTTTGCAGTGCCTGAAATGTCAGTCCAGCTTATATAAGTAACAGAGAGATGATAGTATTAGCAGTTGACTGCCCATCTTGGATGCCATTATTGTTCTCAGAGGAGCCATTACTGGATGCAGGGAGAAACAGCAACAGAGGGAAAGACTGCCATTACTCACCTTGTGCAGCAGTAAGTGAAGACCATCAATTACACTGACACAGGTTCAGTTGTCTCAGTGTAATTCAAATAGCTGGGTAACAGGGACGAAATGTTTGCCTATTTGAGACTATTAATGGAAATGAGCTTCAACTTAAAGGGTAAAAAAGAAAAAGCACATCCTCCTAAAATCCCTGTTTTCCTTTTCTCAACTAGACATATTCTTGTGCTACTAAGGCTTTTTGAGCATTATTCATGCTCTAAGCAGTTAGTTCAGTTCACTGGGGACAGTAGCCTAGAAATGTGAAGCAAAAGTGCTTGTGAAGAGAAGTTTAGCAGTCTAAATCCCAAATTGGCTGTTTAATTTGAATAAGAACCACTGTGACTGCCCCTTAAATGCACTGTAAAACTCATTTTTAGATATTAATTCAGCAAATATGAATGTGTGTCAAACTCTACAAAAAAGTTAAACTTGGAATAGTTTGGTAGCTTTACTGTAAGTTAACTGTGGGTGGTTGCTGCCAATGGAGCAATACATTTGTATCAAATTAAAATACATTGCAATAGTCTAAAAGTATGTCGAGAAATTAAATAACAATATCTATCTATCTATCTATCTATCTATCTATCTATCTATCTATCTATCTATTTTTTTCTCTCTCTTATAATCTTTACATCACCTTAACTTTTTATTTGGCCTCATCTTTTGGCTTTTGTTTCAAATCATGTTTTTGCCTGACTTTTTAAACTGTTTTAAATGGATCGTCTTAAGCACACAGAACACGTGTGTTCCCAGCAAGTAACAAATCATAAACCATAACATTTATTACTTGATATTTATTGCCAAAGTATTGATCAAAGTGATTCAATTTGCTTGTACTCTACATTGTGCGACTTGTGACGTAATTGGTCACCATGAATCAAAACCTCTCCTGGGTACTGTCCAGCCTGATAACCTTTTTGAATTTTATATGCAGTACAAGCCACAGAACAAGTCCCCAGCAATAACCCACTACGTGTCAACCAAACTAATGAGCGAAGTGCAAAGAGAGATAAGACTGACCATTACAAGGAGACTGCACATAAGCTTGTTTCAAATGTAAACAATGCCATCCTGAGTAGCCAAGCTACTATAGAAATTTGAATTTAAAATGTGATTTGCTTGCCTTGACAAGCTGGTTTCACACTATGATGAAATATTAGGGACACATTAACCTTCCTCTTGTGTTGAGTTTGACTTGTTTTTAGGTTTTAAAAGCATAAAAGTGCCTTTTAAATTTGTTTAGTGCATCAAGGCTTTTTAACTTTGTCAGAAATCTCTATTTAAACAAACCAAAACAAAAAAAAATAGCATTTCCCTAAATTATAAAAGTATGACCTTTGTGTTGTTGGGATCGGTTTCGACCCAGTTTTTCTTACTCTCCACCTTGGCTCTCTAATTCCTCTCTCTCTGTGTCTTGTGTGTGTGTGTGTGTGTGGGGGGGGGGGGGGGTGTGATAACTGCACCATACCCTTCAGAGGTGGGAACCTGTTGGTGGCCACCCTCCAGCCTGGCACACCTGCGGTTATCAACTCACCTGCTCCTCATCTTGTGATCAGTCAACTCCCTTCAAATACTGAGGACTTTCCTTCAGTCTGACATTCACATCACTGCAAATAAATTCACAAAACTGCATTCTACTCTGAGTTTTTAGTCCTTCATGCTCTCTGAGCCATAAATGAACTCATCTGACTCAACTCTGTTTTCCTTGATGGTGAGACATGAAGCTCTGCTGCTCGATGTATCAACAAAACAGGACACATTAACCCAGCTATATGCTTCGCTTCAGTGCTCTGCAATGGATGACCAATCATGTGGCCCTCAGTTTGGAAAGAGTTTTGCTCCCCGCTGGCAGCCCAGGTTAGTCCTTGTTCTGGGTTGCACAGACTAACGGCCAGGCGGAGAGGACAATCCAGGAGCTGTAGGCCTCTCTTGGGTGCATGGTGTCCATGAATCTATCCACCTGGAGCTCCCAGCTAGCATGGGTAGAGCATATCCTTAACTCCCAGTCATTTTGAGATTAAAATAGAAATTTCAAGATGAAACTCTAAATAGTATTTTGATTAAAAATGTCAAAATGTTGAGATTACAGTTGTTGCTTCAAGTCAAACAACTACCATGGCTCTTATACTCACTACAAAATGACTTGACTTATTGAAACAAAGTGATGATCTGTCTTATTGTGTCTTGTGATAAAACATACATCGTCTTTCTTGCACTAGGCCCTAGGGTATAAACATTGGTATCCTTCCATCTGTCCATTGCCAGTGATTTCACTTTGTACAAATCCAACTCTTCCAAGTTTTTGTTTTCTTTCTTAGACTTTTTTCTCAAAATCGTATTTCAACTTTTTGTCAAAATTGTATTTAGATTTTATTCCTAAAATGCTTTTTTGACTTTAAAGTCATTCAAAATTTCAAATTTATTCTCAAAATGATCAATATTTTAATGATCAATGATCAATACTATGTTTTACTCGCATATAGCTTATTCATGTAGTTTTGGAGGTCTGTAAGCCTCCAGGTCTTTTCTCTATGTAACACCAAAGGTAGTACTTGTTACTTTATTGGACAGAGCTACAATAGTGCAGAGATTAGACCCACCAGATCCCTGTCTAGTGTTCAGTAGCCTTCAGCAGGTTCTTTCAATAACACACCCCAGGACAAATTGGGCATGGAGGAGTCATGTTTCTTGCTATAAAATATAAAATAATTCTCTAGTAGTAAGTACAAAAGGTTGGCTTTGGGTAGATTTTATTTATTTATTTATTTTGTCAGGGGAGCACCCTTGAGAATTTACGCAAAAGCTTTCATCCATGTATGGAGGCACCAAGTGAGTATCAGGAGAGGTGATAGGAAAATGAGAACTAAAGGAAGGGGGATCTCAAAGTTTTATTTTGGAATAAGGTGCAGTCCAAATTCAGGAGGTCATTCTTTTTTTAATCAAACGATGGTGTTCATCTGCTATCTATAGCGCTTGGTGTTTTCATTTATCTGTGTGTCTGTGTGGGAGGTGACTCTTTGATACTGAATAGATCTGAAGCAAGGCTCTCGTAATGCCAAGCCTCCATCGTCCGCAGAGCAGAAGACCCTTGACATTATCACATCAGTCACATTAAAGTCATCATCATCAGAACGAAATGTCAAATTGGAAAAAGCAACAATCCCTGTAAAAATGTGTAACCTTTATGCTGTGCGTACTCTGTGTTCTCTCCGAGTCCCCGCTGAGCCTTTTCCTCTGCAGTCCTTCGGTCACACAAGCACAGTATTGCAAATTTTCCTGACATTTATGAAAGGCGATTAGGTGGGATTTTTGCCATCCGTGCCAAACATACCTCTAAATCACATTACCCATGACAGCAAACAAGCCTCAATGTTAACAAGCCTCAATGTTAAACCTGAAGATCAGCATTCGAAAAGAACACTAATGTCTTTTGATGTCCACATCTCACCTGGTTAATTTTATTCTTTTCAGAAAGTAGAATATCAGTCCTTGTTTCTAAAGTTGCCCACAGTAAACAAATCAGATTGCTCTGAGATTCACACTCTCGCCTCCTTTTAATCAGAGAGACACAACATCAAGTACTGATGTCCACAGTTTAAGTAAGACTTGAAAAGGATCCATAAAGTTCAAAGGCAGTGTTATGAATGTTTTTCTTTCCCCCCACTGAAAGCTGTATTTTTGTGGAAACCCAACTTTACTATGCTATAGCTGGTATTCCTTTATTTAGACTGAGCCTGCCACTGTTAAACAGAGTAAGGTGTATTTTTGTGCAAATTTAAACCAAATCAAAAGAAATCAAGCTGAATTGCTGCAGAAGCATAGTTCATTTAGAACAAGGGTAGGGCAGCTCAGAGTATCCACAAATAGGATCCCTAATGACAGATGAAGAGATGACTAAATGGATAAATAAAGAAAGAAAAAAATAAGTAATTAATGTAGGTAATGAAAACGGCCCATGTTTTGTTTTATATTCAAGACAAGTCAGCCCAAACCTGAGGAGACAAAAGCTTGTTAACTGACATCCAGATGTATTGGCATTGTTTCCTCTGTGATCCATGTTATTGACAAAGAGTCCACATTAGCCTCTGATGAACTGATCAATTGTTTCCCAGATGAACTAATTAAGAGCTCCCTTTCTTCACATATTTACTGCAACAGATGCCAAATTTATTTAAGAATCAGTGCAGAATAGGATAAAACCACACACAGGCCCGTGACTACTTCTAGTACACAAGTATAGATTTTTACCCTGTCAGCCCACCACTTACAGTGCAACTGTATCATTGTCTATGTATATGTAAAAGTCACTTGATTTCTTCATAGCTTGCTAGGAAAATGGGAAACAGCTGCAGTGATTTATTGAAACATGCAAACAAATTTGATACTTGAAATGACCTTTTTTTTTTCTTTATTCAACAGAGCCTGAAATCACTTAGACAAGCTTTCTTTCTGAGGTATAAGAATAAGTAAGACTAGTTTTTCAGGCTTTTTGAAGCCCTCCTTTGGATGCTGGCTGCCTTTTGTTCAAGGACTGGACCTTTGCACAGTTCGGTATATCAATTAATTTACTTTCCTGTTCAAAATATACATTTATGTTAGATGCAGTACTGTGCAGTAACCACAGATGGATTCCATCAATAAAGGGCATATAAAGAATTGGATAATTTAACATCCATGTTTCATGCATATGTATTTGCCCAGCAGAGAATTGATACTGCACTTCAAACATGCTGTAAGTGAAAGAAACCAGGTTATGTATCCAGCTTAAGTTACCACAGGGATTTAGCATGATAAAAAGAGAGCCACAGAAAAGGTAAATGGACTGATTCTTATATAGTGCTTTTCTACTCTCTTGGAGCACTCAAAGCACTTTATACAACATGCCACATTTACACACACACTTTCTTCTGTACTTTTCAGTGCTTCCTAGCTAACATTCACACGCCAATGGATGCACTGGAGAGCAACTTGGGGTTAGTATCTTGCCCAAGGATACTTGGCATGCAGACTGCAGGAGCCAGGGATCAAACCACCAACCTTCCCAGGAGGAGATGGCCTGCTCTATCTCCAGAGCTACAGCCACCCCAGGTGACTTTAAGCCATTAATATGGCTTCATAGTAAAGCCCTTAGCTCATGGCAATACCAGTGGCAATAGTGAAAGCAGTCATCTTCTTTTCAATGGTCATATAAAGCAGCTAATTTTAGAGTAAACTGGATTGTTACAGGTGTATCCCACATAGCTCAGTATCCTAAATCAAGCCCTATAAACAAAACTACAGATACTGATAACACCTTATTATAGCTTGTGTCGATTCCTTTGAGATTTGTAATTTTGGAAAACGCCTCCATGTTTTAGTTTTAGAGTTAGTGATGAACATCTAATTTCTTTGCTCATTTTCCTTCTTGACTAAAAGGACTTTAAACCGCATTAGTATACAGGGAGGGCAGAATTATTAGGCAAGTTGTATTTTTGAGGAATAATTTTATTATTGAACAACAACCATGTTCTCAATGAACCCAAAAAACTCATTAATATCAAAGCTGAATGTTTTTGGAAGTAGTTTTTAGTTTTAGCTATTTTAGGGGGATATCTGTGTGTGCAGGTGACTATTACTGTGCATAATTATTAGGCAACTTAACAAAAAACAAATATATACCCATTTCAATTATTTATTTTTACCAGTGAAACCAATATAACATCTCCACATTCACAAATATACATTTCTGACATTCAAAAACAAAACAAAAACAAATCAGCAACCAATATAGCCACCTTTCTTTGCAAGGACACTCAAAAGCCTGTCATCCATGGATTCTGTCAGTGTTTTGATCTGTTCACCATCAACATTGCGTGCAGCAGCAACCACAGCCTCCCAGACACTGTTCAGAGAGGTGTACTGTTTTCCCTCCTTGTAAATCTCACATTTGATGATGGACCACAGGTTCTCAATGGGGTTCAGATCAGGTGAACAAGGTGGCCATGTCATTAGTTTTTCTTCTTTTATACCCTTTCTTGCCAGCCACGCTGTGGAGTACTTGGACGCGTGTGATGGAGCATTGTCCTGCATGGAAATCATGTTTTTCTTGAAGGATGCAGACTTCTTCCTGTACCACTGCTTGAAGAAGGTGTCTTCCAGAAACTGGCAGTAGGACTGGGAGTTGAGCTTGACTCCATCCTCAACCCGAAAAGGCCCCACAAGCTCATCTTTGATGATACCAGCCCAAACCAGTACTCCACCTCCACCTTGCTGGCGTCTGAGTCGGACTGGAGCTCTCTGCCCTTTACCAATCCAGCCACGGGCCCATCCATCTGGCCCATCAAGACTCACTCTCATTTCATCAGTCCATAAAACCTTAGAAAAATCAGTCTTGAGATATTTCTTGGCCCAGTCTTGACGTTTCAGCTTGTGTGTCTTGTTCAGTGGTGGTCGTCTTTCAGCCTTTCTTACCTTGGCCATGTCTCTGAGTATTGCACACCTTGTGCTTTTGGGCACTCCAGTGATGTTGCAGCTCTGAAATATGGCCAAACTGGTGGCAAGTGGCATCTTGGCAGCTGCACGCTTGACTTTTCTCAGTTCATGGGCAGTTATTTGGCGCCTTGGTTTTTCCACACGCTTCTTGCGACCCTGTTGACTATTTTGAATGAAACGCTTGATTGTTCGATGATCACGCTTCAGAAGCTTTGCAATTTTGAGACTGCTGCATCCCTCTGCAAGATATCTCACTATTTTTGACTTTTCTGAGCCTGTCAAGTCCTTCTCTTGACCCATTTTGCCAAAGGAAAGGACGTTGCCTAATAATTATGCACACCTGATATAGGGTGTTGATGTCATTAGACCACACCCCTTCTCATTACAGAGATGCACATCACCTAATATGCTTAATTGGTAGTAGGCTTTCCAGCCTATACAGCTTGGAGTAAGACAACATGCATGAAGAGGATGATGTGGACAAAATACTAATTTGCCTAATAATTCTGCACTCCCTGTACTTGTTTGCTAGCAACACAACTGCAAACCACTGCCGTCATTTCTTATTCAGAGAATAGATGTGTGAAGTATTAACATTTACAACAAGACTTTTGGATTTTATATCAATGCGCCAACAAGCCAAACACAGTGTTTTCCATGGCAATGCAGTTTAGACAGTTTTGTTTACGTGTATATGTATCATATTAAAGTGATTATAAAATATGCACTAAATATAACAACGTTGAGTCAGACTCCACCTACTCCCTTTCAGTCGAGGCTGCAGGTGACGACATGGTTAAATATGCTGGCTGTTTGCTTTAAGAGTATTACAATGATAGCCTCCAAACAGTGTTAGTTTGTATCCTATATATAAAACATGGCCAGCACAGTGAGAACCCACAGAGCCCAATGAATATATTCCATTTGATATTCTCTGGGCTGCTTGATCTTGATCCTCTGCCTGTTTTCCTCTGCTATGAATATATTACAAGGACACAAAAGAAAATACATTTATTTGGGGGGAAAACACAGGGCTGCATGGAAAGGGAGGGTAGGATAAAAATTGCTGAGGAAGGCCACAGCATTATCAAAGAGTACTTTTCATAAGTAGTTTTTATTGAAAAAAAGTGAAAGTAGGGCACAGTTTTATCATTTTGTGACTAAGCTGGCGGCTGTGACAGCAGTTACTGTTAGTTATCAAGCCAGTGGCAGCTCAATACATATTTGTCCGTATTGTCACTGTTGTTTGTGCATATAGTGAGCTCGCACAGGAAGAAGGCATTGCCTTGCATCACGTGTCCGTGAGGAGGTGTATGAGGTATTTGTGTAAACATTTAATTTAAGCTCCTACATGTCAGTGAAGACACATCCCTCACACAAGAGTACAATATCTAAAATGGAGTTTTCCACATTCCCTGCCCACAGCTGTACGCTAATCCTATCAAAGTGACTGTGACAAAGGATGTTTTCATGGTGATTAAGGCCATATGAACACAGAAGCTGTCGACAGTACCTCAGAGGGACAGTCACTGTTACAGTACTGACCAGAAACTCATCAGGGATGGAACTTTATATTCCCATTTTTCTATTTCTCCTAAATGTTATGTATATATTTCTCTTTCACACTCGGCTAATTAGAATAAAGACTTGTGAAAATTTAAATTGTTTGCTGTTTTTCGTGCCCTGTGCGTAATCGTCTTAACTGATTTTCCAAGCAACCAATTAATGTGGTTTAAGAGATTTTAATAATCTAATCTGCCTAAAAGCCCTTTTTCTTCTTTTTTTTCCCATAAAACATAAAACAAAATAAAACTCGTAGTGCTTGCATAACATAATTTAAGACAGACACGTGCAGAAATGGTGGGTTTATTTCAGAATGCTTTACGGAGGTGTTGATTCGACTGTACGTTGATTTTGGTGCTGATGTGCTTGTATATGTAGGGAGCAATGTGAAACAAGGTTATTTAGTTTAAAATAACAGTTGATGATTTATTTACAGAAAGTAGTTAATTCACAATATTTTGTCCTTTAAAGAAGAAAGAAACGACATGGCAGATGTGGTCACTTCTCGAACCATTTAGGTTAGGCAACTTGGCTAAAGGAGACCATAAGAGTCTAAAGAGACTTTGTTTTGTAAAATCAAAAAGATATAAAACTAGACAAAGGTTTGGCATAGGCTATAGCACTGTAGTACATTGGCTGACAGTGTCATCTGATTGAAACAAGCTGCCATTGGTCAAATCTGCTGGTCAGCTTTGTCTTTCTGTGCAGTCATTATGTTCTCAGACGTGCATGACAGGTTGATTAGTCAATTTAATTAATTTGGTCATGGAAATGAGCAAATAAAGTGCTTAGAATGCATAGAATAAAGGACCATATGTTGTAGTATAAAGTGGTGTGATTGCTAGAAAGGCTATAAATGTCAAACTATGGAGAGCGTTGAGGCTAGACCCAAATAAAAAAAAGAAAAATAGGATGATAACAGATATCCAAAATAGGTTCTGTTGGCAGTATAATGCAGTTGTTTCTGTCCTGGCCCTCTGCCCCTTACTTGAACATTAAACAGAATCATATGGATGCAGAGCTTCTTCCTATACTACTGGGAACCACCTGTTCTTATAGAGAACTGGTTACTGGTTGTTGCAGTCAACAAAAAATGGTTCAGACATTTTTCAACACAGACATGCATAAAGACAGACATTCAAACAGACATGCCAAAAGATAAACTATACTATAAAACTCAATACACATAAACAGTGGATGTAGAGGAGAGTAAAAGTACTAGATGACAATTGCAAACACTGACTAGATTTTTTATTTAAAAATAACAGGAAAACAACTCAGAGATGAATCACACCAAAAACAAAGAACTGATGCTACAAAACTCAAAGCCCTGGGCTCAAGAAAAGTGCTTCATAAATACCTGTGAATTTCCACTTAATTGTTAGGGACAAGATAAATGGATTTTTAATCTTTAACAGTTCTCCTTTCGAATTCTATTAAAGATGTTCTGAATGCTGACTCTCTTCCTTATGTCTCTGGTATAAATAGTTTAAATAAACAGTGTAGTTAAGGATATGGGTAAAAGCATAAAACTGGAAACAAACCTTGGTCTGTGGTTTGTTGACCCATGCATCCTCCAGGACCTCATTCCTATTAAAACTTTATATGTGGGTAATACAAAGCTTAAAGCTGTACCTTTACAAATATAACAGATAATGAGGTATTATTTTCAAATGTGTGTAGAGTTTCTTCTTAATCAAATAACCTGCCTTTTTTCCAATTCATGTAAACTTCACAATCTTGTTAAAGCCATCCTCTGATATGAGATTTGGTTTAAAATGCCTGCAGCTCTACAAAAATACCTGAGAGACTGAAATATCACATTCTGTTTGGGTGCACTCAGTCACACAGTGTTATGAATAGACTATACCTTCAGTGTTGTAAAATATTCAGAGAAGTGACCTCAAACAGACTCTACTCACAAAGAGAACAGGACCTTTGCAAAATTACATGAAAAACATGGCATAAGTTTGTTTTGCTAAATCAACAAAGGAAATGAGCAAACAAGCAAGAACAACAAGGTGTATGTTGAATAAAAGATCCTCAGCTGGTCTCCCTGTGAATTTGTACTATATAATAACAAAAAGATGCGTCACATCCATTATTTCGTTTTTTCAGTGTGTACTGTGTTGATGTTTATTAAAGGTGCAAACACAAGTTGTGCTCAAATAGTCAGGTCTCCTGTTTTTTTTTTAATTTATCTCTAATCTGTGGTGTGTTAATTAAAGAATTTTCTTATACAGTTTTGTCAAAAACTTTTTGTTCTGCAAAAAAAAAAAAAAAAGCTTCAACAGCCATTTCACTGGGTTTCTACAGTGAAATTGAAAGTTAAATAACTTTCGTAACCAGTGAACCTTGAAGTGTGTAACGTTCCCAGAAGTCTCTTTCTGGTGCTCAATGGGGTGGTACTGAGACAAACTGGCATCAGCACATCCAATTTGCTTTACGCACTGATGACTTCAAGGCAATCACATTTTGGGGGGAATAGGAAACAAAAATAATTTTGTACATTTGCTTTACAGTAACAAAACTCTAAGTAGTTTTTTCCACTATTAGACAGTTAACTAGCATGATAAAGCTTACTGTACCTTGCACAACCTTTTAATGGCAGGTTAACTATACAGACCTAAACATTTTTATGCATGTTTACCTTGTCTATTTTAGTTGCAAGTTAGCCAGGTAACTTCTAAAATGGCATGCTACAACTTTACAACTTTTTTTTTTTTTTTTTTTTTTTTTTTTTTTTTTGGCCTGTCCCGTTTGGCTCTTTTGCCATCAGAATTGTTGTCTAAAGGCAAAGAAAGATGCCCAACGGATTTACTTTACCAAACTGACCATCCCAGCCTTGCCGTAATGGTCCATTTGATTCACCTTTTATTGTTTATTTTATTTTCACTTACTGAATACGGGACAGACTTGACTGGGGGAAAGAAGGGGAGAAAGAAAGAGGGAAAGAGAAACAGCTGAGAAGAGGGACGGGGGAGAAGGGCAAAAGACAAAAACCAACAGAACGGGCAGAGAAAAAAAAAATGCATATATCAATCACCTGGATCACCTGCTGAGAAAGAAAAAAGAAAGCAAGCAGAAGAGAACAAGAGTAATAGAATAAACAACATCACAATGATATATGGGAATATGACAGTAAATACTAAATGTTAAACATTATTGTGCAGCACATAAGATCAACAGAACACAGTGTGCTTTGAGGTAGGAGCCAAAAAGGGTGTAGTTTGTGGGTGTGATCACCCGTGTGTACACCTGTGAGCATGGACGCGCTTGTTTTTTGTTTTTTAAAAGGTTCCTTCATGTAATAATCTGCTAGAGGGTGTGGGGGGGCCACAGCCCCGTCCTCCAGGGCGTGAAGCAGGTGTGGAGGAGATCAAAACTCCAGACATCCAGAGGCCCCCAGAACACAAGAGACCAAGGAAGACCAACAGAGGGGCAGCTGCGCCACTGTCCCGGAAAGAGCTGAGGAGAGTCCCAGATGAGGGCTCACTCAGCAGCCGCGGAGCAGAAGCCAGGGGGAGTTGCAGTGACGCGCCCGTGAGCTCCGCCGGCAGCCAGCTGCGCCTGAGTGACCGAGCCCCAGGCCGAGAGGCCGGGGGCACCCCACCTCCGAAGTGGCCCGAGCGAGCCCCAGGCTCCAGGCCCCGATAAGCGGCCGCCAAGGAGTGAGCCGGTGTGTACCTGGACGCCCATCCCCGGACACAAAGAACCACCAACGCACCGATGTCTGAGGGGGTCCGCCACTGGCAGGGGAAGTGGTGGTAGGGGGAGATAGGCCTCCAAACCTTGGAGGGCCTGAGATGTCCCCAGAGAGGTGGCGCCTGACACCCAACCTGACATATAGACACAGACATACAGGCACACACAGATACAAACATCCATTCCCACCCTCATGCTCTCATATGCACTTACTCCACACTCAACCAACGTGGAGACAGACATAAAGAGACGTTGTACACACGATCACACTCCCCAAGCGTACTCTACAAACCGGGTCTAGGTGCCCCCGCCCCTGGAGGGGGGAACTGCACCCAGACCCAGGTGGTGTTTCCCTTTTCCCTGCGGTGGGGGGAGGCAGACCGCCCCGACTCCGCAGCAGCAGGAAGGCTCCACACTCCAGACCGCAGTCGGACGGCCAACTCCTCCTCCTAGTCCTAGCATAGAATACATACAACTTTACAACTTAATAACAGTCAAAGCTTTCCGTTTACAACTGCACATACACCTGATCAATCCCACATACCCCATTCTCAGCTTTTCAAAATAAAGATGACCTCATGTGTTTTCATGAACATTTCTAAAGTTTCCTTAAGCTTGTCCTTTTCCTAGAGTACATCTTATGCTACCTAGTTTGTTTAGCTAACTGTGTCCATATTAGGACTGGGCGATTTGCTCCATGCTCGTGTGTTTGCACCCCTATGGCATCATTGCCACGGTGAGGTTAACATAGCAATGTTAGGAAAATAGCAATTACAGTTGCACTGTCTTGCATCAAAGAAGAAAATGAAAAAAGAAACAGTGCACAAGTGAGAGAGAAACACACGTACTGGGAGGGTTTTTTTTCTCTTTTCCAGCATGAAGAGATTTTTAAAAGTTGACAGTGAACCCTTTTGAACCAGTGAACACGTGTTGCAAGTGTTGATTGTTTGTGATATTAAACTATAGGATTAAAGATTCAATTTATGATTAATGTTATATTCATTTATGCATCTACAGAGCAAATCCTACTATTCTACTTTAAAAACATGAAACGATAGAAATAGAGGTTACAAGTCTGGTTGCTTTTGTTACCTGTTGAAGATCAGGCTCTAGCTGCTGGGCTGGGGTCAGCATTGAAGCATTAATTAACTGTAGACCTTTTTTGAGCACTATTGTAGGAATGGGATGTAATAGACACATTGATGGTTTGGAGGCGGTACAGAAGTTAACTCAGAAAAATTAATTGGAGAGAAAGAGTCTAAATAATTATGAGTAGTATTGAAAGTAGCTGTACATAATGATATGTCTGTAAGATGGTTATGAATGATTTGTCTCAAATGGTTAACAATTTTAACTGAAGAACCTTTGAAATATAAATAACGACACAACTGTAACTGTAATTTAATTCCTGAATTTAGTGCAGAAACCACTTACATTTCTGTATTACTCAAAAATTCTCAAAGGGCTGCAGAGACCTTATATTATTTAAATGGATCCAAAAGCAGACAACGCGAGGCCACACAAACTTGGTTAAACCAAGGGCGAGCCGTTTATTCAGGCTGAAGAAATGAAGGTACAAAAATGGTGAAACAAAAACAAAGGACTAAACCTAAACTGGGAAAGAACTAAACTAAACAGTGAAGCATGTGGACCATAGAAAAACTAGGGACCGGGAACACATGGGAGATGACAGACATGGGTAGATGACCAGACGACCTAACAACAAATGACAGAAAACTCACACATTAAATACACAGAGAGGGAGCGAGGGGAGTGGAAACACATGGGGAACACAGCTACAGAGAAATAAATGTGAGTCCACAGGGAAACCAAACTAAACACTGAACGTGGACCATGAGACTATCAAAATAAAACAGGAAACACAGAGACTTAGACTGACACACGAGCTTGACACACGAGGAAAGGCAGAAAAGAGAGCGAGGGAACACGAGAGAGAAAGACATGAAGGGCTGGGGAATGGCTATATCTGCATTCACGTGTCAATCAAATTGGGCTACACCCCAAATGGTTTTGTTCCAAGCTCCTGAGTGTCTGTGGGCAATGCCATGTTTTTGGAGTCCACCTCAAGTTGTGTTAACTTTCAGAAGAGGCAATTAAACATAAAATCATTATTTTACTTTTATCACCCAGTCTGAAAATGTAACTGCATAAAGATGGGGAAAAAGTGACTGAGCTACTTGGATCACTTCGCAGATATAAATTGACATGACTTTAGTAGCTTCTGCAAAATGTTGTTAAACTACATGTTGATTTAAACATAGCTAACTCAAACACATCAGGAATCACTGACAACAATTAAGGTGAATTTGCTGGGCTCATTATATCTACCATTACTGTAAAGGCAGGGACTAAAATTCCAAAATGAGATGAATTGTCAAGTGGGTCATGAGAAGTTCCCAGGAAGGCAATAAAGCAACTTTTCTACGCTCACAGTCATAATCTGCTGACAGAACAAACTCTGGGATTGATGGCATCATTTGGCATAATTTCGCTTCACTGCACAGATAGAAAACAGCTGAAGAAAGGCATTATCATCCTCTTGAAATCTTCTGTACTGGATGTATTGCCAGTCTTCAACAGGAAATCTTTTTGGGAAACATCCTCCAATCATTATAGAGACAAATACATCTGATTGCCAGTCTCTGACATTTCATTTTCTCTATTTCAACACATTTTATGAATGTTTTTTAAGGATTGTCTCTTGTGTGTTGTCTTCGTATAAGAGATGTGTAATCAAGTTCATCATTGTGGTTTGGTAATAAAGTGGTCACCATGGTAACGACTAAATTGGCGCACGTAGCAATTCATCTTACTGGAAAAGTTATTTAATTTAATCCACTGTTTAGTAGAGAGCTTACCAAACAGAATTCATCACTATTACACTGCACACAACACTGTGATGGGATTTTTCATCAATATCAGAGGTAGCAAAAGCACACACATCCATCACTTTAGCAGAACTACACAATCAAAAAAATACTCTAGTGAAGAAGTTGAATCAGTAATTCAACTTTTACCAAAGTAAAAAAAAAATCCCCTTAAGGGAATAATGTGAAATGTACTGAAAGTATAAAAGTTAAAAAAAATTGTGCAAGATAACTGGTAGAAATGTTCCTCCAAAGAACAAAGTTAACTGAACCTCATTATTACTAAAAACACAGCCTGGTTGGAAGCAGGAAGTAGGCCGGGCCACGACGGTCCAATTTTATAACCAGCTGCATTCACGCTTCAACCAATAGTCAGTCTCCACTTGGAACTTACATAAGCACAAAAATCAGAGAAAATTAACAATCCCACCCTCAGGAGTGGAGGAAAACACTACACAAAATTATGACCTGGGTCATAACAAATTCTACTTCTGATAAATGTACTCAGCTTGAACATCTTTTATTTTTTTACAATGAGAGAAAAAACAAAGGGAATAGAAAAAAAACTAGGTCTATATATTGTTGCCTACAGAGTGGAAGGGCGACTTTGCCTCCACACCTAAACAGAAAAATCAGCACAGTCAGGGATTAAAGTGGGATTTGGCGAGTGAGGTAACCCTAAGGTCAGCTGAAGTGGTGGAGCAAATCAAAAAGAAAGAAAATCAATTATAAATAAGTCACAATAATTTCAATTGTGAGCACAAGTAGATTTAGTATGCAACTGTGATCGGCTCACCTGTGCTTCTTTCTAGATTTAGCCAGCTGAGTAGAACAACATACAAGCAGACGCTACATGAACTATCATGGCTTATTTCCCACCCCTCCACAGTACAGATTAAGTATAAAGGTTGAATTCAGTGAATGAATCATCCTCATGTGCTTTCATTTGAATTAATGTATATTTCCCTGTTACACTGACCATGAACTTTACAGCTGTGCTTCACCAGTCCAACATAACGCATTACTGTAAGCTTCATCACAACCCTGCAAACTACTCTCAACTGCACTTAACTAAGTATTTTCATGCAACCTTTGAATACATTTCACTAAGCTGCCCTTACCTTTACACATAATCTCTTTTCTCTTCTTCTGTCCTGTCTTTCTTACATGTTTCTCCATCGCCGAGTGGTGTTGTCTCCTGGGAAATACAACAACTGTCCATTGTAAGAGAAAGAGTTTGTGTGTTTGCTGATATTTGTTGGCCCGTTGGAAATCTTACATTACGTGACACTTAACGTGCTTGCTTCTCTCTTGAACCACTAGCGATATGCGGATCAGGATATATCAGGATCATGATTCATGAACATCTGCACCAAAAACACAATTCCAGATGTCATGGCCAACTTTAATCTCTGAGTATGGTACAATAAATGAGGCATAGATTATCTGTTTTTGCCTTTATTCTTTCATTGTGTATGATAAGCTCCAGTGATGGATACTCCAATAGGATTATCTTTTATCTGTTATAATTCCCTCCATTTAGGTTCAAATCGGAAGTCACTAAGTAATGGTAAATAATAAATCACGTCAAAAATCTTAAACCTGAGGTAGCAAGCCTTTTTTGAAAATGTGAGGATTAGAAAAAGATATGTGTGTAATAATGTAGAGAGTAAAAGTTATCAAAAAAATAAGTACCAAGTACAGATACATGAAGTACTGTGCAGTAACACAGTTACAGCGCAGTATTTGTGCTTGTTAACGTCCCATCTTTGATCAATATAGTACATGAGAACTGCTGAGCCATTACAATGCAATGATAAGACATACCACAGCTGGAGGGGTGGAGGGATGAAGAAGGAGGAAGTGCTGTCTTTATCTTCTATATAAGGCTCTGATAAAAAGCTAGCTGGATTTTTTAACTTGGTGCAAAGCTCCTCTTCTAAGAAGAATTAGTAGTAGTCTAATTAACGTTTTGTTTTCAATTCTGTCAATTTGATAGAAAACAAATCCTTTCTGTCTGTGTGGTCAGATCACATTTGTTTGTCTTGTGTAAACTTTTATTATAAGGGAGTCTTTTGTGCTTTCTTTCAGACCACGGACTAAGAAAAGCTTTTTTCCTTCCTTAAAAAATGTGGAATAAAGCAGGCACTCTTCAGTCTCCCCTGTCTCCTCTCCGTCTCTCAACATCTTTAAAGCTGTTATCAAAAGTCCTTCTGTCTCATCTCTGCTAATATAAACCACAGGGGAAAAGCTTATAACTGCTCCCACAGCAGCACATCACACACGTACCACATTCGAGGAGTCAAGTGCTGTATGTGCTGTTATCCAGGTTAAATTCACATGATCATGTGTTTGGCGTTATGAGGTTACAGTTGAACTATTTATTGAAACATTTCTAATACAATTGTTTCTAAAACAAATTTCTGATCCAAGACTTACTTATCTTGAGGGGTGGGTGTAAAAACTGATTCAAAAGCAAGACACATAGTCATTGCAATATTCTGTATTACTGTATTACTGGATGAAAAGGGTTGTAGCTCATTTTGAATTTCAATTTATTTCTTTAATAACTATCTAAGCATGTCACCTATTAACATAACAATAAAGATCCAAGACTGGTTAAAAGGTTTATACTCTACGGACAATGCAAGTGTGATTAAAAAAAAAAAAAGAAAAAAAGTGAATTGAAGCATTAAGGCTTTAAGTGTTTTATTTTTTTTTTTACCATTGGCCCACTGACTGGCCCACTGACTGGCCCAAGTGTGCTTTAAATGACTGTAAATCATGGTTTTAGACAGAAGAAGAGAACACAAGCTTTAGTGCTTGATAGTTGATAGATAGTGCTGTCTCAACATTGACAGAAAAATCACCTCCACCTTTTACCATGTGCACTTCACGTTCTCATTATTCCTCAACCATTTTCGGCTACAGAAAAAATCAGTTTGGCATTTATTATTGCCTTTTGTTTTCAGGACTGCAATATTAGATTAATTTGGGAAAATAACAATGCATCAGTGAGCTGGAAAGCTAAAGTATTGATGAACTGCTGTAAATGTATCAAGAGCTCAGCATGTTCCAGACATGCTAGCAGGTTTAGCTGATAGCTTTGAAGCTACAAGCCAGAAACCACGGTATCCTTCAGCTCATGGAAACACTTTTCAGAGATTAACTTGTTAATCTTGTTGATCTAATTCTAATCAACATTAGAATTGTATGTTTAATTGGAAAATTAAGAGGACTCCCACATGTAAAATTCAAATAGAACACAAAAGACTGGGACTAAATATCTGGCTAATCAGATAAAAAGGCTACAGTTTGCTAGTACTGAGTATATAGATTGGATTTTATACTTAAGTGGTCTCAGTCTAGATTTGCCCAAGTCCAGAGTGAGGGGTGCATCAGGGTAAGAGGGACAGAAGAAGTAATGCCCCCGTCAAGCTTAGAGCCTAACATACATATTGCAGTATCTAATCCTATCAAATGTGGGAATAGTGTTATGATCTAGATTGCTTCAGTTAGTTTGATCTAGGTTTAGTAATGTTATACACCTAAATAATGAGGTCAGATGACTCTCCCATCATCAATACCCAGGTGAAAATGAATCCAATATTGGATGGAAATAAATGTTGTGATATTAGACTATGTGATTTCTATTTATTTATTTATGGATTTTTGGACAGTTTAGTTTTTAAGAGGCTCGGTTTCGGAAACACTGCCATTGCAGTTGGCATGTCCTACATATTTGCCTATATGTGGGCAGCTTTTTCAGAACAAGGAAAATTTTTCAAGAAATTCAGGGTTTGTTGCTTGTAAGTTATGTTGCTCTTTTTTTCCCACTTTAATCACATGCTGCTTCAAACCTTTGCTTTTCAAGGGAGAGGTGTTAAAGTAACAACCTGGAAGCCAAACACACTCTCTCTTCCCCTTTGATTTCCCTCCTACAGAACATACAACACATACCTCTAAATCACATAATACCCACTCACAAAATCCAGTTACTTCTCAGCAAAAACAGATCAGGGCTTCCTCCACACAGACATGGCTGTCAACGATAGATGATGAAATGTGTTTTGTTAAATATGTGCCTTTGTGTGCATGCAGATTCATCATCAAAACCCTGCAGGGCCGCATACACCAGAAGTGGGCTCACATAGCTAGGCGATACACAAAGACCTCTCAACAGTTTCAATTTGAGGAATGTGATATTTACTCCAGTATTTCTAAGTTCTGTGAACTCAGTGTTACATGCTGCTGAATTTTAAGTCAGAATACTGTGTATGATTTGCAATAGCATTGTGGCACACCCAAAATGCATGGCCACTTTTGTGTTAATCATTTCATTTAATTGATTTAATTTGTTTATCAGTTATTTTCCGTGGCTATTAATATTCAAAATGACTTTGGTAACATGACCAATTTAACCAGTATATTATTTTGTCACATGAACTGTATAGAAGGTACAAAAAAATGGAGCAAGACCTCAGGTGGAACTATTATTTCAAGGCAGGTGCAACCCAGTTGCTTTAGGGGGATGGACTTCCGCCCACTATGCAGATGCATCTGAGAGGCAAACCGAGTGCACTGTTTTCATTGCTCCTGAACTTTACCTGTATTTGCAGGTTAGTACCTGGTAAAAAAAAAATACTACCACTATTTGTTACAAAGCAATGTTTTATCTCCATGCTAAGTTGTAAAGAAGTAAGACAGTACCTGTAACACTTATGGGCACAGCCGCACATTTGACCCGCATCAGTCTGAGACAGCGGGGTCAGGCTGCGCAGGCCGCTAGCAGAAACGTCGCGGTAATATTTTGTTATTGTGGGTCGTAGCGCCCAGAGCATTGTTTTGTAGGAAGGTCATTCATATAGATTTATTTTCTTTTCATTATGAAGGTTGGTACTCCTGCACACTTTACAATTTTACATAAAGTTTATGATACAAAGATGTTTTATTGTTAAAGTGTCATTGAGGTTTGAAAAGTATAAAGCTGTTTAATATGTGAGTGTTAATGACATGTGAAATAGAAAGAAGTTGCCCATGTTATGCAAAAGTGAGTTTCATCTTCAGTGTGCTGTAAATGATGTGTGTTTATTTTTGCTCAATTTCAGTATTCAGAACCGGTACAGTTGTTCACTTTAATTGCAACCAGATAAGAGTGTGATTTGCTTTAAATACAGTTGTATATTGCTGTAAATTCATTGTAGATTACAGTGGCTTTCAATTGCTTAAGCAAGAGCATGTGTGTACTTTTGTTTTGCTTTGACTCAGCGATCACATGAAGCACATGTAAAATAGTGGAAAGTGTCGAGTGTGAATCCATTTATTTTTCTACTTGTGACTTTGGAAAAATGGACAGATATGGACACTGGGACTGAAAGAGTCATGCACACATGGATATTGTTAATGCTGTTCATGTTTATTGAAACTTGAATAAGAGATGCAATCTGAGAGGCAAACCGAGTGCACTGTCTTCATTGCTCTTGAACTTTACCTGTATTTGCAGGGATTTCTTCTTTGTTATTGTGGCACCATTCCTGGGGCCCGTAACAGCATAATCAACTATAATAATGAAGTTTCTTATCAGTGTACCGGTTAGAAGTTAGAAGTTACATTTGAAAATATAGTTTTATAGTTTTCCACAAGGTACATTTATAGATTCACAGTGCACGACTTTTACCGTCTACACTTTTAGTTAAACAAAAAATTGGTATTAGTAACAGCAGTTACAGCGTTACAGCATGCAACATTATCTTTGTTCTAAGGCCTGTCCTTCTACAGGGTGGTTACCCTACAGACAAAGCCTGTGGGCCTTTGCACTGATGTTCTGAAACTGGATGTGACAAGGAAAGGTTGGATTTGACTGTGTGCTACATCCTTGTCTAATGCGAGATGTTACCCAATAAGCATATTATTACAAAATCTTTTTGTCTGACACTTAGTCCCTTGTTTGGGTGAAGAATATGTAATCAGTTCTGTTTACCTATCTGTCTGTACGTCTGTTTGTTAGCAGTCTTGCGTTCAGTTTTCAAGATATCATGTTAAAATAATGTGTGATGGCAGATCCCAATAACAGCTTGAGCTGATTTATTTTGCTAAAAGTCACACCAAAAGTGAAACTCTGTAAAAACTTTATAGCTCCCACAACTGTTTTTATGGATCATCATGAAACTTCACAACAACATACTAACCCTACTAGGACATGAGTACCTCGGTTGGCTAATGATTTGACCTTGACCTATATTGTTGGTGCCGAAGGTCAAAGTTGACCTTGAAAAAAACTTTCTAGTATCAAGTCATATATCATATGTAAGGGCATGGAGAGAGCTGTACAACAAAATTTTAATTTTTCCAATACGACACCCTACAGCGTCATAAAGTTTCATAAAATCACACATTACATACAAGTCAAGTTGTCAAGTTTTTACAGTTTATAGAAGCCAATCCTCCAACCATTTGGGTAAAAATAATAAAATACATCACTAATATTTAATACATACACGGTCATAGGCAAAAGGTCTGACATAAAAGGTTATAAAAGCAGGCCGACCTCAGCGTGTTGCAATAAAAACAACATAAAACATCAAAGTTTTAGGAAAGGCCGTACCCTTCGGTGGGCGTTCCACTCTCTGAGTGCTTCTGTTACAACAATGACTCAGTCGCTTACTTAATATGATCTAAAATGAATGTCTGACTTCAGTGCAGAAGACCATTCTTTCATCAAATTCTTGTATTAAGGTAGAGATTGTCCACAGAGAATTATGCAGATGGTCAGCACATATAAGGTGTGTTGTAGAAAACTGTCTTAGGAACAAAGCACCGCTGGCAAAGTCTCCATTTATAACAACTTCTGAGCTAACAAGCTTTCCTCGATCCTACGCTGTCTTCCTTGAGATAAGGTTATTTCTACTCTTTATCAACAGCTCTTCCTTCTGACCTTCATGTTTCTGCATGCAAAGTAGACACTAGATAGGCAGCTTCACAGAATAGGTTCTGAGGCCACCAGCAGAGTCCATTCATCACTTCACACAGTAGGGGTTCTAGACTTGACACCTCAGGACATTCAAAAGGAAGTTCTAACATAAAACTCCTTCTAACACTATCTTAAATAATAAATATCACCCAAAAACTGACTTCTACTGTATGTCATGTTTTGTGCTTTTTGACAACAAAATGGTAACTATAAAGTAAGATAACTGTAACACTACCAATGCACTTACTTTAGTTTAATAACGATCTGCATAAGAATGCAATTTGTTTCGATTTTTTCCTTCTTTTATTTGGGCCTGCCAGCTGGAAATGTTACTGATGAAGCAGAGGAGGAGGAGGAGGAGGAGGCCTGACAGCTCAGCTGGTAGCAGTTTCTTAGTTAAAGTGCAAGACAAGTGCGAAGTAAACTTAAAAAAACAGATATTATGAGTGCTCCTGCTGCTGACACTGCTGGGGCATCATGAAAACTTCTCTGGTTTGACATGTTGTTGTGAATAACTCAACAACACATGAAATGTCATGCTGGCTCCACAGGTTCTCCCCTCTACAGAACAGAGGATTTGACTACCAAGAGTTTTCTTGAAATCACTCATCAAATCTTGTGCTTTGATATCAGAAAACAAGTTAACCTGTCAAAAATCAGCTGAGGAATCCTAAAAACATAACGGGGAAATATTCACACCATGTAGTTGCAAAACAACACACATAACAAATAATGACACACTGTCTTATGACACATTGCATGTGTCAATGCATTGATAACAAATACAAGCTACTATTTACTATTTATTTACATCATATTTATTCTGACTTTACCTCAATAATGTATAGGAATTTTTTTTATTTATGTATTAATCACTTTATTTTATTGTATAATGCCTTGGTGCCACTGGATTTAAACATGTTCCACACTCATACTATAAGACAAATGGTGGGGGTCTAGTAAGGAAGTTGGGGGAAGCAGACAACTCCACAGGAAGAGTTTTTTGTCTCTTCGAGGACTCTGGGAGGTAGCAAGGGAGTGTGAACCTTAAGGTGTGAAACAGCTGTGTACTGCCTTTTGTTCCTAGAGAAGGTATTTAACTGAGAGCAATGCTAGGCTCAGTGAGACTCTGCTGACCGTCTGCCCCGCGGTCATGTAGGCTCTCCACAAGCTTGGTTGTCTGTTCTTTGTGTGTTTTGATTAAAGAATGTTAGCTACTACTCACCGCTCGTCTGCAGGCTTTATTTAAATGGAAAACTTCCACAACAATACCAGGGATTTATCTGTGCACAACTAACTGAGGCTTTTGCCAATGCAATGTTGTATCACATATGCGCAATTTCTGGGGAATGGGGCTGAAAAATAAATGTGATCTCAAAAGAAAATGTTGACAATTTTTATGCGAATGGCTGTAATGAAATTGGATTAGCTCTCAGTGAAATCTGAGCATGTCTGCTTCTGTATGCACATGCTGTACCCACATAGAACACATAAACACATCTTTCAGCAGCACCCTTTGTTGTTTTTACTTAGAAAGACCCACAAAAACTAACCATTCATTTTATTCTCTTGGAAGCATCTTTTTCTCATTGAACAATTTTGTATTTTCACTCAGGTGCAGCACAAATTAGGTTTGTTGTTCCTATTAAAATCATTTAGAAAACGGATTTCAGAACTTATGCTAGCGGTGCAAAGTGAGGGCAGCTGTAAATATTTAAAGACCCTTGCCTGCTGTAACTTGTGCACCATAAGCCAATAGACCGCTAAATGAAATCTATACCAGCCTCTCCTACTCCGTTAAAAACTATTTTATCTTCTTTTGGGTTGGGTTGTTATTCACTTTCCCCACTCAAGTCAGTCAATACACTGTTTGAAAGCTTCCAGGCCGTCTTCTACTTCAGGGCAGCAAAATGTATCTTCCCTGTGAATATATTTTGTAAAAACAGCCAGACATCAGTTGACTTTGAGGACTAATTAGATCATTTCATGTTGGTATTCCTGCATAGAGCTTAGCGGTTTGATTAAATGGTTAATCGGACCACTAACCTACAGTGGTGGTGTTCTGATCCCAGTTAGACGCTGCAGAGCATCTCCTCCTCTCTTCTGGTGCTGGTTGAGTAAAAGTTTTTCAAAAACATCTCAAAGCCATTTATTTTAAGATAACTGCTTGAATAATACAAAATGTACACTCAGTGGACATATTATGGGATACCCCTTCTGATCCTGTGAACCTGTGATCCCTGTCTGCTTCAAGGCATGGTCTTCTGCATACCTCAGTTGTAACAACTGATTATTTCAGTTTCCCTTGCCTTCTTATTGGTTCAAAGCACCCTAGCTATTCTCCTTTGACCTCTGATTTCTGCAAGTCATTTTCACCCTGAGAATTTCAGCTTACTGAATGTTTCTTTCTGAATCTTTTTTTGGGCCGTTCTCTATGAACCCTAGAGATGGTTGCAATGTAAAATCCCAGTAGATCAACAGTGTCAATGTTACAGTGTTACTGAATTTAGTACAGTAATATGTTACAGCATGTAATTACATTACAGTTGGAATTGTGTTACTACTTGGATTGTAACGGTTTTTCAGTTATCTGCACGCTGAGTGGATCGAATGAAGAACGATATCAAACAAGAATGCTTTTTTCTTCCTGCGCACTTCCACTGCAATTATGTGACAATGCATTACAGGTCATTTTAAGAAGTAGTGACAATGTACTGTAAGAAATTAGTTTCTCCAGTGAGTAATTAAGTTACATAATGTATTACTTTTAAGAAAAGTAATGAGTAATGTGCAATACGTTACTTTACTATATTGCTAGTTGTTTTGCACTTTGATTGACTGATTGGATATTTTTGTTAACATGTACAGTGTTTACAGCGTAAGCTAACATCTTAAAGAAACTCTTGTGAGTTATTAAAGTCCAGAAGTTTATAATTTATGGGAAACTTGTTCATCACTGACACTAAACAGATGCCACCTGCACATTTAATAACAAGATTGGACACAGAAAAGGGGCATAAGAGTTAATCATGCATTCAAATTTGATGTTTGAGCAGGGATAAATGAGAAAAAAAACATCTACAAGAGAATAAAAATATTAAAATATCAAATGCCATAAATACTTGGATTCAGTGTGTTAAAGTCCTCTCTTTTTTCCTTTAAAAAAAATATTCCAACATAAAGGATTTCATTCCTTCATACCATATATTAATATTATATTTTTACTGTAGATATATTTAGAGACCCCTCCCACACACAGCACATTCATTTTATTTTTATTTCTCCTATAACACATTTGTGGTACAATTCCACATTAGTTCGAACAGTATTTCCCCATTTAATCACATGCAAATTTGCAATCACAGTGTTATAATTGCTGGAGGAAACTGATTTACAAGCAGAACTCAGATGCAGATGCACTTTTTAAGAGCTTTTATTTTTAGCAGGATTCATAAGCAGAGAAACTGTTAAGTTAAAGGCAGGTAAGGTGTTTCTTTTTTTCAGCACCAGGACTGAGCAGGAGGCCACCAGAGAGCTGCCAGAGAGGAGAGGACTGGAGGAATTGGCAGCTAAGAGCTGAGTTAGAATTGTTAGGCTTGACTTCAAACTTTAGTAATGTTTTACTTGTGATTGTCATGTGGGGGAAGCAGTCAAAGGTTCCAGAAAGCAATGCTGGTGGAGAGTGGGGCAGGCATTTGAGCGTTCCAGGAGAGTTTGAATGAGAAGAGGAGATCACCTTGGCTTCTGGGAAAGTCGTATCATAATAGGTTAACAGCGAGAGATCCTTGAGAGCAAATGGAGTCCAGCCAAAGAGAGAACTAGGAGCAGAGACAACAAAATGGAGGGAAGTAACAGAATGTCCAAGTAAACCTCACTCATGAGTTGAGAGCCAGGTTACCACTGCAATGACAACAAGCAAAAACCCGGCAAAGAATGAAGCGCTCAGCTGGTCTTTTATCCACAGAAGATAATAAGCGGATGAGAGACGTGTGCTGGCTGGCCTGAGGGCAGGAACTCCCCACCCCAGGGTGGGATTAAGCACCAAAGCTTGCACCTACTCCATCTGAGAGCAACAGAGAAAGCAAGAGAACAGGGAGAGCACAAAGAAGAAGAAAAGGAGCAGGCCTGCCGGGACCACGGCATACTAATTAATAACTCCCTTAAAACAATATAATTCCACAGCTGTATAAAATATTGCTGCTGCTCTTCATGGTCAAATTTGAAAGCAGCAGCCTTAACAAGATGCTATGCTTCATTTATTCTTAAGCAGAAATTGCACTACTTGATCATAATTTTAACTTTGTTTGCAGGTATGTCGTCGAGTGTTTCAATAATTTGCAACTATGATTGGCCGACAGCATCAGTTTCTGCGTGATATTAAGAGGAGGGACACAAGGAAACTTTAATTTGCAGCTATGTTACAAAATCTCAGGGTGAAATTGTAAATTTTGCAGCCCATCCATCCTAATGTCATTCCGCTCTGTCAGCCACTTCAGTGTGAAGGTGGTTATCACCAATAATGTGCCTTTGTGTGTTGACAATTCACGAGATGTCCCATCAATGGAAATGAAAAGGATGACTGATCTCGAGTAATAACTAACCTTTCACAGATTGATGGTGCCGATATCAGTGTGTCATGGAGTGGAAAAGCAAATTATGACTCTCAGCATATTGTGGGAAATTGGTGAATCTGCACCTGATGTGAGTGTCGTATGATGATGACAGTGGGAACCCAGTCTGAAACGAGATGGCTGTTACAATTCTGGTTAGCAATGCTACCTTCACACTTTAACAGCTTCACTTCCATGCTAATGGAATAAGTGTTGGATGTGTGGAATATTCTGCATTAATTTAACTCTGTGCCACAGCTTGTCTATAAGCAGTGGCAGTTTCACTAATGGAGGAACAGCTCAGAGAGTAAAATTGGATCTGCAGTTTATCCGAACAGCACGATCCCAGAAATGTCCCCTTCCCTGCCAAAAAAAATTAATTAAATAAATCTTTCATCTTTTCAGTTGCAAACCACAACAGCGGGGTATGGTGCTAGATGTCTCACAAAAAAAATAAGAAAAAAATACCACATTCATAATATAAATGTATGCCAACAGGGCTCTTTGGATATTGAGTATCTATATTATGGTTCATGGGGTTATGTGTGCAGTATATATGAAATATTTAAAACATAACCACACTACTATTTGAGGAATCAAGAGTGAGAAAACTGGACTTCTTGGATTGGTAAAAAGGCTGACAGGTCACATTTTAATTGTGTTTTCCAACTGTAACAAGTTTATATATGTAGAATGAGAGTCAGCTCAACCTAAACTTGATGATCTTTCATTGGAAGCTTGAATAGTAAATGGAATTACAGGGAATGAACTCCTTGTTCCTTCCAAACACCCATTACTAGGAGTCTGGGCTGTAGGCATAATGACTAGAAATACTCAACAAACTTGATTATTTTGGGCTCACTCTTGCCACAAACCCACCACTCGCTTATAGGAAACGGCAGTAAAAATTATTTTTCCACCTGAGGGAACGGAATCATCTGCTCCTGCATACTGGGGCCATAATCAAAATAAGATCACACTACTCATTTTCACATGTTATGGTAGATGGGCTTTACTCCACACACACAGCTGTGTATACTCACTTAATACAATGTAGCTGCAGAACGTGCAACTACTGAAATATCTGAATTTCTGGCTCAGACATTACCGTAATCCTTATGAGTTATTTATTTTGCAAATGTTGTTTCAGAGACTGAGGATAAGAAGAGAATGAGAAAAACCTGAACAACATGTCTGCACTAAAATTTTTAATTTGTGCTATTCCTGTTTACAAGACACATACATATCAATTACACACCGTTGGTGTTCATAATGCAGCATATAGTTGTTGCACACAATGGCTGATTATACAATACTGCAGGTCATGAAAATGCAATCACCATTCTCTACACACAGCAGGTAACTCAATGCAGAAATTCCTAATTGGCTGAAAACAGAATGTATTTGAATTTCAACAATGTATTTGCATTAAATTTTAAAGTCAATGCCTCATTTAGACACAAGTTAGTCACTAAAATTTGGTTAGTATCCAGTCTGTGAACATTCCTCCTGACAGGAAAACCTACACTGTTAATTTACAGTCATGAGGGAGTGGAAAACCTGCTGTAAAGAAAGTGGCCTAGAATTAATTGGCATCCAACATGTTGCTAAGCAGCTGTAGGTGTGTTAGCAGGCACTAGTGCAGGCAGCAGATGTGGACTGGGATTCACTCAGGCAGCAGCTGCTCTAATCCCTGAATTTATGGGGTGACCTTTCTTTCCTCTGCAATCATTTCAAAGTCAAAATCAAACATGCATATTTCCAGAACGTTTTTTTTTTTTTTTTTTTAACTTTAGTTGACCTGTTTAAACTAAAATTCACCCAATACAGCATTTAATTAAAAAACACTAAGGATGTAACCTGCATTTTATGTTAGTGTCTCTACAAAGAGGAATAGTCCAGCCTATGCTGTAGGTTGTGATACCTGTTTAAAAATAATAAAAATGTAAATAAATTAACTTTATATCCAGTTTCGCAAAAGTTGAATAGAAAAAGCCAGGCAGATGGCCCTAACCTAGCCCTCCAAGCTGGAGGTGGGCATAGAGTTATCACCCCCATCATGTAAAGAACATCCATTTGCTACATAAACATTGATTCCTGCAACCAACCCAACCCATGATCTATTTCAGAAAAACCAGGCTTTCCAGTATTTGGTATCCCAGTTTAACTATTTGCAAGTATGTTTTAAAATATTTGAACAGCTTCTGATCTATGAACAGATGCATGAACTGTTGTTAAAATGTCCTGGGCTGTGTTAGTTCTTTTAGATAGTCTTAATCATGCCTGCAAGGTAGCCAAAGATGTATTAATGGTTTCTCAATCTAAAATAAAAGCTTACTTTGGTAAAGATGCTATTAAAATAAGTGTTTTAATGTTTGCAATAGACTCATATTAACCTAAACCCTGCAAAATGTGAGTTTGCCAAAGCTATCTTGACTTACTTAGGCAAATACGTTGGTCAGGGTAAAGTACATCCAGTTAAGATAACTGCTACTGTAGAGTTCCCTATTCCTGCAACTGTACCAAACATGAAATATCTTGTTCTCGTTGTCTGAAAGGCTATTATAGAATTTTCAGTCACACCTGAAAAGTGTCATGCTGAGCTGTATGTGGCAGGTAGAGTTGCGAACCCAATATGTAGACTCACAGGCAGTACTGCACTCGAAACAGTTTTATTGCTAAGCTTGCAGAAAACAAGTTAACTGAGCATGAACTATGAACTAAGCAGAAACCTGGAAATTGAAGCGGACTGCAGAATGATGCAGGGAATTTCTAAACAGACACGACACACAGCTGGAAAACAACACAGTGAGATTGTAATACTGGACAGGAGATGCAGACATTATATGCACAAGAGGGAATCAGGGCAGAGAGGAAACACCTGGGGAACATGGCTGGACATAATCTAACTGACAGGGGGGAAGCAAAATTGAACATGATGCACACAGGATGAGAGACTGTCAGAATAAAACAGGAAATACGGGAAACACACACTGAGTCTCAGACTGACTAAATACAGAGAACAAGGGTGAGAGCAAGGAGAACAGAAAGGCAAATAAGCATGGAGACAAGACTGACATCACATGGCATCTACTGACATAGATAACACTGAAAACTAGACACTACAAAATCCTCTAACCTAAACTTACTTAATGTAAATGAAACCAAGAAAAGAATTGAGTATTCAACCATTATAAAGTCCAGAAGCCCAGAACCACTGGGTAAACCAAAAAGACGTCCAAGAGTCCAAGCAGGCTGTTCAAACTATAAAAGTTCTCCTTTGTAATTCCCCAGTGCTAGTTACAGTGTTTCCCACACAATTCAAGTTGGATGTTGATGCTTGTGGTACTGGAGTCGGTGCTGTTTTGCAACAGGAAGATTCCTCTGGCATTGAGCACCCACAATGAAAAAGGAGGTCCTCATCATGCTCTCGGTCCTTCAGCATTTTGAGGCTTATGTAAGTTCAATTCCACAGCCAGTGACAGTAGATAGATCACAACCCCTTATATATCAGATCAGTATAACTCCAATAAATGACTATTGTGCAGGGCTCTCATACCCTAAACAATATAGAAATCTATTGCAAAGAGGGTCACGACAGTACTGTGGCCGATGCCCTTTCACATATGGCTTAGGATGACACTGGTATGGCTATTAATCTTAAGGGGCAGGGTGTTACATGTAACTCTCACTGCAGTTGTCTCCTAGTTTATGTGTGGGTATGGATTTCATTTGTGTCTGGAAGTTCTATGTTTTTCCCCCTGTTGACAGACACAGAACACCTCCTCAGTTTACAAGCTCTCTGGTTCTCTTTCCCTCTCTCACCACCAAGAATTCATATTGGACCCTATATTATTAATTTTTTTTTAAATAAAAGATGTTAATTGTGTTCCTCCTTGATACATGAAAAGATAATCTGCTTTTTTTTCTTCTTTTTTTACGTTAATCCAGAAGTTCTGAAAATGTAGGTAACATTAAAAAACGAATACAATGAAAATTTGGGGCATTAACCTGGTTTTTACATGCTGCTCATTGTCAATTTCTGTGACCAAGAACACCATCCTTGGGACATAAAATGTCAAAACATGTAACAAAGTTTGGCTGCTAGCCTGTTCTTGACCTCACTTCCACTCTTGCACATTCTCAGATCAATGTGACATTATTGCTCCAATCATTTTCTTGTCCACCTTCTCTGAGCCAATCAGCCTTCATTCTGTGGACTTCTATACCCTTAGGGTAAAGAAGCTAAAAGAAAAAAGAAAACAACCTCTTAACACTGAGGGGAAATCTTGTCAGATCTCAAGTTTTCATTCTAATTCAAATATCTGATGGAGCTGAAAGCAAAGACAAGGTGGATTGTGACTGATTTGTTTTGATCTTGAATGAGGTAATTACATCTTACGCCCTCGTGCCTCGATTTCCAGGTTGAATGGGTCACCTACCATCTGCTTACACTCAGAAGACTCTCTGCAAAGAACAAAACCTCCTGTTTTGGGAGACAGTGATGCACACTTAGCCAAAAAAAGAAGAAATGTGGGCCAACTGAGGTGTTTTGAATTTCTAAGTCACTGTCTGTGTTAGGTTCAGATTTAACACATTGTGCAGCAACAACATTGCTATTTTAGATATATTTAATTATTTCGTGTGTTTTCATGTGTCTCTGTGTGTCTACAGGAACCCACTTTGGATTCCCTGTTTTATCTGCAGTCACTCTATCATTGCTTCTGGCTAAATATTAAGCACACCTTGACTTTATGGTTCTGTCAGCTTATATTTTAGAATGCAGAGTGAGTGAAGCAAGTTTTTTTGCTTTTTGCTTTTTTATATAGCTGCTTCAATGTGCTACTATTGAAATTAAGGGGTGGATGGTGGGAAAAAATGTGTAACATTTAAAAAGGAATAAGAACCCACATTCACTCAGATTTGTCGAAAGAAGATAGCGATTGTAAAACTTCCTCAGGAATGTAAAACTTTGAAGTTGAGACTTAAATTATGGCTTACTTAAGTCCCAAAATAAAGACGAAAAGAAATGAATAAATTGAAAATTTTAAAAAAGAAAAGAAATTATGCATTAATGTCCCTACTGCACTCTATCACATTCAAATCAAATATATGTAACATTCCTCTGTGAAGCATCTGCAAAGCAGCTATTGCACAGTTTGGAGACCTAAACCCCAAAAAAGTGTCTTTAACAATATTGGGATGCTATCAGGGGGGAAAAAAGAGAAGCAGCCTCTAAAATGAGATTATCCCCACCCAAACATTATTATGCATAAGTCCATTATCTTGTTACAGCCACACAGAAAGCAGCGCTGCACATTAACATTCACCAAATACAGTAGGAATGAGAAGCACAGACATAAATCTTTTGAGGACCTGAATAACAAAAGGTTAGCAAATCAAGGTAATCTGTACTATACTGAAGAAGGGGCTCAGGAGAAAAATAAGATTCATGTATTTAAGCCTGGCAATGAATTCTAACTCTTGACATTTAAGACTTTCCTGAAAGGTAATATTTACTACTCAAGAGCTTTCCTGTGCTGCAATACGTTGTTTGCTGGATCTGAATGGTTTTCTGCACAGAATACATCAAGGTGAATACATCAGTCTCTCCAATCAATCAAGGGAGCTTTGTGATATTTTTAAAAACACATTTAATGTAGCTTTAGACTATAACTTCTCTGTCTATACAAAAAAAATGGCTCTGCTCTGAGGCCCTCCTGAATGACCAAGCACCTCACCCTATTTTCAAAGTTAACCCCAGACTTTCTTTGGGTACTGACCAAAAGACTAAAAAGTCATGGATACAAGCAGAGTTCATGGCCATAGGTGAAGGTAGGACTAGATATTGTGTGGTAAATCTACAACATCCCTTTCATGCTCAGCTCTCTCTTCCACACAACAAATCAGTACAGTGTCTGGAGAACCTGTGAGTCAGTCTCACACTCCCTCCTGCCATAACTCATAAATAAGATCCTGAGGTACTTGAACTCCACCACTACCTCTGTTATAATCACCAGTGTGTGAATGTGTGTGTGAATGGGTGGATGACTGGATATGTAAAGCGCTTTGGGGTCCTTAGGGACTAGTAAAGCGCTATATAAACACAGGCCATTTACCATATAATGTATAATATACTCCTGTAGTACCCACTACATTTGATCGGATTTAAAAACCAATCCTAACATAGTGGATTTTCTACAAGGAGAGCACAACTGAGGGAGACGGAGACAAAGCTGTCTTGGTCAGTGACCTATTTGGAAAAGAGGACTTTCAGGCTTTAAGACTTTTGGTGGTCTTTGTGAGACACAGAAAAGGTGAACATATGGTAGTTGTGATACATGAAACAAGAGCTGTGATGGTGTGGAGAGGCTTTACTGGGGACAATGTTAGAATTTTTTCAGAAACCAAGACAATGGGCGTGGGCTGTGAAAGCTTATTGATACCTGTGGGGACTGAAAGCTGATCCATGTGGTCTGAACATGTTTTCTCTCACATATCATGTACCTGGGTCACACCTGGCACCAAGATGCATTATGGGAAGAAGGCAAACCAGCAGAGTCAGTGTGATGCTTTTGGGCAATGTTCTGCTGGTCCTGCCATCCATGTGGATGTTATTTCAACATCCAACATCCTAAACATTGTTGCTGACCATGTACACCCTTTCATGGAAACTGTATTCCCTGATTTATATGGTCTGTTTCAGCAGGCTGTGCCACAAAGCCAGTCCAACTGAGCATCCATGGGATGAGCTGGACAAACAAGTCCAATCCACCTGGCAATTTACAGGACTTAAAGAAAGCTGTTGCTAACATCTTGGTGCGAGATACTGCGCCACACCATCAGAGCTCTAGTGGCCTTGATGTGTAAGGGCTGTTTTGGCCAACACGACATTAGGCAGGTGGACATAATGTTATTCCTGACCGGTTGAGTTTGTTCAAGACTGCTGGAAAGTTTCCAGATTAAGACCTTTGAGAGTGGCTTGAAGACAGACTTCAAAAAAGTTGTAAACCTGTTCTGCAAAATGCAACTTTTTGTGTGACAGCTCAGACTGAAATTATGCATCAGAAAAGATGCCCTCTTCTTTTTCTTTCTTATTTTCTGTGCTACTTGCACTTTCATGACGCAGTCCTACAATTTTGATAGAATTGAGATTTCTGTTCCCCACGTTTAAACATCAACAGTCTCTTCATGTCCAGTCTAAAACCACTTTAGAACCCAAACTTCTAACGTCTTTAAACATTCACTGAATGCTGATTGAACGTTAACCATACAGCTCTGCTGAAGATTACCTCAAAGTGCCAGAAGGTATTTTTGAACTGATGAAAATGTCTACTGCCCCAAACTGGTTATTAAATTCAACCCCTAGACCAGCTTGTGAATGTTTTTTATTCTTTGCATTGTTCCTGAGTGCCTGAAGATTGAATATTTTAAGTCCTCATTTCGTTGCAAGCACTACTATTATTCATGATTATGACTAACCTTTTGAATATAGAACATTTTTTGACTGTCTAGATTCACTGGCCTTTCTTAAATACATCAAGTCATGCACAATCAGTCTCTTTAATGAGTCCATTTGATTCCAAAGTGTCTTCAAAGCGTCTGTGATAGAACTACACTGCAAGGTAGGGAAGTGTCCGTGAACAGACTGGCCTTTAATTAAATGCACTGACTTCAAGCAGCAACTGCTAATTTTGCTCTTAAATCCACATATAGGAAAATATCATGAGCTCTCCAATCAATAAACATCCCACTCACTGCAGCGAACGGGAATACCAGGCAGGCAAACTATTCTAAGTCAGCACTTGTGCCAAATGGAGCACAAGCACACAGTTAAACACAAAAAAAGTGCAGCTTGAAGTTGAGCCACGACAAAACTCTATTAATTCACACTCCATTTAGTAAATGTTATAGTTTGCATCTCTCAGTCTGAGCCCCTGTAGGAGAGGTTGGAGCTGAAACAAAGGGCTGTAAAGTTGAGGTCTCCCTCAAAGATGAGCTAAAGGTCAGAGATTACCTTGGAAATGAAAGCACAACTCAAGCACGGAGTTAACCTAAGTGTGTTCTTACTTGTTAGAGTGCGCTAGCAGTGTCGACATACCGACAGCCAGACTTCAGTACTGACTGATGGTCTGCTGATAGATTCTGTCAACAGGGTGATTTAAACAAGGGAGAGAAGTGTGCTGTAATCAGAAGAATATAAGTCTGAGAAGCTTGCAGTCACCTATTAAAAGGTGACTGAAGTGTACTTGAAACCCATCCAATAACCTGGTGTCATATTATTTCAGCTCAGCTATAATCTTAGACAGCATGTGGGATAATCAAAATAAAACCACATGCATGCATGAAAGACTCAGCTCACCAGTGTTATGTGGCATATAAATAAATCAACTGCATGTAGCCTTGATTTTATTCTAAAGTACAAAAAGCTTGGCCCAGTATATGGTTAACAGCTATTTTCTTTTAACACCCTGTGGTCCCTTATAGAAACCTTACACCTTACTTCCATATTTTTCAAAGGTTTTAGACCAATTTCTAAACTTTTTATCTAAAGTTGTAGATTTTTCCCCCCAACCTTTAGCCTTTCATGAGGACATCTTTGATAAATGCCAGTCAAATTTCAGTTTTAGAGCTTCGCACAACACAGAAAGTGTCATGGTCCTGCGGCCATGACTCAGTGACTTTGTGTTTATGTTCTTTATTGTTATTACTTTCATTATTATTCTTGGGCTGTTTTGGGATGGTTTGTGTTTGGGATTTTAGACACTGGGTTCTGGGTTTGTGCTCCCTCTATTGGTCCCTGGTGTTAGTGTTCCCCTGTCTCGTCAGGTTAATCAGGTCCAGCTGTTTCCCCCACCTGTGTGTGATTTCCCAGTGTCTCTTTGTGTACTTATAGTGTGTGTTTTCCTCTGCTCCTCGTCTGTGTTCATACCTGGTGTAATCCCTTGCGTGCTCTCCCTGTTGTTCTCCCTTCATGCTCAGGTTTGCTATTTCTTTGTGTAGTTTCTCCCAGTTAGTTCATCCTTAGTTCTGTTTTACCATCCCCACTTTATATTGGATATTATCAATAAATCACCCTCACACCTGAATAAGTGCTGCGTTTTGAGTCCTCCTTCCGCTCTCCACACGGCCGCTGCCCCGGACCGTGACAGAAAGTGCCCTCCTTGAGGTAACTGGTGACCTCCTTTTAGCAGTTGACAGGGTTGCAAGAGCAGTTTCACCTCTTTTGGACATTGCATCAATGATGCTCACTTGAATGATTTATTCTTAGCTTTCAGAAAATTGTCTGGATCTCACTTTAGCTCTGGTAAACCACAAGGTTCGAATTAATGTATTCTCTATTTATATGGTAAATGGACAGTCCATTACAAAGTGCTTTTAATTGAGGGCATTCGATGACAAGTGAGGATCAGTATTGTTCCCAAGGATATCAAACCATCAACCTTCCAAGCCATAGCTGCTCCTCACATGCTTCTACCTAACCAAATTATCCATCATGTTTTTCATTGCTTGACAGATGATACACATGCGACTTTCCAATAATGGCAAAATCTAAAAAAACAAACAAATAAACATTAACATTTCTCAAAGCTTGACTACTTCAACTCCTTCCTATCTGGTATAAACTAAAAGTGACTCTCGCCTCCAGCTGCTTCAGAACCTGAGCTTCTGCCTGGTTTTAGTAAACAGCACCATATCACACCAGTACTGGCTTTCTTAGGTTTAAGATTTTACTTGTAACTTTTAAAATATGTCTGGCCCCAAGCTACATAGCCGATATGATGACCCGATAAAAGCTAGTTTACAAACTTATATCCTGTGGTGTAGCACTGCTGGTTTTCCAAAGTCAAGACTTAAGGTGACTGGACTTTACCTGGACTGTTTCCATAATATAGAAAATGTTTGCTAATAAGTCACCATGTTGGTTTTAGTTAGAAATCTGGGAACAGACACACTTAGCAGGAAGTTAGAGAAAGGGGAAATCGTGCCAATCAGTCTAGTTGATTGACTGTTACTGTAAGGGTCCAATGCTGGGGGAAAAAAGGCACCTTGTGCACAATAATCATCATAACAATAGTATGCCCAAGGTGTTCTTTTGTGTCACAGCCACAAGCTGTGTGCATATAAGTTAGCTTGCTGCTTGTGTTTTTGGTGTGTGGTAAACTTAGATCTGCTCCTTGTCTGCTGCCTGCCATGCTCTGCTCAATGCTTCCACTCTTCCAAACTCCTATCTCTAACTTGCTATACTTACATGCCGCACTCTCCTGCTTCACCTGCCACCTGTTCTCTGTCACCAAGCAGTCAGCTCACCACGCCACACTCACTCCTGCAACCCCCTCACCTGCATTCCTGCTTATCTGTGTGCCTCCCCAGCCTTCTAGCTGTCAGCTCATTTCTCTTTGTGCCACACCATCTGCACATCAACAACCTGAGTATTTGCAAATAACAATTTGTTAACCATGGCCAGCCTGTGCCAATTCTGCAGAAAGACTCACTGGTTATAGGGGAAATGTTTCTACAAGGCTGGTGATTTTGATTGATTTTGAAAAGGAGTGAAATTTTGTAAACAGTCTTTCAAGTAATTGGCTCACCAAGTACTAACTGGCTCAAAATTGTTGATTGTATCAGGTCAGAATTGGTCCCCTTTTAGCTGTGTTTGAACTGTTCTGCATGTTTCTGTCGGAAGATTGGCGAGTCTTATTTGGAACCACAAAAAGGACCTTAAACAAAACACAATACCATCAGTGTGCCTTATTATCCCTTAACATAACTGGCTCATGTATTCTTTTGAAATGAAGAAAATAATTCCATCATCTTGCTGTATTTGGAAGGAAAGGAAGTTTATGGATGATACAACTACTGTAACAGAAACTGGAGGAAACTAATCTTGGTTTGATTTTGTCATAACAGCCATTTCTGGTATCAGAACCTTTCTGTTGGCTTCGATTTGAGCTCCAGGAGCACTAATTTACTGTAACTCTTTTCCACTGAAGCATTGATTGTATAAAAAAGGATGAGAAGAACAATTTCCACTGAAAAAAATACTGGTACAGGTGCTACAGGTAGAACCACTGAAGTTAGTGGCTTTCTTAAGGGACTACAACTTCAAATACACTGATGTCACAGATGCTGCTTGTGAATTCTGTCCTCTGTGATTTTCTTTCTTATAGAAATTACCCCAGATTTGTTCTCTTTAGTGTTTGGTTTTCCAACATGTCACCCAGTTCTGCCTTCTCGGAACCAGTCTTCATTCTCTTTACAGGGACTGGTGAAATCCACTTTATCCCTAAAGGCCTTAGGGATATAAGTTACTAATCCACCCTTGCCTCACTTAATTGTCTTTATCATTAAATTTCAAAAGATCCATTTCCACATTTGAATGATGTAACGTATGCTACAACAATCCAACAATAAGACTGTATATCTTCATGCAACTGGTGAAAGAAATCCATTCATCTGACTAAACTGGATTGATGGTGCATCATCAGACTGTATTTAGAAACCCAGACTGTCATTGTTCTGTTGAAGGGAGCCTCGGGTTTGCTATACTGATGCAAGCATTGCTTCTTCACAGCATTTCCGTCATCATTTATGTGTCATTTTCCCTGAGTTGCATAAAACAAGATGTTTGATCATTTATTAACAATTCATATTTCAGGGTAAGATAAACCGGCCACAGGTGGGGAGGGGGGGCACTGCAGTGTACTTCTTGTGCCAGTCCCAAGCCTGAATAAATTAATAAATGAGTCAGAAGAGCATCCGGGGTAAAATATCTGCCAAATCAAACATTCTGATCATTAAGAAAAGATTTCCATGCCGGATTGGTTGGGGGCCTTGCCAAACAATGACCACATCCAGTGCTGTTGGCCAACACAGTGCTGGTGGAAAACTGTGCTATTGTCAGCTGAACACAAAAGATGTGGAAACAGGGAAGGTGCATTCAGAGGCAGTGAGAGAGGAGGGAAGGCATGAGTTTGGTGGTGAATGTCAAGACTTTTATGGGACTATGACTGATGAAGGGAGAAAAATTGTTGATATGATGGAGAGAATGAAGGAAGCCAGACCAGAAGCTGCTCAGGTGGAATCAAAATGTTCTACCTTAGGAGGTGAAAAAAATTCAGTGTAGGCAGGATCATGAGTTTGAAGCTGGAAATGAAAGGTTTGGTGCTGCAAGTTGTTGGTGCATACACCCCACAGGTTGGATATCAGTTAGAGAAAGAGGAATGCTGAAGCAATTCCACCAGAATTACACAGCTTGATATCACATTATTGATGTCACTCACTTATAACCAACAATCAGAAAATCAGCAACCACTGTGCTTTTTCTAAAAGAAACATCAACATATATTTTAAGGATAACTTCAGTTTTCTTTTAAAGCAGACTTTTCTTTTAGTGGGAAACCCATCAGTATTAAGTGTATTTCGGTAAGTGAAGCCAACAAGCCATGTATTTCTGTTAATTCCTTTCCATCCTGCAAAGCCTTGTGAAAGTGAGTGACAGCAACTTTGTCACAGCTGAGCACCAACCTGTCCAGCTAATTGCCACACTTCAGTGTAAGCTTGCCCTCTTAACATTCATTTATTATGCTATAATTGAAACTAAACAAATCCACTTCCTCAAGCAGAGATAATGATTGAAATCGTCAGAGACAATTTCTCACTTTTGTTCGTTGGTGTCACTCATCTAATTTAAATTTGACAGAGGTCACTCAGAGTTGACTTTCGCCTGCTTTGAAGAGAATAACACAAATCAACCTCCAAGGATGTTTTTGTTTTGTTGTTGTTGTTTTTCAGAAAGGAGCTCAAATACAGGGAAAACTCGTATACGACGCGCAGTATCAGGAGTTTTTGTTGGTTTTAGCAAACACATTATCATAGTATGGTATCATATACGGTTCCTCATGATACATAATTACAGTGTACCCTGCAGTCCCTACTGCCTGCTGCTCTAGAGTGGGCGAGCAGTGTTGACAGGCTCCTTCTTCAACTCCATGTAGTCAAGCTGTCAGTGGAGATGCGCTTGCGCAATTGCTGGGCGAACACACACACGCACACACACAGAGGCGCGTTTCCGTCAGTTTGTGCAGGTCTGATTCAAAATCATCCTGAGAGCTCGAATATAGAGACCAACTTATATTACAAAAAAATGTAAGTAGATTTAAAGCAGCCAGTTTTACAGGTTGATTTGGTGTGAAACTTCCCAGCGGATTTATATTCGACTGCGTGATAATCAGCATCACTTTGTCCTGGAACAGCAAGCAGGAGAGCTCATTAAATTCTCTGGACTACATCGGGGGAAATATTTAGAAAATTTAGTGTAAGTCTGAACACCAAGCGCGGTTCTTTTTCAACGAGGACCGACAGCCAGGGCAATCCAGCGCACTAGGTATTAAAAAAAACAACCCCACACACACAGATTTCCGTGCCCGCCTGCTTAAAATTGACTCCAACTTTCAGCTTGTTCTTTACTTTTGCAGAGGTTTTCGCCATGAATCAAACAGCGGGAGCCACAAATGCGTATCGCAGATGCTCCAAGGGAGGAAAGGTAAGAAAGACTTACGTATGAAGAAGTTAAGATTTAACAGTCTCTTTCCAGCGTCCATTTATGGCGCAGCGCTGGAAGGAGCATACCAGTGATACTGGATGTTTGTTTGCAAGCTTACAAAAAGCTATAGACGCAGTTTTCATCATGCTGGGTTATTGCGCGTCTGTGCGCTTTGGAGATGTTGAAAGATGAGCGCGGATAGAATTTCTTGTGGAGACAAAATGAAATCAGTTTCAATGAAGGGAAGGGTGTTGGTGAGCAGTTTATGTTAAAGGTTTTGGAAAGAAGAAAAGCGAGGCTGGTTTGTGTACACTGCAAAAATGCTAAAGAAAAAAAAAAGAAGCAAATGATGACTATGATGCTCACTTGCAGTTTTTTTCCACACTGATGGGATTTCCTCCTCAAATCTCTTCCTCAATAACTTGACAGGCACCTGCTGTCTCATATCCAAGATGATGACATACTGTACCACAGCTGTTTTACCAAGCTTGTGACCCACATAACAAGGCTGCTTCTACTGCTGTGTGGATGCAGTCAACTAGGAGAAAGACAGGGAAGAGAGGGTCTGTGGATGACAGAGTGTGGGGTTGGATTAAACAAGGAGGAAGCAGAAAAGCTGGAGGATGTGGGAGGAAAGAGATGGAAAGGAGTGAGGAGGAGCAGGAATAGAGGGCTTTCCAGGCTCTGGTGTGTGTGTGTGTGTGTGTGTGTACGCGCATTGAAGGATGAAACCTTATTCATCACCAGCAGGAGTAACACATGCAGACTTCTAAGTGTTTACAAATATTGCTCATTAGATACAAATATTTGGGTTTATGGATTGATGCATACTGATTAGAGACGTCCCTGTCCACTCACAGAAGTGTCGAGAAAGATCTTGTAAATGAGTTTCGATGGGTGTGGACACATATTATTACACACGAATGCTTTGTGTTTGTTATCACTCTCAGTTTAATTGAGAGAGGCTGGTTTGTTTTACTCTCAGCGTGAAGGTGCAGGCCCACTCACACTGGGAATCAGGGGACTTCAGAATGAAACACATGAGTCGAACGCATGCCGCGAGCCTGCAAATTCCATACATTTTTAATATAGAAGCAAAGGCCAAATGATGGAAAAATAACCATTTATAGCCCTCAGCTATAATCTCTGAACCCACTCCATTCATAACAGACATGGTGGTTAAAATCTCTGCATGTACTTAGGAACATTGTCAGTAACAGTTAGTCTTTGATTCCTAAACCAAAGTTAAAATTTAACCAACAAAGATGAAGAAAAAAAGCATACAAGCATGATTCAGAAATGCAGCTCCCGGCTCTGGTTCAAAGTTTATGTAACTGAGAGGAAAGTAGAAAACCTCCCTTTATTTTGACTAATTAAAGCATCCCGGATGGTATCTGTAACGTTACAGATACCACTGTATGGAGAACTTGCACATGTGCAAAAGTACCACTAACACAGAAGATGTATACTAGTTTTAGAGCAGCATCAACACCAAAGCAACAGTAGATGAGGAGTTTCTTGGGAAAGGTCTTGCTTATTTTAGCAAGACAATGCCAAACGACATTCAGCCCATATTACATCAGTAAAAGAATCAGGGTTGAAAAGGTAAAATCCTCTATTAAACAAAAATGGGAGAATAGTCTCCTTCTTCAGAAACGCTTACAGAGCAGGTGATGCAACACAAGGTAAACATGGTCCTGTCCTAGCTGTTTTGAAACATGCTGCTCACTTCAAATTTAAAATGAGCTTATTTGTTTAAAAAATCCTTAATTCTTCAGTGTCAGCATTATATAGGTTTTCTTTGCAACATAATTTATGATGAGGATGATTTGCAGATAATAGGATTTAGTTTTATTTTGACTTTATTTTGAACTTTTCTGAAAACAGGATTATATTATATACAACACAGTAGGCAGATGCAGCAAATACATGGATAAAATGATGAACTCAAATGGCTTACTGGTTTAAATATCTAGAGTCAATCATTCAAATCAATTGGCAATGTACAACAGAAGTGAAAAAGAGAGTGATGTCAGGGTGGAGGGGGTGGAGACGAGTGTCGAGGGTGATTTGAGACAGACGGATAGCAGCAAGAGTGAAAATGAAGGTTTACATGATGGTAGTGAGACCAGTTATGAGGTACGGTTTGGAGACACTTGCACTGACATAACAACAGGAGGCTGAGTTGTAGGTGGCAGAGTTGAAGTTTGCAACGCTCAGATGGTTTGGACATGTGCAGAGGACAGATAGTGGATATATTGAGCAAAGGATGTCGAATATGAAACTGCCAACAGGAGGAAAATAGGAAAATCACAGAGGAGATTCATGGATGCAGCGAAGGAGGACATGTAGAGGGTTGATGTGATGGAAGAGGATGCTAAGGACAGTGTGAGATGGAGGGAGATGATTCGCTGTGGTGACCCCTAAAGGGAGCAGCTGGAAGAAGAAGTCGAAATGACCGGGATTCATGTACTTTGTGTCTAGAGCATAAATGCTAACTTCTAAACATGTCTGTTAAGCTGTATAAAAAGACACTGCTATGTCCCGTCTTCCTCCCATCACTGCCAACTGGTCACAGCTCCCTGAGCCTGGTTCTGCTGAAAGTTTCTTCCTGTTAAAAGGGAGTTTTTCCTTCCTCCTGTCACCAATTCCTTCCTCATGGGGTCTTTTGATTATTGGGTTTTCTCTGTGTTACTGTACGGTCTTTATAAAACACATCGAGGTGACTGTTTTCATGATTTTGGTGCTATATAAATAAAATTGAACTTAATTGAACTATTTTATGTTAACAGTGTTAGATAGCATCCAGATCATTTAAACTGAACATGTGAACCATAACAGATAGTGTAGATCAGGAGCGGGCAATTCATTTTCCAAAGGGATTACATGAGAAACTGGGGCTGTGTCAGAGGGTCGCACCAATAACGTGAACTCAGTTCTAGTAAATATCAATTTGATCTTTTTATAAACTTTTTTATTGTGGCTCTTTTATTATGGCAAAATTGGCTAAATTAACTGGTGTAGATGGAAGGTGGCTGTGTTCATCCAACAGGTTGGGATGCTCTGCCACAGTAGTCTCTCTGTCTGTCATATGAGTCGTTTATTTATCGTTGACTTGTGTTTAAACATTTTGTCCTCATTTCTGCCGTGGGTTTGTCTGTGTTCTGTTTTGTTTTTTTCCAGCACGCTGATATTATTGTGCATAAAATATTTATGATGTCCTTTCACTCACTGCTTATTCTAATTCTGGGATCTTTCATCTCCTCTTACCCGTCAACTTTGTGAGAGAAAATAGAATCAGACTAAACGGCTCTTCAGACACCAGTGTCCGTTTCATTATCTGTCCCGTGGCCACTTTTAGCCCACCAGCAGGACGTGCTGCGATTTCAAACCATTTTGTTTTTGGGGGGTTTTTTTGTTTTGTTTTTTTGCTTGCTTGTTTTGTTTTTTGTTGTTTTTTTTGGTTCTGTGCAAATCCTTAACGCTGCAGAAAAGTTCTCTTTGATGAGTCGCCTCTCTCTTTCTGTGGAGTTTCTATTTATAGTCTTGTTGACAGCCATCCCATGAGACTTTTCCTCATAGATTAATGACACAGCGATTAGGTTTGCATGGTTCTGCAGGCGTCCCAATGGTATAAAGCACATGGTCACATGGTCATGCTTATCAGTTCGAGCCAAGATGTGACATGTTTATAAACACCTGAAATGAATGGACAGCAGGTGTGCTGCGACTATTTTAGGATACTTTGGTATTCCATTGAAACCAGTAGGGAAAATAATCCTGTACTGAAGATGTTTCCTACACCGATGTCATTGTTGGATTTCTGCTATTCCCACAGCTAAATGGAGGTGATGGGATATCACAAATGGCTTTATAGTACTTTGATTGTGTTATCTGTAACACCAACAGTACCTCTCATCTTCCTTATCACAGATCAGAAGCTCGGGGGTGGGCTGAAGCTCGGGGGTGCTGTTAGAAATCTCTAAACCATCATAATGTGCAAGAACATCTGGGGGAATTCGTGGGGGCAGAGAAAGCTGCTTCTTCTAGCTGTCTTTCTTTATTATAACCCGTACTGATGTTACGATTGTGCTCTGTTTCCACATGATCCTCCTGCAGGGGTGCAGCAAAAAAGAGGAAGTCCCTTTAATGTGTTTATCTAAAAGCATTCTGGGAAATGTAGGACATTATGTGTAGGGATGGCTCATTCAACCCTCATGCTTCCCTTTTCTCAGTCTGTTTTTGTGGTGTGTAGAATTTAATTTGAGAATTTTGGAGTCTTCAAAGTGTGTTGGATATGTTGCAGATCTAATAATATAGTATGGTATTATTAGAATATTGTATTATAATAATATTAATCAAATAACATTTTAGTGGAAATAACTGTTAGTTGCAGCACCAATAATCTAATTTTCTATTATTTATTATTTCAATTATTCTGTTATTAAGTTTATAAATTTGTAAATGTCACCTTAAGACATTATGTTGCCCCCTCTAGTGTGGGTCAGGTAATTTTAATGTTGTTTAGCTGGACTGTTTAACCTATCTGTGGTTACACTGAGCATACTGTGTTTCATAGCCATATTTAGAGCATGCCACCTTGGTGTATAAGTAGAAATAGAAGCTATAGTTGATGGCTATTTTTGATGTCATCTTGTAGGATTAATATACCACATATTGGTGCAAAAACAAGCATGTTATGTGGGAATTTGCAGCAAATACATTATGAAAATGGTCAAATGGTCACTAGAGGGCAGTGTTGTACTACAATGTATGAACTCTTAGGGGGTCTTGCATTGGCTTGGTGGGATATACACTGATTAGACACTTTGTTGGGAATAAAGTGTTCACATCATGCAGTTGAATGCAAAGTAATAGAGCAGCTTTGCCATATATGCTACAGTTATGCTCCTAAAACTCAAAAACTCCCTCCCCGCCATGCATGTTAACTGGATGGACTGATAATTATTACAGCAGAGCTTTTTAATTGGATTGCATGAGGTAGGCAGTGCTTGATAAGTGGAAGATCTTTTCTTGCTGGAAGCTTTTTGATTACATGATTTATCACATAGTCAAAGAGCTCCTCTTTAGTTAACATTTTCTATGATTCCAGCTACACTGTGCGATTTTGTTCAAGATTTGACTCGCATATTTAATAAATCTAGGATTTTTTTTCCTTTTCGCTGCTTGTAAGTTTCCCACTGCTCTGATATCAATTCAGAGCTTAACTTTTTGCCTCTATGTGTCATGCTGCTCCTTTCTTCTCCATCCCCTTGGTCACAGCAGGCTAGCTCGATTATCTTGGCCCTTGACAGCCCCGCGGCCCTGCGCGCACACTAAATCCCAATTAACTCCCTGAGTTTCAACCCATTTGCAACTTTTGCTAATCTCTGCATCAGCAATGCCCAGAACCCCCCCCCCCCCCCCAAATTCTTCTGATTACAAATTCATAACAAGGCTGTGAAAGTTTAACGAAACTAAACTGATTGTCTCGTGCAATGAATATGCATTAACTGCTGCTGCCCAAATGGAAACTGATCACTTGACTAAATCTGCTATTAAGAAATATTGGACTTTTGTCTTGGCATATAATTTAAATTCCCCCGAGGCTTATTTGTGCGTCTTATTACTGCATGGATTGTTTGGGGTGTTTTTAAACTAAAAGTCATTTGTTTCTACAAATATTGAACTTGCATCAGAGGAAACACAGCAAACGGATCCTTGCGGTGCTCAGGAGCTAAGCTGAAAGGTATTTGGATTGAGGGGAGACTCCTTAATTACCGCAGCTTTTTTGGCCAACAGCAGGGCAAACACCAGCATGAATGCGCCAAGTATTGATCCCTGCTCTCATTATGCATGGGGTCCATTGTAATGCACAGTTATCACTCTGACTCCCTCACTGGAGTCTATGGAAATCATGATTGATTTTCTTCACACTTCCTCCCCCCACCTCCCTGCCTAGTAAACTAGCATCAGAAGGCCTATCTCAATCATGTTTGCACTTTGAATTCCTGTACTCAAGACCCTCTCTCGCTCATTAGCACCAGTAATCTTTTTCTCATTCTGCTGACTCTGGGGGAAAAGGAGCGACGTCCTCGGTCAAACTGAGCTCATTCGCGTTTATAGCACAACCTTTGCAGTCTCTGCTTTTGAAGATGCTCCTTCATGCAATTCTCACACATATAAAAGCTGCTACCTGGTGGCAATTTGATCAAGTCTGTCTTCACAGTGTCTGCAAAAAAAAAATGCACCTTGTGCCTCTGTATTTGTATGGAAACTTGTTTACAGTGTACACAAAGAAATGGGATTTGGATCCGCTTCTTAGAGCTCTGCCTCTGTGAAATGAATAATGCAACACACACACACACACACACACACACACACACACACACACACACACACACACACACACACACACACACACACACACAGTGAGAGAATAGATTTTCTCACTTTTAAAACCACCAGGTGACATTTTTTGTTCTTTGGGGTTATTTGTATTTTTTTTCTTAAATGCATTGCAGATTGCTAATTCTGCTGCAGTGGCATTGCTGTTTGTAACAACCCACTGGTGTGTGCACTTAATCATCAGGTGCTGCAGCAGTGCTCCCCTGCCTGAGCTCATACTACACACAGGAAATCCTTGAGGAAACAGGAGCTTTATTACAGTATGTCAGCCTGGGGGAGGGGGAAAAAAAAGCAAACTCAATGTGATGCTTACATGGAATTCAAAGTCACCGCAGTGTTGGTGTCACTCGGTTGCAGCAAGTGTGTTTTCCAGGGGATGACTGACACCGCAGGGACTGTAATTGCATGAATCCCTGAGACCTCCCTGGCCTTTTGAGTGAGTGGCTGCTTGGCGAAATGCTTGGGTCATGACAACCCATCTGGTGGCGTTTCACAAGCAGTCAACAAGACCCGACGAGACAAATGGCTCCACAGCACTAAACAGCAGCTGTTGTTTGGAAGACAGACACTTAAGCCATATCTAAAATCACAAACACATCCATTGTGTGGCTCCAGAGGCCTCACTACCCATCAAAACCGGTTGGAGTTACTGCATCCAGCATGTTTCATCCTGCCAGAGCCTGTCCCAGTGGACTGTACCGTCAGTTTCCCCACTTTTACAGCCATCTAATGCAAATGAGTCTGCAAAAAGAGAAGTACCAAACAATTTCAATGTGCTGACGCCTGCACATCAGGCTTAAGTTTGCCCTCTGCTGGATGAGAGAGTCCATGAGCTTGAGCGTAGAAAGTCCCATATTTCACCCCCCCAAAGTGGAGTTTGTGTATAATGAGGCTTCTGAAATGATGAAATCATTAAATTAATGGTTTCTTAATGGTGGGACTTAAATGGAGTGGTTTGCATTATATAGAGTTTGGTTTCCAATTGCACAAATGCTGATAGCGAAAAATTATTAGAATAGTCTAGAAACTGCAGTATGCTTTGTGAAGAGAGTCTAGCATCATGCTGCTGTTTAATAGAAAGGCAGTGGGACTTTTCATCCCATCATGTAAAACAGTGGGATATCAGTTACTCTAAATAAGCCATCATTTTATTCATATTGATTTTTTATGAAAGGGAATATACCATAGAAGTGAAGACTAAAAAAAGCTTTATGCGTTGCTGGTGTGTTTGATCCTCGAGTTGTAACTTCGGTTCTTGTGCTGAAAATGGAGAAGAAAAAGAGAGGTCACTTTCTGCTCCAGTCACTGTTTATTCTTATATATCATAAACCCACACAACAGGACCCAGGGCAAATCTATGCATTTAATGGCCGTGGTCAGAAATCCAGAGAGATGTTCATATAAATAGCAAATAGTTTTTCATGGGTTTGCTCTACCTGTGCTCTCTCTATGCTGCAGATATTTTCTCAGCAGGAATAGAAGAAGCCATCAGCATTTATGAAATGCTTTGTGAATGTCTGCATACTTAAAAATTAAAGTGTGCTGGCCATATTTATTTCATATCAGAAAGAAACACTCAAACATTTGGCTTTACACTTGGCCTGTGCAGCCAAGGATGAGGGGTTCATCCTCTCTGAAACAAGCTCCCTTCCCTTTAAGCCAGCTTTGTTCTGATTGGCTGCTTCATGCAAACACAAAGTTTAAGGTGGGTGGGGCTTCTAGGGAAAGAAATATAAAACCAAGTGTTTAGAGCAGTCTACTCTAATTGAGCTTAATGTCTAAACTTTGGTCATAATCTTTTTATTATGAGCGTTCATCCAGTGTATGGACAGATTTGAAATTAATGCTCAGTGGCATTAATGCAAAGAAGGTTGTCAGTGATGAGTTGTGACCATGTTATCACAGGACATTGAGCAGCAGTTTTAGTTTTTTATCAGTTTGAAGTGTCTGTTAAATACCTTCTTGATCACAGTGAAGCGCAGTGCAGGGTTTTCTTTAAAAAAAAATTCATTAGTAGTTTGTGAAACACAATCACTGTTTTTAAACTTTGCTCTGTTTCCCACTTTTCCTACCCCTTCATTTGCTGTTGCTCAGGTACTTATTATCAGTGAATGTGATTAAACAAGTGGTGTATTTGTGGCTGGTGACATGTTTCCTAATGTGAAAACAGACCCCGCTTTCCCCAAAACTGGCTTTGTTCCACCCTTTTTGAGCTGTTATTTCTTCTCATGCCCAGCCTAAGCAGTAGGATATCTTAAAACCAGAAAATGTTTTAGGGATTTGAAGATTTGATTTGTGATCAAAAACTTTAAGAATAAATGAGTTTAGATTGGATAATATTTTCTTGCAGTTTTATGGAGTAATTATTTTCGATACTTTAAGGCAAGAATTTGTTTTAAAGGAGTTTTCCTACAGTCAGTTGATCCTAAAGAAAGACCCAAAATCAACAATTTTATCAAGTATCCCAACTCTAACTTGCAAGTTCTCTGTGCCATACAGCTTCATTATCATCCAAAAACTGTTATAATCACATCTCTCAGGCTCTTCGGTGCACCCAGTGGTCTGTTTATTGGGAAATTTATGGGAAGAATATGATAAACACGTTCACTGACATGAACTCTGCAATTCCCAACTTGCTTAACGTTCTTTAAAGTTTACTTGACAACTACATTTTGTGTTACACGTTGAACTTGATCAAATGATGCTACAATCTACACTCAAAAAAATCTGTTGTTGGATGAACACAATTTAATCGTGGCACCTTTTTCCACGCAATTTAACCAAGTACAATAAACCATTTTTGATCATGTCAAACCAACACATTTGACATTTGGTGGTTTAATGAAAGCTAATTACGTTGGATCAACGTAGTATACTTACATTGATTTGAAGTGATTTATTTAAGTATGTAGAGTGAAATTTGTTTTAATTCATCCTACACAAGTTAAAAACTTTAGGAAAACACAAAATCTTGTTGTTTGAACAACTACTTTGTTAATCAAGGCAATTACTGCTAGTCTTGCTTAATGAACCAATATGGGGGTTGATGATTTCACTCATTTCAATCTAATTATTTCAATTAGATTTGTTTTCATTTGTTACACATTTAGAAACCCACTACTTTACAATAATAAAAAGTCACATTCAGATTATGATAACATTAACTTTATTAACTGGATTTACTGGACAATATAAGGCTACGTTCACACTGCAGGTCTTAATGCTCAATTCCGATTTGATCAAATCCGATTTTTTTGTCTGCTTGTTCACACTACAAATAAAATGCGACAGCAAACGCGCTCTAGTGTGAACCCTCAAAGCGGCCCGCATGCGCAAAAGAAGACGTCACACACAAAGCGCTCTGTTTAGACCCAGAGCAAACAATATTGTTTGACTGATGGCCTTAATATAAAGACTTTGGACTTTACGTTTCCCAATTTTTGCTTTAAGTTATATTTTTATTTACATAGTAATGTAAATAAATAAATAATTATCCTTATTGCTGTTTTAGAGAGGAGCGGTGCTTCAAAGGATAGTTGCAGATTTCTGTCAGAATCTGCAGATTATACAGTACAAATAAAATGTTCACGTTGTCTTCCCAACAGTTTCACTAACATCTACACTGGATGGCCAGGAAGCGTTCGCGATGTCTTCTCAGGCGCTGATAATTGGCGTCTGTCTTGTGTCAGTGACGTAAAAGACGGATTTAATGCGACCTCACCATTCAAACAGCAGTCGCTTTCTAAAACATCGGCTATGTATCGGATTCAATACCACATACGAAAGTGACCCAGATCGGATTTGAAAATATCGGATTTGCGCCGTTCACACTGTCATACCATGATCAGATATGGGTCGCATAGGATAAAAAAAAACAAATCGGATTTGATGTGCTTTCGCCTGAAGTGTGAACATAGCCTAAAAGCTTACCATTTTTGTACACCTGCAAGCATTATGCCACTTTAAAAGGTAAAACATTAGAATACTTATTTAAACAGGTAATGACATCTGAACTATGTTGGAACCAAAGCTTCCACAACTAAAAACGAATGCAAAATTTGCTCTATAAACTAATATGTCAACTGTATTTTAAAAAATTAAACTAAAAGATAAAAATACATTTCCCACGTGGCAAGTTAAAACATTTGACAAAATAGAATTACTATTGTGTGAATATGGAAAAAAAAAAAGTATAGAAATAATTTGGGTGCAATACAACAACAACAAAATCCATAGGGAAAAAAATACAGGGATTTAAAAAAACAAAACAAAACAACAACAACATTTTAGGAAGTAAAATGATCCATATCCTTATCCATATAAGGACAAACAAAAATCATCTGCAGTGCTGTATAAAAGGTGATTTGCCCAACAGAGAGAATCCAAAAACTTAACAAAAAATTATTTCTTTTTAAATGAGAGAAAAAATATAATATAAACAACTCAAATATTAACATTATATACTGGAAATCACCATTGCACCAATAAACCATTCAAGACCTTCTATCAGTCATTTTCAAGTGCTCTCACCCCTTAAGCTCGTTTTTCAGAAACTGAGCTTTTGTCCATCAAGATTTAAAAGTATCTTCTGGAGGACTTCAAAGGTGCATTTAAGTTCTGGTGGGTAGCTCAGGTTCGAACAGTATATGAGTCCAAACAACAGAGCACATGCTTGTGCAATGTTACCCAAATCAGTGAGAGCCTCCACACCCTCAATCAGGACACCAATGTCCTCTGGGTCATCTTCAGGTTCAGCACCCTCCTTTTGGATGACGTACACGCCTATTACAGTTTGCTCCATGTAGCTTTTTGCCTCACTGTCCGTATCCTACATGAAAAAATATAAGACGACAAAGTTAAATTTGCAAAAGTAAAATAAAACAAGTAAAACTGTTTCTATGCTGTTCATAAAATCTAAGTAGTCAAAGTAATAAACAGGAAATTACACCACGAAAGTAGTTGTTAGTAATTACTCCAATACACAAATTATAAAATAAACATCTCATGTCAGTAGAATCTTAGTATTCCATAGATAGTAAAGGAAAAACATAAAACAAAAGAGGTGGCGTAATTGACCTCTCACCGGCCCCTCCCCTGAAAGAGCCATTGTCCAATTACACATCATAGCAACCGTTACTATGTCTGACAAACATTGACTTCAAGCAAGATGGTGAAGTGGTGCGCCCACCGATACCCCGAGAGATTGTGTCTAGAGGAGTTGTGTTCTTTCCAGTCACAAAGCCAAAAACAACGTGAATGGATTAAACAGTGTGGAAGGCCCCACTCCCAGATAAATGCACCAAACATTATGAAGCATGCCTGCTCGCACATCTGTTGCACTGGTCATGTTTGTCAGACGTAGCAAGAGTAACTTAGGGGGACCGGACTCAACAAAAGGCTAATTCAGCTGGTAAAATAAAAAAGGTATAGAAGTGTTAGTACTAAACAGCTCAAAGTTCATAGACATTTCTATTTACGAATACTGATGACCATTTCCTTCCAATACCAAATTCCAGAAATTCTTTATTGCAACGCTTAATACTGTTTGGTATTCAAGACATCCTTTCCTCAATGCCAGGTGTCTCGTTGCTAATCTCAAAATTTTAACGATTTGCATTTGAGGCAACATCACAATTTGTATGAGAATGTTACAGTCAACATGCTGTCACAATGACTCTAGGTATGTGGTATGAGGTGAGGAAAATTTGTCTTATCTTCCCATTTGTATTCAAAACTTTGGATTAAACTGTTAAGTTTTTCTAAGGTGAAATACTTTATGGAGATCAAATCAGCCAAGCATTCTGCTAGTTCTACAGGTATAATGCCCTCAAATAAATCGTGTACTATATCCAGGGTAAAGCCTGCAATAACATCAAAATGAGAGAGACTTTTTTAGTCAAAACACAGTCACATTTAACCCCACAACACAGGCTTGAGGTTTCCAATGCAGATTGTAAGTGAGCCTGATGGAGTTCACGTGTTCTACACTCAAAAACATCTGCAGTCAAAAACTGAATTTCATTTTTCTTAGCGACACAGAATCTACATACGTGTTTCCCAGAAATTTTTTTTAACAAAACCTGCAAGCCCGTGAGCAGCTAGGTTATCAGCTATTACGCAATTTACGGTGCCTTTAACAAACTCATTCATCTGAGCAATAAACACACCATCTTCTTCCAAGATCACAAGATCTTTTAACAGGGGTTCCAACACCTTTTCAAACCCAAATGTCTTTAAATCATCACTTTTCCAAAGAACAGCTAGGTAAATGTTAGTGCTGAATGAGAGCCTGGAGGCAAATTATCCAAGACCTAACAAATACCACAAAGCTTGTGTTTTTTGCGTGAGGTTCCAAGAGGATTGCAAACCTCAAAATCATCAATGTAAAGTGTAACGGAGATTCTCAGCACGTCAACAGCTAAAAGGCTATTGGTTCTAAAGTGTTTGCCATCTCGGAAAGACCTGTAAACACTCAGACCATCAGCCAAATCCTCACTTTTTTCTTGTCCTTTCTTGTTGCTCAATCACTCTATCAAGTAAGTGATTTTGACTCAATAATTCTTGCAATAACTTTAATAAAGGAATGTACTGACATGACTTTTGTTGATCAACAGATAAAATGTACTCAACAGGCTCTACGACCCTAAAGTTAACCTTATAGTATTGTTTTCATTTAAATGAAGTTCCTAGAGGGCCACACTTAGCTAAAATTTTTGATACAGGGTTAGAAATGCACACATTATTGGCAAGCTCCTCAACAACAGCCTGACCGATATGAAGGTTATGGCTCTTGAATACCTCTTCAACAGTTCGTTTTGTGACTGAAGTACAAGCAGAACTTAACAAAAAACTCAACTCCTCCACCAAGCCATCTACTGCTGTGGCTGGTATTTAAAATATGTATTCCAATTTTAACAATATCCCAGCTATGTTCTGTTCAACAAGCTCTGCCAAATTTTCAGTGGAATGATTACTTCCTGACACCAACTCAGTTCCAACAGCAACTAGCACCTACACCTTCAGGATACGGCTGGGCGATATGGCCTAAAATTTATATCGCGATATAATTTGAAGCATGTGCGGTAGCGATATATATCGCGATATATTCTTTTCTTCTGTATAACGTAATTTCCACACTATAAGGCACACTTAAAATCCTTTAATTTTCTCAAAAATCTAGAGTGTGCCTTATGTATGAATTCTGGTTGTGCTTACTGACCTTGAATCGATTTTGGCATGCAGAAATCTGTTAAAAAATGTTTTAGTACAACTTTGGTAAGCCGAACTGCTTGATGGATTGTCAGAGCATTACCGCTGCCATAGTGAGGAGCTTCGCGGAGTAATCTGGGTCCAAAACTCCGTCCTCTTCCATTCAAACGAACACTAAGAGTTAAAAACCGTCTAAATTCTTTCATCTTTAGTAAAATCATCAGCGTTGCTGCTTTACCAGGTGTAACAATTAAGTTTAACATCCAGTCATCCATGAAAACAGAATTTATTAAATTTAACGGAGTTAGAAGTTAACAGGAAGTCAGCTCGCTAGTTTCCACCTAAACATGACATACCATGTTCTGACTGAGAGATTTTTGAAACTTATTAAAACGTACAGCTCTGCTACCACTTCCAACATAAATGAAGACAGAAAACGAAACAGCAGTCACGTTTGCAGGGTTACTGAAGTTGGACTACCTGGTATATAATGTTGTGCTACGTGATTGCTAGCGACACAGCTATGTTAGCATAACATTAGCACAGTGAACCTGGAGGATGAACGCCAACTTTTTTTCCACTCGATAAAAGTTAACGTGAGGGATTCTGGTGGTCAGGGACAAATGCAATCGCATAGCAGGATGCTATACACGGGCCAAACTTCAGTCAGGAGAACAACTGAGATCATTCATCCACAATAAGAGGTTAGTTATTAATATACTGCAACAACATGGGAATAGAACAGCTGCGAGAGAATTCAACATTAACGAATCAATGTTACGGAAGTGGAGGAAGCGCAGTTTTTGGCTTTCCCCATATTTCAAAAGTGCTTCATCTCTTTGCTATGACTGTCGCCTGGCATAATTTGCAGATGATAATGGTTGTAGCTGCTGCGATGCTTTCGACCAAAACAGGCGCAGCTTGATGACATCATCAACATGCGCTATCGCGATAGAGCGGTATAGTCAAAATCTCTCTTTTTTTTTTTTTTTTTTTTTGCCTGTCCCGTTTGGCTCTTTTGCCATCAGAATTGTTGTCTAAAGGCAAAGAAAGATGCCCAACGGATTTACTTTACCAAATTGACCATCCCAGCCTTGCCATAATGGTCCATTTGATTCACCTTTTATTGTTTATTTTATTTTCACTTGCTGAATACGGGACAGACTTGACTGGAGGAAAGAAGGGGAGAAAGAAAGAGGGAAAGAGAAACAGCTGAGAAGAGGGACGGGGGAGAAGGGCAAAAAACAAAAACCAACAGAATGGGCAGGAAAAAAAAAAAGAAAGAAAAGAAAAAAAATGCATATATCGATCACCTGGATCACCTGTTGAGAAAGGAAAAAAAAAACAAGCAGAAGAGAACAAGAGTAATAGAATAAACAACATCACAATGATATATGGGAATATGACAGTAAATACTAAATATTAAACATTATTGTGCAGCACATAAGATCAACAGAACACAGTGTGCTTTGAGGTAGGAGCCAAAAAGTGTGTAGTTTGTGGGTGTGATCACCCGTGTGTACACCTGTGAGCATGGACGCGCTTGTTTTTTTGTTTTTTTAAAGGTTCCTTCATGTAATGATCTGCTAGAGGGTGTGGGGGGGGCCACAGCCCCGTCCTCCGGGGCATGAAGCAGGTGTGGAGGAGATCAAAACTCCAGACATCCAGAGGCCCCCAGAACACAAGAGACCAAGGAAGACTAACAGAGGGGCAGCCGCGCCACTGTCCCAGAAAGAGCTGAGGAGAGTCCCAGATGAGGGCTCACTCAGCAGCCGCGGAGCAGAAGCCAGGGGGAGTTGCAGTGACGCGCCCGTGAGCTCCGCCGGCAGCCAGCTGCGCCTGAGTGACCGAGCCCCAGGCCGAGAGGCTGAGGGCACCCCACCTCCGAAGTGGCCCGAGCGAGCCCCAGGCTCCAGGCCCCGATAAGCGGCCGCCAAGGAGTGAGCCGGTGTGTACCTGGACGCCCATCCCCAGATAGTCAAAATCTCTACCGTTGGCCAAATTTATATTGTCTCTATCGTATATTGTTTATATCGCCCACCCCTACTTCAGGGTCATCAGAATTTTGTGCTGGGTCAACACACACCACTAAACCTACCTTGAAATCTTTGAGTGAATTTAAATGATGCTTCCTCTTTTTGTGTGAAATGTACCAAAGATATTTGTCTTGAAAGAGCAGCCTGTAATACTCACTATTTCATAAATGTGATCCAATATGTCCAAAATAATCTCTCTCTGTGGTAAGGTCACTGCAGTCACATAACTTACACCTAAAAGTGACTGAACTGACAGCTGTCTGTTTAAAATGAGAAGAATGACATCTGTAAACATGTGTTTTTAGTCCACACCAAGTCTTAAATGTGCATGGACAATTTACATATATACAAAGATAACACTGGTTGGGTCCATAATGGTGATGTAATCTACAGTGTTTCAATAATTTGTACCCACTACTCTCCCTGATGGAACAACGCTTGCACTGCCACATACATGTCACTGAAAGAAAAAAAGAGAAGCAGTTTTTAAGGATGGTTTTATTGGCACCCTTTTTTTCTTTTTGATTAAATCATAAAACTATCATAAAAATGTATGATGGCAAAAACTTACCACGTATTAAAGAGGAGGCACAAACAATCAGAAAAAGGGGGCAGCTTTCTTTGAGGTGTTACTATGGTAAAGAAAACAGATAAAATATTTTATAAAAATTTCACAGTGGATTTTTTTTTACTTTGTTGCAAATGTATTTAAAAAAATACAAAAACATATAAATACTTCTTGCAATATAAAATTCACGGATAAATATCCAATCGGTTGCAAAATGTAACAGCAGTGTTTCACACCATGCAATAAAGATGCTGGTAGTTACGGTAAAGGTCCTACAGGCGATCTTCATAACTATCCGCCATTGCCTTTTCCTCTGACCTCGTGTTCATGCTCTTTTTCCCATGCACTAGCGTTCAAGTCAATTCGAAGGATGCAGCCCCTGAATTTGGACACAGCTAATATTTAGCAACTCGCGCACGCTACAGTTTAACTTACATCAATGCGAGAGGCCAAACGCTTAAAAAAAAAAAGAGAGAAAGAAAGAAGAAATGCAAATGAAAAAAGGAAGAAAGACCATGTCTTGCAATAACCGTAATTTAAAAGCAAAGTTACTGCTAACAGAGCAAGGTAAAAGTTCTATAAGACAGCCATATTAGCTTTAGCTAACTTCATTTACCATGAAAGGGAATTACAAACGTGTTAAATATTGTATTAAACATATCAATGACCGCTCAAAACACTATAAGACTAGCTACAGAAACAGGTAACAAGAAAAAATGAAAAGGAATAAGTGGAAATGCTAATAATGATATAAATATAGCCAGAGCGGATTAGAAATCTGGTATTAGACGGTACCCGATTTTCACTGTATTTGCTCTGCTCCCGCTGTCTAATTTCCAATGCAGACTTGCATTGGAAAAATGACAAGTTACACATTTGGAGTTAAAAACGTTATTGAACAATTAACCGATGGAATAACTTAGTTTGACTAAGATACTTTCAGTTATTTATTACTTACCTGTAGTGTGGAAGATTCCGCAGAGGGAAACGGCAGTTCACATAACTTTGTCCACGTTCCCGCCTCTTCACTACTGGGAAGTTTGAGCATGCGCACTAGGCATCAGTTTTAGAGTTGTTGATTTAAAATAGTTACATTTCATTGAACTGAAGAATGCAAATCTAGTTCATTAAACGTTTTGTTATTTTATGTTAAACCAACAAGTGCTAATGATTTAAAAACAAAAATTCAATATGTTCATGTTAAATAGACAAATGTTTATTGAATTAATCAAACAAATGCCTTAGTTTACTTTTTTGAGTGTATCCACTTAATAAATTTCTCATTAAGCCTCAGGCACACAGGCCTAGATAACAGTCAGCAACTACTGCTAGGGAAAAATGTGTATTCCATTACCAGCTTTTAAGTGGGTGCTGGCTTTTGTTAGGTCAGTCTAGCAAAAGAGGGTGCTGCAGCAAAAACCTCCTTGTCAATCTGTAGTAGGATTCACTTATCAGTCTGTTTCTGCTCAATGTTTTTCCATATTTTTCAATGCTTTCAGTTATATTTAGCACCAGTACAATGGAAGCCCATTACTTTGAACTGTTGGAAGTCACACTGGACATTGGTTGTGGTGTTATTGTACTAACATTTTGAAATGATAAAATAACTGTTGAAATGACTGTTGTTTGAAGTATATTAGAGAATGCTTTTGTTGTCCAGAACTGGCACTTGCTGACTCATGAAATATAACTCTTTATCTCACCAAATCAATGTCTAATTTATTGTTTGTGAACCACTTGGAAAACGTTTGTCGTAGAATTCCAAAATTCTCCAGCTGTAGATATTAGATTAAAGTGAATTTGTTTTTAGAGGGTGAATTTCTTGTTTTAATACTTGGGTTAGAATGGCTGAAGTTCTGGACTTTTTGTTTAGTAACCACAAGTATGTCATATCATCAGATAATCAAGAAATCTCATGTGAAATGTGAAAAATCCTTTAATTTTCTCAAAAATTGAGATTGTGCCTTATGTAAGAATTCTGGTTGTGCTTATTGACCTCAAACCGATTTCTGCGTGCAAAAATCTGTTAAAAAAAATGTTTTAGTACAACTTTGGTAAGCCGCACTGCTTGCTTGATGGATTGTCAGAGCATTACGGCTGCCGTAGTGAAAAGATTCGCGGAGTAATCTGTGTCCAAAACTCCGTCCTCTTCAGGTCCCAAAGTCAAACGAACACTAAGAGTTAAAAACGGTCTAAATTTTTTCATCTTTAATTAAATCATCAGCGTTGCTGCTTTATGGGGTGTAACAATTAAGTTTTACATCCAGGCATCCATGAAAACAGAATTTATTAAATTTAACGGAGTTAGAAGTTAACCGGAAGTTAGCTCGCTAGTTTCCACCTAAACATTTCATACCATGTTCTGACTGAGAAATTTTTGAAACTTATTAAAACGTACAGCTCTGCTACCACTTCCAACATAAATGAAGACAGAAAACTAAACAGCAGTGGCATTTGCATTTGCAGGGTTACTGAAGTTGGACTACCTGGTATATAATCTTGCTAGCGACACAGCTATGTTAGCATAACATTAGCACAGTGAAGCTGGGGGATGAACGCCAACTTTTTTTCCACTCGATAAAAGTTAACGTGAGGGATTCTGGTGGTTAGGGACAAATGCAATCGCATAGCAAGATGCTGTAAACGGACCAAACTTCAGTCAGGAGAACAACTGAGATCATTCATCCACAATAAGAGGTTAGTTATTAATATACTGCAACAACATGGGAATAGAACAGCTGCGAGAGAATTCAACATTAATGAATCAATGTTATAGAAGTGAAGCAAGCGCAGTTTTTGGCTTTCCCCATATTTCAAAAGTGCTTAATCTCTTTGCTATGACTGTCGCCCGCCATAATTTACAGACGATAATGGTTGTAGCCGCTGCAATGCTTTCGATCAAAACAGGCGCAGCTTGATGACATCATCAACATGCGCTATCGTGATAGAGCGATATAGTCAAAATCTCTATCGTTTATTGTGTGGATGCTTTAAGCATCCACACTATTGAGTTCCTGTTTCTCTTTATTCTTTATTGTGTGGATGCTTTAAGCATCCACACTATTGAGTTCCTGTTTCTCTTTATTCTTTATTATTGTGTGGATGCTTTAAGCATCCACACTATTGAGTTCCTGTTTCTCTTTATTCTTTATTATTGTGTGGATGCTTTAAGCATCCACACTATTGAGTTCCTCTTGGGACTTCCGTACACTTTTTGGCACTTAACTACTTCCACAATTTTCAGCCGATTTTCACCGTTCAAATTTTAAAATATTCTGCTATTTCTGCTAATTCCTGCTATGTCTTTTGGTATTTTTCACTATTATACTTTTTAAAATATTAAGCTTAATTTGTCCCATTGAAATGAATGGGAAACTTCTGCAATTCTGCTAAAATTTGCTTGTTTCTGAAACTTAACTACTTCCTCATATTTTCACGTAGAACAACCATTCAAACTTTAAAATGTTCTCAAATTATTGGGCTATTCAGGTATGATTCAGCTTTTTCAAATCTTTTACCGTTTTACCTTTATGCCTCTTAAAGTTTTCAGTTGCAAAATTGTGATTTTTCACAAAATACATGCGTTGTTATGGTTGCTATGCACTTGGCTTCCAGTGTGCCACTGAAGGTTTTGCAGTCTTCTCTTCATGTCCGAACAACTTCTTGCTACTTGCTCAATCTTCACTCAACTTCCACAAATTATACATCAAAACATAGGTATTTTTGCTGGGTTTCCGAAAATGTCACTATCATTGTTGTGGTATTCATAGAACTTTCGCAAATCTCCTCAGACCAACACAATGTCGGAAAACTCTCCATATAAAGTCAATGGAGAGTTTGTTCAAAATCACCGCTGCATTTCTGTAATGAGAGGCATATTCGAATCGTCATATCTCCTTAACGAAGCAAAGTTAAGACATGAGGCTTGTCCCGGTATATCTTCAGACACTCGTGACGCTCACAATTCAAGAATTTCTTTCTCACGTATTACCATTCTGAAATGAGTTGGACTTGTTTGAGGGTAGGAAATTCGTCCGTCGCTCAGATTTCTTCAAATTTCAAACCCTGGAAATGAACCACTTTTTTCTCTCGTCATAACTTTTTGTTGGATTTCCACAGAGACCTGAAAATTTCCATGACTGTTCACCAAAGCCTGCTGTCTCTTACGGTGAAAGAATGATATCGATACTCCAAATAGATTTCGAGTTACAAAGCGTTGTTTGAGGGCAAGTCAAGCCAGTTTTTGCTTCGCTCTACTCAGTTATGGTGCATTAGAAGTCAAATATCTTTAATAATTCACATTTTAATGATAAATTGTCAACACTGGAAGATTCCCCCATCTCTTCTGAACAAAACGGTGTAAGAATGACCGCTCTAGCCCCTACGGTTAGGAAATTATGGTCATTTGTTTGAGGGGAGTCGTCATTATGAGAAATAGGCTGCAATAATCCTGTGCCTCTCTGTGCTGCGTGTGTAAATAGATGCACCTGTTTTGGCGGGAAAAAGTACACAGGCTCTCTGATTGGTGGATTCAAATTCAGCAGCTCCCAGGCTGACCTAGAAACTTACTTCTCTCTCCCTGTGCATTTTTTTGCTGATTTTTTCATTTAACAAGTATATTTGAGGGACCCTCAGCATGTTCAGCATTTTTTCAGCTGTCCATTTTGCTTTTCCAATTTTTCTGTTTAACTTATTACTATTGTGCTAAATCATACTATTTCTGCTATTTTATAAGATTTGTGCAAAATATAGTATTTCTGCCAAATATAGTATTTCTGATTATTTATAGTTTTTCTACTAAATCATAGTACAGTATTTCTGCTTTTTATAGGATTTGTGCTAAAACATAGTATTTCTACTAAATGTAGTATTTATGCTTAATCATACTATTTCTGCTTTTCATAGAATTTGTGCCTAATATAGTATTTCTGCTAAATTACAGTATTTATGCTTTTTATACTATTTGTGCTAAAACATAGTATTTCTACTAAATGTAGTATTTATGCTTAATCATACTATTTCTGCTTTTTATAGGATTTGTGCCTAATATAGTATTTCTGCTTTTTATAGGATTTTTGCTCAAACATAGTATTTCTACTAAATGTAGTGTTTATGCTTAATCATACTATTTCTGCTTTTTATAGGATTTGTGCTTAATATAGTATTTCTGCTAAATTATAGTATTTCTGCTTTTTATAGTATTTGTGCTAAAACATAGTATTTCTACTAAATGTAGTATTTATGCTTAATCATAGTATTTCTATATATTTCTGCCAGGTCCCCAGGCAGCCAATCCTCTGTGAGGACTGAGACATTCAAATTTTCAAATCAGGGCCTGCACGGCTTCCCAGCCAATCATATATGTGTCCTGAGGCATTCAAATTTGCATATTGGGGAATTCGTGGCTTCTAAGTCAACAAGTCATCCATGTCATATATCTCTAAAAATTCATATTTTAATGGTAAATTGTCAACACTTGAAGATTCCCCCATCTCTTCTGAACAAAACGGTGTAAGAATGACCGCTCTAGCCCCTACGGTTAGGAAATTATGGTCATTTGTTTGAGGGGAGTCGTCATTATGAGAAATAGACTGCAATCCGGTTGTTCAGTGATGACGCGACGAATCCTACTTCCGGATCTAAAGTAGTCTGCGTTTAATATGGCATTTGTGTTGTTAACATGTTTAATGTTATGTATTTTCTTCTATTTGATCTCAAAAAGCTCCTAAAACAGTCAGCGATCACTGTTGACCTCCCTCGGCTTTTATTACTGCTAATCATTTATTTAAGCTCAGTTTTTAAAACCTTAGGATGTAACTACAGCCCAGCCCATGCAGCAGTATATGAATGACTAACCTCGTATTGTGGATGGATTATCTCAGTTGTTCTCCTGGCTGAAGTTTGGTCCGTTTACAGCATCCTGCCATGCAATTACATTTGTTCCTGACCACCGAGAACACTCACGGTAACTTTTATCAAGTGGAAAAAAAGTTAGCTTGTTTATATTATGCTAACATAGCTGTGTCGCTAGCGGTCACATAGCACATCATTATATACCAGCTAGCCAAACTTCAGTAACCCTACAAACATCACTGCTGTTTAGCTTTCTGTCTTCATTTATGTTGGAAGTGATAACAGAGCTGTACGTTTTAATTTGTTTCCAAAACCCCGCAGTCAGGACATGCTATATTGTATTTAGATAGAAGCTAGCGAGCTAACTCCCTGCTAACTTCTAACTCCGTTAAATGTCATAAATTCTGTTTTCATGGATGCCTGGATGTTAAACTCAATTGTTACACCTGGTAGAGCAGAACGCTGATCATTTTATTAAAGATGAAAGACTTTAGACAGTTTTTCAACTCACAGTAATGCCACAGTGATCGTTTGATATATGGACCTGCAGCGGAGTTTAGACCCAGACACGGCTAGTGACGTCAGACTGAACAACCGGATAATCCTGTGTCTCTCTGTGCTGCGTGTGTAAATAGATGCACCTGTTTTGGCGGGAAAAAGTGCACAGGCTCTCTGATTGGTGGATTCAAATTCAGCAGCTCCCAGGCTAGAAACTTACTTCTCTCTCCCTGTGTGTGTGTGTGTGTGTGTGTGTGTGTTTGTGTGTGTGTGTGACAGAGAGAGAGAGAGAGAGAGAGAGAGAAGGCCTTTTAATGGGATGATCTCATTCTAAGATTCAAATTCAATATATTTAGACTGGTTGACTGAATTGGATCTTGTGTGTGTGTCTCTCTGTGCATGTGTGTTTCCTTATGTGTACATATTTCTGATTGTGTGGCTGTTATATATTTTTTTGCTGATTTTTTTCATTTAACAAGTATATTTGAGGGACCCTCAGCATGTTCAGCATTTCTTCAGCTGTCCATTTTGCTTTTCCAATTTTTCTGTTTAACTTATTACTATTGTGCTAAATCATACTATTTCTGCTATTTTATAAGATTTGTGCTTAATATACTATTTCTGCTTTTAATAGGATTTGTGCTTAATATAGTATTTCTGCTTTTTATAGGATTTGTGCTTAATATAGTATTTCTGCTAAATGTAGTATTTATGCTTAATCATACTATTTCTATATATTTCTGCCAGGCAGCCAATCCTCTGTGCGGACTCAGACACATATCACATATCAGGGCCTGCACGGCTTCCCAGCCAGCCAATCATGTCTGAGGTCTTCCGTTTCCTCTCTCGTCATATCTCAGCGACGGTTGTACAAAGAGCAATGAAAATCGCAGTCAAAGTACACCAAAGTCCGCTGATTCACCCAGTACAAGAATTATGCCTCTAGTCCACCTAGTTTTTGAGTTACACAACGTTTTGTAACTCCAAAAAACGGCGTTTTTTGCCTCTCACCGGGATCTAATTCTGACTGCTCATCACCCTGTTTTTCAAAACGGCTCCTCTCTTTCCCAGTGGCGCAGTTGGTAATGACACGGGTCTGCAAGCCAAAGATCGTGGATTCGATTCCACCTTGGTCAACATGTTTTTTTCCCTACAAATTAATACACTGTCACAGACCAGTAATTCATATTCATCATTTATTACAATTCTGCAAACTTTTATGATTTTACCAGCTTTTCTAATATGGACCTCACATTCTTAACACTCCATGGCACAAATACTCTTCCCTTTAGGCTCTGTGTATGTGTGTGTGTATCAATATTTCTCCCATTTTAAAGTATTACTCCTCCATAATTGTATTTCTGTTAAATCAAAGTACTTTTACTACATCTTAGTACTTCTGCTCAATCATAGTATTTCTGCTAAATCATTGTTATTATGCTATATTGTAGTATTTCTGCTCAATCATACTATTTCTACTATATTATATTTTTCTTTCTAAATATAGCATTTCTGCTATATAATTGTATTTCTGCTATGTTATAATATTTGTGCTAAACCAAAGTATTTGTGCTGTATCATAGTATTTCTGCCAAATTATAATATTTGTGCTAAAACATAGTCTTAATTTAAAATTACAATATTCATAGTTCATCACAGTGTCTCTGGTAAATCACAGTATTTCTGCTATGTTGTACTATTTTTCTAAATCATAGTGTTTCTGTAATGCTTAAGTATTTTTGTCTAAATATATTCTTTCTGTTATCTTATACTATTTCTCCTAAATTCTTGTATTTTTGAGAAGTTATGTTTCTGGTAAGTTACAATATTTCTGCTAAGTTCTGCTATGCTATTATATTTCTGCCAAGTATTATGTTTCCTCTAAGATATTGCAGTTCTGCTAAGTTATTCCATTTTAGCAAAGTTCCTTTGCTTCTGCAAAGTTTTTACAATTTCTGCAACTTTTCAGCTTTTTCAGCTACTTTTTGCATACAGCTTCAGCTTTAAAGCATCCACACTGCATTTTCGCAGGAAATGCAAATTTTTCTAGTTGTGTGGATGCTTTAAGCATCCACACTATTGAGTTCCTGTTTCTCTTTATTCTTTATTATTATTGTGTGGATGCTTAAGCATCCACACTATTGAGTTCCTGTTTCTCTTTATTCTTTATTATTATTCTAGTTGCTTCCGTACACTTTTTGGCACTTAACTACTTCCACAATTTTCAGCCGATTTTCACCGTTCAAATTTTAAACTATTCTGCTATTTCTGCTAATGTGCGCTATGACTTTTGCTATTTTTAACTATTATACTTTTTAAAATATTAAGCTTTTTTCCTTTAATTTGTCCCATTGAAATGAATGGGAAACTTCAGCAATTCTGCTAAAATTTGCTTGTTTTTGAAACTTAACTACTTCCTCATATTTTCACCTAGAACAACCATTCAAACTTTAAAATGTTCACAAATTATTGGGCTATTCAGGTATGATTCAGCTTTTTCAAATCTTTTACTGTTTTGCTTTTATGCCTCTTAAAGTTTTGAGTTGCAAAATTGTGATTTTTCACAAAATACATGTGTTGTTATGGTTGCTATGCTCTTGGCTTCCAGTGTTCCACTGAAGGTTTTGCAATTTTCACTTCATGTCCGAACAACTTCCTGCTACTTGCTCAATTTTCACTCAACTTCCACAAATTATACATCAAAACGTAGGTATTTTTGCTGGCTTTCAGAAAATGTCACCATCATTGTTGTGGGATTTATAGAATTTTTGCAAATCTCCTCAGACTAACACAAGGTCAGAAAACTCTCCATATAAAGTGAATGGAGAGCTTGTTCAAAATCACCGCTGGATTTCTGTAATGAGAGGCATATTCGAATCGTCATATCTCCTTAACGAAGCAAAGTTAAGACATGAGGCTTGTCCCCGAATATCTTCAGACACCCCTGACGCTCACAATTCAAGAATTTCTTTCTCACCTATTACCGTTCTGAAATGAGTTGGACTTGTTTGAGGGTAGGAAATTCGTCCTTCGCTCAGATTTCTTCAGATTTCAAACTGTGGAAATGAACCACTTTTTTCTCTCGTCATAACTTTTTGTTGGATTTCCACAGAGACCTGAAAATTTCCATGATTGTTCACCAAAGCCTGCTGTCTCTTACGGTGAAAGAATGATATCGATACTCCAAATAGATTTCAAGTCACAAAGCGTTGTTTGAGGGCAAGTCAAGGCAGTTTTTGCTTCGCTCTACTCAGTTATGGTGCATTAGAAGTCAAATATCTTTAATAATTCATATTTTAATGATAAATTGTAAACACTGGAAGATTCCCCCATCTCTTCTGAACAAAACGGTGTAAGAATGACCGCTCTAGCCCCTACGGTTTGGAAATTATGGTCATTTGTTTGAGGGGAGTCCTCACTATGAGAAATAGGCTGCAATAATCCTGTGCCTCTCTGTGCTGCGTGTGTAAAAAGAGGCACATGTTTTGGCGGGAAAAAGTACACAGGCTCTCTGATTGGTGGATTCAAATTCAGCAGCTCCCAGGCTGACCTAGAAACTTACTTCTCTCTCCCTGTGCATTTTTTTGCTGATTTTTTCATTTAACAAGTATATTTGAGGGACCCTCAGCATGTTCAGCATTTTTTCAGCTGTCCATTTTGCTTTTCCAATTTTTCTGTTTAACTTATTACTATTGTGCTAAATAATACTATTTCTGCTATTTTATAAGATTTGTGCCTAATATAGTATTTCTGCTAAATTACAATATTTCTGCTTTTTATACTATTTGTGCTAAAACATAGTATTTCTACTAAATGTAGTATTTATGCTTAATCATACTATTTCTGCTTTTTATGGGATTTGTGCCTAATATAGTATTTCTGCTTTTTATAGGATTTTTGCTCAAACATAGTATTTCTACTAAATGTAGTGTTTATGCTTAATCATCCTATTTCTGCTTTTTATAGGATTTGTGCTTAATATAGTATTTCTGCTAAATTATAGTATTTCTGCTTTTTATAGTATTTGTGCTAAAACATAGTATTTCTACTAAATGTAGTATTTATGCTTAATCATAGTATTTCTATATATTTCTGCCAGGTCCCCAGGCAGCCAATCCTCTGTGAGGACTGAGAAATTCAAATTTTCAAATCAGGGCCTGCACGGTTTCCCAGCCAATCATATATGTGTCCTGAGGCATTCAAATTTGCATATTGGGGCCTTCATGGCTTCTAAGCCAGCCAATCATATCTGAGGGCTGAGGAATTCAAATCCACAAATCAGGGCCTGCACAGCTTCCCAGCCAGCCAATCATGTATGTGGGCTCCAGGTATTCAAATTTGCATATTGGGGAATTCGTGGCTTCTAAGTCAACAAGTCATCCATGTCATATATCTCTAAAAATTCATATTTTAATGATAAATTGTCAACACTTGAAGATTCCCCCATCTCTTCTGAACAAAACGGTGTAAGAATGACCGCTCTAGCCCCTATGGTTAGGAAATTATGGTCATTTGTTTGAGGGGAATCCTCACTATGTGAAATAAACTGAAAGAAGCAGGTCTATGTCTCTGTGCTGCGTGTGTAAAACAGATGCACCTGTTTTGGCGGGAAAACGTAAACAGCCTCTCTGATTGGTGGATTCAAATTCAGCAGCTCCCAGGCTGACCTAGAAACTTAGTCCTCTCTCCCTGTGTGTGTGTGTGTGTGTGTGTGTGTGTGTGTGTGTGTGTGTGTGTGTGTGTGTGTGTGTGTTTAGTGGGAGAGAGAGGACCCTGCCCTTATTTGACAGCATGTCATTGTAGGATTTAAATTGAACATAGTTAGACTGGTTGACTGGATTAGAGCCTGTGTTTGTGTGTCCCTCTGTGCATTTGTGTTTCAATAAGTTATTACTATTCTGCTAAATCATAGTGTTTCTGGTACTTTTCGGTACTTGTGCTAAATACAGTATTTCTGCTAAATCATAGTATTTCTGGTACTTTTCGGTACTTGTGCTAAATACAGTATTTCTGCTTTTCATAGGATTTATGCCTAATATAGTATTTCTGCTAAATTATAGTATTTCTGCTTTTTATAGGATTTGTGCCTAACATAGTATTTCTGCTAAATTATAGTATTTCTGCTTTTTATACTATTTGTTCTAAATTATAGTATTTCTGCTTTTTATAGGATTTGGGCTTAATATAGTATTTCTGCTAAATTATAGTTTTTCTTCTTTTTATAGTATTTGTGCTAAAACATAGTATTTCTACTAAATGTAGTATTTATGCTTAATAATAGTATTTCTATATATTTCTGCCAGGTCCCCAGGCAGCCAATCCTCTGTGAGGACTGAGACATTCAAATTTTCAAATCAGGGCCTGCACAGTTTCCCAGCCAATCAAATAAGTGTCCTGAGGCATTCAAATTTGCATATTGGGGCCTTCGTGGCTTCTAAGCCAGCCAATCATATCTGAGGGCTGAGGAATTCAAATCCACAAATCAGGGCCTGCACGGCTTCCCAGCCAGCCAATCACATATGTGGTCTCAGGCATTCAAATTTGCATATTGGGGAATTCGTGGCTTCTAAGTCAACAAGTCATCCATGTCATATATCTCTAAAAATTCATATTTTAATATTAAATTGTCAACACTTGAAGATTCCCCCATCTCTTCTGAACAAAACGGTGTAAGAATGACCGTTCTAGCCCCTACGGTTAGGAAATTACGGTCATTTGTTTGAGGGGAGTCGTCACTATGAGAAATAGACTGCAAAAATCCTGTGTCTCTCTGTGCTGCTGCGTGTGTAAACAGATGCACCTGTTTTGGTGGGGAAAAGTGCACAGCCTCTCTGATTGGTGGATTCAAATTCACCAGCTCCCAGGCTGACCTAGAAACTTACTTCTCTCTCCCTGTGTGTGTGTGTGTGTGTGTGTGTGTGTGTGTGTGTGTGTGTGTGTGTGACAGAGAGAGAGAGAGAGAGAGAAAGCCTTTTAATGGGATGATCCCATTGTAAGATTCAAATTCAATATATTTAGACTGGTTGACTGAATTGGATCTTGTGTGTGTGTCTCTCTGTGCATGTGTGTTTCCTCATGTGTACATATTTGTAATTGTGTGGCAGTCATAAATTTTTTTACTGATTTTTGTCATTTAACAAGTATATTTGAAGGAAACACAGCATGTTCAGCATTTTTTCAGCTGTCCATTTTGCTTTTCCAATTTTTCTGTTTAACTTATTACTATTGTGCTAAATCACACTATTTCTGCTATTTTATAAGATTTGTGCTTAATATACTATTTCTGCTTTTATAGGATTTGTGCTTAATATAGTATTTCTGCTTTTTATAAGATTTATGCTTAATATAGTATTTCTGCTAAATGTAGTATTTATGCTTAATCATACTATTTCTGCTTTTCATAGGATTTGTGCTTAATATAGTATTTCTGCTAAATTTAGTATTTCTGATTATTTATAGTCTTTCTACTAAATCATAGTACAGTATTTCTGCTTTTTATGGGATTTGTGCTAAAACAAAGTATTTCTACTAAATGTAGTATTTATGCTTAATCATACCATTTCTGCTTTTTATAGGATTTGTGCTTAATATAGTATTTCTGCTAAATTATAGTATTTCTGCCAAATTATAATATTTGTGCTAAAACATAGTCTTAATTTAAAATTACAATATTCATAGTTCATCACAGTGTCTCTGGTAAATCACAATATTTCTGCTCTGTTGTACTATTTTTCTAAATCATAGTGTTTCTGTAATGTTTAAGTATTTTTGGCTAAATATATTCTTTCTGTTATCTTATACTATTTCTCCTAAATTCTTGTATTTTTGAGAAGTTATCATGTTTCTGGTAAGTTACAATATTTCTGCTAAATTCTGCTATGCTATTGTATTTCTGCCAAGTATTATGTTTCCTCTAAGATATTGCAGTTCTGCTAAGTTATTCCATTTTAGCAAACTTCTTTTGCTTCTGCAAAGTTTTTACAATTTCTGCAACTTTTCAGCTTTTTCAGCTACTTTTTGCATACAGCTTCAGCTTTAAGCATCCACACTGCATTTTCGCAGGAAATGCAAATTTTTCTAGTTGTGTGGATGCTTTAAGCATCCACACTATTGAGTTCCTGTTTCTCTTTATTGTGTGGATGCTTTAAGCATCCACACTATTGAGTTCCTGTTTCTCTTTATTCTTTATACTTTATTATTATTCCAGTTGCTTCCGTACACTTTTTGGCACTTAACTACTTCCACAATTTTCAGCCGATTTTCACCGTTCAAATTTTAAACTATTCTGCTATTTTTGCTCTTTCTTGCTATGATTTTTGCTATTTTTAACTATTATACTTTTTAAAATATTCCACTTTTTTCCTTTAATTTGTCCCATTGAAATGAATGGGAAACTTCTGCAATTCTGCTAAAATTTGCTTGTTTTTGAAACTTAACTACTTCCTCATATTTTCACCTAGAACAACCATTCAAACTTTAAAATGTTCATAAATTATTGGGCTATTCAGGTATGATTCAGCTTTTTGAAATCTTTTACTGTTTTACTTTTATGCCTCTTAAAGTTTTGAGTTGCAAAATTGTGATTTTTCACAAAATACATGCGTTGTTATGGTTGCTATGCTCTTGGCTTCCAGTGTGTCACTGAAGCTTTTGCAGTCTTCTCTTCATGTCCGAACAACTGTTTGCTACTTGCTCAATTTTCACTCAACTTCCACAAATTATACATCAAAACGTAGGTATTTTTGCTGGCTTTCAGGAAATGTCACTATCATTGTTGTGGGATATATAGAATTTTCGCAAATCTCCTCAGACCAACACAATGTCAGAAAACTCTCCATATAAAGTCAATGGAGAGCTTGTTCAAAATCACCGCTGGATTTCTGTAATGAGAGGCATATTCGAATCGTCATATCTCCTTAACGAAGCAAAGTTAAGACATGAGGCTTGTCCCCGAATATCTTCAGACACCCCTGACGCTCACAATTCAAGAATTTCTTTCTCACCTATTACCGTTCTGAAATGAGTTGGACTTGTTTGAGGGTAGGAAATTCGTCCTTCGCTCAGATTTCTTCAGATTTCAAACTGTGGAAATGAACCACTTTTTTCTCTCGTCATAACTTTTTGTTGGATTTCCACAGAGACCTGAAAATTTCTATGACTGTTCACCAAAGCCTGCTGTCTCTTACGGTGAAAGAATGATATCGATACTCCAAATAGATTTCGAGTTAGAAAGCGTTGTTTGAGGGCAAGTCAAGGCAGTTTTTGCTTCGCTCTGCTCAGTTATGGTGCATTAGAAGTCTAATATCTTTAATAATTCATATTTTAATGATAAATTGTTAACACTGGAAGATTCCCCCATCTCTTCTGAACAAAACGGTGTAAGAATGACCGCTCTAGCCCCTACGGTTAGGAAATTATGGTCATTTGTTTGAGGGGAGTCCTCACTATGAGAAATAGGCTGCAATAATCCTGTGCCTCTCTGTCCTGCGTGTGTAAAAAGATGCACCTGTTTTGGCGGGAAAACGTAAACAGCCACTCTGATTGGTGGATTTAAATTCGGCAGCTCTCTCCCTCTGTGTGTGTGTGTGTGTGTGTGTGTGTGTGTGTGTTTAGTGGGAGAGAGAGGACCCTGCCCTTATTTGACAGCATGTCATTGTAGGATTTAAATTGAACATAGTTAGACTGGTTGACTGGATTAGAGCCTGTGTTTGTGTGTCCCTCTGTGCATTTGTGTTTCAATAAGTTATTACTATTCTGCTAAATCATAGTATTTCTGGTACTTTTCGGTACTTGTGCTAAATACAGTATTTCTGCTAAATCATACTATTTCTGCTTTTCATAGGATTTATGCCTAATATAGTATTTCTGCTAAATTATAGTATTTCTGCTATTTTATAGGATTTGTGCCTAACATAGTATTTCTGCTAAATTATAGTATTTCTGCTTTTTATAGGATTTGTGCCTAACATAGTATTTCTGCTAAATTATAGTATTTCTGCTTTTTATACTATTTGTTCTAAATTATAGTATTTCTGCTTTTTATAGGATTTGTGCTTAATATAGTATTTCTGCTAAATTATAGTTTTTCTTCTTTTTATAGTATTTGTGCTAAAACATAGTATTTCTACTAAATGTAGTATTTATGCTTAATCATAGTATTTCTATATATTTCTGCCAGGTCCCCAGGCAGCCAATCCTCTGTGAGGACTGAGACATTCAAATTTTCAAATCAGGGCCTGCACAGTTTCCCAGCCAATCAAATAAGTGTCCTGAGGCATTCAAATTTGCATATTGGGGCCTTCGTGGCTTCTAAGCCAGCCAATCATATCTGAGGGCTGAGGAATTCAAATCCACAAATCAGGGCCTGCACGGCTTCCCAGCCAGCCAATCACATATGTGGTCTCAGGCATTCAAATTTGCATATTGGGGAATTCGTGGCTTCTAAGTCAACAAGTCATCCATGTCATATATCTCTAAAAATTCATATTTTAATATTAAATTGTCAACACTTGAAGATTCCCCCATCTCTTCTGAACAAAACGGTGTAAGAATGACCGTTCTAGCCCCTACGGTTAGGAAATTACGGTCATTTGTTTGAGGGGAGTCGTCACTATGAGAAATAGACTGCAAAAATCCTGTGTCTCTCTGTGCTGCTGCGTGTGTAAACAGATGCACCTGTTTTGGTGGGGAAAAGTGCACAGCCTCTCTGATTGGTGGATTCAAATTCACCAGCTCCCAGGCTGACCTAGAAACTTAGTCCTCTCTCCCTGTGTGTGTGTGTGTGTGTGTGTGTGTGTGTGTGTGTGTGTGACAGAGAGAGAGAGAGAGAGAGAGAGAGAGAGAAAGGCTTTTAATGGGATGATCTCATTCTAAGATTTAAATTCAATATATTTAGACTGGTTGACTGAATTGGATCTTGTGTGTGGGTCTCTCTGTGCATGTGTGTTTCCTCATGTGTACATATTTGTGATTGTGTGGCTGTAATAAATTTTTTTGCAGATTTTTGTCATTTAACAAGTATATTTGAGGGACCCTCAGCATGTTCAGCATTTTTTCAGCTGTCCATTTTGCTTTTCCAATTTTTCTGTTTAACTGATTACTATTGTGCTAAATCATACTATTTCTGCTATTTTATAAGATTTGTGCCTAATATAGTATTTCTGCTAAATTACAGTATTTCTGCTTTTTATACTATTTGTGCTAAAACATAGTATTTCTACTAAATGTAGTATTTATGCTTAATCATACTATTTCTGCTTTTTATGGGATTTGTGCCTAATATAGTATTTCTGCTTTTTATAGGATTTGTGCTCAAACATAATATTTCTACTAAATGTAGTGTTTATGCTTAATCATCCTATTTCTGCTTTTTATAGGATTTGTGCTTAATATAGTATTTCTGCTAAATTATAGTATTTCTGCTTTTTATAGTATTTGTGCTAAAATATAGTATTTCTACTAAATGTAGTATTTATGCTTAATCATAGTATTTCTATATATTTCTATATATTTCTGCCAGGTCCCCAGGCAGCCAATCCTCTGTGAGGACTTAGACATTCAAATTTTCAAATCAGGGCCTGCACGGTTTCCCAGCCAATCATATATGTGTCCTGAGGCATTCAAATTTGCATATTGGGGCCTTCATGGCTTCTAAGCCAGCCAATCATATCTGAGGGCTGAGGAATTCAAATCCACAAATCAGGGCCTGCACAGCTTCCCAGCCAGCCAATCATGTATGTGGGCTCCAGGTATTCAAATTTGCATATTGGGGAATTCGTGGCTTCTAAGTCAACAAGTCATCCATGTCATATATCTCTAAAAATTCATATTTTAATGATAAATTGTCAACACTTGAAGATTCCCCCATCTCTTCTGAACAAAACGGTGTAAGAATGACCGCTCTAGCCCCTACGGTTTGGGAATTATGGTCATTTGTTTGAGGGGAGTCCTCACTATGAGAAATAGGCTGCAATAATCCTGTGCCTCTCTGTGCTGCGTGTGTAAAAAGAGGCACATGTTTTGGCGGGAAAAAGTACACAGGCTCTCTGATTGGTGGATTCAAATTCAGCAGCTCCCAGGCTGACCTAGAAACTTACTTCTCTCTCCCTGTGCATTTTTTTGCTGATTTTTTCATTTAACAAGTATATTTGAGGGACCCTCAGCATGTTCAGCATTTTTTCAGCTGTCCATTTTGCTTTTCCAATTTTTCTGTTTAACTGATTACTATTGTGCTAAATCATACTATTTCTGCTATTTTATAAGATTTGTGCCTAATATAGTATTTCTGCTAAATTACAGTATTTCTGCTTTTTATACTATTTGTGCTAAAACATAGTATTTCTACTAAATGTAGTATTTATGCTTAATCATACTATTTCTGCTTTTTATGGGATTTGTGCCTAATATAGTATTTCTGCTTTTTATAGGATTTTTGCTCAAACATAATATTTCTACTAAATGTAGTGTTTATGCTTAATCATCCTATTTCTGCTTTTTATAGGATTTGTGCTTAATATAGTATTTCTGCTAAATTATAGTATTTCTGCTTTTTATAGTATTTGTGCTAAAACATAGTATTTCTACTAAATGTAGTATTTATGCTTAATCATAGTATTTCTATATATTTCTTCCAGGTCCCCAGGCAGCCAATCCTCTGTGAGGACTTAGACATTCAAATTTTCAAATCAGGGCCTGCACGGTTTCCCAGCCAATCATATATGTGTCCTGAGGCATTCAAATTTGCATATTGGGGCCTTCATGGCTTCTAAGCCAGCCAATCATATCTGAGGGCTGAGGAATTCAAATCCACAAATCAGGGCCTGCACGGCTTCCCAGGCAGCCAATCATATATGTGGCCTCAGGCATTCAAATTTGCATATTGGGGGAATTCGTGGCTTCTAAGTCAACAAGTCATCCATGTCGTATATCTCTAAAAATTCACATTTTAATGATAAATTGTTAACACTGGAAGATTCCCCCATCTCTTCTGAACAAAACGGTGTAAGAATGACCGCTCTAGCCCCTACGGTTTGGAAATTATGGTCATTTGTTTGAGGGGAGTCCTCACTATGAGAAATAGGCTGCAATAATCCTGTGCCTCTCTCTGCTGCGTGTGTAAAAAGATGCACCTGTTTTGGCGGGAAAAAGTACACAGGCTCTCTGATTGGTGGATTCAAATTCAGCAGCTCCCAGGCTGACCTAGAAACTTACTTCTCTCTCCCTGTGCATTTTTTTGCTGATTTTTTCATTTAACAAGTATATTTGAGGGACCCTCAGCATGTTCAGCATTTTTTCAGCTGTCCATTTTGCTTTTCCAATTTTTCTGTTTAACTTATTACTATTGTGCTAAATCATACTGTTTCTGCTATTTCATAAGATTTGTGCTTAATATAGTATTTCTGCTTTTAATAGGATTTGTGCTTAATATAGTATTTCTGCTTTTTATATGATTTGTGCTTAATATGGTATTTCTGCTAAATTATAGTATTTCTGCTTTATATAGTATTTGTGCTAAAACATAGTATTTCTACTAAATGTAGTATTTATGCTTAATCATACTATTTCTATATATTTCTGCCAGGTCCCTAGGCAGCCAATCCTCTGTGAGGACTGAGACATTCAAATTTTCAAATCAGGGCCTGCACGGTTTCCCAGCCAATCATATATGTGTCCTGAGGCATTCAAATTTGCATATTGGGGCCTTCATGGCTTCTAAGCCAGCCAATCATATCTGAGGGCTGAGGAATTCAAATCCACAAATCAGGGCCTGCACAGCTTCCCAGCCAGCCAATCATATATGTGGCCTCAGGCATTCAAATTTGCATATTGGGGAATTCGTGGCTTCTAAGTCAACAAGTCATCCATGTCATATATCTCTAAAAATTCATATTTTAATGATAAATTGTCAACACTTGAAGATTCCCCCATCTCTTCTGAACAAAACGGTGTAAGAATGACCGTTCTAGCCCCTACGGTTAGGAAATTATGGTCATTTGTTTGAGGGGAGTCGTCACTATGAGAAATAGACTGCAATAATCCTGTGCCTCTCTGTGCTGCGTGTGTAAACAGAAGCACCCGTTTTGGTGGGGAAAAGTGCACAGGCTCTCTGATTGGTGGATTCAAATTCAGCAGCTCCCAGGCTGACCTAGAAACTTACTTCTCTCTCCCTGTGTGTGTGTGTCTGTGTGTGTGTGTGTGACAGAGAGAGAGAGAGAGAGAGAGAGAGAGAGAGAGAGAGAGAGAGAGAGATAGATAGATAAAGCTTCTTTAATGGGATGATCTCATTGTAAGATTCAAATTCAATATATTTAGACTGGGTGACTGAATTTGATCTTGTGTGTGTGTCTCTCTGTGCATGTGTGTTTCCTTATGTGTACATATTTGTGATTGTGTGGCTGTTTTAGATTTTTTTGCTAATTTTTTTCATTTAACAAGTATAGTTGAGGGACCTTCAGCATGTTCAGCATTTTTTCAGCTGTCCATTTTGCTTTTCCAATTTTTCTGTTTAAGTTATTACTATTGTGCTAAATCATACTATTTCTGCTATTTCATAAGATTTCTGCTTAATATACTAGTTATGCTTTTTATAGGATTTGTGCTTAATATACTATTTCTACTTTTTATAGGATTTGTGCTTAATATACTATTTCTGCTTTTTATAGGATTTATGCTTAATCATACTATTTCTATATATTTCTGCCAGGTCCCCAGGCAGCCAATCCTCTGTGAGGACTCAGACATTCAAATTTTCAAATCAGGGCCTGCACGGCTTCCCAGCCAATCATATATTGGTCCTGAGTCATTCAAATTTGCATATTGGGGAATTCGTGGCTTCTAAGTCAACAAGTCATCCATGTCATATATCTCTAAAAATTCACATTTTCATGATAAATTGTCAACACTTGAAGATTCCCCCATCTCTTCTGATCAAAACGGTGTAAGAATGACCGCTCTAGCCCCTACAGTTAGGAAATTATGGTCATTTGTTTGAGGGGAGTCCTCACTATGAGAAATAGACTGCAATAATCCTGTGCCTCTCTGTGCCGCGTGTGTAAAAAGATGCACCTGTTTTGGCGGGAAAACATAAACAGCCGCTCTGATTGGTGGATTCAAATTCAGCAGCTCCCAGGCTGACCTAGAAACTTACTTCTCTCTCCCTGTGTGTGTGTGTGTGTGTGTGTGTGTGTGTGTGTGTGTGTTTGTGTTTGTGTGTGTGTGTGACAGAGAGAGAGAGAGAGAGAGAAAGTCTTTTAATGGGATGATCCCATTGTAAGATTCAAATTCAATATATTTAGACTGGTTGACTGAATTGGATCTTGTGTGTGTGTGTCTCTCTGTGCATGTGTGTTTCCTCATGTGTACATATTTGTAATTGTGTGGCTGTCATAAATTTTTTTGCAGATTTTTGTCATTTAACTAGTATATTTGAGGGAACCTCAGCATGTTCAGCATTTTTTCAGCTGTCCATTTTGCTTTTCCAATTTTTCTGTTTAACTTATTACTATTGTGCTAAATCACACTATTTCTGCTATTTTATAAGATTTGTGCTTAATATACTATTTCTGCTTTTATAGGATTTGTGCTTAATATAGTATTTCTGCTTTTTATAAGATTTGTGCTTAATATAGTATTTCTGCTAAATGTAGTATTTATGCTTAATCATACTATTTCTGCTTTTCATAGGATTTGTGCTTAATATAGTATTTCTGCTAAATTTAGTATTTCTGATTAATTATAATATTTTTGCTAAAACATAGTCTTAATTTAAAATTACAATATTCATAGTTCATCACAGTGTCTCTGGTAAATCACAATATTTCTGCTCTGTTGTACTATTTTTCTAAATCATAGTGTTTCTGTAATGTTTAAGTATTTTTGGCTAAATATATTCTTTCTGTTATCTTATACTATTTCTCCTAAATTCTTGTATTTTTGAGAAGTTATCATGTTTCTGGTAAGTTACAATATTTCTGCTAAATTCTGCTATGCTATTGTATTTCTGCCAAGTATTATGTTTCCTCTAAGATATTGCAGTTCTGCTAAGTTATTCCATTTTAGCAAACTTCTTTTGCTTCTGCAAAGTTTTTACAATTTCTGCAACTTTTCAGCTTTTTCAGCTACTTTTTGCATACAGCTTCAGCTTTAAGCATCCACACTGCATTTTCGCAGGAAATGCAAATTTTTCTAGTTCTTTATTATTATTATTATTCTAGTTGCTTCCGTACACTTTTTGGCACTTAACTACTTCCACAATTTTCAGCCGATTTTCACCGTTCAAATTTTAAACTATTCTGCTATTTCTGCTAATTTACGCTATGATTTTTGCTATTTTTAACTATTATACTTTTTAAAATATTAAGCTTTTTTCCTTTAATTTGTCCCATTGAAATGAATGGGAAACTTCAGCAATTCTGCTAAAATTTGCTTGTTTTTGAAACTTAACTACTTCCTCATATTTTCACCTAGAACAACCATTCAAACTTTAAAATGTTCACAAATTATTGGGCTATTCAGGTATGATTCAGCTTTTTCAAATGTTTTACTGTTTTACTTTTATGCCTCTTAAAGTTTTGAGTTGCAAAATTGTGATTTTTCACAAAATACATGCGTTGTTATGGTTGCTATGCTCTTGGCTTCCAGTGTGCCACTGAAGGTTTTGCAATTTTCACTTCATGTCCGAACAACTTCTTGCTACTTGCTCAATTTTCACTCAACTTCCACAAATTATACATCAAAACGTAGGTATTTTTGCTGGCTTTCAGAAAATGTCACTATCATTGTTGTGGGATTTATAGAATTTTTGCAAATCTCCTCAGACCAACACAAGGTCTCAAAACTCTCCATATAAAGTCAATGGAGAGCTTGTTCAAAATCATCGCTGGATTTCTGTAATGAGAGGCATATTCGAATCGTCATATCTCCTTAACGAAGCGACTTTAAGACATGAGGCTTGTCCCCGAATATCTTCAGACACCCCTGACGCTCACAATTCAAGAATTTCTTTCTCACCTATTACCGTTCTGAAATGAGTTGGACTTGTTTGAGGGTAGGAAATTTGTCCTTCGCTCAGATTTCTTCAGATTTCAAACTGTGGAAATGAACCACTTTTTTCTCTCGTCATAACTTTTTGTTGGATTTCCACAGAGACCTGAAAATTTCTCTGACTGTTCACCAAAGCCTGCTGTCTCTTACGGTGAAAGAATGATATCGATACTCCAAATAGATTTAGAGTTAGAAAGCGTTGTTTGAGGGCAAGTCAAGGCAGTTTTTGCTTCGCTCTGCTCAGTTATGGTGCATTAGAAGTCTAATATCTTTAATAATTCATATTTTAATGATAAATTGTTAACACTGGAAGATTCCCCCATCTCTTCTGAACAAAACGGTGTAAGAATGACCGCTCTAGCCCCTACGGTTAGGAAATTATGGTCATTTGTTTGAGGGAAGTCCTCACTATGAGAAATAGGCTGCAATAATCCTGTGCCTCTCTGTCCTGCGTGTGTAAAAAGATGCACCTGTTTTGGCGGGAAAACGTAAACAGCCACTCTGATTGGTGGATTTAAATTCGGCAGCTCTCTCCCTCTGTGTGTGTGTGTGTGTGTGTGTGTGTGTGTGTGTGTGTGTGTGTGTGTGTGTGTGTGTTTAGTGGGAGAGAGAGGACCCTGCCCTTATTTGGCAGCATGTCATTGTAGGATTTAAATTGAATATAGTTAGACTGGTTGACTGGATTAGAGCCTGTGTTTGTGTGTCCCTCTGTGCATTTGTGTTTCAATATGCCTCCATATTTGTAATTTTGTAAGTTATTACTATTCTGCTAAATGATACTATTTCTGCTTTCATAAGATTTGTGCCTAATATAGTATTTCTGCTAAATTATAGTATTTATTATTTTTATAGGATTTGTGCCAAACATAGTATTTCTGCTAAATTATAGTATTTCTGCTTTTTATACTATTTGTGCTAAAACATAGTATTTCTACTAAATGTAGTATTTATGCTTAATCATAGTATTTCTATATATTTCTGCCAGGTCCCCAGGCAGCCAATCCTCTGTGAGGACTTAGACATTCAAATTTTCAAATCAGGGCCTGCACAGTTTCCCAGCCAATCATATATGTGTCCTGAGGCATTCAAATTTGCATATTGGGGCCTTCGTGGCTTCTAAGCCAGCCAATCATATCTGAGGGCTGAGGAATTCAAATCCACAAATCAGGGCCTGCACAGCTTCCCAGCCAGCCAATCATGTATGTGGGCTCCAGGTATTCAAATTTGCATATTGGGGAATTCGTGGCTTCTAAGTCAACAAGTCATCCATGTCATATATCTCTAAAAATTCATATTTTAATGATAAATTGTCAACACTTGAAGATTCCCCCATCTCTTCTGAACAAAACGGTGTAAGAATGACCGCTCTAGCCCCTATGGTTAGGAAATTATGGTCATTTGTTTGAGGGGAGTCCTCACTATGAGAAATAGGCTGCAATAATCCTGTGCCTCTCTGTGCTGCGTGTGTAAAAAGAGGCACATGTTTTGGCGGGAAAAAGTACACAGGCTCTCTGATTGGTGGATTCAAATTCAGCAGCTCCCAGGCTGACCTAGAAACTTACTTCTCTCTCCCTGTGCATTTTTTTGCTGATTTTTTCATTTAACAAGTATATTTGAGGGACCCTCAGCATGTTCAGCATTTTTTCAGCTGTCCATTTTGCTTTTCCAATTTTTCTGTTTAACTTATTACTATTGTGCTAAATAATACTATTTCTGCTATTTTATAAGATTTGTGCCTAATATAGTATTTCTGCTAAATTATAGTATTTCTGCTTTTTATACTATTTGTGCTAAAACATAGTATTTCTACTAAATGTAGTATTTATGCTTAATCATACTATTTCTGCTTTTTATGGGATTTGTGCCTAATATAGTATTTCTGCTTTTTATAGGATTTTTGCTCAAACATAATATTTCTACTAAATGTAGTGTTTATGCTTAATCATCCTATTTCTGCTTTTTATAGGATTTGTGCTTAATATAGTATTTCTGCTAAATTATAGTATTTCTGCTTTTTATAGTATTTGTGCTAAAACATAGTATTTCTACTAAATGTAGTATTTATGCTTAATCATAGTATTTCTATAGATTTCTGCCAGGTCCCCAGGCAGCCAATCCTCTGTGAGGACTTAGACATTCAAATTTTCAAATCAGGGCCTGCACGGTTTCCCAGCCAATCATATATGTGTCCTGAGGCATTCAAATTTGCATATTGGGGCCTTCATGGCTTCTAAGCCAGCCAATCATATCTGAGGGCTGAGGAATTCAAATCCACAAATCAGGGCCTGCACAGCTTCCCAGCCAGCCAATCATGTATGTGGGCTCCAGGTATTCAAATTTGCATATTGGGGAATTCGTGGCTTCTAAGTCAACAAGTCATCCATGTCATATATCTCTAAAAATTCATATTTTAATGATAAATTGTCAACACTTGAAGATTCCCCCATCTCTTCTGAACAAAACGGTGTAAGAATGACCGCTCTAGCCCCTATGGTTAGGAAATTATGGTCATTTATTTGAGGGGAATCCTCACTATGTGAAATAAACTGAAAGAAGCAGGTCTATGTCTCTGTGCTGCGTGTGTAAAAAGATGCACCTGTTTTGGCGGGAAAACGTAAACAGCCTCTCTGATTGGTGGATTCAAATTCAGCAGCTCCCAGGCTGACCTAGAAACTTAGTCCTCTCTCCCTGTGTGTGTGTGTGTGTGTGTGTGTGTGTGTGTGTGTGTGTGTGTGTGTGTGTGTGTGTGTGTGTGTGTGTGTGTGTGTGTGTGTTTAGTGGGAGAGAGAGGACCCTGCCCTTATTTGGCAGCATGTCATTGTAGGATTTAAATTGAACATAGTTAGACTGGTTGACTGGATTAGAGCCTGTGTTTGTGTGTCCCTCTGTGCATTTGTGTTTCAATAAGTTATTACTATTCTGCTAAATCATAGTATTTCTGGTACTTTTCGGTACTTGTGCTAAATACAGTATTTCTGCTAAATCATACTATTTCTGCTTTTCAAAGGATTTATGCCTAATATAGTATTTCTGCTAAATTATAGTATTTCTGCTTTTTATAGGATTTGTGCCTAATATAGTATTTCTGCTAAATTATAGTATTTCTGCTTTTTATAGGATTTGTGCCTAACATAGTATTTCTGCTAAATTATAGTATTTCTGCTTTTTATACTATTTGTTCTAAATTATAGTATTTCTGCTTTTTATAGGATTTGTGCTTAATATAGTATTTCTGCTAAATTATAGTTTTTCTTCTTTTTATAGTATTTGTGCTAAAACATAGTATTTCTACTAAATGTAGTATTTATGCTTAATAATAGTATTTCTATATATTTCTGCCAGGTCCCCAGGCAGCCAATCCTCTGTGAGGACTGAGACATTCAAATTTTCAAATCAGGGCCTGCACAGTTTCCCAGCCAATCAAATAAGTGTCCTGAGGCATTCAAATTTGCATATTGGGGCCTTCGTGGCTTCTAAGCCAGCCAATCATATCTGAGGGCTGAGGAATTCAAATCCACAAATCAGGGCCTGCACGGCTTCCCAGCCAGCCAATCACATATGTGGTCTCAGGCATTCAAATTTGCATATTGGGGAATTCGTGGCTTCTAAGTCAACAAGTCATCCATGTCATATATCTCTAAAAATTCACATTTTAATATTAAATTGTCAACACTTGAAGATTCCCCCATCTCTTCTGAACAAAACGGTGTAAGAATGACCGTTCTAGCCCCTACGGTTAGGAAATTACGGTCATTTGTTTGAGGGGAGTCGTCACTATGAGAAATAGACTGCAAAAATCCTGTGTCTCTCTGTGCTGCTGCGTGTGTAAACAGATGCACCTGTTTTGGTGGGGAAAAGTTCACACCCTCTCTGATTGGTGGATTCAAATTCACCAGCTCCCAGGCTGACCTAGAAACTTACTTCTCTCTCCCTGTGTGTGTGTGTGTGCGTGTGTGTGTGTGTTTGTGTGTGTGTGTGACAGAGAGAGAGAGAGAGAGAGAAAGCCTTTTAATGGGATGATCCCATTCTAAGATTCAAATTCAATATATTTAGACTGGTTGACTGAATTGGATCTTGTGTGTGTGTCTCTCTGTGCATGTGTGTTTCCTCATGTGTACATATTTGTAATTGTGTGGCAGTCATAAATTTTTTTGCTGATTTTTGTCATTTAACAAGTATATTTGAGGGAACCTCAGCATGTTCAGCATTTTTTCAGCTGTCCATTTTGCTTTTCCAATTTTTCTGTTTAACTTATTACTATTGTGCTAAATCACACTATTTCTGCTATTTTATAAGATTTGTGCTTAATATACTATTTCTGCTTTTATAGGATTTGTGCTTAATATAGTATTTCTGCTTTTTATAAGATTTGTGCTTAATATAGTATTTCTGCTAAATGTAGTATTTATGCTTAATCATACTATTTCTGCTTTTCATAGGATTTGTGCTTAATATAGTTTTTCTGCTAAATTTAGTATTTCTGATTAATTATAGTCTTTCTACTAAATCATAGTACAGTATTTCTGCTTTTTATGGGATTTGTGCTAAAACAAAGTATTTCTACTAAATGTAGTATTTATGCTTAATCATACCATTTCTGCTTTTTATAGGATTTGTGCTTAATATAGTATTTCTGCTAAATTATAGTATTTCTGCCAAATTATAATATTTGTGCTAAAACATAGTCTTAATTTAAAATTACAATATTCATAGTTCATCACAGTGTCTCTGGTAAATCACAATATTTCTGCTCTGTTGTACTATTTTTCTAAATCATAGTGTTTCTGTAATGTTTAAGTATTTTTGGCTAAATATATTCTTTCTGTTATCTTATACTATTTCTCCTAAATTCTTGTATTTTTGAGAAGTTATCATGTTTCTGGTAAGTTACAATATTTCTGCTAAATTCTGCTATGCTATTGTATTTCTGCCAAGTATTATGTTTCCTCTAAGATATTGCAGTTCTGCTAAGTTATTCCATTTTAGCAAAGTTGTTTTGCTTCTGCAAAGTTTTTACAATTTCTGCAACTTTTCAGCTTTTTCAGCTACTTTTTGCATACAGCTTCAGCTTTAAGCATCCACACTGCATTTTCGCAGGAAATGCAAATTTTTCTAGTTCTTTATTGTGTGGATGCTTTAAGCATCCACACTATTGAGTTCCTGTTTCTCTTTATTCTTTATACTTTATTATTCCAGTTGCTTCCGTACACTTTTTGGCACTTAACTACTTCCACAATTTTCAGCCGATTTTCACCGTTCAAATTTTAAACTATTCTGCTATTTCTGCTAATGATCGCTATGACTTTTGCTATTTTTTGCTATTATACTTTTTAAAATATTCCACTTTTTTCCTTTAATTTGTCCCATTGAAATGAATGGGAAACTTCCAAAATTCTGCTAAATTTTGCTTGTTTTTGAAACTTAACTACTTTCTCATACTTTCACCTAGAACAACCATTCAAACTTTAAAATGTTCACAAATTATTGGGCTATTCATGTATGATTCAGCTTTTTCAAATCTTTTACCATTTTACTTTTATGCCTCTTAAAGTTTTGATTGCACAATTGTGATTTTTCACAAAATACATGCGTTGTTATGGTTGCTATGCTCTTGGCTTCCAGTGTGTCACTGAAGGTTTTGCAATTTTCACTTCATGTCCGAACAACTTCTTGCTACTTGCTCAATTTTCACTCAACTTCCACAAATTATACATCAAAACGTAGGTATTTTTGCTGGCTTTCAGAAAATGTCACTATCATTGTTGTGGGATTTATAGAATTTTGGCAAATCTCCTCAGACCAACACAAGGTCAGAAAACTCTCCATACAAAGTCAATGGAGAGCTTGTTCAAAATCATCGCTGGCTTTCTGTAATGAGAGGCATATTCGAATCGTCATATCTCCTTAACGAAGCAAAGTTAAGACATGAGGCTTGTCCCCGAATATCTTCAGACACCCCTGACGCTCACAATTCAAGAATTTCTTTCTCACCTATTACCGTTCTGAAATGAGTTGGACTTGTTTGAGGGTAGGAAATTCGTCCTTCGCTCAGATTTCTTCAGATTTCAAACTGTGGAAATGAACCACTTTTTTCTCTCGTCATAACTTTTTGTTGGATTTCCACAGAGACCTGAAAATTTCCATGATTGTTCACCAAAGCCTGCTGTCTCTTACGGTGAAAGAATGATATCGATACTCCAAATAGATTTCAAGTCACAAAGCGTTGTTTGAGGGCAAGTCAAGGCAGTTTTTGCTTCGCTCTACTCAGTTATGGTGCATTAGAAGTCAAATATCTTTAATAATTCATATTTTAATGATAAATTGTAAACACTGGAAGATTCCCCCATCTCTTCTGAACAAAACGGTGTAAGAATGACCGCTCTAGCCCCTACGGTTTGGAAATTATGGTCATTTGTTTGAGGGGAGTCCTCACTATGAGAAATAGGCTGCAATAATCCTGTGCCTCTCTGTGCTGCGTGTGTAAAAAGAGGCACATGTTTTGGCGGGAAAAAGTACACAGGCTCTCTGATTGGTGGATTCAAATTCAGCAGCTCCCAGGCTGACCTAGAAACTTACTTCTCTCTCCCTGTGCATTTTTTTGCTGATTTTTTCATTTAACAAGTATATTTGAGGGACCCTCAGCATGTTCAGCATTTTTTCAGCTGTCCATTTTGCTTTTCCAATTTTTCTGTTTAACTTATTACTATTGTGCTAAATCATACTGTTTCTGCTATTTTATAAGATTTGTGCTTAATATAGTATTTCTGCTTTTTATAGGATTTGTGCTTAATATAGTATTTCTGCTTTTTATAGAATTTGTGCTTAATATAGTATTTCTGCTTTTTATAGAATTTGTGCTTAATATGGTATTTCTGCTTTTTATAGGATTTGTGCTTAATATAGTATTTCTGCTAAATTATAGTATTTCTGCTTTTTATAGTATTTGTGCTAAAACATAGTATTTCTACTAAATGTAGTATTTATGCTTAATCATAGTATTTCTATATATTTCTGCCAGGTCCCCAGGCAGCCAATCCTCTGTGAGGACTGAGAAATTCAAATTTTCAAATCAGGGCCTGCACGGCTTCCCAGCCAATCATATATGTGTCCTGAGGCATTCAAATTTGCATATTGGGGCCTTCATGGCTTCTAAGCCAGCCAATCATATCTGAGGGCTGAGGAATTCAAATCCACAAATCAGGGCCTGCACAGCTTCCCAGCCAGCCAATCATGTATGTGGGCTCCAGGTATTCAAATTTGCATATTGGGGAATTCGTGGCTTCTAAGTCAACAAGTCATCCATGTCATATATCTCTAAAAATTCATATTTTAACGATAAATTGTCAACACTTGAAGATTCCCCCATCTCTTCTGAACAAAACGGTGTAAGAATGACCGCTCTAGCCCCTATGGTTAGGAAATTATGGTCATTTGTTTGAGGGGAATCCTCACTATGTGAAATAAACTGAAAGAAGCAGGTCTATGTCTCTGTGCTGCGTGTGTAAAACAGATGCACCTGTTTTGGCGGGAAAACGTAAACAGCCTCTCTGATTGGTGGATTCAAATTCAGCAGCTCCCAGGCTGACCTAGAAACTTAGTCCTCTCTCCCTGTGTGTGTGTGTGTGTGTGTGTGTGTGTGTGTGTGTGTGTGTGTGTGTGTTTAGTGGGAGAGAGAGGACCCTGCCCTTATTTGACAGCATGTCATTGTAGGATTTAAATTGAACATAGTTAGACTGGTTGACTGGATTAGAGCCTGTGTTTGTGTGTCCCTCTGTGCATTTGTGTTTCAATAAGTTATTACTATTCTGCTAAATCATAGTGTTTCTGGTACTTTTCGGTACTTGTGCTAAATACAGTATTTCTGCTAAATCATAGTATTTCTGGTACTTTTCGGTACTTGTGCTAAATACAGTATTTCTGCTTTTCATAGGATTTATGCCTAATATAGTATTTATGCTAAATTATAGTATTTCTGCTTTTTATAGGATTTGTGCCTAACATAGTATTTCTGCTAAATTATAGTATTTCTGCTTTTTATACTATTTGTTCTAAATTATAGTATTTCTGCTTTTTATAGGATTTGTGCTTAATATAGTATTTCTGCTAAATTATAGTTTTTCTTCTTTTTATAGTATTTGTGCTAAAACATAGTATTTCTACTAAATGTAGTATTTATGCTTAATAATAGTATTTCTATATATTTCTGCCAGGTCCCCAGGCAGCCAATCCTCTGTGAGGACTGAGACATTCAAATTTTCAAATCAGGGCCTGCACAGTTTCCCAGCCAATCAAATAAGTGTCCTGAGGCATTCAAATTTGCATATTGGGGCCTTCATGGCTTCTAAGCCAGCCAATCATATCTGAGGGCTGAGGAATTCAAATCCACAAATCAGGGCCTGCACGGCTTCCCAGCCAGCCAATCACATATGTGGTCTCAGGCATTCAAATTTGCATATTGGGGAATTCGTGGCTTCTAAGTCAACAAGTCATCCATGTCATATATCTCTAAAAATTCATATTTTAATATTAAATTGTCAACACTTGAAGATTCCCCCATCTCTTCTGAACAAAACGGTGTAAGAATGACCGTTCTAGCCCCTACGGTTAGGAAATTACGGTCATTTGTTTGAGGGGAGTCGTCACTATGAGAAATAGACTGCAAAAATCCTGTGTCTCTCTGTGCTGCTGCGTGTGTAAACAGATGCACCTGTTTTGGTGGGGAAAAGTGCACAGGCTCTCTGATTGGTGGATTCAAATTCAGCAGTTCCCAGGCTGACCTAGAAACTTACTTCTCTCTCCCTGTGTGTGTGTGTGTGTGTGTGTGTGTGTGTGTGTGTGTGTGTGTGTGTGTGTGTGTGTGTGTGTGTGTGTGACAGAGAGAGAGAGAGAGAGAGAGAGAGAGAGAGAGAGGCTTTTAATGGGATGATCTCATTCTAAGATTTAAATTCAATATATTTAGACTGGTTGACTGAATTGGATCTTGTGTGTGGGTCTCTATGTGCATGTGTGTTTCCTCATGTGTACATATTTGTGATTGTGTGGCTGTAATAAATTTTTTTGCAGATTTTTGTCATTTAACAAGTATATTTGAGGGACCCTCAGCATGTTCAGCATTTTTTCAGCTGTCCATTTTGCTTTTCCAATTTTTCTGTTTAACTTATTACTATTGTGCTAAATCATAGCATTTCTGCTATTTTATAAGATTTGTGCTTAATATACTATTTCTGCTTTTCATAGTATTTGTGCTTAATATAGTATTTCTGCTAAATTTAGTATTTCTGATTAATTATAGTTTTTCTACTAAATCATAGTACAGTATTTCTGCTTTTTATGGGATTTGTGCTAAAACAAAGTATTTCTACTAAATGTAGTATTTGTGCTTAATCATGCCATTTCTGCTTTTTATAGGATTTGTGCTTAATATAGTATTTCTGCTAAATTATAGTATTTCTGCCAAATTATAATATTTGTGCTAAAACATAGTCTCAATTTAAAATTACAATATTCATAGTTCATCACAGTGTCTCTGGTAAATCACAATATTTCTGCTCTGTTGTACTATTTTTCTAAATCATAGTGTTTCTGTAATGTTTAAGTATTTTTGGCTAAATATATTCTTTCTGTTATCTTATACTATTTCCCCTAAATTCTTGTATTTTTGAGAAGTTATCATGTTTCTGGTAAGTTACAATATTTCTGCTAAATTCTGCTATGCTATTGTATTTCTGCCAAGTATTATGTTTCCTCTAAGATATTGCAGTTCTGCTAAGTTATTCCATTTTAGCAAAGTTCTTTTGCTTCTGCAAAGTTTTTACAATTTCTGCAACTTTTCAGCTTTTTCAGCTACTTTTTGCATACAGCTTCAGCTTTAAGCATCCACACTGCATTTTCGCAGGAAATGCAAATTTTTCTAGTTATTATTATTCTAGTTGCTTCCGTACACTTTTTGGCACTTAACTACTTCCACAATTTTCAGCCGATTTTCACCGTTCAAATTTTAAACTATTCTGCTATTTCTGCTAATGTGCGCTATGACTTTTGGTATTTTTTGCTATTATACTTTTTAAAATATTAAGCTTTTTTCCTTTAATTTGTCCCATTGAAATGAATGGGAAACTTCAGCAATTCTGCTAAAATTTGCTTGTTTTTGAAACTTAACTACTTCCTCATATTTTCACCTAGAACAACCATTCAAACTTTAAAATGTTCACAAATTATTGGGCTATTCAGGTATGATTCAGCTTTTTCAAATCTTTTACTGTTTTACTTTTATGCCTCTTAAAGTTTTCAGTTGCAAAATTGTGATTTTTCACAAAATACATGTGTTGTTATGGTTGCTATGCTCTTGGCTTCCAGTGTGCCACTGAAGGTTTTGCAATTTTCACTTCATGTCCGAACAACTTCCTGCTACTTGCTCAATTTTCACTCAACTTCCACAAATTATACATCAAAACGTAGGTATTTTTGCTGGCTTTCAGAAAATGTCACCATCATTGTTGTGGGATTTATAGAATTTTTGCAAATCTCCTCAGACTAACACAAGGTCAGAAAACTCTCCATATAAAGTGAATGGAGAGCTTGTTCAAAATCACCGCTGGATTTCTGTAATGAGAGGCATATTCGAATCGTCATATCTCCTTAACGAAGCAAAGTTAAGACATGAGGCTTGTCCCCGAATATCTTCAGACACCCCTGACGCTCACAATTCAAGAATTTCTTTCTCACCTATTACCGTTCTGAAATGAGTTGGACTTGTTTGAGGGTAGGAAATTCGTCCTTCGCTCAGATTTCTTCAGATTTAAAACTGTGGAAATGAACCACTTTTTTCTCTCGTCATAACTTTTTGTTGGATTTCCACAGAGACCTGAAAATTTCCATGATTGTTCACCAAAGCCTGCTGTCTCTTACGGTGAAAGAATGATATCGATACTCCAAATAGATTTCGAGTTAGAAAGCGTTGTTTGAGGGCAAGTCAAGGCAGTTTTTGCTTCGCTCTACTCAGTTATGGTGCATTACAAGTCAAATATCTTTAATAATTCATATTTTAATGATAAATTGTAAACACTGGAAGATTCCCCCATCTCTTCTGAACAAAACGGTGTAAGAATGACCGCTCTAGCCCCTACGGTTTGGAAATTATGGTCATTTGTTTGAGGGGAGTCCTCACTATGAGAAATAGGCTGCAATAATCCTGTGCCTCTCTGTGCTGCGTGTGTAAAAAGAGGCACATGTTTTGGCGGGAAAAAGTACACAGGCTCTCTGATTGGTGGATTCAAATTCAGCAGCTCCCAGGCTGACCTAGAAACTTACTTCTCTCTCCCTGTGCATTTTTTTGCTGATTTTTTCATTTAACAAGTATATTTGAGGGACCCTCAGCATGTTCAGCATTTTTTCAGCTGTCCATTTTGCTTTTCCAATTTTTCTGTTTAACTTATTACTATTGTGCTAAATAATACTATTTCTGCTATTTTATAAGATTTGTGCCTAATATAGTATTTCTGCTAAATTACAATATTTCTGCTTTTTATACTATTTTTGCTAAAACATAGTATTTCTACTAAATGTAGTATTTATGCTTAATCATACTATTTCTGCTTTTTATGGGATTTGTGCCTAATATAGTATTTCTGCTTTTTATAGGATTTTTGCTCAAACATAGTATTTCTACTAAATGTAGTGTTTATGCTTAATCATCCTATTTCTGCTTTTTATAGGATTTGTGCTTAATATAGTATTTCTGCTAAATTATAGTATTTCTGCTTTTTATAGTATTTGTGCTAAAACATAGTATTTCTACTAAATGTAGTATTTATGCTTAATCATAGTATTTCTATATATTTCTGCCAGGTCCCCAGGCAGCCAATCCTCTGTGAGGACTGAGACATTCAAATTTTCAAATCAGGGCCTGCACAGTTTCCCAGCCAATCAAATAAGTGTCCTGAGGCATTCAAATTTGCATATTGGGGCCTTCGTGGCTTCTAAGCCAGCCAATCATATCTGAGGGCTGAGGAATTCAAATCCACAAATCAGGGCCTGCACGGCTTCCCAGCCAGCCAATCACATATGTGGTCTCAGGCATTCAAATTTGCATATTGGGGAATTCGTGGCTTCTAAGTCAACAAGTCATCCATGTCATATATCTCTAAAAATTCATATTTTAATATTAAATTGTCAACACTTGAAGATTCCCCCATCTCTTCTGAACAAAACGGTGTAAGAATGACCGTTCTAGCCCCTACGGTTAGGAAATTACGGTCATTTGTTTGAGGGGAGTCGTCACTATGAGAAATAGACTGCAAAAATCCTGTGTCTCTCTGTGCTGCTGCGTGTGTAAACAGATGCACCTGTTTTGGTGGGAAAAAGTGCACAGGCTCTCTGATTGGTGGATTCAAATTCAGCAGCTCCCAGGCTGACCTAGAAACTTACTTCTCTCTCCCTGTGTGTGTGTGTGTGTGTGTGTGTGTGTGTGTGTGTGTGTGTGTGTGTGTGTGTGTGTGACAGAGAGAGAGAGAGAGAGAGAGAGAGAAAGGCTTTTAATGGGATGATCTCATTCTAAGATTTAAATTCAATATATTTAGACTGGTTGACTGAATTGGATCTTGTGTGTGGGTCTCTCTGTGCATGTGTGTTTCCTCATGTGTACATATTTGTGATTGTGTGGCTGTAATAATTTTTTTTGCAGATTTTTGTCATTTAACAAGTATATTTGAGGGACCCTCAGCATGTTCAGCATTTTTTCAGCTGTCCATTTTGCTTTTCCAATTTTTCTGTTTAACTTATTACTATTGTGCTAAAGCATACTATTTCTGCTATTTTATAAGATTTGTGCTTAATATACTATTTCTGCTTTTATAGGATTTGTGCTTAATATAGTATTTCTGCTAAATGTAGTATTTATACTTAATCATACTATTTCTGCTTTTTATAGTATTTGTGCTTAATATAGTATTTCTGCTAAATTTAGTATTTCTGATTAATTATAGTTTTTCTACTAAATCATAGTACAGTATTTCTGCTTTTTATGGGATTTGTGCTAAAACAAAGTATTTCTACTAAATGTAGTATTTGTGCTTAATCATACCATTTCTGCTTTTTATAGGATTTGTGCTTAATATAGTATTTCTGCTAAATTATAGTATTTCTGCCAAATTATAATATTTGTGCTAAAACATAGTCTCAATTTAAAATTACAATATTCATAGTTCATCACAGTGTCTCTGGTAAATCACAATATTTCTGCTCTGTTGTACTATTTTTCTAAATCATAGTGTTTCTGTAATGTTTAAGTATTTTTGGCTAAATATATTCTTTCTGTTATCTTATACTATTTCTCCTAAATTCTTGTATTTTTGAGAAGTTATCATGTTTCTGGTAAGTTACAATATTTCTGCTAAATTCTGCTATGCTATTGTATTTCTGCCAAGTATTATGTTTCCTCTAAGATATTGCAGTTCTGCTAAGTTATTCCATTTTAGCAAACTTCTTTTGCTTCTGCAAAGTTTTTACAATTTCTGCAACTTTTCAGCTTTTTCAGCTACTTTTTGCATACAGCTTCAGCTTTAAGCATCCACACTGCATTTTCGCAGGAAATGCAAATTTTTCTAGTTGTGTGGATGCTTTAAGCATCCACACTATTGAGTTCCTGTTTCTCTTTATTCTTTATTATTATTATTATTATTATTATTATTATTCTAGTTGCTTCCGTACACTTTTTGGCACTTAACTACTTCCACAATTTTCAGCCGATTTTCACCGTTCAAATTTTAAACTATTCTGCTATTTTTGCTCTTTCTTGCTACGATTTTTGCTATTTTTAACTATTATACTTTTTAAAATATTCCACTTTTTTCCTTTAATTTGTCCCATTGAAATGAATGGGAAACTTCTGCAATTCTGCTAAAATTTGCTTGTTTTTGAAACTTAACTACTTCCTCATATTTTCACCTAGAACAACCATTCAAACTTTAAAATGTTCATAAATTATTGGGCTATTCAGGTATGATTCAGCTTTTTGAAATCTTTTACTGTTTTACTTTTATGCCTCTTAAAGTTTTGAGTTGCAAAATTGTGATTTTTCACAAAATACATGCGTTGTTATGGTTGCTATGCTCTTGGCTTCCAGTGTGCCACTGAAGGTTTTGCAATTTTCACTTCATGTCCGAACAACTTCTTGCTACTTGCTCAATTTTCACTCAACTTCCACAAATTATACATCAAAACGTAGGTATTTTTGCTGGCTTTCAGAAAATGTCACTATCATTGTTGTGTGATTTATAGAATTTTTGCAAATCTCCTCAGACCAACACAAGGTCTCAAAACTCTCCATATAAAGTCAATGGAGAGCTTGTTCAAAATCATCGCTGGATTTCTGTAATGAGAGGCATATTCGAATCGTCATATCTCCTTAACGAAGCGACTTTAAGACATGAGGCTTGTCCCCGAATATCTTCAGACACCCCTGACGCTCACAATTCAAGAATTTCTTTCTCACCTATTACCGTTCTGAAATGAGTTGGACTTGTTTGAGGGTAGGAAATTCGTCCTTCGCTCAGATTTCTTCAGATTTCAAACTGTGGAAATGAACCACTTTTTTCTCTCGTCATAACTTTTTTTTGGATTTCCACAGAGACCTGAAAATTTCCATGACTGTTCACCAAAGCCTGCTGTCTCTTACGGTGAAAGAATGATATCGATACTCCAAATAGATTTCGAGTTACAAAGCGTTGTTTGAGGGCAAGTCAAGGCAGTTTTTGCTTCGCTCTACTCAGTTATGGTGCATTAGAAGTCAAATATCTTTAATAATTCATATTTTAATGATAAATTGTAAACACTGGAAGATTCCCCCATCTCTTCTGAACAAAACGGTGTAAGAATGACCGCTCTAGCCCCTACGGTTTGGAAATTATGGTCATTTGTTTGAGGGGAGTCCTCACTATGAGAAATAGGCTGCAATAATCCTGTGCATCTCTGTGCTGCGTGTGTAAAAAGAGGCACCTGTTTTGGCGGGAAAAAGTACACAGGCTCTCTGATTGGTGGATTCAAATTCAGCAGCTCCCAGGCTGACCTAGAAACTTACTTCTCTCTCCCTGTGCATTTTTTTGCTGATTTTTGTCATTTAACAAGTATATTTGAGGGACCCTCAGCATGTTCAGCATTTTTTCAGCTGTCCATTTTGCTTTTCCAATTTTTCTGTTTAACTGATTACTATTGTGCTAAATCATACTATTTCTGCTATTTTATAAGATTTGTGCCTAATATAGTATTTCTGCTAAATTACAGTATTTCTGCTTTTTATACTATTTGTGCTAAAACATAGTATTTCTACTAAATGTAGTATTTATGCTTAATCATACTATTTCTGCTTTTTATGGGATTTGTGCCTAATATAGTATTTCTGCTTTTTATAGGATTTTTGCTCAAACATAATATTTCTACTAAATGTAGTGTTTATGCTTAATCATCCTATTTCTGCTTTTTATAGTATTTGTGCTAAAACATAGTATTTCTACTAAATGTAGTATTTATGCTTAATCATAGTATTTCTATATATTTCTGCCAGGTCCCCAGGCAGCCAATCCTCTGTGAGGACTTAGACATTCAAATTTTCAAATCAGGGCCTGCACGGTTTCCCAGCCAATCATATATGTGTCCTGAGGCATTCAAATTTGCATATTGGGGCCTTCATGGCTTCTAAGCCAGCCAATCATATCTGAGGGCTGAGGAATTCAAATCCACAAATCAGGGCCTGCACGGCTTCCCAGGCAGCCAATCATATATGTGGCCTCAGGCATTCAAATTTGCATATTGGGGAATTCGTGGCTTCTAAGTCAACAAGTCATCCATGTCATATATCTCTAAAAATTCATATTTTAATATTAAATTGTCAACACTTGAAGATTCCCCCATCTCTTCTGAACAAAACGGTGTAAGAATGACCGTTCTAGCCCCTACGGTTAGGAAATTACGGTCATTTGTTTGAGGGGAGTCGTCACTATGAGAAATAGACTGCAAAAATCCTGTGTCTCTCTGTGCTGCTGCGTGTGTAAACAGATGCACCTGTTTTGGTGGGGAAAAGTGCACAGCCTCTCTGATTGGTGGATTCAAATTCACCAGCTCCCAGGCTGACCTAGAAACTTACTTCTCTCTCCCTGTGTGTGTGTGTGTGTGTGTGTGTGTGTGTGTGTCTGTGTCTGTGTGTGTGTGTGACAGAGACAGAGACAGAGACAGAGAGAGAGAGAGAGAGAGAGAGGCTTTTAATGGGATGATCTCGTTCTAAGATTTAAATTCAATATATTTAGACTGGTTGACTGAATTGGATCTTGTGTGTGGGTCTCTATGTGCATGTGTGTTTCCTCATGTGTACATATTTGTGATTGTGTGGCTGTAATAAATTTTTTTGCAGATTTTTGTCATTTAACAAGTATATTTGAGGGACCCTCAGCATGTTCAGCATTTTTTCAGCTGTCCATTTTGCTTTTCCAATTTTTCTGTTTAACTTATTACTATTGTGCTAAATCATAGCATTTCTGCTATTTTATAAGATTTGTGCTTAATATACTATTTCTGCTTTTATAGGATTTGTGCTTAATATAGTATTTCTGCTAAATGTAGTATTTATGCTTAATCATACTATTTCTGCTTTTCATAGTATTTGTGCTTAATATAGTATTTCTGCTAAATTTAGTATTTCTGATTAATTATAGTTTTTCTACTAAATCATAGTACAGTATTTCTGCTTTTTATGGGATTTGTGCTAAAACAAAGTATTTCTACTAAATGTAGTATTTATGCTTAATCATACCATTTCTGCTTTTTATGGGATTTGTGCTTAATATAGTATTTCTGCTAAATATAGTATTTCTGCCAAATTATAATATTTGTGCTAAAACATAGTCTCAATTTAAAATTACAATATTCATAGTTCATCACAGTGTCTCTGGTAAATCACAATATTTCTGCTCTGTTGTACTATTTTTCTAAATCATAGTGTTTCTGTAATGCTTAAGTATTTTTGTCTAAATATATTCTTTCTGTTATCTTATACTATTTCTCCTAAATTCTTGTATTTTTGAGAAGTTATGTTTCTGGTAAGTTACAATATTTCTGCTAAGTTCTGCTATGCTATTGTATTTCTGCCAAGTATTATGTTTCCTCTAAGATATTGCAGTTCTGCTAAGTTATTCCATTTTAGCAAAGTTCCTTTGCTTCTGCAAAGTTTTTACAATTTCTGCAACTTTTCAGCTTTTTCAGCTACTTTTTGCATACAGCTTCAGCTTTAAAGCATCCACACTGCATTTTCGCAGGAAATGCAAATTTTTCTAGTTATTATTATTATTCTAGTTGCTTCCGTACACTTTTTGGCACTTAACTACTTCCACAATTTTCAGCCGATTTTCACCGTTCAAATTTTAAACTATTCTGCTATTTCTGCTAATTTACGCTACGATTTTTGCTATTTTTAACTATTATACTTTTTAAAATATTCCACTTTTTTCCTTTAATTTGTCCCATTGAAATGAATGGGAAACTTCTGCAATTCTGCTAAAATTTGCTTGTTTTTGAAACTTAACTACTTCCTCATACTTTCGCCTAGAAAAACCATTCAAACTTTAAAATGTTCACAAATTATTGGGCTATTCATGTATGATTCAGCTTTTTCAAATCTTTTACCGTTTTACTTTTATGCCTCTTAAAGTTTTCAGTTGCAAAATTGTGATTTTTCACAAAATACATGCGTTGTTATGGTTGCTATGCTCTTGGCTTCCAGTGTGTCACTGAAGGTTTTGCAATTTTCACTTCATGTCCGAACAACTTCTTGCTACTTGCTCAATTTTCACTCAACTTCCACAAATTATACATCAAAACGTAGGTATTTTTGCTGGCTTTCAGAAAATGTCACCATCATTGTTGTGGGATTTATAGAATTTTTGCAAATCTCCTCAGACTAACACAAGGTCAGAAAACTCTCCATATAAAGTGAATGGAGAGCTTGTTCAAAATCACCGCTGGATTTCTGTAATGAGAGGCATATTCGAATCGTCATATCTCCTTAACGAAGCAAAGTTAAGACATGAGGCTTGTCCCCGAATATCTTCAGACACCCCTGACGCTCACAATTCAAGAATTTCTTTCTCACCTATTACCGTTCTGAAATGAGTTGGACTTGTTTGAGGGTAGGAAATTCGTCCTTCGCTCAGATTTCTTCAGATTTCAAACTGTGGAAATGAACCACTTTTTTCTCTCGTCATAACTTTTTGTTGGATTTCCACAGAGACCTGAAAATTTCCATGATTGTTCACCAAAGCCTGCTGTCTCTTACGGTGAAAGAATGATATCGATACTCCAAATAGATTTCGAGTTAGAAAGCGTTGTTTGAGGGCAAGTCAAGGCAGTTTTTGCTTCGCTCTACTCAGTTATGGTGCATTACAAGTCAAATATCTTTAATAATTCATATTTTAATGATAAATTGTAAACACTGGAAGATTCCCCCATCTCTTCTGAACAAAACGGTGTAAGAATGACCGCTCTAGCCCCTACGGTTTGGAAATTATGGTCATTTGTTTGAGGGGAGTCCTCACTATGAGAAATAGGCTGCAATAATCCTGTGCCTCTCTGTGCTGCGTGTGTAAAAAGAGGCACATGTTTTGGCGGGAAAAAGTACACAGGCTCTCTGATTGGTGGATTCAAATTCAGCAGCTCCCAGGCTGACCTAGAAACTTACTTCTCTCTCCCTGTGCATTTTTTTGCTGATTTTTTTCATTTAACAAGTATATTTGAGGGACCCTCAGCATGTTCAGCATTTTTTCAGCTGTCCATTTTGCTTTTCCAATTTTTCTGTTTAACTTATTACTATTGTGCTAAATAATACTATTTCTGCTATTTTATAAGATTTGTGCCTAATATAGTATTTCTGCTAAATTACAATATTTCTGCTTTTTATACTATTTGTGCTAAAACATAGTATTTCTACTAAATGTAGTATTTATGCTTAATCATACTATTTCTGCTTTTTATGGGATTTGTGCCTAATATAGTATTTCTGCTTTTTATAGGATTTTTGCTCAAACATAGTATTTCTACTAAATGTAGTGTTTATGCTTAATCATCCTATTTCTGCTTTTTATAGGATTTGTGCTTAATATAGTATTTCTGCTAAATTATAGTATTTCTGCTTTTTATAGTATTTGTGCTAAAACATAGTATTTCTACTAAATGTAGTATTTATGCTTAATCATAGTATTTCTATATATTTCTGCCTGGTCCCCAGGCAGCCAATCCTCTGTGAGGACTGAGAAATTCAAATTTTCAAATCAGGGCCTGCACGGCTTCCCAGCCAATCATATATGTGTCCTGAGGCATTCAAATTTGCATATTGGGGCCTTCATGGCTTCTAAGCCAGCCAATCATATCTGAGGGCTGAGGAATTCAAATCCACAAATCAGGGCCTGCACAGCTTCCCAGCCAGCCAATCATGTATGTGGGCTCCAGGTATTCAAATTTGCATATTGGGGAATTCGTGGCTTCTAAGTCAACAAGTCATCCATGTCATATATCTCTAAAAATTCATATTTTAATGATAAATTGTCAACACTTGAAGATTCCCCCATCTCTTCTGAACAAAACGGTGTAAGAATGACCGCTCTAGCCCCTATGGTTAGGAAATTATGGTCATTTGTTTGAGGGGAATCCTCACTATGTGAAATAAACTGAAAGAAGCAGGTCTATGTCTCTGTGCTGCGTGTGTAAAAAGATGCACCTGTTTTGGCGGGAAAACGTAAACAGCCTCTCTGATTGGTGGATTCAAATTCAGCAGCTCCCAGGCTGACCTAGAAACTTAGTCCTCTCTCCCTGTGTGTGTGTGTGTGTGTGTGTGTGTGTGTGTGTGTGTGTGTGTGTTTAGTGGGAGAGAGAGGACCCTGCCCTTATTTGACAGCATGTCATTGTAGGATTTAAATTGAACATAGTTAGACTGGTTGACTGGATTAGAGCCTGTGTTTGTGTGTCCCTCTGTGCATTTGTGTTTCAATAAGTTATTACCATTCTGCTAAATCATAGTATTTCTGGTACTTTTCGGTACTTGTGCTAAATACAGTATTTCTGCTAAATCATACTATTTCTGATTTTCATAGGATTTATGCCTAATATAGTATTTCTGCTAAATTATAGTATTTCTGCTTTTTATAGGATTTGTGCCTAACATAGTATTTCTGCTAAATTATAGTATTTCTGCTTTTTATAGGATTTGTGCCTAACATAGTATTTCTGCTAAATTATAGTATTTCTGCTTTTTATACTATTTGTTCTAAATTATAGTATTTCTGCTTTTTATAGGATTTGTGCTTAATATAGTATTTCTGCTAAATTATAGTTTTTCTTCTTTTTATAATATTTGTGCTAAAACATAGTATTTCTACTAAATGTAGTATTTATGCTTAATAATAGTATTTCTATATATTTCTGCCAGGTCCCCAGGCAGCCAATCCTCTGTGAGGACTGAGACATTCAAATTTTCAAATCAGGGCCTGCACAGTTTCCCAGCCAATCAAATAAGTGTCCTGAGGCATTCAAATTTGCATATTGGGGCCTTCGTGGCTTCTAAGCCAGCCAATCATATCTGAGGGCTGAGGAATTCAAATCCACAAATCAGGGCCTGCACGGCTTCCCAGCCAGCCAATCACATATGTGGTCTCAGGCATTCAAATTTGCATATTGGGGAATTCGTGGCTTCTAAGTCAACAAGTCATCCATGTCATATATCTCTAAAAATTCATATTTTAATATTAAATTGTCAACACTTGAAGATTCCCCCATCTCTTCTGAACAAAACGGTTTAAGAATGACCGTTCTAGCCCCTACGGTTAGGAAATTACGGTCATTTGTTTGAGGGGAGTCGTCACTATGAGAAATAGACTGCAAAAATCCTGTGTCTCTCTGTGCTGCTGCGTGTGTAAACAGATGCACCTGTTTTGGTGGGGAAAAGTGCACAGCCTCTCTGATTGGTGGATTCAAATTCAGCAGCTCCCAGGCTGACCTAGAAACTTACTTCTCTCTCCCTGTGTGTGTGTGTGTGTGTGTGTGTGTGTGTGTGTGTGTGTGTGTGTGTGTGTGTGTGTGTGACAGAGAGAGAGAGAGAGAGAGAAAGCCTTTTAATGGGATGATCCCATTGTAAGATTCAAATTCAATATATTTAGACTGGTTGACTGAATTGGATCTTGTGTGTGTGTCTCTCTGTGCATGTGTGTTTCCTCATGTGTACATATTTGTAATTGTGTGGCAGTCATAATTTTTTTTGCTGATTTTTGTCATTTAACAAGTATATTTGAGGGAACCTCAGCATGTTCAGCATTTTTTCAGCTGTCCATTTTGCTTTTCCAATTTTTCTGTTTAACTTATTACTATTGTGCTAAATCACACTATTTCTGCTATTTTATAAGATTTGTGCTTAATATACTATTTCTGCTTTTATAGGATTTGTGCTTAATATAGTATTTCTGCTTTTTATAAGATTTGTGCTTAATATAGTATTTCTGCTAAATTTAGTATTTCTGATTAATTATAGTCTTTCTACTAAATCATAGTACAGTATTTCTGCTTTTTATGGGATTTGTGCTAAAACAAAGTATTTCTACTAAATGTAGTATTTATGCTTAATCATACCATTTCTGCTTTTTATAGGATTTGTGCTTAATATAGTATTTTTGCTAAATTATAGTATTTCTGCCAAATTATAATATTTGTGCTAAAACATAGTCTTAATTTAAAATTACAATATTCATAGTTCATCACAGTGTCTCTGGTAAATCACAATATTTCTGCTCTGTTGTACTATTTTTCTAAATCATAGTGTTTCTGTAATGTTTAAGTATTTTTGGCTAAATATATTCTTTCTGTTATCTTATACTATTTCTCCTAAATTCTTGTATTTTTGAGAAGTTATCATGTTTCTGGTAAGTTACAATATTTCTGCTAAATTCTGCTATGCTATTGTATTTCTGCCAAGTATTATGTTTCCTCTAAGATATTGCAGTTCTGCTAAGTTATTCCATTTTAGCAAACTTCTTTTGCTTCTGCAAAGTTTTTACAATTTCTGCAACTTTTCAGCTTTTTCAGCTACTTTTTGCATACAGCTTCAGCTTTAAGCATCCACACTGCATTTTCGCAGGAAATGCAAATTTTTCTAGTTATTATTATTATTCTAGTTGCTTCCGTACACTTTTTGGCACTTAACTACTTCCACAATTTTCAGTCGATTTTCACCGTTCAAATTTTAAACTATTCTGCTATTTCTGCTAATTTACGCTATGATTTTTGCTATTTTTAACTATTATACTTTTTAAAATATTCCACTTTTTTCCTTTAATTTGTCCCATTGAAATGAATGGGAAACTTCAGCAATTCTGCTAAAATTTGCTTGTTTTTGAAACTTAACTACTTCCTCATATTTTCACCTAGAACAACCATTCAAACTTTAAAATGTTCACAAATTATTGGGCTATTCAGGTATGATTCAGCTTTTTCAAATCTTTTACTGTTTTACTTTTATGCCTCTTAAAGTTTTGAGTTGCAAAATTGTGATTTTTCACAAAATACATGTGTTGTTATGGTTGCTATGCTCTTGGCTTCCAGTGTTCCACTGAAGGTTTTGCGATTTTCACTTCATGTCCGAACAACTTCCTGCTACTTGCTCAATTTTCACTCAACTTCCACAAATTATACATCAAAACGTAGGTATTTTTGCTGGCTTTCAGAAAATGTCACCATCATTGTTGTGGGATTTATAGAATTTTTGCAAATCTCCTCAGACTAACGCAATGTCAGAAAACTCTCCATATAAAGTGAATGGAGAGCTTGTTCAAAATCACCGCTGGATTTCTGTAATGAGAGGCATATTCGAATCGTCATATCTCCTTAACGAAGCAAAGTTAAGACATGAGGCTTGTCCCCGAATATCTTCAGACACCCCTGACGCTCACAATTCAAGAATTTCTTTCTCACCTATTACCGTTCTGAAATGAGTTGGACTTGTTTGAGGGTAGGAAATTCGTCCTTCGCTCAGATTTCTTCAGATTTCAAACTCTGGAAATGAACCACTTTTTTCTCTCGTCATAACTTTTTGTTGGATTTCCACAGAGACCTGAAAATTTCCATGATTGTTCACCAAAGCCTGCTGTCTCTTACGGTGAAAGAATGATATCGATACTCCAAATAGATTTCGAGTTAGAAAGCGTTGTTTGAGGGCAAGTCAAGGCAGTTTTTGCTTCGCTCTACTCAGTTATGGTGCATTACAAGTCAAATATCTTTAATAATTCATATTTTAATGATAAATTGTAAACACTGGAAGATTCCCCCATCTCTTCTGAACAAAACGGTGTAAGAATGACCGCTCTAGCCCCTACGGTTTGGAAATTATGGTCATTTGTTTGAGGGGAGTCCTCACTATGAGAAATAGGCTGCAATAATCCTGTGCCTCTCTGTGCTGCGTGTGTAAAAAGAGGCACCTGTTTTGGCGGGAAAAAGTACACAGGCTCTCTGATTGGTGGATTCAAATTCAGCAGCTCCCAGGCTGACCTAGAAACGTACTTCTCTCTCCCTGTGCATTTTTTTGCTGATTTTTTCATTTAACAAGTATATTTGAGGGACCCTCAGCATGTTCAGCATTTTTTCAGCTGTCCATTTTGCTTTTCCAATTTTTCTGTTTAACTTATTACTATTGTGCTAAATAATACTATTTCTGCTATTTTATAAGATTTGTGCCTAATATAGTATTTCTGCTAAATTACAATATTTCTGCTTTTTATACTATTTGTGCTAAAACATAGTATTTCTACTAAATGTAGTATTTATGCTTAATCATACTATTTCTGCTTTTTATGGGATTTGTGCCTAATATAGTATTTCTGCTTTTTATAGGATTTCTGCTTTTTATAGTATTTGTGCTAAAACATAGTATTTCTACTAAATGTAGTATTTATGCTTAATCATAGTATTTCTATATATTTCTGCCAGGTCCCCAGGCAGCCAATCCTCTGTGAGGACTGAGAAATTCAAATTTTCAAATCAGGGCCTGCACGGCTTCCCAGCCAATCATATATGTGTCCTGAGGCATTCAAATTTGCATATTGGGGCCTTCATGGCTTCTAAGCCAGCCAATCATATCTGAGGGCTGAGGAATTCAAATCCACAAATCAGGGACTGCACAGCTTCCCAGCCAGCCAATCATGTATGTGGGCTCCAGGTATTCAAATTTGCATATTGGGGAATTCGTGGCTTCTAAGTCAACAAGTCATCCATGTCATATATCTCTAAAAATTCATATTTTAATGATAAATTGTCAACACTTGAAGATTCCCCCATCTCTTCTGAACAAAACGGTGTAAGAATGACCGCTCTAGCCCCTATGGTTAGGAAATTATGGTCATTTGTTTGAGGGGAATCCTCACTATGTGAAATAAACTGAAAGAAGCAGGTCTATGTCTCTGTGCTGCGTGTGTAAAAAAATGCTCCTGTTTTGGCGGGAAAACGTAAACAGCCTCTCTGATTGGTGGATTCAAATTCAGCAGCTCCCAGGCTGACCTAGAAACTTAGTCCTCTCTCCCTGTGTGTGTGTGTGTGTGTGTGTGTGTGTGTGTGTGTGTGTGTGTGTGTGTGTGTTTAGTGGGAGAGAGAGGACCCTGCCCTTATTTGACAGCATGTCATTGTAGGATTTAAATTGAACATAGTTAGACTGGTTGACTGGATTAGAGCCTGTGTTTGTGTGTCCCTCTGTGCATTTGTGTTTCAATAAGTTATTACTATTCTGCTAAATCATAGTATTTCTGGTACTTTTCGGTACTTGTGCTAAATGCAGTATTTCTGCTAAATCATAGTATTTCTGGTACTTTTCGGTACTTGTGCTAAATACAGTATTTCTGCTTTTCATAGGATTTATGCCTAATATAGTATTTCTGCTAAATTATAGTATTTCTGCTTTTTATAGGATTTGTGCCTAACATAGTATTTCTGCTAAATTATAGTATTTCTGCTTTTTATACTATTTGTTCTAAATTATAGTATTTCTGCTTTTTATAGGATTTGTGCTTAATATAGTATTTCTGCTAAATTATAGTTTTTCTTCTTTTTATAGTATTTGTGCTAAAACATAGTATTTCTACTAAATGTAGTATTTATGCTTAATAATAGTATTTCTATATATTTCTGCCAGGTCCCCAGGCAGCCAATCCTCTGTGAGGACTGAGACATTCAAATTTTCAAATCAGGGCCTGCACAGTTTCCCAGCCAATCAAATAAGTGTCCTGAGGCATTCAAATTTGCATATTGGGGCCTTCGTGGCTTCTAAGCCAGCCAATCATATCTGAGGGCTGAGGAATTCAAATCCACAAATCAGGGCCTGCACGGCTTCCCAGCCAGCCAATCACATATGTGGTCTCAGGCATTCAAATTTGCATATTGGGGAATTCGTGGCTTCTAAGTCAACAAGTCATCCATGTCATATATCTCTAAAAATTCATATTTTAATATTAAATTGTCAACACTTGAAGATTCCCCCATCTCTTCTGAACAAAACGGTGTAAGAATGACCGTTCTAGCCCCTACGGTTAGGAAATTACGGTCATTTGTTTGAGGGGAGTCGTCACTATGAGAAATAGACTGCAAAAATCCTGTGTCTCTCTGTGCTGCTGCGTGTGTAAACAGATGCACCTGTTTTGGTGGGGAAAAGTGCACAGCCTCTCTGATTGGTGGATTCAAATTCACCAGCTCCCAGGCTGACCTAGAAACTTACTTCTCTCTCCCTGTGTGTGTGTGTGTGTGTGTGTGTGTGTGTGTGTGTGTGTGTGTGTGTGTGTGTGTGTTTGTGTGTGTGTGTGACAGAGAGAGAGAGAGAGAGAGAAAGCCTTTTAATGGGATGATCCCATTGTAAGATTCAAATTCAATATATTTAGACTGGTTGACTAAATTGGATCTTGTGTGTGTGTCTCTCTGTGCATGTGTGTTTCCTCATGTGTACATATTTGTAATTGTGTGGCAGTCATAAGTTCTTTTGCTGATTTTTGTCATTTAACAAGTATATTTGAGGGAACCTCAGCATGTTCAGCATTTTTTCAGCTGTCCATTTTGCTTTTCCAATTTTTCTGTTTAACTTATTACTATTGTGCTAAATCACACTATTTCTGCTATTTTATAAGATTTGTGCTTAATATACTATTTCTGCTTTTATAGGATTTGTGCTTAATATAGTATTTCTGCTTTTTATAAGATTTGTGCTTAATATAGTATTTCTGCTAAATGTAGTATTTATGCTTAATCATACTATTTCTGCTTTTCATAGGATTTGTGCTTAATATAGTATTTCTGCTAAATTTAGTATTTCTGATTAATTATAGTCTTTCTACTAAATCATAGTACAGTATTTCTGCTTTTTATGGGATTTGTGCTAAAACAAAGTATTTCTACTAAATGTAGTATTTATGCTTAATCATACCATTTCTGCTTTTTATAGGATTTGTGCTTAATATAGTATTTCTGCTAAATTATAGTATTTCTGCCAAATTATAATATTTGTGCTAAAACATAGTCTTAATTTAAAATTACAATATTCATAGTTCATCACAGTGTCTCTGGTAAATCACAATATTTCTGCTCTGTTGTACTATTTTTCTAAATCATAGTGTTTCTGTAATGTTTAAGTATTTTTGGCTAAATATATTCTTTCTGTTATCTTATACTATTTCTCCTAAATTCTTGTATTTTTGAGAAGTTATCATGTTTCTGGTAAGTTACAATATTTCTGCTAAATTCTGCTATGCTATTGTATTTCTGCCAAGTATTATGTTTCCTCTAAGATATTGCAGTTTTGCTAAGTTATTCCATTTTAGCAAACTTCTTTTGCTTCTGCAAAGTTTTTACAATTTCTGCAACTTTTCAGCTTTTTCAGCTACTTTTTGCATACAGCTTCAGCTTTAAGCATCCACACTGCATTTTCGCAGGAAATGCAAATTTTTCTAGTTGTGTGGATGCTTTAAGCATCCACACTATTGAGTTCCTGTTTCTCTTTATTCTTTATTATTATTATTATTCTAGTTGCTTCCGTACACTTTTTGGCACTTAACTACTTCCACAATTTTCAGCCGATTTTCACCGTTCAAATTTTAAACTATTCTGCTATTTCTGCTAATTTACGCTATGATTTTTGCTATTTTTAACTATTATACTTTTTAAAATATTAAGCTTTTTTCCTTTAATTTGTCCCATTGAAATGAATGGGAAACTTCTGCAATTCTGCTAAAATTTGCTTGTTTTTGAAACTTAACTACTTCCTCATATTTTCACCTAGAACAACCATTCAAACTTTAAAATGTTCACAAATTATTGGGCTATTCAGGTATGATTCAGCTTTTTCAAATCTTTTACTGTTTTACTTTTATGCCTCTTAAAGTTTTGAGTTGCAAAATTGTGATTTTTCATAAAATACATGCGTTGTTATGGTTGCTATGCTCTTGGCTTCCAGTGTGCCACTGAAGGTTTTGCAATTTTCACTTCATGTCCGAACAACTTCTTGCTACTTGCTCAATTTTCACTCAACTTCCACAAATTATACATCAAAACATAGGTATTTTTGCTGGCTTTCAGAAAATGTCACTATCATTGTTGTGGGATTTATAGAATTTTCGCAAATCTCCTCAGACCAACACAATGTCAGAAAACTCTCCATATAAAGTCAATGGAGAGCTTGTTCAAAATCATCGCTGGATTTCTGTAATGAGAGGCATATTCGAATCGTCATATCTCCTTAACGAAGCGACTTTAAGACATGAGGCTTGTCCCCGAATATCTTCAGACACCCCTGACGCTCACAATTCAAGAATTTCTTTCTCACCTATTACCGTTGTGAAATGAGTTGGACTTGTTTGAGGGTAGGAAATTCGTCCTTCGCTCAGATTTCTTCAGATTTAAAACTCTGGAAATGAACCACTTTTTTCTCTCGTCATAATTTTTTTTTGGATTTCCACAGAGACCTGAAAATTTCCATGACTGTTCACCAAAGCCTGCTGTCTCTTACGGTGAAAGAATGATATCGATACTCCAAATAGATTTAGAGTTAGAAAGCGTTGTTTGAGGGCAAGTCAAGGCAGTTTTTGCTTCGCTCTACTCAGTTATGGTGCATTAGAAGTCAAATATCTTTAATAATTCATATTTTAATGATAAATTGTAAACACTGGAAGATTCCCCCATCTCTTCTGAACAAAACGGTGTAAGAATGACCGCTCTAGCCCCTACGGTTTGGGAATTATGGTCATTTGTTTGAGGGGAGTCCTCACTATGAGAAATAGGCTGCAATAATCCTGTGCCTCTCTGTGCTGCGTGTGTAAAAAGAGGCACATGTTTTGGCGGGAAAAAGTGCACAGGCTCTCTGATTGGTGGATTCAAATTCAGCAGCTCCCAGGCTGACCTAGAAACTTACTTCTCTCTCCCTGTGCATTTTTTTGCTGATTTTTTTCATTTAACAAGTATATTTGAGGGACCCTCAGCATGTTCAGCATTTTTTCAGCTGTCCATTTTGCTTTTCCAATTTTTCTGTTTAACTTATTACTATTGTGCTAAATCATACTATTTCTGCTATTTTATAAGATTTGTGCCTAATATAGTATTTCTGCTAAATTACAGTATTTCTGCTTTTTATACTATTTGTGCTAAAACATAGTATTTCTACTAAATGTAGTATTTATGCTTAATCATACTATTTCTGCTTTTTATGGGATTTGTGCCTAATATAGTATTTCTGCTTTTTATAGGATTTTTGCTCAAACATAGTATTTCTACTAAATGTAGTGTTTATGCTTAATCATCCTATTTCTGCTTTTTATAGGATTTGTGCTTAATATAGTATTTCTGCTAAATTATAGTATTTCTGCTTTTTATAGTATTTGTGCTAAAACATAGTATTTCTACTAAATGTAGTATTTATGCTTAATCATAGTATTTCTATATATTTCTGCCAGGTCCCCAGGCAGCCAATCCTCTGTGAGGACTTAGACATTCAAATTTTCAAATCAGGGCCTGCACGGTTTCCCAGCCAATCATATATGTGTCCTGAGGCATTCAAATTTGCATATTGGGGCCTTCATGGCTTCTAAGCCAGCCAATCATATCTGAGGGCTGAGGAATTCAAATCCACAAATCAGGGCCTGCACGGCTTCCCAGCCAGCCAATCATATATGTGGCCTCAGGCATTCAAATTTGCATAATCCTGGATTTAAATTGAATATAGTTAGACTGGTTGACTGAATTGGATCTTGTGTGTGTGTCTCTCTGTGCATTTGTGTTTCCTCATGTGTACATATTTGTAATTGTGTGGCTGTCATAAAGTTTTTTTTCAGATTTTTGTCATTTAACAAGTATATTTGAATTTGCAAATGAATGGGAAACTTCTGCAATTCTGCTAAAATTTGCTTGTTTCTGAAACTTAACTACTTCCTCATATTTTCACGTAGAACAACCATTCAAACTTTAAAATGTTCTCAAATTATTGGGCTATTCAGGTATGATTCAGCTTTTTCAAATCTTTTACCGTTTTACCTTTATGCCTCTTAAAGTTTTCAGTTGCAAAATTGTGATTTTTCACAAAATACATGCGTTGTTATGGTTGCTATGCACTTGGCTTCCAGTGTGCCACTGAAGGTTTTGCAGTCTTCTCTTCATGTCCGAACAACTTCTTGCTACTTGCTCAATCTTCACTCAACTTCCACAAATTATACATCAAAACGTAGGTATTTTTGCTGGGTTTCCGAAAATGGTCATTTGTTTGAGGGGAGTCGTCATTATGAGAAATAGACTGCAATAATCCTGTGCCTCTCTGTGCTGCGTGTGTAAAAAGATGCACCTGTTTTGGCGGGAAAACGTAAACAGCCACTCTGATTGGTGGATTTAAATTCGGCAACTCTCTCCCTCTGTGTCTGTCTGTCTGTGTGTGTGTGTGTGTGTGTGTGTGTGTGTGTGTGTGTGTGTGTGTGTGTTTAGTGGGAGAGAGAGGACCCTGCCCTTATTTGGCAGCATGTCATTGTAGGATTTAAATTGAATATAGTTAGACTGGTTGACTGAATTGGATCTTGTGTGTGTGTCTCTCTGTGCATTTGTGTTTCCTCATGTGTACATATTTGTAATTGTGTGGCTGTCATAAAGTTTTTTTTCAGATTTTTGTCATTTAACAAGTATATTTGAATTTGCAAATGAATGGGAAACTTCTGCAATTCTGCTAAAATTTGCTTGTTTCTGAAACTTAACTACTTCCTCATATTTTCACGTAGAACAACCATTCAAACTTTAAAATGTTCTCAAATTATTGGGCTATTCAGGTATGATTCAGCTTTTTCAAATCTTTTACCGTTTTACCTTTATGCCTCTTAAAGTTTTCAGTTGCAAAATTGTGATTTTTCACAAAATACATGCGTTGTTATGGTTGCTATGCACTTGGCTTCCAGTGTGCCACTGAAGGTTTTGCAGTCTTCTCTTCATGTCCGAACAACTTCTTGCTACTTGCTCAATCTTCACTCAACTTCCACAAATTATACATCAAAACGTAGGTATTTTTGCTGGGTTTCCGAAAATGGTCATTTGTTTGAGGGGAGTCGTCATTATGAGAAATAGACTGCAAAAATCCTGTGTCTCTCTGTGCTGCGTGCACCTGTTTTGGCGGGAAAAAGTGCACAGGCTCTCTGATTGGTGGATTCAAATTCAGCAGCTCCAAGGCTGCTTGACTGAGCTAGAAACTTACTTCTCTCTCTGTGTGTGTGTGTGTGTGTGTGTGTGTGTGTGTGTGTGTGTGTGTGTGTGTGAGAGAGAGAGAGAGAGAGAGAGAGAGAGAGAGAGGAAGCCTTTTTATGGGATGATCTCATTGTAAGATTCAAATTCAATATATTTAGACTGGTTGACTGAATTGGATCTTGTGTGTGTCTCTCTCTGTGCATGTGTGTTTCCATATGTGTCCATATTTGTGATTGTGTGGCTGTTATATTTTTTTTTGCCAATTTTTTTCATTTAACAAGTATATTTGAGGGACCCTTAGCATGTTCAGCATTTTTTCAGCTGTCCATTTTGCTTTTCCAATTTTTCTGTTTAAGTTATTACTATTGTGCTAAATCATACTATTTCTGCTATTTTATAAGATTTGTGCTAAATATAGTATTTCTGTCAAATTATAGTATTTGTGCTAAAACATAGTATTGATTTAAAATTACAATATTCATAGTTCATCACAGTGTCTCTGGTAAATCACAGTATTTCTGCTCTGTTGTACTATTTTTCTAAATCATAGTGTTTCTGTAATGCTTAAGTATTTTTGGCTAAATATATTCTTTCTGTTATCTTATACTATTTCTCCTAAATTCTTGTATTTTTGAGAAGTTATCATGTTTCTGGTAAGTTACAATATTTCTGCTAAGTTCTGCTATGCTATTGTATTTCTGCCAAGTATTATGTTTCCTCTAAGATATTGCAGTTCTGCTAAGTTATTCCATTTTAGCAAAGTTCCTTTGCTTCTGCAAAGTTTTTACAATTTCTGCAACTTTTCAGCTTTTTCAGCTAGTTTTTGCATACAGCTTCAGCTTTAAAGCATCCACACTGCATTTTCGCAGGAAATGCAAATCTTTCTAGTTATTATTATTATTCTAGTTGCTTCCGTACACTTTTTGGCACTTAACTACTTCCACAATTTTCAGCCGATTTTCACCGTTCAAATTTTAAACTATTCTGCTATTTCTGCTAATTTACGCTATGATTTTTGCTATTTTTAACTATTATACTTTTTAAAATATTCCACTTTTTTCCTTTAATTTGTCCCATTGAAATGAATGGGAAACTTCAGCAATTCTGCTAAAATTTGCTTGTTTTTGAAACTTAACTACTTCCTCATATTTTCACCTAGAACAACCATTCAAACTTTAAAATGTTCACAAATTATTGGGCTATTCAGGTATGATTCAGCTTTTTCAAATCTTTTACTGTTTTACTTTTATGCCTCTTAAAGTTTTGAGTTGCAAAATTGTGATTTTTCACAAAATACATGTGTTGTTATGGTTGCTATGCTCTTGGCTTCCAGTGTTCCACTGAAGGTTTTGCAATTTTCACTTCATGTCCGAACAACTTCCTGCTACTTGCTCAATTTTCACTCAACTTCCACAAATTATACATCAAAACGTAGGTATTTTTGCTGGCTTTCAGAAAATGTCACCATCATTGTTGTGGGATTTATAGAATTTTTGCAAATCTCCTCAGACTAACACAAGGTCAGAAAACTCTCCATATAAAGTGAATGGAGAGCTTGTTCAAAATCACCGCTGGATTTCTGTAATGAGAGGCATATTCGAATCGTCATATCTCCTTAACGAAGCAAAGTTAAGACATGAGGCTTGTCCCCGAATATCTTCAGACACCCCTGACGCTCACAATTCAAGAATTTCTTTCTCACCTATTACCGTTCTGAAATGAGTTGGACTTGTTTGAGGGTAGGAAATTCGTCCTTCGCTCAGATTTCTTCAGATTTCAAACTGTGGAAATGAACCACTTTTTTCTCTCGTCATAACTTTTTGTTGGATTTCCACAGAGACCTGAAAATTTCCATGATTGTTCACCAAAGCCTGCTGTCTCTTACGGTGAAAGAATGATATCGATACTCCAAATAGATTTCAAGTTACAAAGCGTTGTTTGAGGGCAAGTCAAGGCAGTTTTTGCTTCGCTCTACTCAGTTATGGTGCATTAGAAGTCAAATATCTTTAATAATTCATATTTTAATGATAAATTGTAAACACTGGAAGATTCCCCCATCTCTTCTGAACAAAACGGTGTAAGAATGACCGCTCTAGCCCCTACGGTTTGGAAATTATGGTCATTTGTTTGAGGGGAGTCATCACTATGAGAAATAGGCTGCAATAATCCTGTGCCTCTCTGTGCTGCGTGTGTAAAAAGAGGCACATGTTTTGGCGGGAAAAAGTACACAGGCTCTCTGATTGGTGGATTCAAATTCAGCAGCTCCCAGGCTGACCTAGAAACTTACTTCTCTCTCCCTGTGCATTTTTTTGCTGATTTTTTTCATTTAACAAGTATATTTGAGGGACCCTCAGCATGTTCAGCATTTTTTCAGCTGTCCATTTTGCTTTTCCAATTTTTCTGTTTAACTTATTACTATTGTGCTAAATAATACTATTTCTGCTATTTTATAAGATTTGTGCCTAATATAGTATTTCTGCTAAATTACAATATTTCTGCTTTTTATACTATTTGTGCTCAAACATAGTATTTCTGCTAAATGTAATGTTTATGCTTAATCATCCTATTTCTGCTTTTTATGGGATTTGTGCTTAATATAGTATTTCTGCTAAATTGTAGTATTTCTGCTTTTTATAGTATTTGTGCTAAAACATAGTATTTCTACTAAATGTAGTATTTATGCTTAATCATACTATTTCTGCTTTTTATGGGATTTGTGCCTAATATAGTATTTCTGCTTTTTATAGGATTTTTGCTCAAACATAGTATTTCTACTAAATGTAGTGTTTATGCTTAATCATCCTATTTCTGCTTTTTATAGGATTTGTGCTTAATATAGTATTTCTGCTAAATTATAGTATTTCTGCTTTTTATAGTATTTGTGCTAAAACATAGTATTTCTACTAAATGTAGTATTTATGCTTAATCATAGTATTTCTATATATTTCTGCCAGGTCCCCAGGCAGCCAATCCTCTGTGAGGACTGAGAAATTCAAATTTTCAAATCAGGGCCTGCACGGCTTCCCAGCCAATCATATATGTGTCCTGAGGCATTCAAATTTGCATATTGGGGCCTTCATGGCTTCTAAGCCAGCCAATCATATCTGAGGGCTGAGGAATTCAAATCCACAAATCAGGGCCTGCACAGCTTCCCAGCCAGCCAATCATGTATGTGGGCTCCAGGTATTCAAATTTGCATATTGGGGAATTCGTGGCTTCTAAGTCAACAAGTCATCCATGTCATATATCTCTAAAAATTCATATTTTAATGATAAATTGTCAACACTTGAAGATTCCCCCATCTCTTCTGAACAAAACGGTGTAAGAATGACCGCTCTAGCCCCTATGGTTAGGAAATTATGGTCATTTGTTTGAGGGGAATCCTCACTATGTGAAATAAACTGAAAGAAGCAGGTCTATGTCTATGTGCTGCGTGTGTAAAACAGATGCACCTGTTTTGGCGGGAAAACGTAAACAGCCTCTCTGATTGGTGGATTCAAAGTCAGCAGCTCCCAGGCTGACCTAGAAACTTAGTCCTCTCTCCCTGTGTGTGTGTGTGTGTGTGTGTGTGTGTGTGTGTGTGTGTGTGTGTGTGTGTGTGTGTGTTTAGTGGGAGAGAGAGGACCCTGCCCTTATTTGACAGCATGTCATTGTAGGATTTAAATTGAATATAGTTAGACTGGTTGACTGGATTAGAGCCTGTGTTTGTGTGTCCCTCTGTGCATTTGTGTTTCAATATGCCTCCATATTTGTAATTTTGTAAGTTATTACTATTCTGCTAAATGATAGTATTTCTGCTTTTCATAAGATTTGTGCCTAATATAGTATTTCTGCTAAATTATAGTATTTATTATTTTTATAGGATTTGTGCCAAACATAGTATTTCTGCTAAATTATAGTATTTCTGCTTTTTATAGGATTTGTGCCTAATATAGTATTTCTGCTTTTTATAGGATTTGTGCCTAATATAGTATTTCTGCTTTTTATAGGATTTGTACCTAATATAGTATTTCTGCTTTTTATAGGATTTGTGCTTAATATAGTATTTCTGCTAAATTATAGTATTTCTGCTTTTTATAGTATTTGTGCTAAAACATAGTATTTCTACTAAATGTAGTATTTATGCTTAATCATAGTATTTCTATATATTTCTGCCAGGTCCCCAGGCAGCCAATCCTCTGTGAGGACTTAGACATTCAAATTTTCAAATCAGGGCCTGCACGGTTTCCCAGCCAATCATATATGTGTCCTGAGGCATTCAAATTTGCATATTGGGGCCTTCATGGCTTCTAAGCCAGCCAATCATATCTGAGGGCTGAGGAATTCAAATCCACAAATCAGGGCCTGCACGGCTTCCCAGGCAGCCAATCATATATGTGGCCTCAGGCATTCAAATTTGCATATTGGGGGAATTCGTGGCTTCTAAGTCAACAAGTCATCCATGTCGTATATCTCTAAAAATTCACATTTTAATGATAAATTGTTAACACTGGAAGATTCCCCCATCTCTTCTGAACAAAACGGTGTAAGAATGACCGTTCTAGCCCCTACGGTTTGGAAATTATGGTCATTTGTTTGAGGGGAGTCCTCACTATGAGAAATAGGCTGCAATAATCCTGTGCCTCTCTCTGCTGCGTGTGTAAAAAGATGCACCTGTTTTGGCGGGAAAAAGTACACAGGCTCTCTGATTGGTGGATTCAAATTCAGCAGCTCCCAGGCTGACCTAGAAACTTACTTCTCTCTCCCTGTGCATTTTTATGCTGATTTTTTCATTTAACAAGTATATTTGAGGGACCCTCAGCATGTTCAGCATTTTTTCAGCTGTCCATTTTGCTTTTCCAATTTTTCTGTTTAACTTATTACTATTGTGCTAAATCATACTGTTTCTGCTATTTCATAAGATTTGTGCTTAATATAGTATTTCTGCTTTTAATAGGATTTGTGCTTAATATAGTATTTCTGCTTTTTATAGAATTTGTGCTTAATATAGTATTTCTGCTTTTTATATGATTTGTGCTTAATATGGTATTTCTGCTAAATTATAGTATTTCTGCTTTTTATAGTATTTGTGCTAAAACATCGTATTTCTACTAAATGTAGTATTTATGCTTAATCATACTATTTCTATATATTTCTGCCAGGTCCCCAGGCAGCCAATCCTCTGTGAGGACTGAGACATTCAAATTTTCAAATCAGGGCCTGCACGGTTTCCCAGCCAATCATATAAGTGTCCTGAGGCATTCAAATTTGCATATTGGGGCCTTCATGGCTTCTAAGCCAGCCAATCATATCTGAGGGCTGAGGAATTCAAATCCACAAATCAGGGCCTGCACAGCTTCCCAGCCAGCCAATCATATATGTGGCCTCAGGCATTCAAATTTGCATATTGGGGAATTCGTGGCTTCTAAGTCAACAAGTCATCCATGTCATATATCTCTAAAAATTCATATTTTAATGATAAATTGTCAACACTTGAAGATTCCCCCATCTCTTCTGAACAAAACGGTGTAAGAATGACCGTTCTAGCCCCTACGGTTAGGAAATTATGGTCATTTGTTTGAGGGGAGTCGTCACTATGAGAAATAGACTGCAATAATCCAGTGTCTCTCTCTGTGCTGCGTGTGTAAACAGAAGCACCCGTTTTGGTGGGGAAAAGTGCACAGCCTCTCTGATTGGTGGATTCAAATTCAGCAGCTCCCAGGCTGACCTAGAAACTTACTTCTCTCTCCCTGTGTGTGTGTGTGTGTGTGTGTCTGTGTGTGACAGGGAGAGAGAGAGAGAGAGAAAGCCTTTTAATGGGATGATCTCATTGTAAGATTCAAATTCAATATATTTAGACTGGGTGACTGAATTTGATCTTGTGTGTGTGTCTCTCTGTGCATGTGTGTTTCCTTATGTGTAGATATTTGTGATTGTGTGGCTGTTATAGATTTTTTTGCTGATTTTTTTTCATTTAACAAGTATAGTTGAGGGACCTTCAGCACGTTCAGCATTTTTTCAGCTGTCCATTTTGCTTTTCCAATTTTTCTGTTTAAGTTATTACTATTGTGCTAAATCAGACTATTTCTGCTATTTTATAAGATTTGTGCTTAATATAGTATTTCTGCTTTTTATAGGATTTGTGCTTAATATACTATTTCTGCTTTTTATAGGATTTGTGCTTAATATAGTATATCTGCTTTTTATAGGATTTGTGCTTAATATACTATTTCTGCTTTTTAAAGGATTTGTGCTTAATATAGTATTTCTGCTTTTTGTAGAATTTGTGCTTAATATAGTATTTCTGCTTTTTATAGGATTTGTGCTTAATATAGTATTTCTGCTTTTTATAGGATTTGTGCTTAATATAGTATTTCTGCTAAATTATAGTATTTCTGCTTTTTATAGGATTTGTGCTAAAACATAGTATTTCTGCTAAATTATAGTATTTCTGCCAAATTATAATATTTGTGCTAAAACATAGTCTTAATTTAAAATTACAATATTCATAGTTCATCACAGTGTCTCTGGTAAATCACAATATTTCTGCTCTGTTGTACTATTTTTCTAAATCATAGTGTTTCTGTAATGTTTAAGTATTTTTGGCTAAATATATTCTTTCTGTTATCTTATACTATTTCTCCTAAATTCTTGTATTTTTGAGAAGTTATCATGTTTCTGGTAAGTTACAATATTTCTGCTAAATTCTGCTATGCTATTGTATTTCTGCCAAGTATTATGTTTCTTCTAAGATATTGCAGTTCTGCTAAGTTATTCCATTTTAGCAAACTTCTTTTGCTTCTGCAAAGTTTTTACAATTTCTGCAACTTTTCAGCTTTTTCAGCTACTTTTTGCATACAGCTTCAGCTTTAAGCATCCACACTGCATTTTCGCAGGAAATGCAAATTTTTCTAGTTATTATTATTATTATTATTATTATTCTAGTTGCTTCCGTACACTTTTTGGCACTTAACTACTTCCACAATTTTCAGCCGATTTTCACCGTTCAAATTTTAAACTATTCTGCTATTTTTGCTCTTTCTTGCTACGATTTTTGCTATTTTTAACTATTATACTTTTTAAAATATTCCACTTTTTTCCTTTAATTTGTCCCATTGAAATGAATGGGAAACTTCTGCAATTCTGCTAAAATTTGCTTGTTTTTGAAACTTAACTACTTCCTCATATTTTCACCTAGAACAACCATTCAAACTTTAAAATGTTCATAAATTATTGGGCTATTCAGGTATGATTCAGCTTTTTGAAATCTTTTACTGTTTTACTTTTATGCCTCTTAAAGTTTTGAGTTGCAAAATTGTGATTTTTCACAAAATACATGCGTTGTTATGGTTGCTATGCTCTTGGCTTCCAGTGTGTCACTGAAGGTTTTGCAATTTTCACTTCATGTCCGAACAACTTCTTGCTACTTGCTCAATTTTCACTCAACTTCCACAAATTATACATCAAAACGTAGGTATTTTTGCTGGCTTTCAGAAAATGTCACTATCATTGTTGTGGGATTTATAGAATTTTTGCAAATCTCCTCAGACCAACACAAGGTCTCAAAACTCTCCATATAAAGTCAATGGAGAGCTTGTTCAAAATCATCGCTGGATTTCTGTAATGAGAGGCATATTCGAATCGTCATATCTCCTTAACGAAGCGACTTTAAGACATGAGGCTTGTCCCCGAATATCTTCAGACACCCCTGACGCTCACAATTCAAGAATTTCTTTCTCACCTATTACCGTTCTGAAATGAGTTGGACTTGTTTGAGGGTAGGAAATTCGTCCTTCGCTCAGATTTCTTCAGATTTAAAACTGTGGAAATGAACCACTTTTTTCTCTCGTCATAACTTTTTTTTGGATTTCCACAGAGACCTGAAAATTTCCATGACTGTTCACCAAAGCCTGCTTTCTCTTACGGTGAAAGAATGATATCGATACTCCAAATAGATTTCGAGTTACAAAGCGTTGTTTGAGGGCAAGTCAAGGCAGTGTTTGCTTCGCTCTACTCAGTTATGGTGCATTAGAAGTCAAATATCTTTAATAATTCATATTTTAATGATAAATTGTAAACACTGGAAGATTCCCCCATCTCTTCTGAACAAAACGGTGTAAGAATGACCGCTCTAGCCCCTACGGTTTGGAAATTATGGTCATTTGTTTGAGGGGAGTCCTCACTATGAGAAATAGGCTGCAATAATCCTGTGCCTCTCTGTGCTGCGTGTGTAAAAAGAGGCACATGTTTTGGCGGGAAAAAGTACACAGGCTCTCTGATTGGTGGATTCAAATTCAGCAGCTCCCAGGCTGACCTAGAAACTTACTTCTCTCTCCCTGTGCATTTTTTTGCTGATTTTTTCATTTAACAAGTATATTTGAGGGACCCTCAGCATGTTCAGCATTTTTTCAGCTGTCCATTTTGCTTTTCCAATTTTTCTGTTTAACTTATTACTATTGTGCTAAATCATACTATTTCTGCTATTTTATAAGATTTGTGCCTAATATAGTATTTCTGCTAAATTACAGTATTTCTGCTTTTTATACTATTTGTGCTAAAACATAGTATTTCTACTAAATGTAGTACTTATGCTTAACCATACTATTTCTGCTTTTTATGGGATTTTTGCTCAAACATAGTATTTCTACTAAATGTAGTGTTTATGCTTAATCATCCTATTTCTGCTTTTTATAGGATTTGTGCTTAATATAGTATTTCTGCTAAATTATAGTATTTCTGCTTTTTATAGTATTTGTGCGAAAACATAGTATTTCTACTAAATGTAGTATTTATGCTTAATCATAGTATTTCTATATATATATCTGCCAGGTCCCCAGGCAGCCAATCCTCTCTGAGGACTGAGACATTCAAATTTTCAAATCAGGGCCTGCACGGCTTCCCAGCCAATCATATATGTGTCCTGAGGCATTCAAATTTGCATATTGGGGCCTTCATGGCTTCTAAGCCAGCCAATCATATCAGGGCTGAGGAATTCAAATCCACAAATCAGGGCCTGCATGGCTTCCCAGCCAGCCAATCATATATGTGGCCTCAGCCATTCAAATTTGCATATTGGGGAATTCGTGGCTTCTAAGTCAATAAGTCATCCATGTCATATATCTCTAAAAATTCATATTTGAATGATAAATTGTCAACACTTGAAGATTCCCCAATCACTTCTGAACAAAACGGTGTAAGAATGACCGCTCTAGCCCCTACGGTTTGGAAATTATGGTCATTTGTTTGAGGGGAGTCCTCACTATGAGAAATAGGCTGCAATAATCCTGTGCCTCTCTGTGCTGCGTGTGTAAAAAGAGGCACATGTTTTGGCGGGAAAAAGTACACAGGCTCTCTGATTGGTGGATTCAAATTCAGCAGCTCCCAGGCTGACCTAGAAACTTACTTCTCTCTCCCTGTGCATTTTTTTGCTGATTTTTTCATTTAACAAGTATATTTGAGGGACCCTCAGCATGTTCAGCATTTTTTCAGCTGTCCATTTTGCTTTTCCAATTTTTCTGTTTAACTTATTACTATTGTGCTAAATCATACTATTTCTGCTATTTTATAAGATTTGTGCCTAATATAGTATTTCTGCTAAATTACAGTATTTCTGCTTTTTATACTATTTGTGCTAAAACATAGTATTTCTACTAAATGTAGTACTTATGCTTAACCATACTATTTCTGCTTTTTATGGGATTTGTGCTAAAACAAAGTATTTCTACTAAATGTAGTATTTATGCTTAATCATACCATTTCTGCTTTTTATAGGATTTGTGCTTAATATAGTATTTCTGCTAAATTATAGTATTTCTGCCAAATTATAATATTTGTGCTAAAACATAGTCTTAATTTAAAATTACAATATTCATAGTTCATCACAGTGTCTCTGGTAAATCACAATATTTCTGCTCTGTTGTACTATTTTTCTAAATCATAGTGTTTCTGTAATGTTTAAGTATTTTTGGCTAAATATATTCTTTCTGTTGTCTTATACTATTTCTCCTAAATTCTTGTATTTTTGAGAAGTTATCATGTTTCTGGTAAGTTACAATATTTCTGCTAAATTCTGCTATGCTATTGTATTTCTGCCAAGTATTATGTTTCCTCTAAGATATTGCAGTTCTGCTAAGTTATTCCATTTTAGCAAACTTCTTTTGCTTCTGCAAAGTTTTTACAATTTCTGCAACTTTTCAGCTTTTTCAGCTACTTTTTGCATACATCTTCAGCTTTAAGCATCCACACTGCATTTTCGCAGGAAATGCAAATTTTTCTAGTTGTGTGGATGCTTTAAGCATCCACACTATTGAGTTCCTGTTTCTCTTTATTCTTTATTATTATTATTATTATTATTCTAGTTGCTTCCGTACACTTTTTGGCACTTAACTACTTCCACAATTTTCAGCCGATTTTCACCGTTCAAATTTTAAACTATTCTGCTATTTCTGCTAATTTACGCTATGATTTTTGCTATTTTTAACTATTATACTTTTTAAAATATTCCACTTTTTTCCTTTAATTTGTCCCATTGAAATGAATGGGAAACTTCAGCAATTCTGCTAAAATTTGCTTGTTTTTGAAACTTAACTACTTCCTCATATTTTCACCTAGAACAACCATTCAAACTTTAAAATGTTCACAAATTATTGGGCTATTCAGGTATGATTCAGCTTTTTCAAATCTTTTACTGTTTTACTTTTATGCCTCTTAAAGTTTTGAGTTGCAAAATTGTGATTTTTCACAAAATACATGTGTTGTTATGGTTGCTATGCTCTTGGCTTCCAGTGTTCCACTGAAGGTTTTGCAATTTTCACTTCATGTCCGAACAACTTCCTGCTACTTGCTCAATTTTCACTCAACTTCCACAAATTATACATCAAAACGTAGGTATTTTTGCTGGCTTTCAGAAAATGTCACCATCATTGTTGTGGGATTTATAGAATTTTTGCAAATCTCCTCAGACTAACGCAATGTCAGAAAACTCTCCATATAAAGTGAATGGAGAGCTTGTTCAAAATCACCGCTGGATTTCTGTAATGAGAGGCATATTCGAATCGTCATATCTCCTTAACGAAGCAAAGTTAAGACATGAGGCTTGTCCCCGAATATCTTCAGACACCCCTGACGCTCACAATTCAAGAATTTCTTTCTCACCTATTACCGTTCTGAAATGAGTTGGACTTGTTTGAGGGTAGGAAATTCGTCCTTCGCTCAGATTTCTTCAGATTTCAAACTCTGGAAATGAACCACTTTTTTCTCTCGTCATAACTTTTTGTTGGATTTCCACAGAGACCTGAAAATTTCCATGATTGTTCACCAAAGCCTGCTGTCTCTTACGGTGAAAGAATGATATCGATACTCCAAATAGATTTCGAGTTAGAAAGCGTTGTTTGAGGGCAAGTCAAGGCAGTTTTTGCTTCGCTCTACTCAGTTATGGTGCATTAGAAGTCAAATATCTTTAATAATTCATATTTTAATGATAAATTGTAAACACTGGAAGATTCCCCCATCTCTTCTGAACAAAACGGTGTAAGAATGACCGCTCTAGCCCCTACGGTTTGGAAATTATGGTCATTTGTTTGAGGGGAGTCCTCACTATGAGAAATAGGCTGCAATAATCCTGTGCCTCTCTGTGCTGCGTGTGTAAAAAGAGGCACCTGTTTTGGCGGGAAAAAGTACACAGGCTCTCTGATTGGTGGATTCAAATTCAGCAGCTCCCAGGCTGACCTAGAAACGTACTTCTCTCTCCCTGTGCATTTTTTTGCTGATTTTTTCATTTAACAAGTATATTTGAGGGACCCTCAGCATGTTCAGCATTTTTTCAGCTGTCCATTTTGCTTTTCCAATTTTTCTGTTTAACTTATTACTATTGTGCTAAATAATACTATTTCTGCTATTTTATAAGATTTGTGCCTAATATAGTATTTCTGCTAAATTACAATATTTCTGCTTTTTATACTATTTGTGCTAAAACATAGTATTTCTACTAAATGTAGTATTTATGCTTAATCATACTATTTCTGCTTTTTATGGGATTTGTGCCTAATATAGTATTTCTGCTTTTTATAGGATTTCTGCTTTTTATAGTATTTGTGCTAAAACATAGTATTTCTACTAAATGTAGTATTTATGCTTAATCATAGTATTTCTATATATTTCTGCCAGGTCCCCAGGCAGCCAATCCTCTGTGAGGACTGAGAAATTCAAATTTTCAAATCAGGGCCTGCACGGCTTCCCAGCCAATCATATATGTGTCCTGAGGCATTCAAATTTGCATATTGGGGCCTTCATGGCTTCTAAGCCAGCCAATCATATCTGAGGGCTGAGGAATTCAAATCCACAAATCAGGGACTGCACAGCTTCCCAGCCAGCCAATCATGTATGTGGGCTCCAGGTATTCAAATTTGCATATTGGGGAATTCGTGGCTTCTAAGTCAACAAGTCATCCATGTCATATATCTCTAAAAATTCATATTTTAATGATAAATTGTCAACACTTGAAGATTCCCCCATCTCTTCTGAACAAAACGGTGTAAGAATGACCGCTCTAGCCCCTATGGTTAGGAAATTATGGTCATTTGTTTGAGGGGAATCCTCACTATGTGAAATAAACTGAAAGAAGCAGGTCTATGTCTCTGTGCTGCGTGTGTAAAAAAATGCTCCTGTTTTGGCGGGAAAACGTAAACAGCCTCTCTGATTGGTGGATTCAAATTCAGCAGCTCCCAGGCTGACCTAGAAACTTAGTCCTCTCTCCCTGTGTGTGTGTGTGTGTGTGTGTGTGTGTGTGTGTGTGTGTGTGTGTGTGTGTGTGTTTAGTGGGAGAGAGAGGACCCTGCCCTTATTTGACAGCATGTCATTGTAGGATTTAAATTGAACATAGTTAGACTGGTTGACTGGATTAGAGCCTGTGTTTGTGTGTCCCTCTGTGCATTTGTGTTTCAATAAGTTATTACTATTCTGCTAAATCATAGTATTTCTGGTACTTTTCGGTACTTGTGCTAAATGCAGTATTTCTGCTAAATCATAGTATTTCTGGTACTTTTCGGTACTTGTGCTAAATACAGTATTTCTGCTTTTCATAGGATTTATGCCTAATATAGTATTTCTGCTAAATTATAGTATTTCTGCTTTTTATAGGATTTGTGCCTAACATAGTATTTCTGCTAAATTATAGTATTTCTGCTTTTTATACTATTTGTTCTAAATTATAGTATTTCTGCTTTTTATAGGATTTGTGCTTAATATAGTATTTCTGCTAAATTATAGTTTTTCTTCTTTTTATAGTATTTGTGCTAAAACATAGTATTTCTACTAAATGTAGTATTTATGCTTAATAATAGTATTTCTATATATTTCTGCCAGATCCCCAGGCAGCCAATCCTCTGTGAGGACTGAGACATTCAAATTTTCAAATCAGGGCCTGCACAGTTTCCCAGCCAATCAAATAAGTGTCCTGAGGCATTCAAATTTGCATATTGGGGCCTTCGTGGCTTCTAAGCCAGCCAATCATATCTGAGGGCTGAGGAATTCAAATCCACAAATCAGGGCCTGCGCGGCTTCCCAGCCAGCCAATCACATATGTGGTCTCAGGCATTCAAATTTGCATATTGGGGAATTCGTGGCTTCTAAGTCAACAAGTCATCCATGTCATATATCTCTAAAAATTCATATTTTAATATTAAATTGTCAACACTTGAAGATTCCCCCATCTCTTCTGAACAAAACGGTGTAAGAATGACCGTTCTAGCCCCTACGGTTAGGAAATTACGGTCATTTGTTTGAGGGGAGTCGTCACTATGAGAAATAGACTGCAAAAATCCTGTGTCTCTCTGTGCTGCTGCGTGTGTAAACAGATGCACCTGTTTTGGTGGGGAAAAGTGCACAGCCTCTCTGATTGGTGGATTCAAATTCACCAGCTCCCAGGCTGACCTAGAAACTTACTTCTCTCTCCCTGTGTGTGTGTGTGTGTGTGTGTGTGTGTGTGTGTGTGTGTGTGTGTGTGTGTGTGTGTGTGTGTGTGACAGAGAGAGAGAGAGAGAGAGAGAGAGAGAAAGGCTTTTAATGGGATGATCTCATTCTAAGATTTAAATTCAATATATTTAGACTGGTTGACTGAATTGGATCTTGTGTGTGGGTCTCTCTGTGCATGTGTGTTTCCTCATGTGTACATATTTGTGATTGTGTGGCTGTAATAAATTTTTTTGCAGATTTTTGTCATTTAACAAGTATATTTGAGGGACCCTCAGCATGTTCAGCATTTTTTCAGCTGTCCATTTTGCTTTTCCAATTTTTCTGTTTAACTTATTACTATTGTGCTAAATAATACTATTTCTGCTATTTTATAAGATTTGTGCCTAATATAGTATTTCTGCTAAATTACAATATTTCTGCTTTTTATACTATTTGTGCTCAAACATAGTATTTCTGCTAAATGTAATGTTTATGCTTAATCATCCTATTTCTGCTTTTTATGGGATTTGTGCTTAATATAGTATTTCTGCTAAATTATAGTATTTCTGCTTTTTATAGTATTTGTGCTAAAACATAGTATTTCTACTAAATGTAGTATTTATGCTTAATCATACTATTTCTGCTTTTTATGGGATTTGTGCCTAATATAGTATTTCTGCTTTTTATAGGATTTTTGCTCAAACATAGTATTTCTACTAAATGTAGTGTTTATGCTTAATCATCCTATTTCTGCTTTTTATAGGATTTGTGCTTAATATAGTATTTCTGCTAAATTATAGTATTTCTGCTTTTTATAGTATTTGTGCTAAAACATAGTATTTCTACTAAATGTAGTATTTATGCTTAATCATAGTATTTCTATATATTTCTGCCAGGTCCCCAGGCAGCCAATCCTCTGTGAGGACTGAGAAATTCAAATTTTCAAATCAGGGCCTGCACGGCTTCCCAGCCAATCATATATGTGTCCTGAGGCATTCAAATTTGCATATTTGGGCCTTCATGGCTTCTAAGCCAGCCAATCATATCTGAGGGCTGAGGAATTCAAATCCACAAATCAGGGCCTGCACAGCTTCCCAGCCAGCCAATCATGTATGTGGGCTCCAGGTATTCAAATTTGCATATTGGGGAATTCGTGGCTTCTAAGTCAACAAGTCATCCATGTCATATATCTCTAAAAATTCATATTTTAATGATAAATTGTCAACACTTGAAGATTCCCCCATCTCTTCTGAACAAAACGGTGTAAGAATGACCGCTCTAGCCCCTATGGTTAGGAAATTATGGTCATTTGTTTGAGGGGAATCCTCACTATGTGAAATAAACTGAAAGAAGCAGGTCTATGTCTCTGTGCTGCGTGTGTAAAACAGATGCACCTGTTTTGGCGGGAAAACGTAAACAGCCTCTCTGATTGGTGGATTCAAATTCAGCAGCTCCCAGGCTGACCTAGAAACTTAGTCCTCTCTCCCTGTGTGTGTGTGTGTGTGTGTGTGTGTGTGTGTGTGTGTGTTTAGTGGGAGAGAGAGGACCCTGCCCTTATTTGACAGCATGTCATTGTAGGATTTAAATTGAACATAGTTAGACTGGTTGACTGGATTAGAGCCTGTGTTTGTGTGTCCCTCTGTGCATTTGTGTTTCAATAAGTTATTACTATTCTGCTAAATCATAGTGTTTCTGGTACTTTTCGGTACTTGTGCTAAATACAGTATTTCTGCTAAATCATAGTATTTCTGGTACTTTTCGGTACTTGTGCTAAATACAGTATTTCTGCTTTTCATAGGATTTATGCCTAATATAGTATTTCTGCTAAATTATAGTATTTCTGCTTTTTATAGGATTTGTGCCTAACATAGTATTTCTGCTAAATTATAGTATTTCTGCTTTTTATACTATTTGTTCTAAATTATAGTATTTCTGCTTTTTATAGGATTTGTGCTTAATATAGTATTTCTGCTAAATTATAGTTTTTCTTCTTTTTATAGTATTTGTGCTAAAACATAGTATTTCTACTAAATGTAGTATTTATGCTTAATAATAGTATTTCTATATATTTCTGCCAGGTCCCCAGGCAGCCAATCCTCTGTGAGGACTGAGACATTCAAATTTTCAAATCAGGGCCTGCACAGTTTCCCAGCCAATCAAATAAGTGTCCTGAGGCATTCAAATTTGCATATTGGGGCCTTCGTGGCTTCTAAGCCAGCCAATCATATCTGAGGGCTGAGGAATTCAAATCCACAAATCAGGGCCTGCACGGCTTCCCAGCCAGCCAATCACATATGTGGTCTCAGGCATTCAAATTTGCATATTGGGGAATTCGTGGCTTCTAAGTCAACAAGTCATCCATGTCATATATCTCTAAAAATTCATATTTTAATATTAAATTGTCAACACTTGAAGATTCCCCCATCTCTTCTGAACAAAACGGTGTAAGAATGACCGTTCTAGCCCCTACGGTTAGGAAATTACTGTCATTTGTTTGAGGGGAGTCGTCACTATGAGAAATAGACTGCAAAAATCCTGTGTCTCTCTGTGCTGCTGCGTGTGTAAACAGATGCACCTGTTTTGGTGGGGAAAAGTGCACAGCCTCTCTGATTGGTGGATTCAAATTCACCAGCTCCCAGGCTGACCTAGAAACTTACTTCTCTCTCCCTGTGTGTGTGTGTGTGTGTGTGTGTGTGTGTGTGTGTGTGTGTGTGTGTGTGTGTGTGTGACAGAGAGAGAGAGAGAGAGAGAGAGAGAGAAAGGCTTTTAATGGGATGATCTCATTCTAAGATTTAAATTCAATATATTTAGACTGGTTGACTGAATTGGATCTTGTGTGTGGGTCTCTCTGTGCATGTGTGTTTCCTCATGTGTACATATTTGTGATTGTGTGGCTGTAATAAATTTTTTTGCAGATTTTTGTCATTTAACAAGTATATTTGAGGGACCCTCAGCATGTTCAGCATTTTTTCAGCTGTCCATTTTGCTTTTCCAATTTTTCTGTTTAACTTATTACTATTGTGCTAAATCATACTGTTTCTGCTATTTTATAAGATTTGTGCTTAATATACTATTTCTGCTTTTATAGGATTTGTGCTTAATATAGTATTTCTGCTAAATGTAGTATTTATGCTTAATCATACTATTTCTGCTTTTCATAGTATTTGTGCTTAATATAGTATTTCTGCTAAATTTAGTATTTCTGATTAATTATAGTTTTTCTACTAAATCATAGTACAGTATTTCTGCTTTTTATGGGATTTGTGCTAAAACAAAGTATTTCTACTAAATGTAGTATTTGTGCTTAATCATACCATTTCTGCTTTTTATAGGATTTGTGCTTAATATAGTATTTCTGCTAAATTATAGTATTTCTGCCAAATTATAATATTTGTGCTAAAACATAGTCTCAATTTAAAATTACAATATTCATAGTTCATCACAGTGTCTCTGGTAAATCACAATATTTCTGCTCTGTTGTACTATTTTTCTAAATCATAGTGTTTCTGTAATGTTTAAGTATTTTTGGCTAAATATATTCTTTCTGTTATCTTATACTATTTCTCCTAAATTCTTGTATTTTTGAGAAGTTATCATGTTTCTGGTAAGTTACAATATTTCTGCTAAATTCTGCTATGCTATTGTATTTCTGCCAAGTATTATGTTTCCTCTAAGATATTGCAGTTCTGCTAAGTTATTCCATTTTAGCAAACTTCTTTTGCTTCTGCAAAGTTTTTACAATTTCTGCAACTTTTCAGCTTTTTCAGCTACTTTTTGCATACAGCTTCAGCTTTAAGCATCCACACTGCATTTTCGCAGGAAATGCAAATTTTTCTAGTTGTGTGGATGCTTTAAGCATCCACACTATTGAGTTCCTGTTTCTCTTTATTCTTTATTATTATTATTCTAGTTGCTTCCGTACACTTTTTGGCACTTAACTACTTCCACAATTTTCAGCCGATTTTCACCGTTCAAATTTTAAACTATTCTGCTTCTTCTGCTAATGTGCGCTATGACTTTTGGTATTTTTAACTATTATACTTTTTAAAATATTAAGCTTTTTTCCTTTAATTTGTCCCATTGAAATGAATGGGAAACTTCAGCAATTCTGCTAAAATTTGCTTGTTTTTGAAACTTAACTACTTCCTCATATTTTCACCTAGAACAACCATTCAAATTTTAAAATGTTCACAAATTATTGGGCTATTCAGGTATGATTCAGCTTTTTCAAATCTTCTACTGTTTTACTTTTATGCCTCTTAAAGTTTTGAGTTGCAAAATTGTGATTTTTCACAAAATACATGCGTTGTTATGGTTGCTATGCTCTTGGCTTCCAGTGTGCCACTGAAGGTTTTGCAATTTTCACTTCATGTCCGAACAACTTCCTGCTACTTGCTCAATTTTCACTCAACTTCCACAAATTATACATCAAAACGTAGGTATTTTTGCTGGCTTTCAGAAAATGTCACCATCATTGTTGTGGGATTTATAGAATTTTTGCAAATCTCCTCAGACTAACACAAGGTCAGAAAACTCTCCATATAAAGTGAATGGAGAGCTTGTTCAAAATCACCGCTGGATTTCTGTAATGAGAGGCATATTCGAATCGTCATATCTCCTTAACGAAGCAAAGTTAAGACATGAGGCTTGTCCCCGAATATCTTCAGACACCCCTGACGCTCACAATTCAAGAATTTCTTTCTCACCTATTACCGTTCTGAAATGAGTTGGACTTGTTTGAGGGTAGGAAATTCGTCCTTCGCTCAGATTTCTTCAGATTTCAAACTGTGGAAATGAACCACTTTTTTCTCTCGTCATAACTTTTTGTTGGATTTCCACAGAGACCTGAAAATTTCCATGATTGTTCACCAAAGCCTGCTGTCTCTTACGGTGAAAGAATGATATCGATACTCCAAATAGATTTTGAGTTAGAAAGCGTTGTTTGAGGGCAAGTCAAGGCAGTTTTTGCTTCGCTCTACTCAGTTATGGTGCATTACAAGTCAAATATCTTTAATAATTCATATTTTAATGATAAATTGTAAACACTGGAAGATTCCCCCATCTCTTCTGAACAAAACGGTGTAAGAATGACCGCTCTAGCCCCTACGGTTTGGAAATTATGGTCATTTGTTTGAGGGGAGTCCTCACTATGAGAAATAGGCTGCAATAATCCTGTGCCTCTCTGTGCTGCGTGTGTAAAAAGAGGCACATGTTTTGGCGGGAAAAAGTACACAGGCTCTCTGATTGGTGGATTCAAATTCAGCAGCTCCCAGGCTGACCTAGAAACTTACTTCTCTCTCCCTGTGCATTTTTTTGCTGATTTTTTCATTTAACAAGTATATTTGAGGGACCCTCAGCATGTTCAGCATTTTTTCAGCTGTCCATTTTGCTTTTCCAATTTTTCTGTTTAACTTATTACTATTGTGCTAAATAATACTATTTCTGCTATTTTATAAGATTTGTGCCTAATATAGTATTTCTGCTAAATTACAATATTTCTGCTTTTTATACTATTTGTGCTAAAACATAGTATTTCTACTAAATGTAGTATTTATGCTTAATCATACTATTTCTGCTTTTTATGGGATTTGTGCCTAATATAGTATTTCTGCTTTTTATAGGATTTTTGCTCAAACATAATATTTCTACTAAATGTAGTGTTTATGCTTAATCATCCTATTTCTGCTTTTTATAGGATTTGTGCTTAATATAGTATTTCTGCTAAATTATAGTATTTCTGCTTTTTATAGTATTTGTGCTAAAACATAGTATTTCTACTAAATGTAGTATTTATGCTTAATAATAGTATTTCTATATATTTCTGCCAGGTCCCCAGGCAGCCAATCCTCTGTGAGGACTGAGACATTCAAATTTTCAAATCAGGGCCTGCACAGTTTCCCAGCCAATCAAATAAGTGTCCTGAGGCATTCAAATTTGCATATTGGGGCCTTCGTGGCTTCTAAGCCAGCCAATCATATCTGAGGGCTGAGGAATTCAAATCCACAAATCAGGGCCTGCACGGCTTCCCAGCCAGCCAATCACATATGTGGTCTCAGGCATTCAAATTTGCATATTGGGGAATTCGTGGCTTCTAAGTCAACAAGTCATCCATGTCATATATCTCTAAAAATTCATATTTTAATATTAAATTGTCAACACTTGAAGATTCCCCCATCTCTTCTGAACAAAACGGTGTAAGAATGACCGCTCTAGCCCCTACGGTTAGGAAATTACGGTCATTTGTTTGAGGGGAGTCGTCACTATGAGAAATAGACTGCAAAAATCCTGTGTCTCTCTGTGCTGCTGCGTGTGTAAACAGATGCACCTGTTTTGGTGGGGAAAAGTGCACAGCCTCTCTGATTGGTGGATTCAAATTCACCAGCTCCCAGGCTGACCTAGAAACTTACTTCTCTCTCCCTGTGTGTGTGTATGTGTGTGTGTGTGTGTGTGTGTGTGTGTGTTTGTGTGTGACAGAGAGAGAGAGAGAGAGAGAGAAAGCCTTTTAATGGGATGATCCCATTGTAAGATTCAAATTCAATATATTTAGACTGGTTGACTGAATTGGATCTTGTGTGTGGGTCTCTCTGTGCATGTGTGTTTCCTCATGTGTACATATTTGTAATTGTGTGGCAGTCATAAATTTTTTTGCTGATTTTTGTCATTTAACAAGTATATTTGAGGGAACCTCAGCATGTTCAGCATTTTTTCAGCTGTCCATTTTGCTTTTCCAATTTTTCTGTTTAAGTTATTACTATTGTGCTAAATCACACTATTTCTGCTATTTTATAAGATTTGTGCTTAATATACTATTTCTGCTTTTATAGGATTTGTGCTTAATATAGTATTTCTGCTAAATGTAGTATTTATGCTTAATCATACTATTTCTGCTTTTCATAGGATTTGTGCTTAATATAGTATTTCTGCTAAATTTAGTATTTCTGATTAATTATAGTCTTTCTACTAAATCATAGTACAGTATTTCTGCTTTTTATGGGATTTGTGCTAAAACAAAGTATTTCTACTAAATGTAGTATTTATGCTTAATCATACCATTTCTGCTTTTTATAGGATTTGTGCTTAATATAGTATTTCTGCTAAATTATAGTATTTCTGCTTTTTATAGTATTTGTGCTAAAACATAGTATTTCTACTAAATGTAGTATTTATGCTTAATAATAGTATTTCTATATATTTCTGCCAGGTCCCCAGGCAGCCAATCCTCTGTGAGGACTTAGACATTCAAATTTTCAAATCAGGGCCTGCACGGTTTCCCAGCCAATCATATATGTGTCCTGAGGCATTCAAATTTGCATATTGGGGCCTTCATGGCTTCTAAGCCAGCCAATCATATCTGAGGGCTGAGGAATTCAAATCCACAAATCAGGGCCTGCACAGCTTCCCAGCCAGCCAATCATGTATGTGGGCTCCAGGTATTCAAATTTGCATATTGGGGAATTCGTGGCTTCTAAGTCAACAAGTCATCCATGTCATATATCTCCAAAAATTCATATTTTAATGATAAATTGTCAACACTTGAAGATTCCCCCATCTCTTCTGAACAAAACGGTGTAAGAATGACCGCTCTAGCCGCTAAGGTTAGGAAATTATGGTCATTTGTTTGAGGGGAATCCTCACTATGTGAAATAAACTGAAAGAAGCAGGTCTATGTCTCTGTGCTGCGTGTGTAAAAAGATGCACCTGTTTTGGCGGGAAAACGTAAACAGCCTCTCTGATTGGTGGATTCAAATTCAGCAGTTCCCAGGCTGACCTAGAAACTTAGTCCTCTCTCCCTGTGTGTGTGTGTGTGTGTTTAGTGGGAGAGAGAGGACCCTGCCCTTATTTGGCAGCATGTCATTGTAGGATTTAAATTGAACATAGTTAGACTGGTTGACTGGATTAGAGCCTGTGTTTGTGTGTCCCTCTGTGCATTTGTGTTTCAATAAGTTATTACTATTCTGCTAAATCATAGTATTTCTGCTTTTCATAGGATTTATGCCTAATATAGTATTTCTGCTAAATTATAGTATTTCTGATTTTTATAGGATTTGTGCCAAACATAGTATTTCTGCTAAATTATAGTATTTCTGCTTTTTATAGGATTTGTGCCTAACATAGTATTTCTGCTAAATTATAGTATTTCTGCTTTTTATACTATTTGTTCTAAATTATAGTATTTCTGCTTTTTATAGGATTTGTGCTTAATATAGTATTTCTGCTAAATTATAGTTTTTCTTCTTTTTATAGTATTTGTGCTAAAACATAGTATTTCTACTAAATGTAGTATTTATGCTTAATAATAGTATTTCTATATATTTCTGCCAGGTCCCCAGGCAGCCAATCCTCTGTGAGGACTGAGACATTCAAATTTTCAAATCAGGGCCTGCACGGTTTCCCAGCCAATCAAATAAGTGTCCTGAGGCATTCAAATTTGCATATTGGGGCCTTCGTGGCTTCTAAGCCAGCCAATCATATATGAGGGCTGAGGAATTCAAATCCACAAATCAGGGCCTGCACGGCTTCCCAGCCAGCCAATCATGTATGTGGTCTCAGGCATTCAAATTTGCATATTGGGGAATTCGTGGCTTCTAAGTCAACAAGTCATCCGTGTCATATATCTCTAAAAATTCATATTTTAATGATAAATTGTCAACACTTGAAGATTCCCCCATCTCTTCTGAACAAAACGGTGTAAGAATGACCGTTCTAGCTCCTACGGTTAGGAAATTACGGTCATTTGTTTGAGGGGAATCCTCACTATGTGAAATAAACTGAAAGAAGCAGGTCTATGTCTCTGTGCTGCGTGTGTAAAAAGATGCACCTGTTTTGGCGGGAAAACGTAAACAGCCTCTCTGATTGGTGGATTCAAATTCAGCAGCTCCCAGGCTGACCTAGAAACTTACTTCTCTCTCCCTGTGCATTTTTTTGCTGATTTTTTCATTTAACAAGTATATTTGAGGGACCCTCAGCATGTTCAGCATTTTTTCAGCTGTCCATTTTGCTTTTCCAATTTTTCTGTTTAACTTATTACTATTGTGCTAAATCATACTGTTTCTGCTATTTCATAAGATTTGTGCTTAATATAGTATTTCTGCTTTTAATAGGATTTGTGCTTAATATAGTATTTCTGCTTTTTATAGAATTTGTGCTTAATATAGTATTTCTGCTTTTTATATGATTTGTGCTTAATATGGTATTTCTGCTAAATTATAGTATTTCTGCTTTTTATAGGATTTGTGCTAAAACATAGTATTTCTACTAAATGTAGTATTTATGCTTAATCATACTATTTCTGCTTTTTATAGGATTTGTGCTAAAACATAGTATTTCTACTAAATGTAGTATTTATGCTTAATCATAGTATTTCTATATATTTCTGCCAGGTCCCCAGGCAGCCAATCCTCTGTGAGGACTTAGACATTCAAATTTTCAAATCAGGTCCTGCACGGTTTCCCAGCCAATCATATATGTGTCCTGAGGCATTCAAATTTGCATATTGGGGACTTCATGGCTTCTAAGCCAGCCAATCATATCTGAGGGCTGAGGAATTCAAATCCACAAATCAGGGCCTGCACAGCTTCCCAGCCAGCCAATCATGTATGTGGTCTCAGGTATTCAAATTTGCATATTGGGGAATTCGTGGCTTCTAAGTCAACAAGTCATCCGTGTCATATATCTCTAAAAATTCATATTTTAATGATAAATTGTCAACACTTGAAGATTCCCCCATCTCTTCTGAACAAAACGGTGTAAGAATGACCGTTCTAGCTCCTACGGTTAGGAAATTATGGTCATTTGTTTGAGGGGAGTCGTCATTATGAGAAATAGACTGCAATGATCCTGTGTCTCTCTGTGCTGCGTGTGTAAAAAGGATGCACCTGTTTTGGAGGGAAAGAGTGCACAGGCTCTCTGATTGGTGGATTCAAATTCAGCAGCTCCCAGGCTGACCTAGAAACTTACTTTTCTCTCCCTGTATGTGTGTGTGTGTGTGTGTGTGTGTGTGTGTGTGTGTGTGTGTGTGTGTGTGTGTGTGTGACAGAGAGAGAGAGAGAGAGAGAAAGGCTTTTAATGGGATGATCTCATTCTAAGATTCAAATTCAATATATTTAGACTGGTTGACTGAATTGGATCTTGTGTGTGTGTCTCTCTGTGCATGTGTGTTTTCTTATGTGTACATATTTGTGATTGTGTGGCTGTTATAGATTTTTTTGCTGATTTTTTTCATTTAACAAGTATAGTTGAGGGACCTTCAGCATGTTCATCATTTTTTCAGCTGTCCATTTTTGCTTTTCCAATTTTTCTGTTTAAGTTATTACTATTGTGCTAAATCATACTATTTCTGCTATTTTATAAGATTTGTGCCAAATACCGTATTTCTGCCAAATATAGTATTTCTGATTAATTATAGTTTTTTCTACCAAATCATAGTACAGTATTTCTGCTTTTTATAGGGTTTGTGCTTAATATAGTATTTCTGCTAAATTATAGTATTTCTGCTTTTTATAGTATTTGTGCTAAATTATAGTATTTCTGCCAAATTATAATATTTGTGCTAAAACATAGTCTTAATTTAAAATTACAATATTCATAGTTCATCACAGTGTCTCTGGTAAATCACAATATTTCTGCTCTGTTGTACTATTTTTCTAAATCATAGTGTTTCTGTAATGTTTAAGTATTTTTGGCTAAATATATTCTTTCTGTTATCTTATACTATTTCTCCTAAATTCTTGTATTTTTGAGAAGTTATCATGTTTCTGGTAAGTTACAATATTTCTGCTAAATTCTGCTATGCTATTGTATTTCTGCCAAGTATTATGTTTCCTCTAAGATATTGCAGTTCTGCTAAGTTATTCCGTTTTAGCAAACTTCTTTTGCTTCTGCAAAGTTTTTACAATTTCTGCAACTTTTCAGCTTTTTCAGCTACTTTTTGCATACAGCTTCAGCTTTAAGCATCCACACTGCATTTTCGCAGGAAATGCAAATTTTTCTAGTTGTGTGGATGCTTTAAGCATCCACACTATTGAGTTCCTGTTTCTCTTTATTCTTTATTATTATTATTATTCTAGTTGCTTCCGTACACTTTTTGGCACTTAACTACTTCCACAATTTTCAGCCGATTTTCACCGTTCAAATTTTAAACTATTCTGCTATTTCTGCTAATTTACGCTACGATTTTTGCTATTTTTAACTATTATACTTTTTAAAATATTAAGCTTTTTTCCTTTAATTTGTCCCATTGAAATGAATGGGAAACTTCTGCAATTCTGCTAAAATTTGCTTGTTTTTGAAACTTAACTACTTCCTCATATTTTCACCTAGAACAACCATTCAAACTTTAAAATGTTCACAAATTATTGGGCTATTCAGGTATGATTCAGCTTTTTCAAATGTTTTACTGTTTTACTTTTATGCCTCTTAAAGTTTTGAGTTGCAAAATTGTGATTTTTCACAAAATACATGCGTTGTTATGGTTGCTATGCTCTTGGCTTCCAGTGTGCCACTGAAGGTTTTGCAATTTTCACTTCATGTCCGAACAACTTCTTGCTACTTGCTCAATTTTCACTCAACTTCCACAAATTATACATCAAAACGTAGGTATTTTTGCTGGCTTTCAGAAAATGTCACTATCATTGTTGTGGGATTTATAGAATTTTTGCAAATCTCCTCAGACCAACACAAGGTCTCAAAACTCTCCATATAAAGTCAATGGAGAGATTGTTCAAAATCATCGCTGGATTTCTGTAATGAGAGGCATATTCGAATCGTCATATCTCCTTAACGAAGCGACTTTAAGACATGAGGCTTGTCCCCGAATATCTTCAGACACCCCTGACGCTCACAATTCAAGAATTTCTTTCTCACCTATTACCGTTCTGAAATGAGTTGGACTTGTTTGAGGGTAGGAAATTAGTCCTTCGCTCAGATTTCTTCAGATTTAAAACTCTGGAAATGAACCACTTTTTTCTCTCGTCATAATTTTTTTTTGGATTTCCACAGAGACCTGAAAATTTCCATGACTGTTCACCAAAGCCTGCTGTCTCTTACGGTGAAAGAATGATATCGATACTCCAAATAGATTTCGAGTTACAAAGCGTTGTTTGAGGGCAAGTCAAGGCAGTTTTTGCTTCGCTCTACTCAGTTATGGTGCATTAGAAGTCAAATATCTTTAATAATTCATATTTTAATGATAAATTGTAAACACTGGAAGATTCCCCCATCTCTTCTGAACAAAACGGTGTAAGAATGACCGTTCTAGCCCCTACGGTTTGGGAATTATGGTCATTTGTTTGAGGGGAGTCCTCACTATGAGAAATAGGCTGCAATAATCCTGTGCCTCTCTGTGCTGCGTGTGTAAAAAGAGGAACATGTTTTGGCGGGAAAAAGTACACAGGCTCTCTGATTGGTGGATTCAAATTCAGCAGCTCCCAGGCTGACCTAGAAACTTACTTCTCTCTCCCTGTGCATTTTTTTGCTGATTTTTTCATTTAACAAGTATATTTGAGGGACCCTCAGCATGTTCAGCATTTTTTCAGCTGTCCATTTTGCTTTTCCAATTTTTCTGTTTAACTGATTACTATTGTGCTAAATCATACTATTTCTGCTATTTTATAAGATTTGTGCCTAATATAGTATTTCTGCTAAATTACAGTATTTCTGCTTTTTATACTATTTGTGCTAAAACATAGTATTTCTACTAAATGTAGTATTTATGCTTAATCATACTATTTCTGCTTTTTATGGGATTTGTGCCTAATATAGTATTTCTGCTTTTTATAGGATTTGTTCTAAATTATAGTATTTCTGCTTTTTATAGGATTTGTGCTTAATATAGTATTTCTGCTAAATTATAGTTTTTCTTCTTTTTATAATATTTGTGCTAAAACATAGTATTTCTACTAAATGTAGTATTTATGCTTAATAATAGTATTTCTATATATTTCTGCCAGGTCCCCAGGCAGCCAATCCTCTGTGAGGACTGAGACATTCAAATTTTCAAATCAGGGCCTGCACAGTTTCCCAGCCAATCAAATAAGTGTCCTGAGGCATTCAAATTTGCATATTGGGGCCTTCGTGGCTTCTAAGCCAGCCAATCATATCTGAGGGCTGAGGAATTCAAATCCACAAATCAGGGCCTGCACTGTTTCCCAGCCAGCCAATCACATATGTGGTCTCAGGCATTCAAATTTGCATATTGGGGAATTCGTGGCTTCTAAGTCAACGAGTCATCCATGTCATATATCTCTAAAAATTCATATTTTAATATTAAATTGTCAACACTTGAAGATTCCCCCATCTCTTCTGAACAAAACGGTGTAAGAATGACCGTTCTAGCCCCTACGGTTAGGAAATTACGGTCATTTGTTTGAGGGGAGTCGTCACTATGAGAAATAGACTGCAAAAATCCTGTGTCTCTCTGTGCTGCTGCGTGTGTAAACAGATGCACCTGTTTTCGTGGGGAAAAGTGCACAGCCTCTCTGATTGGTGGATTCAAATTCACCAGCTCCCAGGCTGACCTAGAAACTTACTTCTCTCTCCCTGTGTGTGTGTGTGTGTGTGTGTGTGTGTGTGTGTGTGTGTGTGTGTGTGTGTGTGTGTGACAGAGAGAGAGAGAGAGAGAGAGAGAGAGAGAGAGAGAGAGAAAGGCTTTTAATGGGATGATCTCATTCTAAGATTTAAATTCAATATATTTAGACTGGTTGACTGAATTGGATCTTGTGTGTGGGTCTCTCTGTGCATGTGTGTTTCCTCATGTGTACATATTTGTGATTGTGTGGCTGTAATAAATTTTTTTGCAGATTTTTGTCATTTAACAAGTATATTTGAGGGACCCTCAGCATGTTCAGCATTTTTTCAGCTGTCCATTTTGCTTTTCCAATTTTTCTGTTTAACTTATTACTATTGTGCTAAATCATACTATTTCTGCTATTTTATAAGATTTGTACTTAATATACTATTTCTGCTTTTATAGGATTTGTGCTTAATATAGTATTTCTGCTAAATGTAGTATTTATGCTTAATCATACTATTTCTGCTTTTCATAGTATTTGTGCTTAATATAGTATTTCTGCTAAATTTAGTATTTCTGATTAATTATAGTTTTTCTACTAAATCATAGTACAGTATTTCTGCTTTTTATGGGATTTGTGCTAAAACAAAGTATTTCTACTAAATGTAGTATTTGTGCTTAATCATACCATTTCTGCTTTTTATAGGATTTGTGCTTAATATAGTATTTCTGCTAAATTATAGTATTTCTGCCAAATTATAATATTTGTGCTAAAACATAGTCTCAATTTAAAATTACAATATTCATAGTTCATCACAGTGTCTCTGGTAAATCACAATATTTCTGCTCTGTTGTACTATTTTTCTAAATCATAGTGTTTCTGTAATGTTTAAGTATTTTTGGCTAAATATATTCTTTCTGTTATCTTATACTATTTCTCCTAAATTCTTGTATTTTTGAGAAGTTATCATGTTTCTGGTAAGTTACAATATTTCTGCTAAATTCTGCTATGCTATTGTATTTCTGCCAAGTATTATGTTTCCTCTAAGATATTGCAGTTCTGCTAAGTTATTCCATTTTAGCAAACTTCTTTTGCTTCTGCAAAGTTTTTACAATTTCTGCAACTTTTCAGCTTTTTCAGCTACTTTTTGCATACAGCTTCAGCTTTAAGCATCCACACTGCATTTTCGCAGGAAATGCAAATTTTTCTAGTTGTGTGGATGCTTTAAGCATCCACACTATTGAGTTCCTGTTTCTCTTTATTCTTTATTATTATTATTATTCTAGTTGCTTCCGTACACTTTTTGGCACTTAACTACTTCCACAATTTTCAGCCGATTTTCACCGTTCAAATTTTAAACTATTCTGCTATTTCTGCTAATTTACGCTACGATTTTTGCTATTTTTAACTATTATACTTTTTAAAATATTCCACTTTTTTCCTTTAATTTGTCCCATTTAAATGAATGGGAAACTTCTGCAATTCTGCTAAAATTTGCTTGTTTTTGAAACTTAACTACTTCCTCATATTTTCACCTAGAACAACCATTCAAACTTTAAAATGTTCATAAATTATTGGGCTATTCAGGTATGATTCAGCTTTTTGAAATCTTTTACTGTTTTACTTTTATGCCTCTTAAAGTTTTGAGTTGCAAAATTGTGATTTTTCACAAAATACATGCGTTGTTATGGTTGCTATGCTCTTGGCTTCCAGTGTGCCACTGAAGGTTTTGCAATTTTCACTTCATGTCCGAACAACTTCTTGCTACTTGCTCAATTTTCACTCAACTTCCACAAATTATACATCAAAACGTAGGTATTTTTGCTGGCTTTCAGAAAATGTCACTATCATTGTTGTGGGATTTATAGAATTTTTGCAAATCTCCTCAGACCAACACAAGGTCTCAAAACTCTCCATACAAAGTCAATGGAGAGCTTGTTCAAAATCATCGCTGGATTTCTGTAATGAGAGGCATATTCGAATCGTCATATCTCCTTAACGAAGCGACTTTAAGACATGAGGCTTGTCCCGGTATATCTTCAGACACTCCTGACGCTCACAATTCAAGAATTTCTTTCTCACCTATTACCGTTCTGAAATGAATTGGACTTGTTTGAGGGTAGGAAATTTGTCCCTCGCTCAGATTTCTTCAGATTTCAAACTGTGGAAATGAACCACTTTTTTCTCTCGTCATAACTTTTTGTTGGATTTCCACAGAGACCTGAAAATTTCCATGATTGTTCACCAAAGCCTGCTGTCTCTTACAGTGAAAGAATGATATCGATACTCAAAATAGATTTAGAGTTAGAAAGCGTTGTTTGAGGGCAAGTCAAGGCAGTTTTTGCTTCGCTCTACTCACTTATGGTGCATTACAAGTCAAATATCTTTAATAATTCATATTTTAATGATAAATTGTTAACACTGGAAGATTCCCCCATCTCTTCTGAACAAAACGGTGTAAGAATGACCGCTCTAGCCCCTACGGTTAGGAAATTATGGTCATTTGTTTGAGGGGAGTCGTCACTATGAGAAATAGGCTGCAATAATCCTGTGCCTCTCTGTCCTGCGTGTGTAAAAAGATGCACCTGTTTTGGCGGGAAAACGTAAACAGCCACTCTGATTGGTGGATTTAAATTCGGCAGCTCTCTCCCTCTGTGTGTGTGTGTGTGTGTGTGTGTGTGTGTGTGTGTGTGTGTGTGTGTGTGTGTGTGTTTGTTTAGTGGGAGAGAGAGGACCCTAACCTTATTTGGCAGCATGTCATTGTAGGATTTAAATTGAATATAGTTAGACTGGTTGACTGGATTAGAGCCTGTGTTTGTGTGTCCCTCTGTGGATTTGTGTTTCAATATGCCTCCATATTTGTAATTTTGTAAGTTTTTACTATTCTGCTAAATCATAGTATTTCTGGTACTTTTCCTTACTTGTGCTAAATACAGTATTTCTGCTAAATCATACTATTTCTGCTTTTCATAAGATTTGTGCCTAATATAGTATTTCTGCTAAATTATAGTATTTATTCTTTTTATAGGATTTGTGCCTAACATAGTATTTCTGCTAAATTATAGTATTTCTGCTTTTTATACTATTTGTGCATAATATAGTATTTCTGCTTTTTATAGGATTTGTGCCTAATATAGTATTTCTGCTTTTTATAGGATTTGTGCCTAATATAGTATTTCTGCTTTTTATAGGATTTGTGCTTAATATAGTATTTCTGCTAAATTATAGTATTTCTGCTTTTTATAGGATTTGTGCTAAAACATAGTATTTCTACTAAATGTAGTATTTCTGCTTTTTATACTATTTGTGCTAAATTATAATATTTCTGCTTTTTATACTATTTGTGCTAAATTATAATATTTCTGCTTTTTATAGTATTTGTGCTAAAACATAGTATTTCTACTAAATGTAGTATTTATGCTTAATCATAGTATTTCCATATATTTCTGCCAGGTCCCCAGGCAGCCAATCCTCTGTGAGGACTGAGACATTAGAATTTTCAAATCAGGGCCTGCACGACTTCCCAGCCAATCATATATGTGTCCTGAGGCATTCAAATTTGCATATTGGGGCCTTCATGGCTTCTAAGCCAGCCAATCATATCAGGGCTGAGGAATTCAAATCCACAAATCAGGGCCTGCACGGCTTCTCAGCCAGCCAATCATATATGTGGCCTTAGCCATTCAAATTTGCATATTGGGGAATTCGTGGCTTCTAAGTCAATAAGTCATCCATGTCATATATCTCTAAAAATTCATATTTTAATGATAAATTGTCAACACTTGAAGATTCCCCAATCACTTCTGAACAAAACGGTGTAAGAATGACCGCTCTAGCCCCTACAGTTAGGAAATATGGTCATTTGTTTGAGGGGAGTCCTCACTATGAGAAATAGACTGCAATAATCCTGTGCCTCTCTGTGCTGCGTGTGTAAAAAGATGCACCTGTTTTGGCGGGAAAACGTAAACAGCCACTCTGATTGGTGGATTTAAATTCGGCAGCTCTCTCCCTCTGTGTCTGTCTGTGTGTGTGTGTGTGTGTGTGTGTGTGTGTGTGTGTGTGTGTGTGTGTGTGTGTGTTTAGTGGGAGAGAGAGGACCCTAACCTTATTTGGCAGCATGTCATTGTAGGATTTAAATTGAATATAGTTAGACTGGTTGACTGGATTAGAGCCTGTGTTTGTGTGTCCCTCTGTGGATTTGTGTTTCAATATGCCTCCATATTTGTAATTTTGTAAGTTATTGCTATTCTGCTAAATCATAGTATTTCTGGTACTTTTCGGTACTTGTGGTAAATACAGTATTTCTGCTAAATTATAGTATTTCTGCTTTATTATACTATTTGTGCTAAAAGATAGTATTTCTATTAAATGTAGTATTTCTGCTTTTTATACTATTTGTGCTAAATTATAATATTTCTGCTTTTTATACAATTTGTGCTAAATTATAATATTTCTGATTTTTATAGTATTTGTGCTAAAACATAGTATTTCTACTAAATGTAGTATTTATGCTTAATCATACTATTTCTATATATTTCTGCCAGGTCCCCAGGCAGCCAATCCTCTGTGAGGACTGAGACATTCAAATTTTCAAATCAGGGCCTGCACGGCTTCCCAGCCAATCATATATGTGTCCTGAGGCATTCAAATTTGCATATTGGGGCCTTCATGGCTTCTAAGCCAGCCAATCATATCTGAGGGCTGAGGAATTCAAATCCACAAATCAGGGCCTGCACAGCTTCCCAGGCAGCCAATCATATATGTGGCCTCAGCCATTCAAATTTGCATATTGGGGAATTCGTGGCTTCTAAGTCAACAAGTCATCCATGTCGTATATCTCTACAAATTCACATTTTAATGATAAATTGTTAACACTGGAAGATTCCCCCATCTCTTCTGAACAAAACGGTGTAAGAATGACCGCTCTAGCCCCTACGGTTAGGAAATTATGGTCATTTGTTTGAGGGGAGTCCTCACTATGAGAAATAGGCTGCAATAATCCTGTGCCTCTCTGTGCTGCGTTTGTAAAAAGATGCACCTGTTTTGGCGGGAAAACGTAAACAGCCACTCTGATTGGTGGATTTAAATTCAGCAGCTCTCTCCCTCTGTGTGTGTGTGTGTGTGTGTGTGTGTGTGTGTGCGTGTGTGTGCGTGTGTGTGTGTGTGTGTGTTTGTGTGTGTGTGTGTGACAGAGAGAGAGAGAGAGAGAGAGAAAGCCTTTTAATGGGATGATCTCATTGTAAGATTCAAATTCAATATATTTAGACTGTTTGACTGAATTGGATCTTGTGTGTGTGTCTCTCTGTGCATGTGTGTTTCCTTATGTGTACATATTTGTGATTGTGTGGCTGTTATATATTTTTTTGCTGATTTTTTTTCATTTAACAAGTATATTTGAGGGACCCTCAGCATGTTCAACATTTTTTCAGCTGTCCATTTTGCTTTTCCAATTTTTCTGTTTAACTGATTACTATTGTGCTAAATCATACTATTTCTGCTATTTTATAAGATTTGTGCCTAATATAGTATTTCTGCTAAATTACAGTATTTCTGCTTTTTATACTATTTGTGCTAAAACATAGTATTTCTACTAAATGTAGTATTTATGCTTAATCATACTATTTCTGCTTTTTATGGGATTTGTGCCTAATATAGTATTTATGCTTTTTATAGGATTTTTGCTCAAACATAGTATTTCTACTAAATGTAGTGTTTATGCTTAATCATCCTATTTCTGCTTTTTATAGGATTTGTGCTTAATATAGTATTTCTGCTAAAATATAGTATTTCTGCTTTTTATAGTATTTGTGCTAAAACATAGTATTTCTACTAAATGTAGTATTTATGCTTAATCATAGTATTTCTATATATTTCTGCCAGGTCCCCAGGCAGCCAATCCTCTGTGAGGACTTAGACATTCAAATTTTCAAATCAGGGCCTGCACGGTTTCCCAGCCAATCATATATGTGTCCTGAGGCATTCAAATTTGCATATTGGGGCCTTCATGGCTTCTAAGCCAGCCAATCATATCTGAGGGCTGAGGAATTCAAATCCACAAATCAGGGCCTGCACGGCTTGCCAGGCAGCCAATCATATATGTGGCCTCAGGCATTCAAATTTGCATATTGGGGAATTCGTGGCTTCTAAGTCAACAAGTCATCCATGTCGTATATCTCTAAAAATTCACATTTTAATGATAAATTGTTAACACTGGAAGATTCCCCCATCTCTTCTGAACAAAACGGTTTAAGAATGACCGTTCTAGCCCCTACGGTTAGGAAATTATGGTGATTTGTTTGTGGGGAGTCCTCACTATGAGAAATAGGCTGCAATAATCCTGTGCCTCTCTGTGCTGCGTGTGTAAAAAGATGCACCTGTTTTGGCGGGAAAACGTAAACAGCCACTCTGATTGGTGGATTTAAATTCGGCAGCTCTCTCCCTCTGTGTCTGTCTGTGTGTGTGTGTGTGTGTGTGTGTGTGTGTGTGTGTGTGTGTGTGTGTGTGTGTGTGTGTGTGTTTAGTGGGAGAGAGAGGACCCTGCCCTTATTTGGCAGCATGTCATTGTAGGATTTAAATTGAATATAGTTAGACTGCTTGACTGGATTAGAGCCTGTGTTTGTGTGTCCCTCTGTGCATTTCTGTTTCAATATGCCTCCATATTTGTAATTTTGTAAGTTATTACTATTCTGCTAAATCATAGTATTTCTGGTACTTTTCGGTACTTGTGATAAATACAGTATTTCTGCTAAATCATACTATTTCTGCTTTTCATAAGATTTGTGCATAATATAGTATTTCTGCTAAATTATAGTATTTATTCTTTTTATAAGATTTGTGCCTAACATAGTATTTCTGCTAAATTATAGTATTTCTGCTTTTTATACTATTTGTGCCTAATATAGTATTTCTGCTTTTTATAGGATTTGTGCCTAATATAGTATTTCTGCTTTTTATAGGATTTGTGCCTAATATAGTATTTCTGCTTTTTATAGGATTTGTAACTAATATAGTATTTCTGCTTTTTATACTATTTGTGCCTAATATAGTATTTCTGCTAAATTATAGTATTTCTGCTTTTTATAGTATTTGTGCGAAAACATAGTATTTCTACTAAATGTAGTATTTATGCTTAATCATAGTATTTCTATATATTATATCTGCCAGGTCCCCAGGCAGCCAATCCTCTCTGAGGACTGAGACATTCAAATTTTCAAATCAGGGCCTGCACGGCTTCCCAGCCAATCATATATGTGTCCTGAGGCATTCAAATTTGCATATTGGGGCCTTCATGGCTTCTAAGCCAGCCAATCATATCAGGGCTGAGGAATTCAAATCCACAAATCAGGGCCTGCACGGCTTCCTAGCCAGCCAATCATATATGTGGCCTCAGCCATTCAAATTTGCATATTGGGGAATTCGTGGCTTCTAAGTCAATAAGTCATCCATGTCATATATCTCTAAAAATTCATATGTTAATGATAAATTGTAAACACTGGAAGATTCCCCCATCTCTTCTGAACAAAACGGTGTAAGAATGACCGCTCTAGCCCCTACGGTTAGGAAATTATGGTCATTTGTTTGAGGGGAGTCGTCACTATGAGAAATAGGCTGCAATAATCCTGTGCCTCTCTGTGCTGCGTGTGTAAAAAGATGCACCTTTTTTGGCGGGAAAACGTAAACAGCCACTCGGATTGGTGGATTTAAATTCGGCAGCTCTCTCCCTCTGTGTCTGTCTGTGTGTGTTTGTGTGTGCGTGTGTGTGTTTGTGTGTGTGTGTGTGTGTGTGTGTGTGTGCGTGTGTGTGTGTGTGTGTGTGTGTGTGACAGAGAGAGAGAGAGAGAGAGAAAGCCTTTTAATGGGATGATCTCATTGTAAGATTCAAATTCAATATATTTAGACTGTTTGACTGAATTGGATCTTGTGTGTGTGTCTCTCTGTGCATGTGTGTTTCCTCATGTGTGCATATTTGTAATTGTGTGGCTGTCATAAATTTTTTTGCTGATTTTTGTCATTTAACTAGTATATTTGAGGGACCCTCAGCATGTTCAGCATTTTTTCAGCTGTCCATTTTGCTTTTCCAATTTTTCTGTTTAACTTATTACTATTGTGCTAAATCATACTATTTCTGCTATTTTATAAGATTTGTGCTTAATATACTATTTCTGCTTTTATAGGATTTGTGCTTAATATAGTATTTCTGCTTTTTATAAGATTTGTGCTTAATATAGTATTTCTGCTAAATGTAGTATTTATGCTTAATCATACTATTTCTGCTTTTCATAGGATTTGTGCTTAATATAGTATTTCTGCTAAATGTAGTATTTCTGAATAATTATAGTTTTTCTACTAAATCATAGTGCAGTATTTCTGTTTTTTATGGGATTTGTGCTTAATATAGTATTTCTGCTAAATTATAGTATTTCTGCCAAATTATAATATTTGTGCTAAAACATAGTCTTAATTTAAAATTACAATATTCATAGTTCATCACAGTGTCTCTGGTAAATCACAATATTTCTGCTATGTTGTACTATTTTTCTAAATCATAGTGTTTCTGTAATGTTTAAGTATTGGCTAAATATATTCTTTCTGTTATCTTATACTATTTCTCCTAAATTCTTGTATTTTTGAGAAGTTATGTTTCTGGTAAGTTACAATATTTCTGCTAAGTTCTGCTATGTTATTGTATTTCTGCCAAGTATTATGTTTACTCTAAGATATTGCAGTTCTGCTAAATTATTACATTTTAGCAAATTTCCTTTGCTTCTGCAAAGTTTTTACAATTTCTGCAACTTTTCAGCTTTTTCAGCTACTTTTTGCATACAGCTTCAGCTTTAAGCATCCACACTGCATTTTCGCAGGAAATGCAAATTTTTCTAGTTATTATTATTATTATTCTAGTTGCTTCCGTACACTTTTTGGCACTTAACTACTTCCACAATTTTCAGCCGATTTTCACCGTTCAAATTTTAAACTATTCTGCTATTTCTGCTAATTTACGCTACGATTTTTGCTATTTTTAACTATTATACTTTTTAAAATATTAAGCTTTTTTCCTTTAATTTGTCCCATTGAAATGAATGGGAAACTTCTGCAATTCTGCTAAAATTTGCTTGTTTTTGAAACTTAACTACTTCCTCATATTTTCACCTAGAACAACCATTCAAACTTTAAAATGTTCACAAATTATTGGGCTATTCAGGTATGATTCAGCTTTTTCAAATGTTTTACTGTTTTACTTTTATGCCTCTTAAAGTTTTGAGTTGCAAAATTGTGATTTTTCACAAAATACATGCGTTGTTATGGTTGCTATGCTCTTGGCTTCCAGTGTGCCACTGAAGGTTTTGCAATTTTCACTTCATGTCCGAACAACTTCTTGCTACTTGCTCAATTTTCACTCAACTTCCACAAATTATACATCAAAACGTAGGTATTTTTGCTGGCTTTCAGAAAATGTCACTATCATTGTTGTGGGATTTATAGAATTTTTGCAAATCTCCTCAGACCAACACAAGGTCTCAAAACTCTCCATATAAAGTCAATGGAGAGCTTGTTCAAAATCATCGCTGGATTTCTGTAATGAGAGGCATATTCGAATCGTCATATCTCCTTAACGAAGCGACTTTAAGACATGAGGCTTGTCCCCGAATATCTTCAGACACCCCTGACGCTCACAATTCAAGAATTTCTTTCTCACCTATTACCGTTCTGAAATGAGTTGGACTTGTTTGAGGGTAGGAAATTCGTCCTTCGCTCAGATTTCTTCAGATTTAAAACTCTGGAAATGAACCACTTTTTTCTCTCGTCATAATTTTTTTTTGGATTTCCACAGAGACCTGAAAATTTCCATGACTGTTCACCAAAGCCTGCTGTCTCTTACGGTGAAAGAATGATATCGATACTCCAAATAGATTTCGAGTTACAAAGCGTTGTTTGAGGGCAAGTCAAGGCAGTTTTTGCTTCGCTCTACTCAGTTATGGTGCATTACAAGTCAAATATCTTTAATAATTCATATTTTAATGATAAATTGTAAACACTGGAAGATTCCCCCATCTCTTCTGAACAAAACGGTGTAAGAATGACCGCTCTAGCCCCTACGGTTTGGGAATTATGGTCATTTGTTTGAGGGGAGTCCTCACTATGAGAAATAGGCTGCAATAATCCTGTGCCTCTCTGTGCTGCGTGTGTAAAAAGAGGCACATGTTTTGGCGGGAAAAAGTACACAGGCTCTCTGATTGGTGGATTCAAATTCAGCAGCTCCCAGGCTGACCTAGAAACTTACTTCTCTCTCCCTGTGCATTTTTTTGCTGATTTTTTCATTTAACAAGTATATTTGAGGGACCCTCAGCATGTTCAGCATTTTTTCAGCTGTCCATTTTGCTTTTCCAATTTTTCTGTTTAACTGATTACTATTGTGCTAAATCATACTGTTTCTACTATTTCATAAGATTTATGCTTAATATAGTATTTCTGCTAAATTACAGTATTTCTGCTTTTTATACTATTTGTGCTAAAACATAGTATTTCTACTAAATGTAGTATTTATGCTTAATCATACTATTTCTGCTTTTTATGGGATTTGTGCCTAATATAGTATTTCTGCTTTTTATAGGATTTTTGCTCAAACATAATATTTCTACTAAATGTAGTGTTTATGCTTAATCATCCTATTTCTGCTTTTTATAGGATTTGTGCTTAATATAGTATTTCTGCTAAATTATAGTATTTCTGCTTTTTATAGTATTTGTGCTAAAACATAGTATTTCTACTAAATGTAGTATTTATGCTTAATCATAGTATTTCTATATATTTCTATATATTTCTGCCAGGTCCCCAGGCAGCCAATCCTCTGTGAGGACTGAGACATTCAAATTTTCAAATCAGGGCCTGCACAGTTTCCCAGCCAATCAAATAAGTGTCCTGAGGCATTCAAATTTGCATATTGGGGCCTTCGTGGCTTCTAAGCCAGCCAATCATATCTGAGGGCTGAGGAATTCAAATCCACAAATCAGGGCCTGCACGGCTTCCCAGCCAGCCAATCACATATGTGGTCTCAGGCATTCAAATTTGCATATTGGGGAATTCGTGGCTTCTAAGTCAACAAGTCATCCATGTCATATATCTCTAAAAATTCATATTTTAATATTAAATTGTCAACACTTGAAGATTCCCCCATCTCTTCTGAACAAAACGGTGTAAGAATGACCGTTCTAGCCCCTACGGTTAGGAAATTACGGTCATTTGTTTGAGGGGAGTCGTCACTATGAGAAATAGACTGCAAAAATCCTGTGTCTCTCTGTGCTGCTGCGTGTGTAAACAGATGCACCTGTTTTGGTGGGGAAAAGTGCACAGCCTCTCTGATTGGTGGATTCAAATTCACCAGCTCCCAGGCTGACCTAGAAACTTACTTCTCTCTCCGTGTGTGTGTGTGTGTGTGTGTGTGTGTGTGTGTGTGTGTGTGTGTGTGTGTGTGTGACAGAGAGAGAGAGAGAGAGAAAGCCTTTTAATGGGATGATCCCATTGTAAGATTCAAATTCAATATATTTAGACTGGTTGACTGAATTGGATCTTGTGTGTGTGTCTCTCTGTGCATGTGTGTTTCCTCATGTGTACGTATTTGTAATTGTGTGGCAGTCATAAATTTTTTTGCTGATTTTTGTCATTTAACAAGTATATTTGAGGGAACCTCAGCATGTTCAGCATTTTTTCAGCTGTCCATTTTGCTTTTCCAATTTTTCTGTTTAACTTATTACTATTGTGCTAAATCACACTATTTCTGCTATTTTATAAGATTTGTGCTTAATATACTATTTCTGCTTTTATAGGATTTGTGCTTAATATAGTATTTCTGCTTTTTATAAGATTTGTGCTTAATATAGTATTTCTGCTAAATGTAGTATTTATGCTTAATCATACTATTTCTGCTTTTCATAGGATTTGTGCTTAATATAGTATTTCTGCTAAATTTAGTATTTCTGATTAATTATAGTCTTTCTACTAAATCATAGTACAGTATTTCTGCTTTTTATGGGATTTGTGCTAAAACAAAGTATTTCTACTAAATGTAGTATTTATGCTTAATCATACCATTTCTGCTTTTTATAGGATTTGTGCTTAATATAGTATTTCTGCTAAATTATAGTATTTCTGCCAAATTATAATATTTGTGCTAAAACATAGTCTTAATTTAAAATTACAATATTCATAGTTCATCACAGTGTCTCTGGTAAATCACAATATTTCTGCTCTGTTGTACTATTTTTCTAAATCATAGTGTTTCTGTAATGTTTAAGTATTTTTGGCTAAATATATTCTTTCTGTTATCTTATACTATTTCTCCTAAATTCTTGTATTTTTGAGAAGTTATCATGTTTCTGGTAAGTTACAATATTTCTGCTAAATTCTGCTATGCTATTGTATTTCTGCCAAGTATTATGTTTCCTCTAAGATATTGCAGTTCTGCTAAGTTATTCCATTTTAGCAAACTTCTTTTGCTTCTGCAAAGTTTTTACAATTTCTGCAACTTTTCAGCTTTTTCAGCTAGTTTTTGCATACAGCTTCAGCTTTAAGCATCCACACTGCATTTTCGCAGGAAATGCAAATTTTTCTAGTTTATATTGTTTCTATCGTATATCGTTTATATCGCCCACCAGAATGACTCGGGGGTATTGATTCATTTAAACTAAATTCAAATTCAAATTTTAAATGTTAAAATTCAAATTTTAACATAATCATCCTGCTGCAACCAGGTTTCTGTAAGGCAGAATAAATCGATTTGTTGATCAATTATTAAGTCATGTACTAACAGAGACTTGGAGGAGACAGACCTAATATTTAATAATCCACATTTCACTGTTTTACTCTTTGGTTCAGATGTGGATACTGTATTGTTCTTTCTTTGTGATTTTTTATGTTTAAGATGTTTATTGCTGGTTTTTAGTTTGTTTGTTTTTTTCTTTTTTGGAGCTGACACAGTCTCTATGGAGATGGGTTTTTGGGGGAGTAGCAGGAGGAGAGAAGCTGCAGAGAGGCGTGTAAGACTGCAACTCTGCTTCCTGGTCCCAACTCTGGATAGTCATATTTTGGGGGGTGTGGTGAGAATAAGGCACGGCGGGACCACGGAGTATCATTCAGAGCCATCTTTATCTACATCTCACCACAACAACACCCAAACCCCTGAGTCCCCGTGTTTTTAACGAGGCGGGCGTGATTAAGTATGCCGTGCAGGTGCGTCCGCCCTCCCTGCACGGCATCACAGACCACGCCCCACCACAGAGGGTTTAATAAATTTGTCCATATTTCTAGAAATGAGAGCTGCTCCATCCAAAGTGGGATGGATGCCGTCTCTCCTAACAAGACCAGGTTTCCTCCAGAAGGTTTGCCAATTATCTATGAAGCCCACATTGTTTGATGAGTCTGTGTTGTTTCATATTTTTATTTTCTGATTTGATCAGAGAAAATTTAGCCTTTAAATCTTTTTAGGATGCAAGTGCTGACTTTTACAAGCTTCTGATGTTGTTGTGGTCGAGTCAAAAGAAATGGAGCCAATTTCTTTCCAGTGCAGCTATTATTTTACACTTCCAACTCAAGTTCAGGTCTGTTTCTGAGAAGCCCAGTGCGTCTTCGAAAGGAGCCACAAGGGCACTTTATGAAGGTGCAAAACCCTTTTCACAACGGCCTGTTGTATGAAACCAGTGGTTCCATAATTCAGCTTCTTTTCATTATAGTAAGTGTGTTCCAGGGAATAGCTCAGTCTGTGAAATCCCTTTTTATATCCATCTCCTTAGCTGCCTTTCAGCAGTGCACTCTTGATCTTATATTCGCTCCTGGCTGCCCATGTGTGTTTCTGCATGCTGACACTGAGCAACACAGAGACCTCCCGGTCAGATCCATTAATTAGAATCACTTTACTTGATAACAGGTGAAAGTATATTAGCTGTGTACCTGCTTTGAATGTGATCAAATAGTTTTACAGCAGCAGTTTTAGTTTCTGGCAAAGTTATAGTTGCTTTCTGTGGTTTGAAAACTCAAAAGTTTCCTGTTTTTAGGCTATTGGTTGCTCTTTTTTGTGTTTTCTTTTGTAAATCTTGATACATCTTTTTGTTACCCTGTAAGTTAAACTGTCAATGTACATTGTGTTTGGAGCACATTTTGCATCACCACAGGCATTTAAATTGCCACTTAAATAGTGCAGGGATTTTCATTACCACCTTTAAAAGGGAATTTAAACTCTCACATAATCATTTGAACCAAGACAGTCATTTGGCCCTATTTGGCCTGATTGCCTGGCACACTGCTGGCTTGGCCGTGACTTTACATATTGTTTTCTCGAGCTCTGTCCTTGTCTCGCTGCACTTCCAATCTGCCGCCTTTATTGAAATGTATATCATGGCCCTGCAGCGGCCCATTTTCATATAACTGGTAGAGGCAATTTTATTGACTTATTGCGAAAAAGCTGGTGTATTGCGCATCGCACAAGCCTCATCTGTCACCCGCATCCCTGGCAGTTAAAAAGGAATGATTTGTTGTGTTAACTCCCATGGTGCTCTACATTGCCCTAAAACAAGATGCTGTTCCCCTTGACAATGAACACTCACTGCCTGAACATAAACAACAGTTTTATTGTGCTCCAGTCTGCGAGCTTCCAAATCAATGCTTTGTAAATCATCCTCAGGAGGCATGCAAACACAGATCCACTATGTGTTGCCAAAACATCTATGGACACACTGGCACATCAATACAGATGGATGAAGAGCACGGGGCCAATGCCGTGTACTGTCAGCCAATAATAATGAGTGCTTCTGTGGCAAAATAGCAGGGATTCTGAAAGATGAAGGGATCGGTGAAGCCATCAACTATCGTTTCAGCTCACTTCTAAACTTGAGCCATCATTAAAGTGTAACAAAAGCATAATACTTTCTGATATTCTGCAACTGCTGAACCTCACCCTTGCTGCCTGTTTATATTAGTTTCACTTAATGGGTTTTGTGCCTCCAGAGATGGTAAAATCTAAAAGGAGCAGCAAGCTGTACACAACAGCAGAAAGTGGGACAGATATACAGGTGCAATGTGGGGGAAAAAAAAAAAAAAACTCCTACTCAGCCCTGCCTGTTATAGTAGCCTGGTTTAGCCTATAGATGTAGTGCTTACAAGTGTGCAGTCTGTTGCATGGCAGAGCCTCAGGGATAAATCTTTGTGCCTCATTATCTCTTCTCTTAATGATAAAGTTAATGTATGTCTTAATGACTGCAGGGTGGGACAATTACTCTGGAGCTTAAACCTATAGCCTACTCATAAAGACTTTGAGTATGTCAAATAACATCAGTGATAATAATTGTGAGCATTTTTTTTAGCATGCGCTATGTTTGTGGTCTGTAATTGGCATTTTAACATAGGTTTTTTCATCCTTAGAAACTGCAGTGCTTGCAGATGGTGATAGTGATGCAGGAGGTGAAACTGGGACATCCATAGTCGTATGAAAAAAGTATTTTCTCCTTCCTGATTTCTCTTTTTTTACATATTTGTCATATTTACATGTTTCATGTCATCAAAAAAATTCTAATATTAGACAAAGATTACAAAGATAAAAACAAATGCAGTTTTCAGTGATGATTTCTTTTATTGAGGGCAAAAAAACTATCTAAACCTACATGGGCCTGTGTGAAAAAGTAATTGCCCCCTAAATTTCACATTATTTTGCTGTGGAGGAAATTTGACTCACTCCTCTTTAGACAATTGTTTTAATTCAGCAACAATGGATGGTTTTCGAGCATGAGTGGCATCTTTAAGGTCATGCCAAATGTCATGATTTGATGGTGTGTTTGCTTTTTTATTAGTTTCGTGATCTGAAACATGTAAGTATGACATATTTCAAATACTGTAGAAGTTTGTTCTATGTAGAAGAAAAAGCTGATGCATTACCTTGCTGCTAATAGTAATGCTAGTCTCTCTTATTAGAACATTTTTGATGTGCCAAGTTTTGATATGTTGCACAACACAAAGAAAACTTCTTTCATATTTTTACTGTAATTTAGATTGGGTGATAGCACTCTCATTTTTGATTTGTACATTCGTAGCTAGGAGTATAGAATAAACCGATGGTGCCACATTAAAATAATATAAGAGGAAATTTTTGCAATTAAAATGACTGTGTCACTAAATGATCCGACGTTACCTACCTTTATAGATCCTTTAAAAATGGTTACATGTAGATTGTCGAAGACCAGAAGAATACTACGTTGATATACTACATGAACATTTGGCAGACTGATACTAAACCCATCAGACGGAGTAGCTCACTACCAAAGATAAAGAGGAGGAATTAGCCAAGCTTTGTCCAAAGGTAATAAAAGTCTACCCACCAGCATCTCTTACTGTCACACATTACACGTTTTATCTTTTTTTTATATTATCTGTATGAAAAATTGTGAATGTGTTTTTCCCGGGAGTTACACAATGGACTATTTCTTTGGTCTAGCACAGTTCCTAATGTCTGCAGAGTAGATGCATCCCATTAGGTTTAAAAATAGCAGGCCTTGGATCCACTCATACTGACATAGAAGTTTGCTGCATAAATGCCTGCAAACTGCAGGTAAAAGTGATCAACACTTGTCAAAAGGGAACATATTGGCTTATTTCAGGGATGGTTGCATTCAGCTTCTTTTGATGCACTGCAGCACAAATAGGAAAAAAAGGCAACCCACATCCAAATCATCTATAATTTTCACATTATGAGGTGAATTTTAAAATGGGAATAAATACTGTGGTTTCCATTCGATAAGAACTTTTAGACTTTTTTTTATTATACACCACTGTGTGCTGACAGACCATGTTGATGCAACTGTTGTATTTGTCTGGTGATGTATTCTCTTTCTCTGTAATGTGCTTTCACTTTCTGCTTAATAAAAGTTCCCGTGTGATGCATTGTCTTCGTGGAAAGCACACACGCACACACACAAACGCACATTGCACTTAGATGCAGCTTTCCACTGTTATTTACCAGATGTTTTCTAGTTTTTCTGGCATGTACACACAGGCTGTGTGTGAAATGTGACACTAATTTGCATGCTGACAACGATTTCCAGTAAGATTACATCCTGCTGATTGATGGCCACGCTGTTGCCCCAGAAACCACCTTGGGTATGTGATATGACTCTCCTGTTATCAGACATTAAAGCATATTCCTGTAGTTAATCTTCCCAAATGGGCGCTCACAGAAAATATCTGGCATCCATGGGCCTTGACTGGGAATGAAAGACAGCCATTTCCAGGGGTAATGTATGAATGCAGTTCATTTCAAAGCAGCAAAAATTACAAAGAAAGAAAGTTTCATTATTCAATGATAAAGTGAAGAAACTACAAGATTTTAGTGCAGCTGTATGATGGCAGAGAGCGGCGCTTTGTTAAAGTGAATAAGCTCTTTTGATAAATCACTGTGTCTGATGGCTCAAGATGGTGTATGGCTGCATAAAAGAACCAATGGTTTATCCCTCTACAGTCAAACCTGCCAACACACTGCTGTCCAATTATCAGCCCCTATGCATCATACCCAGGTCTACAGAGAAACCCTATTTGCTGTGATAAAACTTGAAAGCCCTCATATATAGACCTGACTTCAGGCCAATCCATACCTTTTTTAAATCCAGCTCGTTTAGCAAATTTCAGGCTTAAATCGAGGCTTTTTGTATCTCTTTTTGATTGATACTAATTTTTATGCATTTCATGTTATATAGAAAGTACACAGCAAATCCAGCATGTCCAAATTAACACTGTCGGATTTGATTTCAACACTATTAAAGTGTCTATATGGGTCCACACCAGAGAGTGTTAATTTAACTCTTTTTGGAGAGTTGGTACGTTAACTCTGATTTAGTGTTAAACACCAAATCTGTCTGGAGTTGATAATTTAACACTTGGTGTTAAGAGTTTATATATTAACTCTCAAAGAGCATTTTAGTTTAACTACGTAAGAGTTATCTTCTAATTCATTCTAAAAAGCGGGAATTTTACTGTTCTGAACTTCTAGAAATTTCTTTTGGAAATAAACATTTACTAAAAAGATGCAATGGTTTTTGAAAAACATTTATTCTGAACTGTGCACCACAATTTCAAAACATTTTCTGAAAGATGTAACAGTATACATGTTCTCACTTTCATTAGAATTGTATTTATCAAAAGGTCTGACATGGTAAATGCAAATAACAGCATTCTCATCACTTATTTCTTCAATACAATATGCATGTCCTTCATCCCTTTGTGGAACTTCAACGCACTTCTGCTCTCCCCCATATTCCATCTTCACAAGCATATCCTGTGCGGAGATTGAATAAAAATTAGTTGACATTAATTAATGGCATAAATAATCCAGCAAACAATTGCAGCACAGTAAAAAAAAAAAAAAAGGAATCCTCTTTGAGCCATTACTTGTGTAAAGTATTTTCCCAAAAGACAAAGACACAGGCAACAGGTAATACTGAACTAAATGTAAAACCTCAACCTTTTTTTTTTTTTTTTACCTAAACCGTGTGCACAAAACTCTGGAGGGATCTATGCTAACGTAGAACCCAGTCAGGACCTCAGCTACTGCTGTTTGCTCGTTTTTTTTTTATGGGCGATCGTTTTCAGGCTTCAAGTAGCACCATTATACCAACATTTCACATTCTAGACCAGTGGTTCTTAACCTTGTTGGAGGTACCGAACCCCACCAGTTTCATATGTGCATTCACTGAACCCCTCTTTAGTGAAATTTTTTTTTTTTTTTTTTTTTCAAATTCAAGACATAGATATGTTTTTTACTGGTGCACAAAATGAGCTGTGCATGTCATGGCGGAGGCTCTGCCGAACCCCTGAGACCAACTCATCGAACCCCTAGGGTTCGATTGAACCCAGGTTAAGAACCACTGTTCTAGACATTGTTTTAGGTGTATTTGACCAAAAGTTTGACTGAAAATTCACATGCAAGCTTTTTTCAAGGCTGTGGTATTTGCCCGCAAACAATACTTTTCAGCTAGCTAAAACAGAATATTATGCTATCACCGAGCAACATGGCTAATGCCTTTCACACAGCTTTGTCTCAACTCCAAAGAGCCACAGAAGTAAAAGCTCATAATAATAATTGAAACAATCTTTGAAAAAATGACTTACCAAGCATGGCAAACAACTCGAATATGTAGAGCAAAATGTTCTGAAACGGCTTCACTTCAGCTTCGATTGGAGCCGTGCTGGGGGCGGAGTCTGTGAATTTACTCTATTGGTGTCATAGCCCCTGTAGGAGTTCAGAGTTAAGAGGTCAAGAGTTAATGTTTCCATTGTAACACCTCCAGATTTGACAGAGAAACACTAATTTTTAACACTCGAACTATCATTTTACACCTCAGAGTTACATTAAAAGAATGTGACTCTGCTTAGAGTAAAATTAACTCTACTTTTGCAAGAAGACTATTAACGCCAAAACATTTAACACTTTTGAATTTGCTGTGTACTTTGAATTGCACGTGTACTTTAAATGTGCCTTTCCTTAAAAATAAACTTGACTGGACTGCTGATTTTGGGGCCTTATGACCCAAAATGATTGTTAAACCTACAGGAGCAATTATCTGCACCCAACCTCTAGGTAATGGTAACTACAAAATGCACTGGTGCATTTGTGTACTTTTATCTCTGTGCTGTAGAGATCAAATATATTTTGCACTTAGATGTGTGCTAGATTCGCTTATTTGAAACATGCAGGGCAGCTATTAGCACTACATCTGAAGGTATACTTTATGAAATTAATCAAAGAAAGGGGGGAAATACGCTGTAAAATTCAGTGGGCTGTATCTGTCTGATAGATAAATGAACCACACAGGCCAGCCTTAATGGTTGCTAGCATTGCAGAGTAACCAGTTCTAATCATTTAGCAGTCTGATGACAGTTAAAAAGGACCAACGTGTAAATACTGATGGAGCTGCCGAGGATCTTATAAAAAAGGAGAATATGTTTTCATTTTGTGTGGGAAGTGACAGGTGTGTTATTTTCCAGTCAACTCACGGAGTCTACCTTGGAGAAGCGGATGAACCATAAAAAGCAATAATTTGCTCAATCTTCTTTCTAAAGTGTGATTATCCAGTCATACTTTAGCAACTGCAGGTGGGTATGACAGAAGATAGCCATATTTACTAACATTTGCTAACTTTCACTACCAATGATTATAGAATTGTTGAGGCCAAAAGCATTAAATAAACTGACTATATTAGTGTACGGAGATTCGGGTTATTTGCTGGCACAAACTGGGGCAAAACCAGAGTATCATAGCCAAATAATATACAGTAATAATATACAGTTTGAACGATTTATTGACGTGTAATTTTTGTTAATACAGGGCCTTGCAAACAGGGGTCTTGGGGGCACAACACAGGAGGCCAATTCTACGAAAAAAACAAAAAAGTGCTAGTCTGAGTGGTCTGAGGAGAGGAAACGTTCATATTCAGATCAAATTGGTTTCATATTTGGATCATCCAGAAAAAAAAGGCCACAGAAGGAGCAACTGGCTGGAGTTCCTCAGGTAGCAGGAGATTGAGGAGGGTAGACAGACAGGTGAGTCTCACTGGTGCGCATTCATTTCCAGAGAATGCGCACCAGCTTTGAGAAAATAGGTGAGTCTTACCCAAGGGAAATGAGCCCTTCAGCACTGTTTCTCATCAGACCATCAGTGACCTACTAGTTTAAGGACAAGTTCAACCTTCCACTCATCACCTTACTTAGGATTTGGCCATTGGCTACGTCCTTGTTTCTCTGTCTCTCAGAAATTCTCCCACATTGGCTAAAGGACTTATTCCATAGAACTTCTTCCTAGAAGATAATTTGGCTATTAAAGGACGGTAAATGGCCTGTATTTTATAGCGCTTTACTTAGTCCCTATGGACCCCAAAGCGCTTTACACTACATTCAGTCATCCACCCATTCACACACTGGTGATGGTTAGCTACATTGTAGCCACAGCTACCCTGGGGCGCACTGACATAGGCAAGGCTGCCGGATACTGGCACCACCGGGCCCTCTGACCACCAACGGGTAGGCAACGGGTGAAGTGTCTTGCCCAAGGACACAACGACCAAGACGGTCAGAGCCGGGGCTCGAACCGGCAACCTTCCGATTACAAGACGAACTGCCAACTCTTGAGCCACGATCACCCATGATACCAGCAGGCAGAACGGGATACCAGCAGGCAGAACCTAGGGTAGGACCTGCCCACCTCCACTTGAGAGCAAAACATTAGCAAAGACAAATTGGAGGAGCTTCTAACCAGCCCAGGGCCACATGATAATACAAACAGGCCTATTCTCTAACAGACAGTAAATTGGGCAAATCATAAAAGTATTAATATAGACTTTGAAATTATTGTTTTTGTCACAAGTTAAATACTGAAATGTGCACAAAACACATTCTAACGCTAGGCTAATTAGCTAACTAGATGGCTTCTTAACATTTTACCCACCAAAATCACAAAACAAATAAGATCTAGTCATCAAATTCTTCATCTGATCCAATTCAGGATAAGTAGTGTTGGAGGTTATAGGCCTGAAATCAGGGTACATCCTGGACAGATGACCAGCCTATAATTTGTGTTCACACACAATTTAAAATCACAAGTTAATCTAATAAGCAGGTTCATCAAGATCTTGCTGTCAAGTCCTATAAATCTGGGAGTTTTGCTGGACTAAAGGAGAAAGCCTGAGTAGCTGGTAAGAACCCACACAGTCACTGGGAGAAAATGCAAACTCCACTCTCTTTCCTGTGAACTTATTCAACATCATAGTGGAACATTTGAATGGTTTAACAGCAGCAGCAGTAATTAAGAAGGTACTAACGATGATTGTTACTTAATTGCTGCTTTTTGCTCCAATTCATTTCTGAAATAACTCTGGGTATTCGGTCAAACCTACTGGTTTTTATTAAAATTACAATCAAGGTTAGGTAATGTCCACACTGATGCCTGTAAAAATGCAAATGCACCTTCGTGTTGAGAACCTGATGAGTTATATAAATCAGAGAGGAGAAAACATGGAGAAATTATGCAATATTATTTAAAAATAATACATGCTGACATTGATTTTTTTCCTTTCTTGTACTTTTACCCAACGCTCCATCCTGTTGAACTGTTCAAGTGTGGGTAGTGAATCCGAAGCCAGCTGCTGTGCTGCGGGAACTCCATCCATCCCTGAGCAGGTTAAAGTGATGAATCTGATCCAAGTTCCTGACAAACGCCTGCTGTTCAAGGCAACTGTTTCATTAATATTCAGATGTGCTTACTGGCTCCATCATGTTGTGGAGGGAGGCACAAGTCTCCTTAAGTTGGAAGATAATCATCAGAACTTTTACATTTTCTGTTGTTAACTGGTAGAAGTGACTTTGGGCATCTGTATATTACGTTAGTAGTATTTGAACTACAGAAATATTAAAACCTTTATGTTACCTTTTTCAAGCCTAACACCACATTATTGCACCATATTTCTTGCTCTGTATTTATGCACCATTTTTCTGGCCTTTGAGTTCATTAGCGATGGTAACGATCTGTTGCCTTGACAGTCCGGGGCAGGGAAGGTCATCACAAAGCTCTTATCTAGATTATGAAGCTCCCCACCAGCGGAGAGGTGAGGCATTTTTCTTTCTCTCTTTTTTTTTTTTTTTAGAGAGAAAGGTGTTTGAGATGCAAATCACTTGATAGTGTGTGGACTGGGATAGTTGCTTCCTGCTGCTCAGTAATGGCCTTCAAATGCAGCTATCTCTAGTTCACTTTTCACTCTTAACCTGTAGCTAAAATGAGCCACATTTGAAAGCAAACCTACCTTTACCCAGAACCTCTCCACCCTACCCCCTTTGAGTTTCACATAATGATAAACATCAGTTGAAGACAAGCTTATTGTTTCAGTAAAGGTTTCAGTGGTCATCTCGTTTACGATTTACGTAGACTTAATTTAGTTTGAGGCTGGTATTGCTAATTCTAGTCTTCTTTGAGGCAAGTTCAGTATCTCTCAGGCTGCCATTACAACAGCAAAAAACCACAGTGACAACAGTTTAGAAGATACCATGGTATCAAGTAATTAAGTTGATAATGAAACCATCGATTTGTCCTGTGAAGATCTCGGTTAAGTTTATTGTGCTGGATGACTGCCATCATCAGAATGAAGCTTTGTTTTCTGGACTCACTCCACTGGGGATCCAGGCCAATCAATCCAGGATTTGAGCACATTCTAATCATTTTTTTGTCTAAAAGGGTTTTCTGGCTCTTCTCGGAGGCTTGACTTGGAATGCACCCAGTCCCAAAAACAGAGCTATAAATACTGACAAAGACATGTGGAGTTACACTGTAGTTCCTGCATGATATAATGCAGAGGTTATTAAGAAGAATGTCTTGTCTAGTCTTAAACGTTTGGGACTTTTCAGGATGTAGCCAAGAACGCCATGCAGAGTCCTCTTTGTGCAAAATGAATACAGAAAATATTAAGTGTGTGCAAATTTGTGTATATAAATACCTGTTTGTTGTTTCACTGCAGGAAACCAAGAATCTTTCGAGGAACTGTGCTTCCATTTTTGGCCTCTGAAACCTTGTACTGGATGTAATCCTTCTATGGTTGGGCACAAAGGCATAAACAAAAGCCCTCTTTGCTACAGAAGTATTTTCTAACTATTGGACCAGAGTTTTAAGGGATTACTGTTGTTTATCGATCAAAGACCGATCCTGTAGCTGCTGTGCAAACTAGTGTAAAGTTATAAATGATAGTAGTAGTAGCCACATTTCTGGCTTTCACCCTCTTGGCTTGCGGTTGCCTGGCATAACCGTATTTGGATAAGATGTTGGTTATCAGCTAGTACTAGGAACACACTTCTATAGAATGCGTTCATTGCACAGACACAGTTCCCTGGAAATTAGGGCACACTTACATAATTGACATGCTACTACAGTGCCATTCACCAGAAAATAAACTCAGCACAGAATTAACTCCATGTTTTGTTTTTTGTTTTTGTTCGTTTTCTTCTAAAGTTCAAAGCTGGTATTTGCACTTAGCTATTGAATTATTTTTATCAAATTATAATTATGCAGAAATATGGCAACAGGTAATACTGCAATGTGGAAAGCTCGCAATCTGCATAATGTTACATAAAATTGTGATGACACACAAACAAAATGTATTATTTGGAGTGTTTGTTTGCTGCGGGTTTCATGAAAGTGACCTTTTACCGATTCAAATGTACCGTGGTAAGCTGTGTTGTTTCATTATTTAAAGACTGAGTTCACCGAATTCACAAATGACGATGTTCTCAAAAACCTCAGGTGGGAGGCTATTTATCCACCCGTGGGTGGGGTTAAAAAGGTTCCTAAATCCTAATGTCACCTTGGACACCTAAATTGTTTGTGTAAGCTTTCATTTATCCAGGCTATGGTAGTCTTCAGAGATTGAATAAAGAAGGCAGCTGAACTTCTTTTGGTTTGTGAAGGCATTTTATAGTGTTCTTCAGTTCCCAGGTTTGTAACCCCTAGTGTGGTTTGTCACCTTTGGAGGTGATCCTGAGGGCTGTTGGCCCACTATTGATCGTGTGGTCATCACATGAGCCAAGGTGTGAGAAAATGTATCTCCATCATGACACGTACTGAGGTCTCCTATTGTGGCAAGATGTCAGTAAGGGATCCGAAGACTGTATTGTAGGTGACTGATAGCTGGTGTTACCATCTCTATTCAATCATGGCCATTCACAGTGGACATAAACGCCGTCTTTGACTCCTCTTTCAACCCATCTCTCTTCTCGGTCCAATTTGGGAATATTGGAAGTGCAGATGCATAGCCAAGTCTTTTCTCTGTTGAGGTGGTTCTTCTATGGTCTTGGCCTTGCTATAAAGTTACAAAGCTATTTTCAGCTGCACCCTTACCGACTAGGGGTCACCACAGTAGGTAGCTTGTTGCAGACTTTATGCCAGAAGGTTTACCAAAAGGTATTTGTGGTTTCTTCTTCGACTGAACCAGGGATCTTTCACTTGTTAGAATTGTGTCCCTTGTTTTGTTCATTTGCTTCTTTGTCTTTTGTTTTTGTTTTTTGTCAGAGCTAGGATGTGGACACTGAGTCACTGGGGTTTTTCCTGCCTAATCCTAATCATAGATGAACCGGCGTTAGTTTTCTATAACCATGAAACCTTCACTTTTACCAGACTGTAGTTACTATTTGTGGATATCTTATTGTTTAATGTAACTGATTATGTGGAATCTTTTTTTTTTTACTTTCTGATAACACAACAGTTTTTTGTGCACTGTGCATGTTGCCAGCACTTTGATCCTGCCAGTCATGCACTGTCTCTCTCTACACTGGAGTCAGAAAGCAGCAATCAACACTCCAGCAGATTTTCTCTCACCAGCAGAGTTTCCATACAGCTCGCTAGCTTTGGCAGCTGTCTGGTTCGTGGCATTCAACTGCCTTTTTTTGTCAAGCTTTACAGTATAGTAGTAGCACTTAGCCATCCCTGGCCAGCCATTTTCTCTGATAGTCTTAACATCAGGCAGCTGCTGTCTGCTTCTGCACAGCCAACATTGTTGTTACAGATGTCCTTGGCCGACACACCTGTATGTGATGTACTGTGGCTTGGCCCGCTATGTTTAGCACAGAAATAAACAACATGGTGAATTCAATCTTGCATGTGTGCTGCAGCCAGCTTTTTTTTTTTTTTGGGGGGGGGGGTTTCACGTGTCATGTTTGATACATACTCCCTGATTAAATGTGAACCTATCAACAAGCCATAAAGCACCAATTTATACGCGCTTGGTGCCAGGAGTTATAAATTGTAAGTTATGAAGGTTATCCTTTAAGCATGCATTTGACAGAACTCCATGGAGCTGTTATGAAGGAAATCAGAAAAAATGCAGACACAGTAATGAAGCAGCACAGCCTGCAACCTATCTCTGCGTTCTCCCTCTGTCAGCAGTCCAGCTGCTGGCGAGGGAGCCCAAAGCCCCCATTAGGTTGTTTTGACAGCCTTATCCACAGTAATTAATACCAGGCACTTTTAAATGAGATTTACGTGAGACATGCTGTTTGCACTTCCCAGTTGAGGGAACCTGCTCTTGGTGAACTGCTGCTTTAGAACTCACAGCTTCCCGGTGGATCATCAGTATACAGTATTTAATTCAGTATAGTAAACACTCTGAGTCAAGATTCAGAGGATTTCAGGCTGATATTGATTTATTAAGATCATGAGCTGGAGAACTAAAGCTGCCTCCATCTTGAAAGCTGACAATACACATAACTGAAATGGTTTATATATTGTATGTAACTGACAAATGGTGTTCAGAGTAATCCATGAGCTACGTTATTCAGTTTCTTTTTCTCTTGGTCATCTGCTTCTTCTTTTTTTTTCGGCTGCTGGGTCTGCCACATCTCACCCTGGCTCTAGTATTCTTCCTGTCACACCAGCCCTCTTCATCTCCTTCTCTTCATTCACGTTTTAATCTCTTGCGTGATATTTGCTGATTCCAGTAAAAGAAATCAATACGAAACAAATGGCTTTGCTCCATTTCAAGAAGACATTGTAATGTTGTTTAAACTGCCAGTGAAAGAATGGTGTATGTGCTCTTCTCTTTAAGCTTTTTCATGTTCCTGTTTTCTCATCACATGACATTGAAGCTTCTGTGCAGAGAAGAAGTCAATAGTCTGAGTGGTAATTAAGTGGCTATTGAGTTTAAATACAGAGCTACACGCACCATGTGTTGCAAATTGTGCTACCTTTATGGTTTTAATAGAGGCATTAGAGCGATCTAAAGCTTTTGTTTTTTTCTTTTGGGCTTCCTGAAACTTTCTGAAAACTGTTTGTCTTTTATTTTTGAATACCTTTTTAAGCAAGTGACTAACAGGTAATTATCACACAAGGATCCACAATTATCTCCACTGTCCAAAGCCACTGCAATGGAAATACAGTCTGTAGAGGCTGAAATCAGAATGTATTTGAATAAACATTAAATAAAACCATTGCATTCTGTCAACATGGGTACATACATTCATGTAAAAGGTACTGGGCGATCTGTGCTAGCGTTCTGAAAATTTTTTAACAGACTTGCCAGCACAATGAGTCAATTGTGGAGTCCAAAAAACGAACAAACAAAAAAAAACCCCTAAATATTATTATTATGATTATCATATATCAATATTAAACAGGGAACCTCTATCTTAGAACTAATTCTCACAGCAATTATGGCAAGCAGGTTTCCTTTCTCTCAGAATAACCCAAATTAGTTATTAAAATGTAATGAGTTAATTAAGGTATTCATATTTTATAATTTAACGCTTGGGTCGCATGTAGATTTCTATGCATGTTATACCAAGTATACTGTACAAAAAGCTTTTCCTTCCAGTCCAATAACGTGAATGCATATAAGTTTAAAAGCTTATGAAAATTTTATATTTTTACCTCCCATTTCTTTCCTATCCTGTTGATAAGTGCCCTTTAAATTTATTATTCCCTCAGGGTGGGAACCATGTATGTACAGACACAACAGGAGTCATGATATTGTCAGACTACGTGTATGACATTTTAGTACCATGACCTGCTCTCTCAACACACACACACGCACACGCACACACACCTCCCCCCTCCTTGTAATTCAGGTCATTACAAGTGACTGTAAGAAGCAATAGGAAGTCTGGCTTTAGGTAAGGGTTACTATAGTAAAAGGGGCAAAAATGTGCACCATATGACAAAAGCACAGGAAGTTCATCATAAATTCTCACAGGCATCATTTTGCCTCAGCCATGACCTTTAAGGATTTCAATTTTTGCGGAATTTAATGTATTTGTGACAGATAGACGTGGCAAATAAGTGCATGTCGGCGATCGTAATATGTGTCAACCGTACAGTTGATTACAGCTGACCTGGCGTCAGTTTACTCTGAAGGGTATATCTGACAGCGACGATCACCTGCATCTGGCCATCCCATTAAATCTGTGCAGCTTCTGAAAGAAACAAAACAACACGGTGTCAGTTTCCCTGTTCCACAGGAAATGGGATTTTCTGTTGCCTCTCTCTCTTCTCGCGCCTCTTCCAAAGAGAAAAAAAATCAAAAAAAGAAAAAAATCAGTGATCTCACTCAAACTTATATTTATTTTTCACCGTATGGTTTGCTGTTCGTGTGTGCGAGGAAGGACAGCTTGGTCAATACAAATATTGAGCAGTACACCGAAGAGCCCACGTTGTTTTCCTTCGTTCCCGTTAGGTTGTAAGCCCACCCACTTATTAACTGTCTCACTATGTAAGGGTCTGGCTGGGAAGCGGCGGGGAAGGAGAGCTGACAGAAGCTATCCAAAAGTCCACATATCCAACCTTTTAGAAGCAGGCTCGAAAGGTCGACGGGAGGAAAAATGAAGGAAAAGAGTCTGATTGAGACTGCAAAAATGCAGGGCAACGTACTGGTAAGGCGGCTTTTTGACTCGTACGTAGTGTATGACGCCGATTTCGTTCCTTTCCCCCATCTGTTAGTTCCCGTTTTCCATAGCCTATGCGCTTTGACGCGCGTCGGATGTTTTGGAAATGCATATAATTAATGTCTACCTTTTTTGCGCCCGTTATAACCATGTGAGGAGATTTCTAATAGTTCACGCCCTTTTTTTAATTTCACGTATCCTTCCCTGCTTGCAAGTGCAGCCGATCTAATGGAGCCAAGAGGGACATGAATCATAGTTAAAGGAGTTTGAAAGTTTTGTCCTGCTTTTATGGGGCCATTCATAATGACTGCTGAGTTTTGGCTTTGTCTCTTTTGCCTCGTGATGCTTCTGAGGGCAGAGGTAACCTTTTGCCCAAGGAGGGTCCCATTAATATTTTATTGCATCTAAAGCTGTGAGGTGCAGGATATATGACTCTGGCTGTCCTTGTGCAGGGAGCTGAAGGCAGCTATATGATTGTATGTATGAGGAGAGTGAATACTAAGTGTCCTTTGGGGGCTCTTTCGGATATTAAAGGCCACTATCTTGCCTATTTAAGGCTTTTGAGCCTTTAAATTTTTGATTTTGAGAATATTATAGTTCATTCTGCATTATCATATTATTTCATGCCTTATGATCCTTTGCTGATGTTGCTTGAACGCTTGCTGAAATTCTTATCCAACCAACCAAGGTAAAGAAAAAAAAATTGATTCCTCCCCATGATTTCTTCATTTATAGCTGAGTAAGCCGAGCTCTGCAAACACTCAAGGCCATTTTGGAAGATGTGGGTCACAGCTGTGTGGAGTCAGGCTTTTCCAAATGGTTCCTTGGCTGAAGATCGTCTTTTTCTGCCCGTGGCCTTAAGTTGTGAGGGGATGTGCTGAGTGTGTTTATCTCTTTGATCCCTGCGTAATGAAAAGTAAACATGGGTGTTTATCATGAGGATTTTGGTCAACTTCCAAATCAGAAATGCGCTTGCACTGAATGAGATGTAAAGTGAAAGTGATTTTAATTGTAGTTGCACGTCTAAAGAGAAAAGAAAAACTGCCTGTCAGCATCTCTAAAGCCCACTAATTAACACTTAACTTTGGGGCAAAAACAAGAAGTTGAATTTTACTTGGGAATGAGTGCAAGACTTGGCTCATATATTACCCCCCTGACAACTAGTGGTTTTAGAGTTAGTCTTTCACTAAATGACACAATAAAGAGTCCTGTCAATGGCTGTATGCCTGTCTGATCTACAAGTGGCACTAAAATGACAAGGAGTGCTGCAGTGAGCTAGAAAAATGCAAGAAGACAACCCATAATGACAACCTTGTAAACATTTTTGTTTGGAAGAAAATCTTGTTAAAGTTCAGAATTTCACACAGTGTAAGGCAGAAGGCTGTTATTCAGTAGGTATTCCCTATGGGTTATTTTTTAAACCTAGCTTATTTAAAGGAAAGTGCATATCCCAGAAAGGCAGACTATTGTTTTCAGCTACAACTCGAGCATGCTACAGTACCCCTACATGGATCATTTATTCTTCTGAAAGTGGAAAAATATTTCAGGTTTTCCATCAGCATGACCCTTGTAAGTGAATTTAAACATCTCCTGTGATATCTGAAACCTGCAAGCAGGTCGTTATTGGACGGATTTACATTTAAGCAAATGCTTAATATTTCAATGGTTTTAAATTGACCTTAATTTAACTTTAAAAACAGAGAACACATACACACCCATATGTAAGAGAGGGCTACACTAAGTTTCTTTTTTCTTGCCTGAGTCCTAACTACTAACTAGCCTTTACTGTGAGCACCAACTCTACATTGACGATTGAAGGCCGAGAGACAGCATTGTCTTTTTTATGGGCCAGTGATAGACAACATTTGGATCACTGTTACACTGAATGCTGGGCCCTATCTAGACACTTTATGGCAGATTTCAATAACTTAATCACTGCTGCTGGCTCCACTTCACAATGGCGGAGGCATTTTCACACACAAGTGGAGAGTCCCTCACTTCACACAACAAAACACAATTAAGCCATCATTTTAAATGGGATGGATCTGCTGGCAAACTACTGCCACAGTTCCTGTATTATGCTGGTTTTGTACTTTTATTCAGCTACAAAAAACTTTTTAAATTAAAGTACAGAGCTATGGTAATAAGCTTGAGCCAAAAACTCAGACTTCAGAGTACTCTAAACATTTAGATTCCACTATTTTTTTTCTACATGAGGTGGTAGGTTTGGCACAAGTTAGTTTAAAGGGAGAAGTGATAATTTATTTTTCAGACACAGGACAAACTGAGGGTCTGCAGCAAGGCTCAGTGTAAGATAAATAATGATTACTTTAAACTGTGAATCATGAAAATAATGAGGTCAGTGTATGTACAAGTAATCCCTGTGCAGTACTTGGAAAGCTCAGGATTCAGACTGCTCCAAAACTCTTTTTTGCAGTCATTTCAGGCACACAGTTTTGTCTGGAGGACAGAGACCCCTCCCTCCTGTCATTCGAACATTTAGTCTGTTTCAGAAAGTTTTGCCTAAAGGGAACACAGGACAAACTGAGTGCCTGTGACAAGGTGCAGTGTGAGATAAATAAGGATTATTTTGATCTGTGAATCATGCAAAGCTACTCTAGCACCATAAACAGACAGGCTGGAAATAAACTGAGCATCACACTGTATCGCATCATGCATTGCTGTTTTTCTGAAGCATTTTCTGAAGTTTTTTACCCATTTCTCACAGTCCTAATGGCAACAAAGCAGATAATGTACTTTTACTTGACAGGTTTATTATCCCAAGTGATTGCTTCTTGCACAGTAAGCACATACTCATGAGACTGAGACTAACTGTAGTGCCTCAGTGGGAAGTCTTCTCAGTAACTGGGAGAAAACTGCACAGCGTGATTTCTGACCACAAAGCATAATAGTTGGATAGTTGTTGTTGGCCGTTTGGGATTCTGTGTGCAAGCGAAGCACATAGTACTTTAAATGGGTGGCGAGAACCCCCAAGGTGTTGTGCCTGCACAGGAAATTGTAGCTCATCAAGTCTGCATCCAGATGCCTAAAGGGGTAATGACAGTGAAGACGTTACCATGGGATACATCGGCTATTATCGCACCCGTTCGCTTGCAGTACAGCATGTGCGGAGCTCAGTATGCTTGATGTCAGCAAATGTATGAGCTTCTGGCCTAAATGTGACACTGTTCAGAAACAGCTCAGACACTTGTTCTCCAGCTTTCACTCTGTTTATGTCTAATTGTTCTCTGGCATGGCAAACATCCTCCTTCAAGGGCACAGACGGCTCTGTTGTTGAGCAACTAATGATTTGTTTCCCTCGGCTGAAATTGGGGGGGGGAGAAAAAGGAATAATGGACTGAGAGATTTTTCTCTAGCAGAGGAGAGGCATTCAAAAGACTAACCAGAAAGAGTCCCTGTTGTCATGGTAATACCTTAGACTGTTTTGAGTTCTCAGTTTAAGTAAACATTGGCGCTCCTCCAGTGAGTGCTTCTGTTGTCTCATTAACTTCAAAGAGCGTGGCTGCGTGATGCAAAGATTCACTTCAGTTCACCTTGACTTTACGTGTATTTTAAGGTTACTGCTGGGGGGTTTGGTTTAATATATCTAAAATATTTTCTTTTGAAAGCACCTGCTAAAGTAAATTTCCCTTATTTAGCTGCCGTACATCATCCTGAATTTAGTCAACATAACTCTGCAAGTCATATAAGGACTGAGGTTGACTCAGAACTATGATGCAAATTGTAGAATTATAGCCACATATAATGTACAGTAAGATTCTTGTTCTCTGGTGGACAAAGTTTGGGCTGAGAGACATGGTTCAAGGTGACTAAACCTAGCCCTGGCTGCAGAGGTGGCACATGTACAGACTTAATTCAGTTCAATTCAATTCAATTCAAATTACAACAGTTTCCTCAAGGTGCTTTATCTTGTTAGGTAAAAACCCTATAATAATACAGCGAAAAGCTGAACAATCAGATGACCCCCTATGGTCAAGCAGTTGGGAATAGAGGAATAAACTCTCTAACAGGAAGAAACCTCCAGCTGAACCAGGCTCAGGGGGGCAGCCATCCATCTGGAAGAGATTAATAATAACTAATGATTAAATGCAGAGTGGTGTTTAAACACAGTGAGTGAAAAAGGTGAGTGAAGAAGAAACACTCCCTTTTGTCTAGCCCCCAGCAGCCTAGACTTTGACTTATTTATTCCCATAATTATGGGAGGATTCGAGGTCAACTTATCCAGCACTAACAATATGCTTTATCAAAAAGTTTTAAGCCTAATCTTAAAAGTCAAGAGGGTGTCTATCTCACAAATCCAAACTGGAAGCTAGTTCTACAGAAGAGGGGCCTGAAAGCTGAAGGCTCTGCCTCCCATTCTACTTTTAAATACTCTAGGAACCACGAGTAAGCCTGAAGTCTGAGAGCAAAGATCTCTGCTGGGATGATACGGCACTATGAGGTCTTTAAGATAAGATATGGGAGCTGATTATTCAAGACCTTGTATTTGAGGAGAAGGACTTTAAAATTGGATTCTCAATTTAACAGGGAGCCAATGAAGAGAAGCCAGTGTGGCGGAAATATAATATCTCTCTTTATTCCTCTTAGAATAAGTAATGATGCTTTTGTTAAAAACTCCTCAGGTGAAAGTTGAAGTACTGGTGAAACCTCTGTAAAATGTTGTAAAAAGTATAAAAGTAAAAAGTAACTTTCCCATGAGCAATTTGAATTTATTTTTTGCAAAAGAAACTGAACCTCATATTATCTTAATACAATAGCAAAACAATATTAATTCAAAGGAAAACAAATATTATTTCAGCCTAAATTCTACTTCTAATAAATGTGCTCAGCTTGAACATCTGTAGAACACAAGCAGAGAAAAACAAAGGGAATTTAAAAAACAGAAAAAACCCCCAACTAGCTCTGTTGGCTGTTGCCCACAGTGTAGATGGGTTACTTTGCCTCCACACCTAAACAGAAAAATGAGGTTAAAATGGGATTTGAGAGATGTAGGAACCCTACGATCAGCTGTAGTGCTGCAGCGCGGGGAAGAGAATTGCTAAGAAATGAGTCGCATTAATTTCTGTTGTGAGCGGCGCAAGTAGATATTGTGTGCAGGCTGTGTTCAGCTCTGACCCGTGTTGCTGGCGCTCTAAGATTCACTGCTCTTAGTGGATTTACCCGGATGAATTCAACATGATCTACGCAGATGTTACATGAGCTATCGCGGCTGATTTCCTAAATGCTACAAGGTATAAAGCTGGTATAACGGTGGAAGTCAGTGAGTGAATCTAATCAGCATCATCAGCTTAGATTAAAATTAGAGTCTGCTCCTGATGAAACCTAACACTGACTATAGCTTCTCTGCACCAAACATAGTGCAGTGTTGCAAACTAACCACTTTAACACTACTGAATAGATCTGAATAATGAATTCCTTATATTTCCAGTTTATCAAATGTCACTGAGCAGTCCTTATCTTTAATCGTAATCTCTCTTCTTCCTCCCCTGTCCTCTCTTTCCTACATCTTTCCCATTTTCTGGGTGAAGTTATTTCTCATTCTTTTCTCCCCCTGGAAGACACAGCAGCTGTATCTTTCAGCTAGCTGACACATGTTTGGTGATCACAACTGCATACAAACAATTGTGATATTTGAGCTGATACAAAGTTGCATTTAAATTGAACTGCAACTTAAAAAACATGAAACCCCCCGTGTGCGTTTCTCTTCTAGTAAGATGCTGAAGTACCATGTTGTTAGCTCAGTGATGGATACACCAATAGGATTGTCTTTTATGTGTTACTGTTTCCTACATTTAGGGTCAAATTGGGTCCATGTCCGGAAGGCGTGCAGTGATGCAATGATGTGAAATTAATTCCCCCAAATATCTACAAGCTAAACTAACGGGCCCGTTATAAAAATGTAGAGTAAAATGAGGAAAATATAATAATAATTATAATAATATTTGTGTGGAAATGTAAGAAGTAAAAGTTAAAAGTTGTTATATAATTAAATAGTAAAATACAGACCTGAAAATTTTATTTAAAGGTATTTAAGTAATGTTCTTTGTTACTTCCCCCCTCTGCCTAGCTGTCTATTTGTCCAAGTAGCTAATTATTTCATTGTTTTTGTTTTTTTGTTTTTTGTTTTTCATTTATAGGGATATTGCAACTATAGATTATTGCACATGTAAACAGCTTTGGACTATAGTGGCATACACAAATATTTTTTTGGGAACTTTTGTTTTGTTTTTTTGTTTTTTTTAAATAACAGTCCAGCTCATACATGTCTCAGGTCTGTGATACTTTGCATTTACGCCTCCAAAATTCTGTTTGACTGTGTTGAGCTTCTTCATGTACTTCAAAAAATACCAGCTAATAAATGAAACTGCTGGATTGATCAGTGAGGATTCACGGATTGGTAGCGCCATGAAAACAAGGAAATCTCAATACCCATTGCATATTTTCCACTGAGCTACTACACAATTACATTTTTCAGCTCTCTGGGTTGTACCGGAAAACCTGGATTCTTTCAGCTGCCCGCTTATTCATGAGGGGTCACCACAGCAGATGGAACTGCATGTTTGATTTGGCAGAGTTTTACACCAGATGCCCTTCCTGATGCAGCCCTTGCAGGGTTTGTGCCTCCTCCTGGTCTCAAACAAGGAATCGTTCTTATGTTTTGGCAAATGCATGAACTACTACACTTTGGAGGCACCTGGGTTTAACTGAAAACTAACAGCCTGTAATGTCTGCACTAGAGTTGCAGTCTGGACTTCAGGAAGTTTTGTTGCAACTTTTATGTACCTGATTTTTAAATAAATAGACATGCAATACCTTCCAATGTGTCAATGATTAGGTGGAAGATTTTGATATATAAAGTTGTTTTGTTTTTTTTTGAAAAATCAATATTTAAATCGATACAAAACTCCAAACCTATGTAGAAATGCAAGATACATTCCTTTAGTTAATTGATTTTTTTCTTTTCTTTCTTTTTTATTTTCAACTTTGTTGAACTGTAAATGCATATTTTTTCGAATTCAATATCACTTTATTATCATATTGACACAATTCAGCAATGTATTACTGAATTATTGTCAAGAAACCCTTTAAAAACTTCCAAATCAATATCTATAAAAGCTCCAGCAAAGCCTGACTCTTGGAGAACATCTGACATTTAAAGATAAGCTTATTCCATCAGACAATGGCAATAAGCTCAATGTACAAACTGTGCCCGTTATTGAAGATCAGCCTAATTTGCTTCCCGTTATGTTTTCCCAGAGCACAGACTGAAAGCAGCTGTTTACTTGTACCTCAAACTGCCTGTTTGGCGTATTCCAGCTGCTCGTGCGCCTTCAGGCTGATGGGTGCATTTTGATTGAGGGGCCAGTGCGCATGATTTGCTGCTCCACTACACAGTTAATGCCTTTTCAATCCGAACTTTATTGCCGGAGGATAACTTGTAGGTGTTATGTCAATAGCTCACTTCACTTGCTTTCATGCCCGGTTGTTTCAAACCACATGAAGAAGAATTGAAATCACAGCGTTGTTTGACCACCTCCGCATGTATGCTGCTTTATTGATTGCTGTGCAATGCCTGCTGCACCCTGCACCGTGATTTTCCAGACATCTGGTATCTGTGCACCTGTTACCCAGTGTCATGTAGTGAGTGAGTCAGCATTTCTATCCCAACTCCGAGGCTTTTAAAAATATCAAGCAGGATTTGGGGAGAAAAAAGGTGTTAGATATTATAGTATGGTGAGGCTGTCTTTAACTGTAATTAATGACTGATTTAATTTATCAAATAATTATTATGATTGTTACGATTAATTAACCGTTGTGTAATCTGTAAATTGTCCATCACCAGCTTGTAAATCCCACCAGTGATGAGTGTAAATTACTCATTGTGCCTAATCTACAGTGGGAAGGCCGATTTATAATGTCATAAAACATCTAATCATAAATACATTCAACAACGTAAAAGCAAAATCCCATCATAAATTGCTGTCAGAAAGCAAACTTGCAAAATGAAAGTCATTTTATGCTATATGTGCATGCTTGTGGACATATTTATGTACTTGATTGGGGTCAGAAACGCAACAGTCTGGGAGTGAGGGACTTGATTTATAGTGACCTTTACGCAGGCCGCAGTTTGTCAGCGGTGGCGGTGCACAACAGCAGCATTTCATTAAGCATACTGGAATCCGTCATGCTGAGTGTTTTCCCCCTCGGCTACATTTGTTTGTCAAGCAATCAAGCGAAGCTGGCAGATGGCTGGAGTTATCATCTTTTCCAGCATAGCAGATGAAATCCTATGACAAGGGTAGTTAGTTTTATTTTGTCTCTTGTGAAGTCTTCTTGCCTTCAGTGTTTTTGTTTTCTCTTATTTAGTGGTGTCTTCATCGTTTCGAGCTGCTCTTTGGAGAGAAAAGTTAAATAAGCTGAAAAATAATGGTAATTTGACTTTGATGGAAGTCAAAATTACCAATACCAGTGATCAGCCCTAAAAATTCTATCTTGAAAAATTCACTTTCGTGCCTATAATAATGGATTGCATTTATATAGCGCTTTTCAAGGCACCCAAAGCACTTTACAATTCCACTATTCATTCACACACACTGGTGGAGGCAGCTACAGTTGTAGCCACAGCTGCCCTGGGGCAGACTGACAGAAGCGAGGTTGCCATATCGCGCCATTGACCCCTCTGGCCAACACCAGTAGGTGAAGTGTCTTGCCCAAGGACACAACAACCGAGACTGTCTGAGCCGGGGCTTGAACCGGCAACCTTCTGGTTACAAGACGAACTGCCAACTCTTGAGCCACGATCGCCCCTAACCAGTTTTGCAACAAAAAACAGCCATCTTTCTTGTGACCAATTCTGCTCAGCAAACAGTGGCTTTGCTACTGCAGTGTTCCGTAACAGTATTCAACGAAAAATGTATTTGGTTTGAAACTGTTTAGTTGTCAGACGAAAATTACTAGTGAAGACTTCATTTTACCACTGTCTACCATGCCGCCAACGTAGATGCATCTGCCTATTCTACAGCGTTTTATCTGCATTGGCATTTATTTGAGTCAGTTAGGCTTAAGTACTAGGCCTCGGGCCTAGAGAGTAGTAAGTGATGGACTGGCAACCATCAGTTGCTAGGAAAAATGTGTATTCCTCAACCAGTTGGTAAGTTGGTAAGGTGATATTGGTTACAAAGAGGTATATGGTGCTGCAATGAAACCTTGCATGCTTTGATCACTAGCAAATTCCCCTATTCACCCCTAGTTGGGATGATATTTGGAACATGCCAACATGTCTGAACACACTCACAATCTACTTGCTAAGCTGTAGTGAAAGTATAAAAGTTGTGATGTAAACTGGGAATAGAGCATATGCCTTTAAAATAAAAGTTGTGAGTGTTTGCAGACAAGTTGCCAACCACTACAACCTGCTGCTGACCAAAGCAATCACAAGGAGTTTCTTGGTGCTTGACCTTCTTGGCAGCTGTTTTCACCACGCTCTTCCAGTGATCATCCACCACGTGGTCATATTCTTCCCTAGCGACCTGTGGTTGCCTCTGGGCCTGTGTGACTGAGGCCCTACAGAAAACATAAAACTCACAGATTATTTAACTTATTAGTCTGTTATTTTTTTTTGACTTGTTTCAAAACTCAAAGTGTAAATATATTTGTTTTTGCCAGATCAGCTACCTCTTGCCATTATATTCATTGTCAAGCTAACTAGATTTCAGCTGTGTTAGATTCACGATAGAGCTTGAGCTTCTCACACACTGAGTCTACACAGGAATTTTAGCATGACCAGCATGTTAGCAGAGCTGTAGGAGCTTCAGTCCTCCATCTGTGTCTACACAGGAGGCATTCTGGCAGAGCAGTATTTGAAGGCCATTCAGGTTCTGCTAACTCTCTGAGCTCAACTCAGAATCACTGCAGGCTGCTAAGTGTTACTACAGGACATTTCATGGTGGGATCGCACTGGCCACAATGCCCCTCAACTTAAAGCTATGTGAAGCTACAAGCAGTTAGCTAAGCTCACTCTAAAGACTTGTACTATAAATCTTGCTCCTAGCACCTCTAAGATGTGATATCTCACATAAGAGTGGGTGAGTTTCCCATTTGACACTGTGTCTACACAGGAGCTGTTGCATGAGCAGTGTGTTAGTAGAGCTGCAGGAGCTCCTGTCCTCCATCTGTGTCTACACAGGTGATGTTCAGATATAAAGTGACGCTGTGTGTTGGTCATTCATGTTTTGGCAGTCCTCGGAGCTTGACACACAATTACTGTAGCTACTTATGCAACTAGGAGTTGACACTCAAAGCTATATTTAAAATGGGCTTGATTTGATTCTAACAAGACAACTGTGACACTGCAATATTGACAAAATAGCACTTACAGTACTTAAACATTCCTTTTATTGCGTTTACTGGTTCTATTGCTGTTTTCAGGATCACATTTTGCCATGATGACACACACTCACAAGGTGAAAACAATACCATCTACGCTTTAGATCGCATTCATGAGCTTATAGTGCAAGCCGCTATGTGGCCAGTAGACAGCAGCGCTGATTAAAATAGAATTGAGATGGAGGACTGAAAAATACAACTGAAACACTTTCTATGTAAGCTGTAACACAGTTAATTTCTCAAAATGTTGAACTCAACCTTTTAAGCTGTGGATTTGGGGAAAAAAAGTATCATAGTCTGTTTGCTCAATTGAGTTCACAAAGGTGGATCAATAGCTTCTTGTGATATCTTTAGTCCATTTTCCAAGCTGTTGTGTTTCCTAATGTAGCTTGTGTGAACTCTTCTTTAGGAAACTGAACAAAGAAATCTTTTCAATGCAGCTTCTGATTATTTTCTCAGATATTAGGTTTTAAAGAGTTACAAAATGACCGTGATGTTCTGAAGTCTGAGGCATTGCCTTTAAATTTTGTTTTTTTGTCTGATGAGCTGTCCAAAACCCCCAAACTATTACAGGGAGTGCAGAATTATTAGGCAAATGAGTATTTTGTCCACATCATCCTCTTCATGCATGTTGTCCTACTCCAAGCTGTATAGGCTCGAAAGCCTACTACCAATTAAGCATAATTATTAGGCAACTTCCTTTCCTTTGGCAAGATGGGTCAAAAGAAGGACTTGACAGGCTCAGAAAAGTCAAAAATAGTGAGATATCTTGCAGAGGGATGCAGCAGTCTCAAAACTGCAAAGCTTCTGATGCGTGATCATCGAACAATCAAGCGTTTCATTCAAAATAGTCAACAGGGTGGCAAGAAGCGTGTGGAAAAACCAAGGTGTAAAATAACTGCCCATGAACTGAGAAAAGTCAAGCGTGCAGCTGCCAAGATGCCACTTGCCACCAGTTTGGCCATATTTCAGAGCTGCAACATCACTGGAGTGCCCAAAAGCACAAGGTGTGCAATACTCAGAGACATGGCCAAGGTAAGAAAGGCTGAAAGACGACCACCACTGAACAAGACACACAAGCTGAAACATCAAGACTGGGCCAAGAAATATCTCAAGACTGGTTTTTCTAAGGTTTTATGGACTGATGAAATGAGAGTGAGTCTTGATGGGCCAGATGGATGGGCCCGTGGCTGGATTGGTAAAGGGCAGAGAGCTCCAGTCCGACTCAGACGCCAGCAAGGTGGAGGTGGAGTAGTGGTTTGGGCTGGTATCATCAAAGATGAGCTTGTGGGGCCTTTTCGGGTTGAGGATGGAGTCAAGCTCAACTCCCAGTCCTACTGCCAGTTTCTGGAAGACACCTTCTTCAAGCAGTGGTACAGGAAGAAGTCTGCATCCTTCAAGAAAAACATGATTTCCATGCAGGACAATGCTCCATCACACGCGTCCAAGTACTCCACAGCGTGGCTGGCAAGAAAGCGTATAAAAGAAGAAAAACTAATGACATGGCCTCCTTGTTCACCTGATCTGAACCCCATTGAGAACCTGTGGTCCATCATCAAATGTGAGATTTACAAGGAGGGAAAACAGTACACCTCTCTGAACAGTGTCTGGGAGGCTGTGGTTGCTGCTGCACGCAATGTTGATGGTGAACAGATCAAAACACTGACAGAATCCATGGATGGCAGGCTTTTGAGTGTCCTTGCAAAGAAAGGTGGCTATATTGGTCGCTGATTTGTTTTTGTTTTGTTTTTGAATGTCAGAAATGTATATTTGCGAATGTGGAGATGTTATATTGGTTTCACTGGTAAAAATAAATAATTGAAATGGGTATATATTTGTTTTTTGTTAAGTTGCCTAATAATTGTGCACAGTAATAGTCACCTGCACACACAGATATCCCCTTAAAATAGCTAAAACTAAAAACAAACTAAAAACTACTTCCAAAAACATTCAGCTTTGATATTAATGAGTTTTTTGGGTTCATTGAGAACATGGTTGTTGTTCAATAATAAAATTATTCCTCAAAAATCCAACTTGCCTAATAATTCTGCACTCCCTGTAGGTGTACTAGAAGGGCACCAAGAGAGTGTATCCTAGGCCAAAGCCTTATTTTACAGCTTTCATCATCATCACCATCATTATTATCATTCATATCCTTCCATTCATTCTTTTTTGCTTATCCTTGTCAAGGTCACAGGAGGGCTGGAACTTATCCCAGCTACCATAGGGTGAGAGGTAGGGTACGCCCTGGTTAGGTCACCAGCCTAAAGTAGGGTTAACACATTATAGGATGGAATAATATGCCAAAGAAAATCAATCAGCAAATCATCATCTGATAAACTGTACTATTAGCAGGGAACATTTAAATAATTAAATAAATAAATAAATTAACTCCAGCTCGCACTGGAACGGTTCGCAGCCGAGTGTGAAGCAGCGGGAATGAGGATCAGCACCTCCAAATCTGAGGCCATGGTTCTCAGCCGGAAAAGGGTGGAGTGCCCACTCCGGGTTGGGGATGAGTTCCTGCCCCAAGTGGAGGAGTTCAAGTATCTCGGGGTCTTGTTCGCGAGTGATGGGAGAAGGGAGCTGGAGATCGACAGACGGATTGGGGCTGCAGCTGCAGTAATTCAGACGCTGCACCAGTCCGTCGTGGTGAAGAGGGAGCTGAGTGTAAAAGCGAAGCTCTCAATTTACCGGTCGATCTACGTCCCTACCCTCACCTATGGCCACGAGCTGTGGGTATTGACCGAAAGAACGAGATCGCGGATACAAGCGGCAGAAATGAGCTTCCTCCGAAGGGTGGCTGGCCTCTCCCTTAGAGATAGGGTGAGAAGTTCGGCCATCCGGGAGGGGCTCAGAGTAGAGCCGCTGCTGCTCCACATCGAAAGGAGCCAGCTGAGGTGGTTCGGCCATATGACAAGGATGCCCCCTGGGCGCCTCCTGCGTGAGGTGTTCCAGGCATGTCCCACCGGAAGGAGGCCCCGGGGCAGACCCAGGACACGCTGGAGAGATTATATCTCTCGGCTGGCCTGGGAACGCCTTGGTGTTCCCCCGGATAAGCTGGAGGAGGTGGCTGGGGAGAGGGAGGTCTGGGCCTCTTTGCTTAGGCTGCTGCCCCCGCGACCCAGCCCCGGATAAAGATGGATGGATGGATGGATAAATAAATTATCAGTATCAGTTATTAACAGTCGCCAGCAATTGCAATAGAAGGTATGGGTCCTGGAGGAATCTCTGTAACTAAGACAGACTGCACTGAAATAGTGCTTAATTTCCACATTTGTGTTTTGTGTGAACATTTATTCACCAATAAAAGGCAGCAATACATCCCAAGTGATTCATCTTGTTTTGAATAGCAGCTAATAATAAATCCATTTTTGAATTGGCGTGTCAGTTTGTTTCGGGTGCTTAAACGCCCTGCCAATGGTAAGATGACAGGGCAAACAATGAACAGTGGTATTATTTTGGCTTGAAAAATACAGAGAATCGAAAACATTGAAGATCTATTCAACATCTTACTGCCAATAAAAATCCATATTGGTAGAAACCCATTTGAATTGTTGGCCCTTTTCTCTTATTCACACCAATGATTTAATTGGATTTCTTAAATCCGCTGCAGTGGCATCACACTGTGGGCTGTCTTGTTTTTACTGCCTCATGCATGGAAATGTCCCACATAAAATCCTTGAGATATTCACAAGCGTTTTGTGCAGTATGTGTCGTCTCTGTCTGTTGCACCCTCTCCTGGCCTTGAGCAATCAATCATCACTTAGCCAGACTGCACCATGCCGAGTGCCTCAGCGAAATAATGAGCATACAGTAGGTGAATATTTCATAGAGCCCGCCCTATCCATCCCTACATTATTTGCATCTTGAGATTGAGGACCCGTGCTAGTTAAAGTGTGATTGCAGTGATGTTCTTCTTTTATGAGGAGATGCCATAATTGGGCTCGCTCAAGTAGCCGTGTTGATTTCTTTCTTCTCTGTTTTTATGAGTAGGTATTCATCATAATGAAATCGAAATAATCCTCGTCTCTTTAGTGAACACCCATAAAGTAAGTGAGGGACACATACTCCTTTCATGAAGTACATTGAGGAGGTGAATCCAGGTCATTATCCCATACTGATTTATATAATACTTTGTCTCAAAGGAGAAGATGGTGATGTAAAGATCATAAAGATTACAGAAATATATTAATAAACTCTACTCTTCTATGTACACTTTATACAACCACTGTCCGCAGACTTGTATTGGCAGACACTCGTTTCCAGTCAGTTTTTCTAGTGGTATTAAAAGAAATAACCTCTCAATGCATTTGCACAATTCCATCTCCTTCTTTGGCTACGTTCACACTGCAGGTCTTAATGCTCAATTCCGATTTTTTGATCAAATCCGATTTTTTTGTCTCCTCGTTCACACTACAAATAAAATGCGACAGCAAACGCGCTCTAGTGTGAACGCTCAAAGCGGCCCGCATGCGCAAAAGAAGATGTCACACACAACGCGCTCTGTTTAGACCAAGAACAAACAGTATTGTTTGACTGATGGCCGTTAATATAAAGACTTCGGACTTTACGTTTCCCAATTTTTGCTTTAAGTTATTTTGTTATTTACATAATAATGTAAATAACCTAATAATGATCCTTATTGCTGTTTAAGAGAGGAGCGGTGCTTCAAAGGATAGCTGCAGATTTCTGTCAGAATCTGCAGATTATACAGTACAAATAAAATGTTTACGTTGTCTTCCCAACAGTTTCACTGACATCTACACTGGATGGCTAGGAAGCGTTCGCGATGTCTTCTCGGGCGCTGATAATTGGCTTCAGTCTTGTGTCGGTGACGTAAAAGGCGGATTTAATGCGACTTGACCGTTCAAACAGCAGTCGCTTTCTAAAACATCGGATATGTATCGGATTCAGTACCACATACGAAAGTGACCCAGATCGGATTTGAAAATATCGGATTTGCGCCGTTCACACTGTCATAGCATGATCGGATATGGGTCGCATAGGGTCAAAAAAATCGGATTTGATGCGCTTTCGCCTGCAGTGTGAACGTAGCCTTTGATACCTGACAATGCCACCACTGATGGGTAGATCTCCCAAGGTGAAAGAAATCCAAGTAGTTGTCCTAATTAGATGAGTGACACCATGTGTCAAGATTCTTTTTTTTTTTTTTGTGATTGTGCAGCATTTACAGTAATGGTAACAAGGAACTTTACTTTTTCTTAATAGAAACTCGGGAGGCTGAGCTTGTAGGTGTTTTTAGCTCATTTTTAATATCAGCATATGAACTCAAAATGGCAATGTTGATATTGCAGGAGCAATGTTAACCTCCTTAACCTCACCACCTGCACTCATGTATATATCATGTATATATCTATCTATCTACTTAACACTTTTAATTCTTATTCTCATTTTTATTTTCATGTCTATTTAAGCTTAATTTATAACAGTATTTATAACAGTATGTTTGCACTGAAGCACCGCAGCAATTTCCTAATGTTGTAAACCCGCTCAACATTTGGCAATAAAACCCTTTCTGATTTCTTATGCCTCAGACACAAAGGGCTTTAAGACCAGTTGGCAACCCCCTGGCGATCTCTGATTGTGAGGGGATAAATGTGTACTCCCGACCACTTGAACTGTTTATTCAAGTGGTTGCTGGAGCTTTTTGGGTGTCACCAAGTAAAAATTGTTGCAAAGAGGCTTCTGCTCTATAAATCTTATTGTGATTTTGGTCACTAGCAGATTGCAGTTGTTAGACATACAGTGGGGCAAAAAAGTATTTAGTCAGCCACCGATTGTGCAAGTTCCCCCACTTAAAATGATGACAGAGGTCAGTAATTTGCACCAGAGGTACACTGCAACTGTGAGAGACAGAATGTGAAAAAAAAATCCATGAATCCACATGGTAGGATTTGTAAAGAATTTATTCGTAAATCAGGGTGGAAAATAAGTATTTGGTCAATAACAAAAATACAACTCAATACTTTGTAACATAACCTTTGTTGGCAATAACAGAGGTCAAACGTTTACTATAGGTCTTTACCAGGTTTGCACACACAGTAGCTGGTATTTTGGCCCATTCCTCCATGCAGATCTTCTCGAGAGCAGTGATGTTTTGGGGCTGTCGCCGAGCAACACGGACTTTCAACTCCCGCCACAGATTTTCTATGGGGTTGAGGTCTGGAGACTGGCTAGGCCACTCCAGGACTTTCAAATGCTTCTTACGGAGCCACTCCTTTGTTGCCCGGGCGGTGTGTTTTGGATCATTGTCATGTTGGAAGACCCAGCCTCGTTTCATCTTCAAAGTTCTCACTGATGGAAGGAGGTTTTGGCTCAAAATCTCACGATACATGGCCCCATTCATTCTGTCCTTAACACGGATCAGTCGTCCTGTCCCCTTGGCAGAAAAACAGCCCCATAGCATGATGTTTCCACCCCCATGCTTCACAGTAGGTATGGTGTTCTTGGGATGCAACTCAGTATTCTTCTTCCTCCAAACACGACGAGTTGAGTTTATACCAAAAAGTTCTACTTTGGTTTCATCTGACCACATGACATTCTCCCAATCCTCTGCTGTATCATCCATGTGCTCTCTGGCAAACTTCAGACGGGCCTGGACATGCACTGGCTTCAGCAGCGGAACACGTCTGGCACTGCGGGATTTGATTCCCTGCCGTTGTAGTGTGTTACTGATGGTGACCTTTGTTACTTTGGTCCCAGCTCTCTGCAGGTCATTCACCAGGTCCCCCCGTGTGGTTCTGGGATCTTTGCTCACCGTTCTCATGATCATTTTGACCCCACGGGATGAGATCTTGCGTGGAGCCCCAGATCGAGGGAGATTATCAGTGGTCTTGTATGTCTTCCATTTTCTGATGATTGCTCCCACAGTTGATTTTTTCACACCAAGCTGCTTGCCTATTGTAGATTCACTCTTCCCAGTCTGGTGCAGGTCTACAATACTTTTCCTGGTGTCCTTCGAAAGCTCTTTGGTCTTGGCCATGGCGGCGTTTGGAGTCTGACTGTTTGAGGCTGTGGACAGGTGTCTTTTATACAGATGATGAGTTCAAACAGGTGCCATTCATACAGGTAACGAGTGGGGGACAGAAAAGCTTCTTACAGAAGACGTTACAGGTCTGTGAGAGCCAGAGATTTTCCTTGTTTGAGGTGACCAAATACTTATTTTCCACCCTAATTTACGAATAAATTCTTTACAAATCCTACCATGTGGATTCATGGATTTTTTTTTCACATTCTGTCTCTCACAGTTGCAGTGTACCTCTGGTGCAAATTACTGACCTCTGTCATCATTTTAAGTGGGGGAACTTGCACAATCGGTGGCTGACTAAATACTTTTTTGCCCCACTGTAATTTGCATGGGAGTCATGCCTGTATGCTGCTGCAGCCAGCACATTTTAAAAGGTGCAACTTTTGCTTTAAAGGTGAATTGCCTCCTCTATTTTTGGTTTGCATCACACTTTTCTCAGTTTGACTACAACTCGCTAGTTATTTGTGACTGTTTGCAGACAAGTTTGCAAGGTGTGTTCCATTGACAATGACTTGTCCATTGTCCATGGACCAAAATAAACCAACAAATTAATTTACCAATACAGCATTTACAATGCAGTGAAGATGTATTTGCTTCACCAAAGTGTCCATGAGGTCACACATCATTACATAAAAACAAAAGCAAATCATCATACGAACAGTCAAACATGATGGTGGATGTGTAATGGTCTTTGGCTGCTTTGCTGCTTCAGAACCTAGACATTGCTATAATCGATTTTTCATAAAATCAATAATTTTTCATGGCACTGTATAGGCACATTCAAAGATGTTGGCAGAGATTTCAAAATAAAACACATGATTTTAAAAAGCAAAAAGGAAAAGCTGTGTCAGGTTTAAAAGTGTTGTTTTCCCCGACTTTTCCCCACAGGTTTGTTCTTTAGAGTTGCATTACAAAATAACCTTGAAAAAGAATAAAAGTAAAGAACAATGAGCGTGATGGATTACCCATCTCAGACAAGCAGGTGCTTTCAAGTTAATTTTCATAAAGTGTAGTGAAATTAATATAAACACCCCTCGAGAAAGAAAATTAATCTAAAAGTATGTGGTAAACTTCAGAAAGTGGACACCAATACTGTGTATGAAAGAGGTAAACCAACCAAATTCTGAAAAAGGGAAGGTTTTTAGTAGCTGTTTTACACTTTAAGGCTGATGTAGTGATCCCCCCCCCCTTTGTTTTTAAAGAGGTAGTATTCTCATGGGATCCGGAAGAGCAGAGGTATCATTCTAAAAGCACAGTGCTGTAACTACAGGCTAATTTGGCAGTCTGCTGTATGGTGCCAGAAGCAGACCTGTATGTATATATTGCACGTCATAATGCCTGCTGTTTCTCTTACTATGATTATTCCAGCCAATGAGAAGAAGGGCTTTTATGGATATGAATACGAAGATGAGTCTTTTGGTTTGTCTCATGAAGGCCTGTTTCCTTTCTCTCACAGAGCGACTTTATCTTTGTGCTTGGCGTTAATCATGATTTCCCTCAGTAACACTCGTTAAGGCTCTGACATGATAAGCTGGTTTCCACCACTTACTCATGGCATTGAGTGTAATTGCATTTCACGGGCAGACTGGATGCACAGAATGAGTAAGTGGACGACCCGACAGCTCAATTTATCTGAAATCACTGTCTCCCTGCATCACTACAGTGTTTTCCTGCTATCTTCTATGTGTGGGTATATAATGCATGTGTTTTCTATATTTATGTCAAAGGTAAGGTTGGTAAACAAGATATAAACAGTGTATTTTTTTTAGTGTGTGAAACAAGGTAATAAACATGAAGAGGATTAAGGTTAATGGCAGAGACAGTGCAAGTAAGGCTGGCTGACAGATCGAGGGGCAGATGGAGAGGGAAAGAAAAAGTACAATGCCAAGTTTTTGACTTTCAAATTGGACCACACAGCCGAGAATGATGAGGGAGTTTGGAGACCTATTAAAAACTAAGCTCTGCAAAAATGAGAAAAAAACAAAAAAATCTGCCAAGATTTGCCACATTCCATCAAACTGGGCACAAGAGCGTCGTTCTCACTCAGACTGACTGGGATCAAGTAAAAGGCAGCAGAATTAGCCAAGATAGGAGTATTGAAGTCATATGCAAAGCAAAGTTGAAAAATCATTCTGTCATGAATTTGCACATTGGACTCTTTCAGCTGGTTGGTGTTTGGGATATTAATTTGACATTAACCTTCAAATGACATTCAATTTAGTTACTTTTACGTTTGTATTGCTGCAGCTGTGCTATGTCATTTCAGTACTGTGGTTATTCATTATTTACACTATTGATAAATCTGGCTTGTTTATGTGTTATTTGAAATGTCAGGAGTGAAACATGAAGAAAAATGCCAATGAGAACTTCAAAAAGGCCAAGTAAATCTTTAGGTGTGTTTTTGTTGTTGTTGTCATCGGATTAATATCCCCAGGCTTCTCAAATTGCAACAATATCAAGTAAAGTTGCACAACGTCCTGTTTCGGAAGCAAAACCAGAAAATGTTTGACATAATTGATCATTTCTTAATTGCTGACGAACAAAGGTAAATAGTTTACTTTTGAGCTTCAATTTGTAATGAAATTATAAAACACTCCAGCACCTCTTTTTTAAATTTGTTTGTGAGAGAATCGAATGCATCTGAAAACGTGTTAGATTCAAACACCTCTTTAAATTCACAGTAAGTTGTTCATGAGGGGCAGTTGTGTTCGTTGGTGCTTTAGAAGTCTTTTGTAGAAGCTTTATGAACAGCCTGTAGAACCATTTTCCTTCCTCCTCCATTGCCATCAGGAAAGCTGTGATTAATTTGTGCCATTTGATTCTTGGCAGTAGAAGTTGGGGAAACTGCCTGCTAGAATTCTGGGTAATGATGTACAACTCAGTCTAACAGGGTTCTTAGCTTGCCTCTCCAGCCTCAGTGTAGCAGGGAGGGCTTTGTGCACGCACGTACACGAGGAATTCAATTAGCCTTTTTTCTTCTTTCTTTTTTTTCCCGTGGTACGCTCTCAGAGTCGTGTCCATCTTGTAAGTAAGCAGCTTCTGTTACAACTGTGACATCAGACAGATGCCCAGCCTCCCTGTTCAGCACTGTTGTTGCACTCCCTGTCGTGTGGCGGAAGTGCCATAGGCGGTTTCCCGGTTAGAGTGGCTGTCTAATGAGATCATTAAAGCTAGCCAGACAGAAAATGAAAAAGCACCTGTTGTAAAGGGGAATGTTGTGTATTCCCTAAACATTAGCATAATATTACCTCACGGTGCATTGGGAGGACGCTCAAGAATGCTAGGAGAATTGCTAAATTAACTTTTGTGCAGGCATGCCTTGTGCAGCTGATATATTATTAATTATGATATGGTTGTTAGGGATTTATTTCAATTAATTGGAGGCACCCTGAATGCCTCATGGATGTAACATGCACACTCAAACTGTTTTGTTTCACAGCTCCAGAGATTTTTTTGTTTGATTTCTTCAAAGACATCATAACACGATGTCTGCGACTCAGCTGTCTGATTCATTACAAGTAAAATCTCAAACCCACAACAACAGCAAAAAGGGACCTTTAATGTGTTCAAACGGCATAAGCAAGACGAACATTTTGCATCCGATAGCCGGCAGTTACCCAAGCTGGTGAAAGCTGGAGTAATGAAACAAAGCAAGGGAGAACATGGAGTCAAGATGAGGTGAAATGCCTTCTCGACGTAGGCAGGTACATTTGTTTCAAGGTGTTATTTATTATTATACTGCTGCCAGAGTGTGTAACTGTGCAGGGTTGAGATTGAGGTTATCTAAACTGTGCACATGCAAGAGGCACAGTGAATCTGTGAAAAATAGGTTTGTATAGTTTGATGTACTGTGATTCGGGAAGATTTACAGTTGGCAGGAAAAGAAAAACATAATAAGATTTAACTAATTAAATTTGGTAATGAGGCTCAGCAATCAATACCTGTATGCAGGTGTCAAAAGCAGTTAAGTTATTACAGTTCTGCTTAAAGTCTGCAGTATGTGTGAGGTAGAGTACAGTGCTGTAGTGCCTCACACTGTATGGAAAGCTCAGTGAAGCTGACTTAATTGATTACAGTAGTATCCTGGGCTCATTTGCCAGACCCTACTGATTGGGCAGATGCTCACTGGCAGGTATCCACACCAGCAGTACAGAATGGGCCTTGCGGCACATGGTGTGTCTGTATGAGTTTGTGTAAAGATGCACCAAAGGTCTATTAAAGCGGGTGTTATAGAACAAGAATGAAGGTTTACAGTGGCTAGGTTAAAGCTGGGCACACCACCAAAATGTCTGTGCTAATGTCCAGGATCTCTCATCAAACCATTTGGCTTGGGCAATATGTGCTTTACTTATGAAGAGTGGGTTATTATTTGTTTCTTGACTCACCCCATTTTGCTTTGCAGTCAAATGTATTACTTGGCCGTATTTAGAAGTTATCATCCAAAGTGAAGTCCATCCATCCATTTTCTTTACCGCGTATTCAACTTAGGGTCAAGGTGGGGGTGTATTATGTATCTGTCAGCTCATCCCAGCTGACACGGGCAAAGAAGGAAGTAGAGGGATGGTACTCCATGAACACATTGGCAGTCCATCACTATTAAGTTTTTTGTTTTTTTAGCTTTAGAAGAAAAAAAACATTATCTGTATCAAACTGTAAAAATATACTGCAAATGGCATGACATCTCAATGGGCAGTAGGTGGAACTGCATCTTTTAACGTGTCATTTTTCAGCCATAGTCGTTGCTAGAAAGGTAAATTAGAGAAGTTTAACTGGCGATTGCTGCTAAAATACTAGCATTTGCTCACTTTTGGTTTTAAGCGTGATATTCATCCATCCATTACAATCCTGGTTTTGACATCCATAACAGCTCCTCTTGGAAAACTAGCACACATTGGGATGTTAGAGTACAATTGCTGAAAGTAGCTGCTTTTGTGTCCTTAAATGACACTGGGAAAGTGGTACAGCTTAGTTTACATGGAGTGTTATGAGCTAGAAAACCAAAATCTTTAAAGCTAAAAACAAATGCTCTTTGTAACAAGTTGCACATTTCACTTGATGCTTCACTATTACGAAGCTGTATAGAAGTCGCCCGTGCTACTATGATTGTAGAGTGATTTTAATCACTTTTGTTATAAATAACTTGCTGAAATGCCTCAGACTAAAAGGTGTCTGTGGTTTTTCTTTGCATCTCCGTCTGTCTTGTCTGGGCAATTGTAAACCAAAGCTGGCCTCAGCAGCCATTTTGTCATCACGTATTGATTGTAAGGGAAATACCTAGAGTCTGACATGGCCAATTTGTCATGAACAGTAGAGGCGCACACCCAATGCCACTATACAGGCCTAATTCATCACACTGTATTGACTTGCCTCAGCTTCTTCCTGGCCATCAATTATAATCTTTGGTAAAGGCATCAGCGCAGTGCTTAGAAGAATCCTTAGAAGCTATAGGAGTCGTTTGGGCTTGTAGTTATAGACTGATCTGTATTTAGAGCTTCTTCTCTCTGTTCTGATTTACAGCAATTGCACCGAGAAATGCACCACATCTAAAGTGTACCATCCTCTTCTTTTCCATCCTTTTTCTTCCTCTCTTAACCCCAAAACACACCCTCTGTTATTCCGTGTTTAGCTTGTGACACTTCCCTTTCCGTGACATCTTCCTCTTGGTGTACTTCTCTTCTACAAACCCACTGGCATTTAATTTTTCCCAGAGAACAAGGAGAAAAAAAGCTCCCCTCTAGACTGATAGATTTGGGACATAATGAGAAGGCTCTGACTCGTGGGCTGTCAGGTGAGGGTGTATCTCAGCGCCCCCTGGAGCCTCGGAAAGGTCAATGTGCCTCTTAATCAAACATCAGGCAGGCCAGCCCCACTGTCAGCTGGACGTTGGTGCTCTCTCCCTGCTGAGTTTAAAGTTCACTCCCATCTGCTCCCTTAAACTTACCCCGAGCCACAAAATGGCGGCAGTTATGCTCTCATAAAGCTGTCGTGAGGTAGATTTGATAGCCGCTTATGGTGGAGCCGGGTGATGAAGAGGCTTTATGTTCTGAAAACGAGCCTATCTCAGCTACACTGGATAGTGCGTGTCGAAGTATTCATCCTCAAACAGGTTTTTCTTTTATTGACCTTCACAAGGTATGCTTTATTTCTAAGATTGTCATTGCACATTAAAGATGATTTTAATGCAACAGTGTGAAATGTGAATATGATATCTACAGCTCATCACTTTACTCTGAAACCTTGAGAGGAAATTCCTGTGATCGGTGTTTTTTCTTCATTTGGTCTTCTTCTTTTCTTCAACTCAGCACCAAACTATGTTCCTACTTTTTCAAAAAGCATTTTCAGAGTGCCGGAGATTAAAAAAATGTTACTTGTAAGAACACGATGTGCTGTCTTAAACTAAATAGCTGTAGCCTCAGAAGTGGGGTTTTTTTTTGAGAATCAAACCTGAAAATCTTGTCTTGGAAATATCTCAACAACCTTGAATGAACATGTGGAACTCATTACTCATTTATTTTTTTTGACACATTCTTCTCTGGCAGAGTGAACCTCCTCAAAGAGATTTTTGAAAATGAGTCCACTCCAGTTTCTAGCCCTTCCCAGATAGAGTACTTAAAATGAAGACAAGTCGTTCATCTACAAAGCCTTGGCCAGGAGGAGTGATACATTACTATGAGGCCTAATCAAGTTTGGTGTGGCTCATTGGTCCTCTGTGGGCTGCAGCACATTCAAGCACCACTATTTTCCGAAGGCAAATTGGTCGTGGGGATGATGTCCCCCTAATGATTGTTTCTAATGTAAAGCTAATGTAGTGGTGATCAAAGCTTGCCTCTGGAATTTAAATAGTGTGCGTGTGTGTGTGTGTGTGTGTGTGTGTGTGTGTGTGTGTGTGTGTGTGTGTGTGTGTGTGTACGTGAGAGAGAGTGTGTGTATATGTGTGAGGTGGAAAGAAGAAGATAATTGCCTCACAAAAAGTTTACCAGAAAGTAATTAGAAGGAAAAGTTAAAAATTCACAGATGTGTAGAATATTAGCCGCGCTGATGACAATGGATATATAGCTGGAGTGAAAGACTGGTGTTTAATACTTGGGTCACTTTCATTACAAGTGAATGACTACTTCGAGCTAGCTTCAAAAGCGAGTTAAAGCCTGTAGACTCTATAGCTGATTTACCACTTCATTATAACTTTGGGCGTGTGGCTGCTTTGTCAGAAAACAAGGATGTCAATACTCAAGTCCTGATTCCAGCTCAATACCTTTAAATTATATTCATAGTGTTTGTGGATTTTTTAATACAATTTTTGAACAAATAATAACTTCCTGAGTGACTACTTGCACTGGCGTATTGTTCAAGAGGCCTCTGCTTCAGTTAAAAAATCGAATTGTAGTATTTTGTGGCCTTTTATTTGTGCTAACCAAAAATCCTACAGCATTAGCTGGCAACTTCTCACTCCACCCCTCCTCCAAATATGATCAGTTCACTCTTAAAAACTCAAAATGTCCACAGCCTAAATGCTAAATTCAAGGCTTCAAAACAGAACTTTGCAAACCTGTAGGTGATATTAGTAAATTCAGGTCAGATTAATAAAGATAAATGTATATAAATCTATAATTGTACATACTTCTGAGTAATTTCAAACTGAATTTCTGTTTACTGCGGTCCACCCGCAGTACATTTGCAGACTCATGCCACTGTTTGGGAACAATTGCATCCACCTATCATCTTCCACTTATTTGAAGTCAGATTGCAGTTGCAGCAAACTAAGCAGAGTATTCCAGCCATCCTCCACAACCACACCTCCAGGTTACGTCTACACTAATCCAGATAAATTAGAAAACAGCGTTTTTGTCTAAAAGCGCTCCGCGTCCAGACTATCCTTTTCCATTGTTTTCATCCACACTGAAAACACTGCGTTCCTGCACTGCGCATGCGTGAAACGTAAGACAGTTGACCTGCCTCATTTCCATCTGCCGTTTATTTACTTTCCGGCTCTTTGAAAAGTTGAGGGAAATGTTTCGAGTTTTACCTGCAGCTATATGTCCACAGAAGACAGTGTTTTTGGCGTAGAGGTTGGCATTTGTCTTTTTGGGAGATACATTAAAAAAAATATTAAGGAAAAATGAAACTAAACGGAACACATTAACAACTTCTCAGCGAGGCACTAGTATATCCCCAGAAAGTAAAGACTAAAGATATTGCGGGTATTGAGGGTGTGCTTTTGCGTTGCTTTCTTCAATGATCTGATTTGTCCTTTTAAATAGAGATGCTACTTGAATAATTACACAGTAATGTCCCAGCCTCTTATTCCCATGAAGGTAGCTGATAAAAACACGCAAATCTTGTGTTTTTGCAGAAACACGAGATTTGTTTCAAACTTGTGAAATATTATAATGTCAGCATAACTTATATGTGTTTGTGTGTGTTTCTTTGAGTCAAAGTCAAAGTGACTAGTGCCAGGGACAGCAGCCATATTTCTCAGCTGGCACTCTGGCTGCAGTCAAACAAGTCAGTGCCAAGTTTTCTAGTCTCTCTCTCTCTCTCTCTCTCTCTCTCTCCCTGTCTGTCTGTCTGTCTCATGTCCTCGTCTTGACCACATCCCCCCACATCCAAGTTCAACTTTGTAAGGAGGGCCTTTTACGCCTCGTTTCTCCCTCGATTTCTGCCCGCCTATTCCATGTTTTCCACTTTGCAAATGCTGCTTAAAGTGTCAGGACAATTTATCACGTGTAATCGTATAGCTGCAAACTGCAGTGGTCACATTTAAATGGATGTGCAACTCTCCAATATCCACTCTTTGCCCAGAAGTGTGTGGATTCCCCTGTTGTACTCGGGTTGGACTGGCCCCGATTCTAATTAGAGAAAATCTGTCCTGTAACACCCTTTTTGTTCAGTACGTCATTTTCTCCCAAAACATAAAAATAAAGCAAAATGTGGGATAACAGTAGATGTGCCCCACCCACGAAGCAGGACGCTGCTCAGAAAGAAGCCGGCATGCACAGCTGGCTCCTCATAGATAAGCAAAGGTTAAGAAGAACCCAACACTGTGGTTTGTAAATCTCAAAATCTCAATATGGCTCAAAAAATAGAGTTATTGTATTACTGTTGCTAATTGTGCAGCCAATTGTAGAAGCCCGGGCAACAACTGAGATAATGCAAGGAGCTAAGTAAACAAAATTAATTTAAAAAAAAAGGGCAACATATGCATTTACTGTAGAACTTTAATAAATCCCAATATTAATAAAAATCAATTATTTGCGGTTTGATGGACATTTGCACGCATATAAATCTTTCTTTTTTTCCTTTTCTCATTAAACGTGTACACAACCAGTCCCCATGCTGGTGTGTGAGCTGAGTTTAGCCTCTGCTGTGGGAGCCCCATGCCAATCAGCTGCACTGCATTTATTGGAAAACACCTCTTTCTGCAACAGAACAACTTCCCTCAAAGTTGCTGACATTTCAGGAGACATACGATAGCAAACGCGGGGCAAAAAAAGTTTCCTTTTTCGCTTTGGAAAAAAGTTTTACTCAATAAACACAAAGTCTATGTAATATTTCAGTGTAATGAACTTATCTTTGATGAATTTTATAATTAGAATATGTAAATGGGAGTTTTCTGTCAGTGTCTGTCAGCGTTTGATGGGTTTTTATGTGCTAAATAGCTCAGCACTCAAGATTAAATTTCAAAGTTTTATTTCCCTTGATTTACTCCACACATACTCTGCTGTCAAATGGGGCAAAAAAAGGAAAGCATCCAAACTTAGCTAAGTTGTTAATTAGAAGTCTGTTGTACATGTTTCCTGAAACTATGGACCTGCTCAACACACGGTCCTTTAAACATCTGTCATTGTAAGAAGTGAATCCTTTGCAGCTAAATCTCCACTTTAGTGTATAGTGCACTAATTGCATCCCTATTTAGACTGCAGCGTGATTGCAGAATTAGCTCTTATTTCCATGTAGATACCACTGTAACTAAGGCGCTCATTGAAATTCACAGTGTGGAAAGGCAATATTGGGACTGTGTTGCTTCATCGCTAAATTGAGCAAAATGTGTTCTCTGAAAGGATTTTTGCAGTAGAGAAAGCCACACTGTCCCCGGGGAAATATATCAACATTTCTGTGGTGCTCCTGCTAAAATGACTATGTAGCCACAGGCGTCTGTGCGCAGTCTCTCTACGGCTCTGTTGTGGAATCCACGCCGAGATAATGGCGTCTAGACAAATTTGTCACTGACATTTTGCATGTCTCTCTCAAACAGAAAGGAATACAAATGAACGATGGCCCTGTGAGGGTGGCGTTCGTTCTGTTGTGTCTAAGGTGTTCATCTTACTATGCCAGCTCTCGGTTATCATTAGGGGAAGGTTCTGTGCGCTTTCGGTTTATTGTGTGTATTTATTACTGAGATATATTGACACCTAGAATGAGGGATCATGTTAAAACTCTGAAATATTATTTCAGCGGCGTGTTTATTCAGTTATCAAAAGCTTGCGAAGGTGTATTGAGGCTTGAATGAATGCAGAAGGAGGAATCTTTTGCAAAACATTCGCCTTGTTTATGGCAGCTTACACTGTGCTTGATATTAACCATTAACAAAATACTGCAGATCTGCGCAGTGGCACGCAAACCTCCAGGGAAGGAAGATAGAAATTCAAAATCACCAGGTTTATCTGATGCATAATCCTGTGCACAAATCACAAGTGATAAGGCGGGAGCATCGGCGAGGCCCACTGCGGCGGTGCTGTGGCAGTTAATAAATGGGGGGAGACAGCAGTTACCTCTGCAAACTTTGTTAGAGCTTCACAAACAATAACAAATAAGCATATGTCTTCATGGCCTGGTACAGTCGCAAATAGCTTGTCAGAAGTGTGAACAGAGCAGTTGCCCTTTATTGCTTTCACTGGTATTATGGTGCCTTTGAGTCTCTCTCCCATTCCACAATAAACGAAGAGCTGCTTGCTTACTCAGACCACGTTTACCTTGGGGGCCTGTGTGACTGAAATGCCCCTTTCATCTAGGAGGGATATGTCTGTCTCAATATCCCCATGGTGCTTAGGGCACTGTGCACACAGAGGAGGAGGAGGGCACGAAGAGATAGAGGGTACTGCTATTTCTTTGTCGACCACAGCACATCCCCGTTTGTGTACCCTCTCGCACCCATCTTCCAATCTCTGGGGAAAAGTGTGGAGAATGCAATCAGAGCAGGTGGGGGGACATCTGGATCTGTCTACAAGGCAACAAGGGGATGGTTGACTGGCAGCCCCTCCAACCCTCCTCTGTGTGCACCAACACCCCTCCCCCCTTTACTTCCACTTGTACCTGTCAGCGATGCAGTGGTTGAGATCTCCAAGGTTCGCTGGTGCTTTTCGCTCGCTGCTCACACAATATCTCTTTATCCTTCGCCCCAGTGGCCCCCTCCAAGATTGAACAGAGCGGAGCCGCATTTGATATGCTACGTCAACACTTTCTGTGTTCTCAAAGGCTCAACTCTTAAGTTCTGACATTGTTTAACTTGTAGGCAATTTTCTAAAACACACTTGATGAGCGTGGAAGTCTAGCTGATAACAGCGTAAAGGACAAAAATGCAGCGGTATAGTGAGGTACTAGTGATTCTGTTTAGCCTTGCCAGTATGCATAAATGTGACCTTAGATGGGCTTTCTTTAGCATGATCATTAAGTGTTAATTGTAGCTTCAGCTGATGGTAGCACTTTCCCTGGTTTACTTGTTGCTTACTTTTGCACACAGAGTTTTCACCTGTTAAACACAAGCAGGAAATCACCAAATTAAGCAGAAGTGGGCTGGATGTGTTGTAGACACCAAAAGGAAATCAATCATTGCTCATGGTGCATGAAGTATGCGAGGAAGGAACTTGACTTGACTCCTCTTCATTTACGATGTATAGCGATTGCTGCCCGAAGAGAAGATAGCCGTGAAAGCTTCTCAGGGTTTATGATATAAGACGATGGTTACCGGGCAAAAAAAGCTAAATGAAATTAACGCTGCAAGCGTGACACAGTGACACATCTCCAGAGAAATTTCCTCACCCTTTTTAAAATGTAGTTCAGTTGTGTCCACTTTCAGTCTTTTGAAAAGAGCAGACAATAGTTACCTTCATTGAGTAGCATTCATAAACCAACTAATAATAGAGCCAAAATTGTGATACAAACGTTCATGGTTTCATGTTGCTTTTACATCAGTGATGGTTTTAGTCATTATCATGCTATAACTGTATTTTTTAATTCCTTTTTTAAATGATTAATCTGAAACAAGCAAAAGAGCATAACTTTTTGCTTGTCCAGCAAAAGAATAAAGCCCATTAGAACATTTTTCATGTAAGGAGTAGTCACTCCAGTCTGTCTTGACACTCTTGACATTAAACCTGCTGTGGAAGCTAAATTTTTGGTGGGCATAACATTGTTTTTAATCTTTTAAGTTTGGATGAAATCCATTTATGTGCTGTGCAAGCGTTCAGAAGGTGAAGCAGAGCACATGCAGGAAACCACATCAGCAGGTAGCGTCTGACATTGCTGAGGGAAATTACATTCCCCTCCTGGTCCTCCTGTCATTTACCTTGAGTCGCAGTATGACGAGCCTTTACATTATTAAACACGGTGCACATGCTCCTCCATCTGTCACCGTATTGGCCTCTCTTGCCTGCGCTACCCGATTGGCTCAGCTTGTCATCAATCATAAGCTTCTGGATTGGCCTGGCTTTGAGATCAATGGTCAGACTGAAGAGTCGTTCTGACCTTGGACTCATCGCTCCCATTCAAAACAAACTCCATGGAAGGAGCAATTCAACTTCAAAACTAACAGATGAGTATTTATGAGGGCTGCAAAGCCTTCGACCTAAAGCACTTACTCTCTACCCATCCCTGTCTCTCCTCAGTATGGCATGAAATTAACTATATGCCCGCAGAGTGGGCTTTTCTTCCTCCAATTTCACTTCTGACAAGCTGAGGCTAATGGAGGCGGTGCCTTGGATTAATGCCTCAGCATTTTGGTTAAAACACCCTCTCATCTCATCTGAGTGAGGTGTTGAGCTGTTTGTTGGTGTCAGTGAATCACTTTGCCCTTCTGCATCAGGCACAAGTCACTTTAAAAGGCAATTAGTCACGAAGAGCTTCTGTTCTGCCCAAGACAGATTGTTTTATTGCGAACAGTATGGAGGTGTATTAATCTGTTTTCACAGACGTCTCGTTAAATTAATATTTGGGCACCGCTGAGGCTTTTGTTGCTTAACAGTAGCTCAATCTGTCTCTGAGGGTTTACTTTGAGAAATCCAAGAAACGGAGAGTTCTTTAGGCTCTTCAGAGTTAGAATATTAGTGTTTATCATGGCTTTCAACAGCACTTATAATAGAAACTCTTCAAGATGCTGCTCCCTGCAATGGAACACTGATGAAAATCTGTTGGTATTCAAAATGAGTGAAATTATATCACTTCTTCTTACATTGGGCCTTGAACGCAACTTAGTTTTATGGATCTGTCCCAAACTAGTAGCATAAAATTTGTCTCAAAACCCCAGTTGTGCGTGTGATGTGATCTGTGCGTATCAGGCGATTCACATCCATTTAAGGTTTTGTAAGTGAGGGATGTTAGGTGTAGTTTTAGACATCTGTATGCATAGAAAGCTTTTTGAAAGAGAAAAGTATTCGATTTATGATGTTGAACTTAATAAATTGTGCGTAAATGATCAGTATTTTTTCAGGTTTGGATGTACTCATTTGTAAAATAGTTTTGCGTGCAGTGAAATAACTTGTATGTATTTATGTGTGGATTGAATGATGCATTTGTGAGTGCTCAATAGTTACACACAAGCTTTGTAAATCTTCATTTAAGCTTGTGGATCATAATGTGTGCATTTGTAACAGGGGCCAATCCATGACTGATAGTGTTTCACTGTGTTTGTGCGTGTGTGCGTGTGTGCTTGTGTGCGTGTGTCCGATTCAGTCATGGTGTTACTACATTAGCAGTATGTTTAAGATCTTTATCATGGTGAAAAATGAAACTTTTTCCAATCAGACACTTTCCAGATGGTTTTACATGGTGGTTAAAAATCTGGAGGTACTCCTCTGCATTAATAATTCCATTTTTTTTCTGACAGCATTCACAACACCGCTGACTGAAATACAGCTCCAGACCATGAGAGAGCTTTCGCCGTGTACTTAATCTATTACACATTACTGTACCACATTTCATAGCATTCAGTTCAATAATTCTGTGTGCAGAAGCAGTTTCACAGCCGGTCTTGAGGTGACACGGTCCGATTTACTTAAATTGCAATGAACTGCGTCTTCTCATACCACAAAGCTTAACATCTTTGTGTGAACACAAAAATCAATGAAAACATATAAGTCTAACCAATATTGCTCCATCCGAAACTTTCTGCTGAAAATAAGTCAAAGGTGAAAATGAATTATTGCTTGCAGTAAAACAAGAGTGGTCAAAAAAAATAGACTGAATCATGTCTTTCTGCCTTTAAAAACAGCGCGCACAGAGAGCTTTGTGTGTTGAAAGAGGCCATTGCTCTCCAGGCGTGATTGATTGAGGTGCGCCATGACACTTGAGCGCTTTTTTTTCAACTCAGCACAGCGTGAAATGTAGGTTGAGCTTCAGCATATTGTCATGTTACTTTGTGTTTGGGGACTCTGTTGCTTTCTGAAGTGTCAGTCATTGTCCTCCACGTATTAAATATGAAAAATTTCCTTGAGCGTTCCCACATCAGCTCCTCTTTAGTGTGTACTTTACTGACTCTGTTCTCCTCTAAACCGCCTTTGTAGTAATTGAGATGAGCCACGGGAGACAAGAAACTTGGAGCCAAGTCAAAACTTTCATCTTTTATTCACAAGCCACCGCATGAATGCCATTTCAGTCTTCTTCATCTTCTCAAATCCTCCCTGAAGATTCTTCTTCTTCTTTTTTACTCCGTGGTATCCCGACACATGGACCTGGCATTATATTCTGATAGTCCTATTATTAACAATTCCAATAAAATATAACAGCAGCGAATCATTCAGACATCGGTTTTATTATGAGCAATGGGGCAATTTGGCATGTGGGTGTTTAAAGAAGTCCCATCACTTATCTAAATAGCACAGAGTCATATGCAGAATGTCAAGTTATTAACTATGGCTGTAATACAAATTCAATTCAGAGGCCAGATTAAATTAGGAAAATGCTGAACTGCTTGCTAATCAAAAAAATGGAAAGCTATTTTGAAATGGATTTGTACTGCATCACGGTCATTTTTCATCTGCATGATTTCGAGCAATATGTTTGCTTCCTGTTTTTTCTCAGAATCATGCTTAGATTACATTTTCCAGTTGGGCATTTTCCTCATTTAAAGCTTTTGCAAGAGCCTAGAGTGCATATTTTTTAAAATTCTTGTGATTTTTTTTAACTGATTATGGTTTTCATTTTATGTCTGACTCTTCTCTTAAGCAAAGTAGCCTTACCTGGCTCACTATGGCTCCATCCAGCCTCATTCTCCAAGACAATATATTGGAATTGCCTTCAGTGCTTCTTCAGACCTCAGGGACTTTTTTCATTTTGTCTCCTCGCTCCTTTCTTGTAATCTGAGGGGATTGAAAAGTCAGGGCTCAATAATGGAATTAATGGGTTTGAAGGGATCAGGTGGAGGACAGTGCCCTTATCCAGGTGTTAGTTAACAGGCAAGGCGTATGGATGATACTGTTAACCATCGGCTCCGCTTGTTATAATATTTAACGAGTTTTGATGGATCTTTAACTGGTTTTGTCACACAGACACATGTCACAATCATCTTATACTAGTGAAACAATAATGAATATTTCTGATTAACCTTTTGAATAAGCACATGTGATGTTTATAGCTCCATTTAAGCATTAACACAAATAAAAAGAGCTTAAATCTGTGTACTGATTGGATTTTTGTCTGTTTACAAGGCAACGGAGGAGTTTGGGCAGCTTGTGGAATGCATTTAAGGCATTTCTTCACGCAGTTTGTTTATTTATCAATTCGATACATGATAATTCAACCAGGAACTCAATTGAACAAGTTAATTTTGTTACTTTAGCTTTCACGATTGGAATGCAACTAATCACATGGTCTGCTGAATCTGTAAACTATAAAATATTAGCAATCTAAATCCAAATGTGGCATGCTGAGAAAATGCTGAGTTTTATTTTTATTATTATTATTATTTATTTATTTCCCTTTGCAGCTACGGTGACTTTTTCTGTGCATTGAAACATCAACATCAGACATCAAGATGAAAAATTGGTCGGTGAAATAGGTGAACGAGGAACTTCTTATGTTTTTACAGCATGACATTCTGAAAGATCTCTGAAATTGTTGAAGAGTTGGTTTTACTCCTGAATATCAAGACTATTTCCCATAAATTCTGAAATGAGGCTCAGGGCATTTATTTACCTCAGCTGAATAGAAAACTGCTCCTTTATTTAGATGCCTTGGTATACAATGTTCCTTTTTTTTGTTGTGTGCATTTTTTCCTAGAGGCTCCCCTGTTCCCTGTTGTTTACAGTCCACTTTGCTTCGGCTGCTTTTGTTATTGTGAACCTGTAAACACTTTCTGCACAGAATATAAAAAGCCTTTCAGCAGTTAAATGTGCTTTATATCTGCAATTTCCTGGGAGGCATGTCCAAAAGAATGAGGGGGGGTGAAAAGAAATTAAATTATCGAAAATTATGAGTAAAACATGAAAAAAACAAACAAAAAAAACCCTGAAATTCTTTTTAACCACAAACTATGCTATTTCCCAGAATGGAGAATCTAGTCACACTTACCATCTAAAATGTGAAAGCTTCTCTTTTGTGTGTCTTTGAACTCTTCTGGTAATTATTAATTCAGGTAGAAATAAAAGTGTGAAGTGTGTGTGTCATAAGTCAAAAGTGCAAAATGTACTCACAAGCAAGTCGTGTTATGCTTTAATATTCTCATATAGGATGATTCTTGTGTTCCTCTGTGTGCAGAACTAAACAGACACCAGGGGAGTAACAGCTTCTCTACTGCAGGGCAACTGCTGTTGAAGTTACCTGTTGGTAACCTGACTTCTGTCAGTCTGAGGGGGTGCTGAACCACAGGAGGAACCATAATAATAATAATGGATTGCATTTATATAGCGCTTTTCTAGGCACCCAAAGCGCTTTACAATTCCACTATTCATTCACTCTCACATTCACACACTGGTGGAGGCAAGCTACAGTTGTAGCCACAGCTGCCCTGGGGCAGACTGACAGAAGCGAGGCTGCCATATCGCGCCATCGGCCCCTCTGGCCAACACCAGCAGGTGGTAGGTGAAGTGTCTTGCCCAAAGACACAACGACCAAGACAGAGAGCAGGGGGATCGAACCGGCAACCTTCCGGTTATGACTGTTATGACTGATCACTTGCAAAGTAATGACATACATGACCTGCTTGATTGGCAGCTTCAGTTAACTGTGACAGACTAAGTTACACTGTGGAAACAACCACGGTCTAAGCTATATGCTTGATCTGGTAGGTGTTTCTGGTTGTACTGACTCTCAGTATTGCATCTTTGAGCGCTTCTGCTCCTGTCCTATTATGCAGGGATTATACTTGGTTCCTGTACTTTTGTAGACTGAATAAAGTTGCCCTTGAAAGTTAACAGGGTCTGGCCAATATCGTGTAAGCAAATTAAACTCAATTGAAAACTTCCAGAAGTTTCTTATCACAAAACTTTGTTCTGCCCTGGGGTAGAACATTCAGCCTTTTCCAATCCAGGCTCCGTGCCACTCTGGTGTTCTTTCACTGCTTCTCATTTAGTACCTTTTGCCCTTGCTACTGTTGGGCATGTGTACGACCGGTCGTTCTACTTTCCCACTTTGGCTTACCATGCTGTAGCTATAAACGCTACATAAATTTAGATTGCGTTGTGCCCAAGACCAATCTTCCAAAGAGGTGGCGATAATTTATGAGGTTCAATTCATGGCACGAATACATCACCGCCACTTTATTACAACCCATCACAGGGACTGATTAAATTGATCTGCAGATTGGTGGACAGCAGCAGACACCTCATTCATCGAGGGAAAACACAAACTCAGTCAAAAGTTCCTTTGATGCCAGGTATGATGCAATAACTCTAGCCATTCAAACAGCAGATGACGACTTTCATACATGCATGAGCTTCTGTTTGGTGCATTATGGTGCATTCCCTGTATTTATTTTAGCAGCAAAGACATTTTTTCTGCCTCCCGTCTGTTCTTGTGTTTCCCCTCACCCTCCCTTCTTTTCTTTCTGTCTCTTTACCCACCTGCCAACTCAGACACACATAAACGCACACACACGCACACCTTTGCCTCACTAAAGCAGCAATGAAGATGTAAAAGAATGATCTTTGGCTGCGTTGGCTGGCAGATGTCTCTCTCTCATAGCCAGACCAAAAGATTATGTTAAAACCTCCAATTTAGTTCAGGTGCTGAACCCGCCAAAAAAGAAAAAAAAATAGCCAGCCTCTTGTGGGGAAGAGCTTAGTAGGGAGGGAGAAAGGTAGGGACAAGACTGAGAATGAATCAGGGGAGGGGAGAGAGTAGCCGAACGCACAGACTGTGTGCAGCTACTACAAGTGAGAGTTCGAGAAGACGACTTGTCTTGGAGAGACAAAGACTGATAAACCCCATAAAGGAGCAGAGTCAATGAGAAAGATCGAGAGGCTGAGAAAAGTCAGAGAGGGATAGCCAGAGTGCTGTGGAGGAGAAAGGGGAGAAGTGTGTTTGTGTGTGATGTGTGTTTGAGGAGGGGGGTAAGCGCGACAGCCGGAGCGAGTGAAGCCGAGGAGCACACATTTCCAAAAGAACCCATCCTGGCAAATGGATCACAGTGCATCAGACAGCATCCATGCAGCTATGTGATTGATTGGCTAAGGTGGAAGTGAGCCTGGAGTGTGCCAGTCAGCTGACAGAAGGGTCTCAGGCTCGGGGAAGGGGGCTTCACTAATCCTCCCACTTTAGGTGAATTCTCCCACTCATTCGGCACTTGTCCAGAGGACTTTTTTCTGTACTGGAGAAAAGGAGAGCAGAGGAGCAGAGCGCAGGACGAGGTTTCAGTGTCACTTCAGTCATGTCAATGCTAATTGTCACCCAGCAGATCGATACCACCACCTCCAAAATGGTAAGGCTGAAGCTGCACTCATGCTGTAGTGTGCATACTGAAGAACTGTTGAGCTGGATCACTGAATGCGGCTGCAGCTTAGCATTTCTGAGTCCATGCCGCTTCTTTATTACTGCTATTTAAGCCCATGTGGTTTGCATGATGCTGTTTCACTAATCAGACTTTCAGACTTCCTGCTCTTTTGTCATTTTTTTAGCTTTGAATTGTTGCCAGTTTTCTGTCATTTACAAAAAAAAAGAAGAAGAAGAAAGATCACATTTAAAAGCATACTCACTGGCAGGGCTCTCATTTTAATGAAAATATTAATCATTCTCTGGATTTCAAGCATGAATCTGGTCCGTTGTGTCAGTCGACATGAGCAACCCACTGGGTCAGACCACTGGACTGTGAGTGTTATATTGTCTGGGTACAATGACAGGATGACTGCATCATTGATGGCTAGTGCTGGCCCCCCCTCCCCAGGGCTCCCATTCATAACTCACTCACCATATTTCAAGGCTCCTGGGTTAAGGTGGAAGTTAAATCAGGCTCTCCGCCTGTCTCATAGTCACACTTGTCAAGTGACCCTGGGTTCAGTGGCTGCAACAACATTTTTTTCATGGGTTTAGGTGGATTGCTACACTCTGACAATCAACAGTTTAGTACCGGTAGCCACTAAATGCTTACATGCACTGCAGAGCGACACAAAAATCCAATAAACTGAGGAGAAGCTAGAGTAATATGTGGCTACGGTTAGATGTATTTGCATTTTTTAGACAGCTAAAGTCACCTCGAGTGGTGTGTGAGCAACTGTGGTCAAGTTGCAAATCTTTAATTAGCTTGAATAAAATATTAGTTTTCAAGAGCTGACAATTGTAGTGTTCACTAAATAATCTTACAACATGCACTCTTTATTTAAAGTGCATGTCAAGAAAGATGATGTGCAATAAAAAAAAGAAAAAGCATTTGTAAGAGAACGTCAATTGGTCTGGGTCACTTGTTAAATTCCTACAATTTACAACAACACCTTTTTTTTTTTTTTTTAAATCCCATATTTAGTCCCATATTCAGCGATTTATAGACCACACCATTTTGGGAAAGCAAATAAAGTCCATTTTTAAAAAGGATCCTGCAAACCAGAATCACCAGGCTGACTCAGAGTGTGAGGTGCATCACAGCTGGAGTGTCTCCTCTGACTCATAATAATGCAAATAAATAGCAAATAAATATACAACTATGTATAGCTACTAGCTAGAAACAGCTCTTCCAGGCTCCATTGGTAAAAAAGCATTTACAAAAGTAGGATTTTTAGATTATGGTTACAGAGAACAAACACAAAAAACAACAAATTTGTTAGATTGTTGCATTTATTTCCCACTGCTCCTTTTATATAATTAGCTCATTTCTGAAACTAATAGAATTGTTACTTTGAGAATTTTCAGATTGATCTATTATTATCATTATTATTATTATTATTATTATTGATAGTTTGTGTCGCGCACACTGTTAACTATAGGTGTAGGTGCTGGTTTATATTCAACACGGTAGATTTTGCCAGCCCAAAGCAGCAAAGTAGCTGCTTTTCTGAATTTTTGCTCATTTTGGCCATGGAAAAGTATTTTATTTTCAGTTTGAAAAAATGTAAAGAAACCCATCAATCGTTTCCTTCAGGCTGCATCCGGATTCATATCTTGACAGGTTTCCCTCCCCATCCTCTCTCTGTCCTCTTAGACACCTGAATCCGCAGGTCTCAATGTGTTTCACCAACTAGTCATCACTAGCACACTTTAACATCAATATACTGAATCCAGTGCTCACCTTCCCCATGTCCCAGAGCCTGGTGGGGTCCAGCCCTTTGATACATGCAGATCAGATGATTTACAGCCCGTGAGCCTCAGCCAGGCCTGTCTGAGAGTTTTGATGTGCCAGATTTTAATACAGAGCTCCTTCATACCTCCCGAGGCAGACAACACATATCACTACTTCATGTGAAGATGTCTCATTTGCCAGCTAATGCATCTAATTCCAATCACTTTTTTTCCCAGTAAAATGGTTCCTATGAACTATTATCCCAAATGGAAATTTCTCACTTTAAAAGGCAGAAATGCTTCACTTGCTAAGTAAGAAGCAGGGGGAGGGGGGAGTGTGCAGCAGAGTGTGCTGTAATGACATTTTGGTAGAAATGTATAAATGTTATTAGAAAACACTTTTTGTGGTATGTGGCAGATTAGTTCAGTAAAAACGTGGGATATATTAGAAAAAAAAGCGAGACTCAGTATTGATTCTTTTGGAAATGACAGATGATTGACTGCAACGCAGCAAAGGCTGAAATATGAATAAGCGATTTTTTTCTGTGGACATTTGTCTCAGACGCAGCTCCTCTGTGGCATTTAAACCTTACTTCTCCTCAAACAAATCAATAATTACTTTAAATCCACGGGTTTTCTATATGTTTTTTTAGTCATTCACACAACCTTTTCACTTTCTGAGCCAGAATACCAAACAAAAAAAAAAGCTGAGTGGAGAAATGACTAATGTGGAATTGAATGTATTGATTTTTCTCTGCTAATTGAAGCCATGGTTAATGCATTCTGGCCAGTTCACTTGGCCTCCAGTCAAAATTGTGACTGAAATCCTCTAGTAAAACAAATTAAAAAGCCATCAGATAATGACAGCAGGTTGTTGTAGTAATAACAAAGCTTTTTCACGATCATGGATTTGAGGTTTGTGTGTGTGCGCGTGTATACTGTACGTGTGCGGCAAGTTCAAATGCCAAAAGTCTAGTTGGGACATATTTATTAGAACTTTTCATTCTTTCAGACCCTTTTTTTTATCAAACCTTTCTTTCTTTCTTTCTTTCTTTCTTTCTTATTTGCACCATCCATTTTTATCCCATTTCTAAACACGTTCCTGGCTTCTGTACACCTCATGCAGATATAATTTGAGGGACATCTGGAGGTACAAATTAACAGAGGGCTTGGGCGTATGCTGTGCTGCAATAAGCAGTGCTTGCAGCAAAACAAAGAAAACAGGGAAGTCGAGTAGCTAGGCGCCTGACTTCTTACTGTAGATTAATACTGTTCATCTGGTAACACTTCTGTGGAAGCAACTGGTACAGTATTAAAATAAATTAATAAGCTGCAGCCCACACGGTGAACAGCTGAGCATTGTTAACAGAATTAAAACTGTACTGGAGATAACCAAAGTTTTAAAATACGCATGTGCCAGACAGAATTTGGACGAATGAATGAAAATGTGTTTTTGCCATACATAAAATTCATCCCAAAAATACATTTTGGAGCCACTTATTGCACATAACTGTTAAAAAATAGATTTTAGCGATTATGATTTTATCTTAAAAATATCTATGTATAGTGTTGAAGAAACATCAGCTGAAGCTGAACTAGGGCTATGCTGTACTTTCGTGTAATACCAGTTTGATGGTGATGGTGCAGTGAATTAATGCAACCTTTATTAAACCTGTTTAGTAAAAACGGTTCCCTATATACAATGAAGACTTACAGTAAACAAGCTTTTTGAGGAAATGTGGATAAAAGCACACATCTCTAAACAGTTCAACGCATTCACAGGCAAACCACTGCCCCCTGCTGTTGAGATCTTATTGAAAAATAAATCATGGTATCTAATTGGACATAATTACTGTTGTTACAATTTATGACTATTTCGTTTTTACATATTATCATATATTGTCACACATTGTCACCATGAAGAAACTGTGGTCTACTGTGTAAAACATATCTTCTCAGTCAGGAGACCAGTTGTTGTGTCTCATTTGAGTGTTTCTACCTTTGTTTGGAGCCCTGCATGCTGAAAAATGACAGTTTTCTCAGTCTGTTTAAATGGGATCCAAAGAAGTTGAGACCACGTGTCCATATGGGATGAGTTCAGAGGGATGCCCATTTCACAAAACACCATGCATGCTGACAACGACTGTTTGGCAGGGCGTGGTCTGTGGCGCTGCTGCAGGGGAGGCGGACACACCTGAACGGCATCAGCTCATCACACCTCCACTACATTTAGATATGGACTGGGTCCTGAGTGAGGTTGTTGGTGTTTGTATGGGGCTGACAGCTGAGAAGGTGCAGCTGAGTTGGAAACGACAACCGAAATAAAGAACGATGCTGAAAAGTGTTGAAATGTGCTCGGGTTTGTTGTGCGTCTGTTAAAGTGGTGCCGAAACCCAGGACGGGAGCATGGCGAGACCACACCCCACCACAGACTGCTTTGACATAGCAGCAGTAATAGACACATCAGAAATGAAAACTGCATAATTTTATAGGAACTTAGTTGTAACTAAAAATCTGGAAAACAATTACAGTTACTGATGTTTTTAATAATTTAATTCAATTTTATTTATATAGCCTTAAATCACAACAACAGTCACTTAATATTGTAAAGTAAAGACCTCACAATAATACAGAGAAACCCCAACAATCAGATGAACCCCTATGAGACAGCACTTTGGCGACAGTGGGAAAGGAAAACTGCCTTTTAACAGGAAGAAACCTCCAGCAGAACCAGGCTCAGGGAGGAGCAACCATCTGTTGCCACCAGTTGGAGGTTAGGGCCAGGCCAGAAGACATGCTTTGCAAGAGAGCCAGAGATTAATAATAACTCATAATTAAATGCAGAGTCGTGTATAAACACAGAGAAACAAATTATGTACTGCAAATAGCTCATTCTTGAACCCAATGGCAACCAGTAACTCAACTAAAACTGTGACTTAACATAACACACTCAGTTTTATACATCACATAGCTTTAGCATCTAGATAACATCTAAAAAATTGTAATTATAACAGATACCTTGTAATTTTTCTTTCTGGGATGGGTTACTCTATTGAAATGATAACAAAAGACATGCTAAGTGTCTTGGGAGTTGTAGGCCTAACACTGAAGCTGATGAAATGAGAAAAATCTGATCCAGACAAAAAAGTTTTATTCATGTTTAATTTCAGTCAGTACTGAAAGTACTGTTAGATAACATAATAACTGTTAATTAGCGTTATGAATTGACTCAGATGTTAAGAGTCAACTTCAGTTGAAAAGTAGCCCAATGCTCTTATCCATGATTGAAGCAGTCTTACTAATAACACCTTTATAAACCTTTTCAGTGTTACTGTAATCTTTTAAAGCTTATGTACATATTAGCTCTGTGGGTGGCTTGAGTAAAGGACTTAAAGAAAATTACAGTTTACACTTACAGTTCCTTCTATTCATGAAAATATAAGTACATATTTAGAAAAAAAATAGTTTGAATGTTGAAATTGTACTTACTAGCCCTTTAAGCAGCACAAAACAGAAACACTATTATAATGGTGATGGAAAGTTTTTAGGTTTTAGTTAAATATAGTTATTGTTTAGAATGATGCTTCTTCAAAAAGAGTCATGGATCATACAGTAGCTAGCAATAAATCCAGTACCAAGGCCTGGTACTGGATTTCTTTGTTTGGTTATTGCTGAGCTGCCAGAAAGATAAATCAGCCCTCAGCACACAGACTCTCTACTTGGACCACCATCTCCACCATACGTAAAATGATTCTGCTGGTCCTATTTGGGAAATGGGATCCAAGTCAACAGTGAAGCCTGAGATAACAAATGCATTTTCCCCCCCTCTTCCTCTCCAGCCCTGCATTTGCAGATTACCTTTGTGCCTCTTACACTTGATAGGCACTCATGTTTTACCCATCGTTACGGCTCACACCCGATCACAGCTCCTGGCTCTTTTTCTATTTCCCCCCACTTTAGCACCTCCTTCCTGCTCATGCTGTCCCTCTAAATTTCCTGGGGACTTTATCTTGCCCATTTCAAATAGGATTTCGACTCAATTCGCCATGCTTCATGTCACTTTGCTGGCAAATCCACAGTTGATATAGACACATCATAAAAACTGCCGCATGAGCAAAATATGATTTGTCAAAACTTTTTTTTCTTTCCCCCCCTCCTCGTGTTATTTGTCATTTCCGAGATTTGTTTCTCCTTCCCAGTGCTCTGATTCGTCATGAGAGATTGCCGCCCTGGCGCTGGGGCAGATGGGGAGTGTCGATCAAAGAGCGATGTTGCCTTCGGATTGGTGTTGAGGCGAGTAGGTGGTTTCACAGCGGCAAGTGACAGCACCTATTAATTTGGCCATTTAATTTTAAGTCCAACAGCGTCAGGCTCCACCACCTTCAATCTCCCCCTGTCATTCAAAACAAGCCTCAAGCCAACAGTCACAAACACACACGTATACACACATTCCCCAACTAGCATGGAGAACACAAAAAAGGTTTTTAATCTAAAGCTGAAACTTCTGTGAGAATCCAAGAACCCAAGAAGAAGCCTTTAAATCAATCAGGCTTTTAACCTACCACATTTTAAACTGCAGCTGCTGCATCTTGGAGATACTTAGGGACAGATGCCGGGGTGCATTTTCAAATTGGGTTCCCTCATCGTCAGCTAGAGGTCCAACAGACCCGAATGTCTCGGATAATGACTACTGATCCTCTCTCTGTGAAGCTCAGGATTGGAGGTGGAGCTTTATGACAGTATCCTCAGTGAGAAATGGACTGCAACAATGAAATGTGACACCACCGTATAAATTCATGAGTTCTCGCTCTTTCTTTCTTCCGCACCTGAACTTTTGCTCCTGCTGTGAATGCCTGCTCCCGTCACACCATCAGCTGGGGGATTTTCTTTTCTTCTGACAAGGTCAAACGTGTCTTTTATTTGATACATACTTGGAAGACCTCGCCTTCTCTGTTTCAACGTTTCCAGCTAGATTGATTGCTCCAGTGCCATATGTGTGAATGAGAGCAGCACTGTATGACTCTATTCATTCTCATTCTTTTTTAAGTTCATCTTATCCTAATTTGTGCAAGTTGTGAGATTCAATTTTTAGAATGGATTCTTATCTAAGAAAGTGTCCCTAAGGCCCCCTTATCCCTAATGGATTGTCATTCTTATGGGTTCCTAGGGCAAAAATTTGAGGGTTAAACTTCACCTTTTAAATCATGAACTTTTAATACCTTCGACATTTATTCCCTTAGCATAAAAAAATTGATCTTTTGTATAATTCATGTTGCTTAAAGCTTGTCAGAATGATCGACCGCCTCCCTTGGCACACATTAATTGCTGTCTGGCAGTCCAGCAGCTGAAGATGTGCTGGCAGTGACACAGCTTTTGAAAATACTGTGGACGGCGACCCAACAACTCCCTCTGCCACCTTTACTGTGGCAGCTGCTTCTGCACTGCCTTCATTTTTATGATGGAGGAAAGGATTTAGAGAGTGCAGCCCTCCAGAGTAGTTCCAGTCCGGGGAGAGACATGTGGCCTGATAAGTATGGCTCTTGCACAGCAGCATGAAATGAGAAACTATCCATCATAAATCATGATGGCTGCTTGACAGAATGGGATGCTCCGGCAAATGAACTTGTGAGTGTGCTTGCAGTTTTTGAATGAAAGCAAAATTGTCATATTGATGTTTTTCTTTCCTTAGGTAGCTGAGTGGCATTTATTTACGTTAAAAAATATAGAAATAAATATTTGAAATGAAGTTGCTCTTAGCCACTAGACAGTAGTGAATTCTTGGCACAGAAAGAATCCCCCCAACACTTACACATCTGGGAAGGTTGCATTTGTGATTGCAGTTTGTAGGTCTAATTTAAAAAGAAACAGAAGCTGCTAAGTTGTCTCTGTTCTGCTTGGTTATCAGGCAATATCGTTAGGAAAGGTGTATTTTTCAGTATAACTGACTTTTTTTAGCTTCTCTCATCCTTTTAAAATCTTCAGTGTCCCGCTCAGCTAATGTCAGCCAGTCTTTGCCCACAAACAAAATACTCTGACTGGGATTAGAACATGCAACTCTGCCCTCTGCTGCCCAGATTTAGCGCTGATCTGCTCACAGCACTGCTGCATTTAGCTCTACATCCAGCAATGGGGAGGCCCAGAAATAATCCAATTTTGTCCATATATGACTTTAGTCAGTAAGTTAATTGGATACGAGAAAATAGAAGCGAGTCTAAGTCAGACCACAATGCAGTCTGGAAAGTTTCTTTCCTTTCTTAATTGTATTAATAATTATGCTGAGGATGTTACTCAGCCCACCTTAACATTAACTGCATCAGTGCTCTCAGGATTTCCTGCTGTTTGACATATCTTGCTTCACAGGCTTTTTTCTCTTTTCTTCTCCTTCTGCTTAATCGCATCACAGTACCTAAAAATTGAATTCCATTTCTGGGTTGTCTGCCACAGTCTGAGATGGATTTGATGGGTTGAAACACATTTTTGGGGGGGTGGGCATGAGTCTGTACTGTGCAAGTTGGAAGCTGTGGCAGTGTGTGCCTGTCTAATCTTTTTTTAGGAAGTCATCTTAATTAAAGGGTAAACTTAAACAGATGTGGGCTGTTATATGTGAGGGGTGTTTGCAATTCATGTGGCGTTAAGCTTCTCCTTGAGGACTCGAGAACTTGAGAGGTAGTTGGGCTGTGGTGAGTGGATGAGTTAGTCTGTGTTTGGCAGAAATCCCAGCATGCTGAGCTTGTTTTTTTTTTTTTATATATTTTTATTGATTTTATAATTGAGTAGCATACAACAATCACCTTCAAAAAGAACACAATAGAAGGTGAACGGCAAGTCAACAAGGTGGTGATACATCATACATAAATGTCAAGACAGAGTATACTTCAATTAAGGTTGTCCATCAGGCTAACGACCGGTTGCCAAATCTTATCAAACACACTCTCTCGGTTAGACAGGGTAAACCTGATTTTTTCCAGATGGAGTACATTTCCAAATGCTCTCAACCACATTTCGAAGGTAGGGGGTTTATCAGACTTCCAGCAGAGAAGTATCAGCTTTCTAGCCACAAGTGTGGTCATTGACACAACCTGCATCTCCGTCTTGTCCCTTGCCCATCCCAGTTCACACACCCCGAACATGCTGAGCTTGTTGAATACACAGAGGGAGGTGTTCTGTATGCTGTGACTACTCACAAAATCAAATTAGATGACAGATTCCGGGTCTGTTGTATAAAATGAGTCTCCTCGAGCTGGCACAGCAAAAAAAGAAGTGTGTCTTAGAGGCCAGTCAGCATCGCAAAGAAACTGTTTTGACTGCCTTTAGATGTTTTCCTTCTTGAAATTTAAAATGTGTAATCGTTTACTTTAAAAGTGGCTCTTTTTTGCATTTCAAAACATTCAAAGTTGTTTCGTTTAAACAGATACACTGATAATTAAGCAATCATTTAATTCATGTCTTATGTAAAACAAAAGAAAAAAAAGGAAAAAAAAGCCAAACATTTATCAGGTACAGCATCTCAGATGTGAGTGAGGATATAAGAAAGTAATAAACAAGACAGTGAGTGTCCTTAGGATTTGGATGGCTGCTGAGATGACAGCAGACAATTTGAAGTGGTCCCTTTGGGCTCCTCGAAATTATACATCATTATTCTGTTAAAACAGGAAACCAACAGGCAGACGAGTCAGTAATAGAAATAATTAGCTTGATGTGTGATTTAATGGAGCTCCAGGCTTAAAATGCAAGTTTATTCTGTCTCAAAGGCGGTGACTCGTCTCATCTCTGTGTTTGCAGCTTGCATTTTGCAAGAAAACAGTATTTTTGTTGTTTAATAGGAAAGCAAATAAGCGTCTCTTGTCACCTGTCACCTGAAACACAGAGGGTGTAAACTAATATGGAAGATTGGGACCGCAGGAAATCTCACTGAGTGATATCAGAGAAACCAATCTTCCCATTTTATGCTCTATGAAAACCTGTCTCCTTGAAAATATGTCATGCCTGTCTGGGTCTTCTGCGCCGTGGTCCACATGAGGGCACTCTTGCTCTCTGCAAAGCGGCTCTGTAACCCAAATGGAGGCAAAGATTAAAAACAAAACAAACAACAACAAAAAAAAACCCAACTATTAGATTTACTAGAACCTGATCTATGTGCCAAGTCAATCACCGCAAGTTTTCACCGCAAAACCTGCACTTTAATGTGTTAAGGTTGCTTTGTGTCGTTCGCAGCTGTTTTGCACACCACCTGGTGTCTGCGAATACTTGTAAGGCAAAGCCCCATCACTCCCTGGACGTTTATCAGCCGTCACCTTCTTTTCTACCACAAGGGAGGGAAAGAGAAGCGGGATATCAACCAGCCGAGGCTGGCTTCTCCCCTTTTTTTGGTGCTCGAGTCAGCCTCCTTGTATTTGCATCAGTTCGGGATCAAGTTGGGAAAGTGTGGGAACTGCGTTGCTGCAGGATCGTTGAGACCCGACCGGCGAGCCTGAAAGTACGTGCCATGCATCCTGAACACAGAGTGATATTTTTTTTTCTTTCTTTCAACTGAACCAGAGCGTCGTGTAATCGAATCACTCCAGCCATAGCGGATCGACCTGCTCGAACTTTTTTGTATATGTGTGTCCGCGCGCGCGCATTTATTGATTGAGAGCAGAGCCAAGTTATCCCTTCTTTATTTTATGACAAGCAGTCGACATGGCGTCACTGTATCAGAGATTGACCGGCAAGATCAACACGAACAAATCCTTCCCCAACCCTCCAGAGGCGAGCCACCTCCTCGGGCAAAGTGTGGAAGGGGAGAGTGCGGCGCAGAGCCAACGAACCCGGTTTCAGCAGCACGGCCGGCGCTGCGAGGACGAGGATGTAAGAAACTTAAACTGTAGTCACCTTTACTTGTCCGAATGCATTTTCTGACCACTTTCAGATAGTTACAGTGCCCTCTAAGACACACTAAGCGAGTTGGATATTGGCGTAATATATGGAATTTTGGCGCTAGTAAATCTCCCAGTCTGTTTAATGCCCTTCTGCTTGCTCTCCCCTTTTAAAGGCAGACTTGTCAAACTTACGTCATCCCCTCAATGGTTGGCTTATCTGTCAATAAATGACGCATCACTTACGTCTCTTGAAAAGCAACGTGCGTTCTCTGGCGCCTTCTGGTAACTTTATAAACCTTACAAATGGCTTCTTAGTGCTTTGACACCTCCGTTAGAGGTTGTCGAGTGTTGCTTATTTGTCTAGGGATGCTACTGTAACCCAAGTGTGCCTTACAATTAGATTAGAACTAATGTTTAAATCGTGACTTACAACAACACCCCCGCCCCCCAATCCTCCATGCTGATTGGTTTTATTGGGATCTGCGCTAATCATTATGTGTCTCCTAGCCGTTCTTCCAACCTTCTCCAAACATGTTCGCATTTTTTTTTATTGTCGTTAAAAATCTTCAGTTCTGAAACTACATTTGTTTACCTAAGCTTATTTATTTGTGGGAGTGGTTTTTACAGACTCGTTTAGGTCGTCCAGGCTCTTTAAAATCTACTTTTGACCGTTTAAAGCGCCTGTCTGAGCCTGACGTGATGCCAAACATGAAAGTGGTGCTGTCCATGGTGCTGAAACTTGATCTTCCACTCGCTGCTGCCGCTCTCCGCAGTGCTGAGGGAATAAATCCACAGAGCAGGTTTAATGGGGCCACTTAGGTTTGTTTGTCTTAAATTTATTAAAATACAAGCAAACAAAAAAAAAACAAGCATAAAAAACACTATTTTTGTATTCTCGTAAACACATTTAAAAAAAAAAATCTTTGCACTTAAAATTATAAATTTAACCGTGAACTGAGGTGGACCACATCACCGTTAAACAGATACAAAACATATAGTATGAAAATTATTCACATATTTTAGAAACATAAAGAAACATTTGATATTATTTTTCTTGATTTAAAAATATAATTGTTTTCACATGAAACAAGTAAACAAAATGAACAAACAGGGGCACAAATATACTGCAAGTGGGTCAGTTTATTTTAAAAAAAATAAAGTTTTATGAAACAAATATTGCCATTTAATAAAGGAGCTTATCTACTGTCACAAAAAGATGTGGTTAAAAATGGTACTTTATTGCTAATTTTCTAAATCTTATACCCTTTTAGAATAAGAATTAAAATAAAGCAGCTGCGGTCAGGTGGCAAAAGTAAAGCTGTTAATGGAGAATCCACAATTTGTCAAAAAGCAATTTGCCAAAATAAAAGTGAATCTATTAAAAGACAAAGAAGGACATACTTTAGTCTAGAGTTGTGAATGGTTTGAAGATCTTCAGACTTTGAAATCAAGGTTAGTCCAGATTTTGGAGTTAAATCTTATGTTTGCTTTAATGGCTGAAATCTTGACAACATTGTTTTGTTTTGATTTTTAGTTAAACTGAAAATGCAAAAATGTTTTCACTTTCTTTTAGTGATACTTTCTTGCCTGATAAATTTCTAGTTATTCCCCCTGTCTAACTGTATGTCAACTGCAGGATACAACCTATACACCATCATAAGCCCAATTTGGAATATGGCTGCATCAGAGTTAGTGGTGCTATAAGATAGTTTAAAAAAACAGAACTTTTCTGTTTTCTTTTCTTTCAACAAATCTGTCTGGCCTGTGTAGTCATCGCTCAACCCTGGTATTTGAAATGAAATTAGCTTAATCAATGTTGAGGTGGTAAAACATGCAAGGTGGTAAAATTTATTTATTTATTTTTACTCTAAGGTGACAATAAAGAAGCATGCCTTTAATCCCCATGTATTTGAGATATGGCTAACTTTGAAGATGGAGAGATTTGGTCTGTTAAACAATGAAACCAACTAAGTGCCTGTTAGGTTTTGGTATATTTAGTTTTGGAACTTTCACATTGGAATTATACATACGCATGTACAGATTGGTGACAAAGAGTATAAGGTGTGTTAGTACGGTGCTGGGTCGTGACGTGCCACCAGAACAGCTTCATTGCCCCTCAGCACTGATTCTAAAAGTCTCTGAAAGTACTAGAGAGAAACTCATTCGGTGTTTTGAAGTTGCCGAATAAGTTGGTATCAATCTGCATATGATCCATGTCGTGTTCATGCTGATCAAGTCATTTAGTGACCCCCTATTTCCTGTGCATAGAGAGAGATACTGTCATCCTGGGTAAGATCACTTCACTCAGGGCAGAAATATTTATTATAGGTGATTACTCAGAATGCCCAGCTAACCTTCCCACTACAATATAGAGCCACTGGTTCCAGCTCCACTTTATGCAGGGGTCTGGATCAAGCTTTTTTTTTTTTTTTGGTGTGTTTCTATTGTTTTTCAATTTTATCCAGCTAACTGTCTTGCTGCAGACTCTAATGTTGTAGAGGTGCAGGAGGTAAAACGGTGGTTGAGCTTTGCATGAATATAACATGAAGTTGATTTATTGACTGGTGGTCATGTCTTTATGTTTGTTGGTGCAGGGAACTCGAACATGATCTGAAATCAATATAAACAGTGATGTATAGTCCATATATATCCACCTGAGAGCATGCTGTGTGATACTGCAGAAGAAAGAATTCTGAATACAGGCCTGTTCAGTGATCGTGGCAGGGGGGAAAAACAGTGTTTTCACTGGTTCAGTTTTTAAGTGCTCCTACTATTTAAACTCATATCTAAACAGTACTCTTATATTGCTTCTGACTAGAGCACATTTTGAATGTCAGTCCAAGCTTTGGCGTCTCTCCAGCTGCGTGGCCTTAATAAGTGAGTCTGGTGGAGGTGACATTTACATCATGCTGTGTGTGGATGAGAACTAAAGCCCACTGGGATGAAGAGCTCATCCAGTGACTCAGGCTCCCCACAGCGCCACCACACAGCTCAGCCCTGCCACTTCAAAACTTTACCCAGCATTTTCTCCTCCTCTGCTGCTCCACCCTTACACTGCACTTTCTGTGTGACTCTTTTTATACTGGCTTAAATTTGAGCCCAGTACCTACGAGGGAAGCCTTGCATTGTAGAATTTGCATGTTCTTCTCATGCTTGTGTGGCTTCTTTCCTGGGTACTTTCATTTCTTCCCACAGTCCAAAGACAGACTGGCAACCTGTCCGTGCTGTACCCCACGTTTCACACTATGACAGCCAGATTATGCTCCAACCTCACTGCTCATCCTGAATTGGATGTCAGATAAATCCACTGGATTGAAATAAACAAGGCACTTTAAAAGTAGCATCCAATAAATCAAGCACCATATCCAGTGCAGTGTTTTAGAGCGAATATATTTTGTTGTCTTCCGCCACTATGATGAGAGAATTTTTACCTACTATGGTATTATAATGTGAGAAGATATAGTTTTAGCCCTCGTACATGCTGCATGATAGATTATAGATAGACAGATACTGTATAAATGAGACACGCTAGATTTATCACAGAATTAGTTCATAGTTGTGGTACTACAGCCACTAATTATTACCAACAGAATTATTGAATCACAATATTATCATATTAGATTGCTTATATATACTCCTAGTTGTATAATAAGTTGCTGATCAGTGTTTGTTCTCACTATGAGGACTCCATACATAGGAATTAGTCTCCCTCACAGAGACAATGCATTTAAACAACTCATTATCGCTTTTGTTTGGCATGAGCTTGACTTACTCTCTACTGTGGGCTAAATCCTTCTCTGTCAATATATTTGATAGTGATCTTAGTCTGAAATCCCCTCTGATAACGATTGCAGGCTGGTGGAACAACTCATTACAATCTAATCAAACATGTTTGGGTTTTTTTCTCCTCGCAAAGCTTTCTCTATGCAAGCCTATGCTATCTGCAATATGCCCTCAGGATATATACGGGAGATCAGTTTTAATGTTGAAGTAACTTCAACTGTCATCTGCTAATACTCAGCAGATCTCAACTATGGAAAAGCAGAAATATGAAAAGTTCAATCTTCCAGTGTTGTGTAGCCTTTCACCCTCTGTTAGTCCAGTGGAAGTCTGATTACATGCAAAGCCTTTGGGTTCCTAATTGATCCTATTTCAGCCTCATTAATTAGATATGTCCTCCAATAGCATTTAAACCTGCAAAAAGTAGAAATGGATCTTTATGTTTTCCTATCAAAGTCTCATCCTTGTGGTGTGATTTTGTTTTTTTCCTCAGCAGGCCCCATTACACAAGTAAACACCTCGTCTTTGTTTGCCCGTGTCCACTACAATCAGCACAATCGTAATGAGACTCGAGAGAGATCTGGCGAAGATTCAGACCTCTAGCAAACCGAGACATGCGGGCGTTTTTGTGTGATATATGTGTGAGTGTTGGGAGGCACACAGTCCCACAGTTCTACTTTTTTTACCCTCTCCTAACTCATCTCACTTGTTCTGCCGTCTAATGGCTTTGCGCCTGCACTTTGCATTAAGAGGGATGAGGAGGGGGGAGAAGGGATAAATCCACAACTGCACATTAACACACACACACACACCAGTTCTCTCCCCCTTTCTTTATCTCTCTGTAAAACACACACACGCACATGCGGACAAAATGAGGATATTTTTCAGGGTATGGATTATGAGACAGCCGATCCCTGAAATGCCCTTTTAATAAGCTGGCCAATATCAGATTTCATTTTTACAATAACACGAATAATAATGATGAAAAACAGTAAAAAAATGAAGCAGTAAATATACTCTGTATCAAAGAATGGGCTTTTTATATCTTTTTTTTTTCACCGTGTCAGCAGATGCGCAGGTTACTTTGGAGTATAATAGCTCTCTAAATAAGTCATGGGAATCATTTTTCCCCACAGTGGGCAAACAGATTCAGTTTATTTTTCACACTACCATTCTCATAATTGTAATCTTTTCTATATTGCTTTGAATCCAGCATATTCATGACTGTGATTAGGCTTCTCTCATGTTATCTAAATCCCTTGCTACTATGTTAAATCCTGCAGCATGTCATATTTTTGACTATCTTCATACTCTGACAATACTGTTTACTGTATATTAAATGATGAATTTGAACAAACAAAACCCTGTGTCCGATTTGGTTAGGTATATATTTCACAAGGTACATTTGTGTAGGTCATGGTATATTAATAGAAGCAGCATGAATGCTTATTTGATAACGCTCACTTGGACCAGTACTCAGTTACTGATAATCTATTTGATATTGTACTGTACCTGGCAAGTGCAGAGCACCACTGTTTTCAGATTAACCACTTATCCACAAATTCTGTACTTGGGGTCACAGCTTTGTTTAATGATCTAATTTGGGCCAGTTTTTAACTGTTTTAAATATGGCCTCACATTTGACTATAGCATGCTTTGGTATACAGAGAAATCCATGGTCGATTTAATGACTCTTGTGCTGTGGCTGCAAAATAAGGCAAGGCAAATTTATTTGTATAGCACAATTCAACAACAAGGTGATTCAAAGTGCTTTACAGAGACATTAGAAACAAAAACAAATAAAAAGTATGATTTAAAATTGATTAAAACAAGCAAACAAACAAACTAACTAAACACACACATTTCACACCTGTTCGCGCGATCTGAACCCTTATCGTAAGGGGAGCTACCAGTCCTTCTGTGGACGAGCTACTTTCTATTTTAAATTCCCTGAATTTAAAGTACTCTCTAGACCCAGTCTAGACCCAGCTGGGGAGCTACCCAGAGCTCTAATCCCACTTAACAAACAAACAAACAAAACAGTATATAAAATTAAAACAGATAAAATCAGAAATAGATAAGATCAGTAGTTAGTGTAAGTTTTGAAATTTAAGCTTAAAAGTGTGGATTTGGTGCTTTATTCAAATGCAGCTGAGAATAGGTGAGTCTTCAACCTGGATTTAAATAAACTGAGTGTTTCAGCTGATCTGAGGCTTTCTGAGAGTTTGTTCCAGATATAAGGAGCATAAAAGCTGAATGCAGCTTCTCCGTGTCTGGTTCTGACTCTGGGAACTGATAAAAGACCGGATCCAGATGACCTGAGGGATCTGGATGGTTCATACTGGGTCAGGAGGTCACTGATGTATTTTGGTCCTAAACCATTCAGAGCTTTATAGGCCAGCATTAGAACTTTAAAGTCTATCCTCTGACGGACAGGCAGCCAGTGTAAAGACCTCAGAGCTGGACTGATGTGGTTCACTTTTTTGGTCTTAGTGAGGACTCGAGCAGCAGAGTTCTGAATGAGCTGTAGTTGTCTGACTGATTTTTTAGGTAGACCTGTAAAGATGCTGTTACAGTAATCAAGCCTACTAAAAATAAATGCATGGACTAGTTTTTCCAGGTCCTGTTGAGACATCAGATCTTTTATCCTTGAAATATTCTTGAGGTGATAGTAAGCTGACTTTGTTATTGTCTTAATGTGTTTTTCTAAGTTTAGGTCTGCATCCATCACTACACCCAAATTTCTCACCTGGTTTGTGGTTTTTAGATGTATAGATTGAAGTTCTCTGGTGACCTGTAATCGTTTTTCTTTGGCGCCAAAGACTATTACCTCAGTTTTGTTTTTGTTTAGTTGGAGAAAATTGTGGCACAACCAGTCATTAATTTCCTCAATGCATTTACCAAGAGCCTGTACAGGGCCTCGGTCTCCTGGTGACATTGTGATATATATTTGTGTGTCATCTGCATAGCTGTGATAGTTTATTTTGTTGTTCTTTATAATCTGTGCCAGTGGGAGCATGTAAATGTTAAACAGAGGGGGTCCCAAGATGGAACCTTGGGGAACTCCACATGTGATACTTGTCTGCTCGGATGTGAAGTTACCTATTGATACAAAGTATTTCCTGTTTTCTAAGTATGTTTTGAACCAGTTTAGTACAGTTCCTGAGAGACCTGCCCAGTTCTCCAGTCGTTTGAGTAATATGTTGTGGTCAACTGTATCAAATGCTGCACTGAGATCCAGCAAAACTAAGACTGACATTTTTCCACTGTCTGTGTTCAGACATATGTCATTAAACACTTTTGTCAGAGCGGTTTCAGTGCTGTGGTTCTGTCTAAAACCTGACTGGAAGGCATCGTAGCAGTTATTCTGTTTTAAGAAGTAATTGAGCTGTTGAGAAACTGCTTTTTCAATGATCTTACTTAAAAATGGGAGATTTGAGATCGGCCTGTAGTTTTTCATTTGTGTCTTGTCAAGATTGTCCTTTTTCAGTATAGGTTTGATTACAGCAGTTTTTAGTGGCTCTGGAAACACACCTGACATTAAGGAAAAGTTGACGATCTGTAACAGGTCTGACTCTAAAGCAGGGGTGCCCAATCCCGGTCCTCGAGAGCTACCGTCCTGCAGCTTTTAGATGCATCCCTACTCCAACACAGCTGAATCAAATGAATGGCTTGTTATCAGGCCTTTGCCAAACACGATGGCATGCTGAAGAGGTAATCAAACCATTTGATTCAGCTGTGTTGGAGTAGGGATGCATCTAAAAGCTGCAGGACGGTAGCTCTCGAGGACCGGGATTGGGCACCCCTGCTCTAAAGTCTTTGAGACCTTTTTGAAAAAACTTGTTGGCAGGACATCTAAACAGCAAGAGGAGGAGTTCAGTTGACCTAAGATGTCCTCCAGGTCTTTGCTGTTAATCAGGTGAAACTGTTTGATGGTGTTTAAACAGTTTTTCGGTGGACACAGTACATAACCTGGATCTGCTGTTGATGTACCAACTGCTTGTCTAATCTTTTGGATTTTGTCTGTGAAGAATTTGGCAAAGTCATTGCAGGCCATGGTTGAATGAAGTTCAGCTGCCACTGACACAGGAGGGTTTGTTAGCGTGTCAACTGTAGAAAATAAGACCCGAGCATTATGGCTGTTTTTAGTGATGATGTCAGAGAAGTAGGACCTTCTTGCACTCCTCAGTTGTAAATTATAATTGTGAAGTTTCTCTTTATAGATGTCATAATGAACCTGGAGGTTTGTTTTTCTCCATCTGCGCTCAGCTTTCCTACACTCTCTTTTTTCATTTTTCACCAGTGTGGAGTTTCTCCATGGAGACTTTTTCCTTCCAGAGATAACCTTCACCTTAATGGGGGCAATAGTATCCATTACATTTAACATTTTTGCATTAAAGCTATTGACGAGCTCATTGACTGACCCTCTGGACAGGTCAGGTGTTAATGGGAAGACCTGGTTAAAGATCTCACTACTGTCTTCAGTTATACACCGTTTTGTGATCACTGCTGTTGATATTTTTGTGTGGGCTGAGATTTTACTTTCAAAGAAAACACAGTAATGATCAGACAGGCCCACATCAGACACAGTAATGTTTGAAATGCTCAGGCTCTTGGAGATCAGTAGGTCAAGAGTGTGTCCTCTATTATGTGTGGCCTCTGTTACATGCTGAGTCAGCCCAAAGTTGCCCAGAGTGTTACTCAGGTCTTTAGTCCCTTTGTCCTGAGGGTTGTCCACATGGATGTTAAAATCCCCAACAATAATTACACAGTCAAAATCAACACAGATCACAGACAGCAGTTCACTGAGGTCATTAAAAAAGTCTGTGCAGTATTTGGGAGGCCTGTAAACATTAAGAAACACAACTTTGGATGGGGCCTTCAGCTGTAAAGCCACATATTCAAAAGACTGAAAACTTCCAGGAGATAGCTGCTTACATTGAAATGATTCATTAAATAAGACAGCAACCCCTCCTCCTCTCCTGCTCGCCCTGACCTCACTGATAAAACTGTAGTTAGGAGGGGTCGTCTCGATGAGAACAGCTCCACTGTTACTTTGGTCCAACCAAGTTTCAGTTAAAAACATAAAATCAAGGCTGTGCTCAGTGATTAAATCATTAATTAAAAATGTTTTCCCAGCTAAAGATCTAACGTTTAATAAAGCCAACTTAAGTGTTTTAGAGGTATTACTTGTCCCCTCGTGTTTGGGAGCAGTCTGTGGCACACAAGGTATGTTTACTATATTTAAAGATCTTTTAGAGTGCAGCTCTCTGTGTTTTGACCAGGCCACATGTCTCCTTCTGTCACCTAAAAGTACAGAGATTTTAAAACCTTCTAGTAAACAGGGTCCCAGCTTCTCCTGGGAAAAGTCACCACTGCCATAATCCTCGCAGCCCGGACCCTCCACACATCACACATCAGACTGCGGAGACAAAGCATGAAGGTGGTAAGGAGGAACTAAGGGGGGCGAGGCTGGGCAATGTGACTTCGATTGCTCTGTTGAGGGTGGGGCTCGGTGGCGAACCTTTGGCTGCTTTGGTGGGGGGTTTATGGGGGACAAAGAGGGATTGGGCCGGGGGGTAGATCTGAGCCCAGCATTGACCCGCTCCATCATCTCTTCAGTGAATTTCAGGTGTGGGGAGGAGGGAGAAAGGGAGGGGGAGGAGGGTGATGGGGGTGATGGCCTGTCAGGGGTTTGGGGGACTGGGGAAGATCCTGGTCCTGGTCGTTGGTGTTGTTGAGAGAGTTGGAGGCAAATAGGGACCCCTCTTCTTGCCTCTTCTTGCCTCAGATGTCTCTCCTTTCTGAGGCTCTTCCCGGGTGGGGGCAGATGGAGCTCCTCCTCAAGGTTTCTGCTGGGCTTTGTCTGTTCTTGGAGTACTGTTTGTTCCTCTTTATGAGATAACTCCTCGTTTATCTCAGCCTTGGCACCAACCACAGATGGATGACGTATGGAATAAAACAAGTTGGAGGTGAACAGTTTCACCCCTGACTTGTTAAAATTAAATCCATTTGCTTTAAACAGATGCCTGCGTTCCCAAAAAATATTAAAGTTGTTGATAAAATGCACTGAGTGGTCAGCACATGCTGATATAAGCCATTTATTCAGTGTAAACAACTGAATAAGTCAAAATCATCACCTCTCCAACACTGTGCTTGGAAGTTGATATGAAGTGTTGAGTTGATATTCTTTGTTTGGTTTTCACCAAATCTCCCACGATGCATTATGTCTGTTTTGTCTGTCCAAAGGACATTGTTATAAGATTCTTGTGGTTTGTCCCCATGTAATTTGCAAACCTTAGCCATGCTCTCATGTCCTTTTTAAAAAGAAGAGGCTTTCTACTGGCAACCTTTCCAAACAAGACATACTTGTTCAATCTTGTACTGTCATGAACCTTAGCATTTAACATGCTAACTGAGGTTTGTAGAGTCTGAGGTCTTGTCCCAAATTCAACCTAAGATCTCATCGTGCAAACTCACAGAAACTGCAAGAAATCGAAGAGCAACTTGCTGAGAAGACTGGCATTGTGGTTAACACATATTTCAATGTTCCAGACCAGCAAACTGCCAAAACGTCTGCCTCTATAGAGAGAGTCAAACTTGATTAGCATTGTACCCCTACAGAGCAAAATGGTAATGTGAACATCAGATATAGCATAAAGGACAGATGTAGCTTGTCAGTCACCAGCCATTAGCCAATGAGCATACCCTGGATAAGCCTCCATTCTGAAATTTAGAAAGGAAAAGTATCCAGTATGACCAATATTTACAAAACATATTTAATATGTTATTTAGTAAGACCCCACGTGAGTGATTTCAAGAAAGTGATTATAAAGATCAAGCCTGTCAAGGCTTCTTAATTCTCTTTTTTGCAACCACAAAGATCACAACCTGGTGGCTCTTACAAGAATGTAGGAGCCTCTCTGGAACATAACTTATTTTCAGTTTGTAGTTGTAACGTGAAGTAAACGGCAATGCTCTGCACTGTGGTTAATTTGATAAAGAGAACAGTACATGAAAGTAGCTATGGCCAAGTAGTAACCTCTTAAATGTATGCATATAAAGGTAGCAACTGTCTTGTATTCCCAGAGAACTGGTCTTAATTAGTTTAGAATAATGAACTACAGCTCGCCTCATTCTGTCTCATTACAGAAACAGTGTTTGGCAGAGTTTGCCTTCTTTTGTGTTGATTAGTTAACAGTCAGTGAGTGATCAATAATGGCACTTGAAGGATAGAGTCATCAGTCTACACACTCGATTCATGGTGGCATCTGGAGATCTTTGTGCGTGTGTGCATTTGTAATGCGACTGAGTGAGAATGTTTACCGTTTCGGAGTGCTTTTTAGATTTCTGCAGTATATCCTCGCAAAGACAAACGATAGAATGAAAGATGAGGAAACACCTGTCACAAGTCCTTGTCCAGTCAGAAAAAGCAGATTTAACTGTTCCTGCTTGTCTACAGTCAACAATTGCTTTTCTTGATTACTGTCAAGTCTAAATATCAGTGACAAGCCCATTTGACCTCCAGCTCTGTTTCCTCATCTAGCTAATTTCTTTTTCATCAGCAAGTCCTCAAACACTTTTCCCCCCCTCAAACACTTATTGTTGAGAAAACATGACAGAAGCATGTGCACCATTTTCCCCAATGATAAATTATGCAGCCAGCAGACTGGAAAATGGTAGTATGGCTTATTTATTGTTCAGAAGCCCTTGATAAGCAATCAGGTACACATTACAGTGGTGGCTGTGGGGGTGTATTTGTTGTCATTCTTCAGGAAACATAATAGACTGTATATAAAAGATGGACTTAGCCACCCTGATGTCACCCTTAATATTGTGTGTGTGTGTGTGTGTGTGTGTGTGTGTGTGTGTGTGTCTGTCTGTCTGTCTGTCTGTCTGTCTGTCTGTCTGTGTCATGGACAAGAGTGAGGAGGCTAAATTATCAGCTAACATTAGCATGCTTAGTGATTAGTAATGGTCATGCATATATTGTGTATGCATTACACAGACAGCTAGTTTGTTATTTGTGCTAACATACAGATAGAATTGTAGACCTTCACTGGAAAACTACAGTAGATACTTGGATATGCTTTTAATGCTGTTAATTTTCCAATAATTGCATTAAAAATTGGTGATCCTTAGTAGATAGTCTGGGTATATACTCCATGTAGTATCCACCTATCACCTGCCTAACAACGCAAACAAAATAACTTAAACTAGTGAGTGATATAAAATTCACAACAGCTTTGCAGTCATGTTGAAAAAGTAAGTGCACCTCATTATTTCAGCAGATTATAAAAGGTTGTCAGACATTTGTTGTACAGCTTTCTTAATGATGCATCTGGATGAGGTCTGGGCTTTGACCTGGGTCATTGCAACGCCATGGTTCTTTTCTTTTTCAGTAATTCTGTTTTAGATTTGTTGCTCTTATAGGGATCATTGTCCTGTTAAATGACCCACTTTCAGCCAAGCTTTCACCGTAAGCCAGATGGCTTCACGTTTGACACTAGAATACTTTTGATATACAGAGAAGTTCATGGTTGAGTGATTGAATGCAGGTCCTGTGGCTGTAAAATCACACAAAATCATCACCTCTCCATTATTGTGCTTGACAGTTGATATGAGGTGTCTGTGCTGATATGCAGTGTTTGGTTATCACTGTGCATTATAGTCAAAGATCCCAATTTTGGTCTTGTCTGTCCAAAAAAAAATCCATTGTTCCAGACGTCTTGTGGTTTGTTTTGATGCAAGTTTCCAAACCTAAGCCGTGCTGCCATATTTTTTTTTTTCGGAGCGAAGAGGCTTTCGGTCCTTATCAGTTAATCAAGTGCATTTGATTAGCAGCACTACTGAAGCAATGACGATGTTCCTTAGATCCTTTCGAATCCCCATTAGAAAGAAATGCAGTTTAATTTTCAGTCTTATAGGTTACGGCTTGTGCATAAGCGACCATGGTGGGCAGCTTAAAATTGGAAGTAAACCTTTATGAACTGCTATACATAAACACTGGTATATACATTTGTGCATATGTATAATGTATAGCAAAGCACACAAATAATTATGCTAACAGGTAAAATGTAAGAAAAAGCAGAAAAGCTGAATCTCTCGGCTTTCTCTTTAAACCTCTAAGAGAGATTAAACATGCACAGAGGAAGGGCAACAACATGAGATAATCCTGTACAACTCACTGAAGGGCAAAATAATGTCAGAATCAAATTTGTCCTTTTTGAAAGCTAAGCTGCTGCCCAAAAATAATAGCAATCCTTGAACCAGGGGAAAAAAATCTGCTGTCTTCCCTATCACTGTTCGGCTTTTGTTATATCTGTCCGAAGCTATATTTTGGGGGGAATAGTGAAGCTGTCGCTCAGTAAACAGAGTATAGATGACTCTAAAAAGGGCTGTTCATCAATAGCAAGGTGGCACCATGTTTCTCACTGTTGACGTCTGCAACTCTTCAGCTGGTGCTGCATTTCTCTTTGTGTTGCCCCTGCTTGTCTGGCAGCTAGCTGACGATAACAGATGGTGGGCATTACTAAATTACTGACTTCATCTCAGCGTAAAATGAATTCATATCCGGCCTCTTCACGAGGCATTTTCACTGTGGGGAGAGACAGGCACAACGGTGAGGAGGAGGAGGAGGAAAAAGACAGGGAGGCATTCAACAAAATGTTTCTCCACTGGGCTTCAAGCAGAACTCCTTTCCGCCCTATCCATCTCTCTGACACATACACAAAGCTCTGCACAAACGCACACACAAACACACAAGCACAGGGCTCAGGAGCTGTGCTGCGTTTCACTTTTATGGGTCAGAAAACTGGAGTGCTGATTTAGTCATTATTTATGACTGGACACAGTATTTCTAAGATTAGGGAGGAAACAGAAAAGAGGCACATAGCTCTGCAGCAATCTGCAAACAGCAAGCATGTTAAAGAGTGACTGATGTTGGACATCAAACTCATCTCCATGTGGGACTTTGCTGTTATATGATGCCATTTGTCCACTCTTATTTGCTTAGAAGTTTGCTCCCAGAAGTGTTTCCACCACACGTCTATATTTAGCCGAACGTGTTTACCTCTGCAGGTTTGGTTCAGCGTTTAGATGTGGTCCTAATGTGTTATGATGCTTCTGTTCCATGTGATTTAATCCAAAATACTATAAGTTACAGGACACTGTGAATCAAAGCAATCTGTAGAGCATATTTGTATATCATTTTTTTATAGTGTCAGTTTCTTTACCACACCTTGAGGTAAATGATAAGAGCGTCTATGGATCTGAATGTGTCAGTGTCTCTCTGTCTTTGAGCTTTGTAAAGAAAAGGTCAGATGAAGTTGAAGTACCACTGATGCACCACTAGAGGCTGTCCTGTTCCTATCTAGGAATGAGGTGCAATATCTTAGGCAAAGGCTGAAATGTGTATTGTTCTGAAAGTGGGCTCTGCAGGGACTGAAGGCCAGTTATACAAAGTGAGGTTAAATCAATGATACCAATGATGAAGGATGATGAAAAGAAAGTACAGAGACAGAGGGACAGAGAGAGGAATGCAGAGCCACAGACAAGATGAAGCATGTTGCCTTAAAGGCAAAGAGGCCAAAAGAGAAAGGCTTGATCAGAACCAGAGGTGGATAATTGAAAAGTATGTTATGTAATAAAAGATGAATAGCGTTCCCAGGAGACAATGTAGGGAGCATATGACCCGGCCTACTCGAGAGAGGCCTGATAAGTACAGCTGAACTGACAGACTCTCTACTTTTTGATGATTGGTTCTGTTTAAGGTTTACTGTTACTGCTAATGTTTGCTCTCATCATTGTGCAAAAGCTATGGCAACTTGGCCCTTTTTAAAAACTTTTTCATTCACTGCTGATATTCAGGTTTATATTCATTAAACATGTGTTTTGTGTGTGTCAGGCCCTTAACATTTTACATCTGTGTTATGCTGATTGCATAACAAAATTGCTTAACCCACTTAGTCACAGAGTGGCAGGAGCCAATCCCAGCTGACACAGGGTAACATTCTGAGGCAATAGGATGCACTTTCCTGTTTGCTGTTTGCTATAAATCCACACCACATTTAGGTGTTAGCATCAGCAGCCTTCTTAAATCTTCACTTTAATCCAATTGGATCAAATTATTGGAATGGTACCCAGTCATATACAAAGTCTTAAGGCCAATGTGTGACCCACCTGCCACTGGGACCCAAACATCAATACAAAACCAGTACATTTCAGAAAAGTGTTAAATCATAAATGTTAACTCAATTTTTACATAAATATATTTATACAAATATGTAACTGTAATTACTTTTGAGTAATTTCAAGCAGAATTTCTGTTATTACTGCAGTCTAAGGAGCTTGCAAAGAAAAGCGTCTGGACTTCTTTAAGTTGCTTGAAGACGTTTCACCTCTCATCCGAGAAGCTTCTTCAGTTCGAACAGAACAGAACAGAACACCTTCTCAGATGAGAGGTGAAATGTCTTCAAGCAACTTAAAGAAGTCCAGATGCGTTTCTTTGCAAGCTCCTTTGACAACGATGACCTGGATGACTGATAACCTTCACAGACATGTTATTACTGCAGCCTATCTGCATTGCCTTCCCAGCCCACCAGGGGGCTCTGCACCAAATTTTTGGAATCACTGCTTTAACCTATTTGTCATTCAGCTTAAAGAAACCTAAAATCTTCCAGAATTCCAGCAGACATGAAAAAAATGATTATGCAGAAATCTACACTGAGAAGTAAATGGACTAGTATCGGTACTATTTTAGCTTTCTGCTCAATTTCAGCACTCAAAGCACTTTTTGCTAGAAGTCATGTTCACCTAATCTCACACTCATATTCACACAAAGCTTTTATCCATACCTAATATTTTTTATTTAACATTTATACACATACACAATCCAATGATTGCATCGGAGGCAAGTCATTGCCCAAGGATTCTTTAAGATATGGACAGGTAGAGTAGGGATCCATCTACCAACCTTTTGATTAGTAGCTAAGTCACATGATATTTTTACGAATTGCACGGTGAGGAACTGACTTTAAAATTATCATTTTTTAAACATAAGATGGCTTTGTTTATCTAGCATGGAAAGGGAATAAATGACTTAAATGTTTATCCCATTGGCTACTAACCATATCTTTCCTTTAGACATTGATACTGGTATCCACACATCTCTGTTGTTGACATCTTTGACTTTACAGTCCTGCAAAGCCATAGATAGTATAAAAATAGCTATAGCTTTAGCTAATGAGCCCATCGTGGATAATCTTTCTTTATGGCCATTAAAAAGAAGCTAGCTTTAAGGCTTTAACCTGAAACTATGCTCATCTTTTATGTCTTTGCTTGTAACTAGAGTAATGTTGCTGAAAGGTATTCTGGGAAATGTGTGATAGGAAGTGAATAAAATTCAACTGATTAACTACTGGCAGTAGATAAAAATGGATTATTTTGATAAGTGCATTTTTATGTTTGTGACAAGCTGTTTATTTTCAAATAAGCAAATATGCCAGCACTTATCTGGTTTCAGCTTCTGAGATGTTTCCTTATTAAATATGATGGCATTGGATTAAGGTTCATCACATATGCATAACAGATGCACACATAAAATCATTGGCAGAATAATGCATAATAAAATTGTGGTTGGTTGCAGATTGATATCAGCGAAGCAAAAATGATACTAAAGTGCTTTGGGAATTCTAACTGGATGCTGAGGTCTCATACTATGAAAAGAGGCTTTGGTTGTTCAGTGTTATAGGTTTTGAGACCTGAGTAATCACATTTCACAATCATATAACTCATCTGTCTGGATGTCTTTCTGCAACATGACACTGATGGTTTATGCTTAGTGTGTGTTGAGATTAAGGTAATAAGGTGGCAAATTGTCAGTAAATGGCTAGTTTGTCAGTTAACATTTTTAAAAAGCTGATAATAACACAATCCTGCATCAAGAAGATGAAATTATTTTCCAGGTAGCAAGGCTGGTTTTTGAGCTGTCAATGAAAAGCCTCAACATTATGCTCACAACCCATTGCACCCAAAAGACAAAGCCGTCATCCATTTCAAAGAATGGAATGGGTCCTTTCTCATGATGCCTATAAAAAGAAAAGTAGGTCTCAACAGATTTTTCTCAGTGAGCCTAGATCCAAGCAACTCAGCCGCTTCCTTTGGCAGATCCAAATCTTATACTCAGTCATTTAACTCTAGCTGAGTGAATAAGTGGTTGACAGATGAGGTACTAGAAGAAGAATCTTCAAAATCCCCATCACTAGAATGGTGTCCATGTGGAAACAAAACGGCATCACTCTTTTCTACCTTCCCCTAGTTTACTTAAGCTGAATATGATATACTGTAGGTCTCACGGCTGATGACAGATTAGGGTAATCAATCATTCATTTTTGGAACTGTATCCAAAAATATTGACTCAACAGAAGTAGCATTCATAAAAGGGTTTCTGTGCCTCCTTCTGTACTACTTTTCCCTTAAATCATGTTTACAATTGCCTCTTGTGAGAAAAAATGTGAGCGATAGAACAAAACGGGTGCTGTTTTTGAAATCCGCCACTCAAAATTAGTAAAGATTTAGAATTAGTGTTAGATGTCATACAGCAAATGTGATGCAGGGCGGTTTAATCAGCACATAAACAGATCATTACTGCAGAAGACACACCATAGAGGGGTTTCTTTGTAATGACTGGTGACAGAAACACAGGTTCACACATCAACACAACACAACCACCCACAACTCAACAAAGCATGCCTCTGTGCTGCTGTTATTCCTGTACATTCCACAGAAAAAAGAAGGAAAAAAAAAAAGGTTTCTGTTGTCTCTTCTAAACTTTGCTTTTTCAGTTGGATCCACTCTGCAAGATGTTTCCAGCTGAAGCGCTTTTAACCACCCCAACCATAAGCACTGAAATCTCACGGGGTGCTCTGACATATTGTTCTTTGATGTAAAAAAAAAAACGTGAAGAAGGGCTGCAGTTTATCTCTCAGTTCAGAGGTGGGTTGGGAATAGGAAATGACATGTCTCTGATTGTTGGGTTGCTCCGAGTTGAACATGGCAGCTCTGCGTTCATCTGTGAGAGGGAAGAGCGATTGTGCATTATTAATGCGGGCCGTCTGAAGAGACAAAATGTCGAGATTATATACAGACAGGGAACGATTTAAACTCTCACTGATGAGGGCGCAAGACGTTGTGAAAAGGGTTGTATGCTGCACAGTTATTTCCATGTGATCCAAATTTTGCAGTTCAAATTCCCTTATTTGAATTTTCATATAGTTATCTTTCCCTCTGAAATGAGCAGGACTGTTGCAATCAGCTTTGTGCCGCCTGCCTTTCTATTTCTATGGATTCATTTTTGTTGTCAAGGACATATTTTAGCTGTCATAATTAACCAATTAAATTTGACTCATCTGGTGGATTTCATTCAGTACTTTAAGTAGATTTCTCAATATTTTGCACACATGCTTCTGAATCTGAAATAACAGCCAACACCCAGCGGTGAGAGCACTTGAGCTCAAAAATAATACTACCATCCTTCAGTCAAATTTTAAAACAGCCTTTCCTCATGTTGTTTTCAAAATGATGGTCCACTGCAAAGAAAGAAAAAGAAGGAAACAGTCCCACTGACGTATGCAGTGTTAGTTAACAAACTAAGTTTCTGCTCATCCAGGTTATATTTGTCCTTTGATCCATTACAGTGCCAGGGTTGTTTCTAGAGTTCATCACAAACTGAAATTGCTTTCCTTTTCTTTCCACTGACCTGTTGAGATTTCCTGAATAGAACTGAGCCCCCAATCACCATCACACCTTCCTTTCTTCCTCCCCTGATCTATTTCCTTCTTTTCTTCTTCTCCCCGCTCGCCTTTTTGACCCGTTGTCCTGTCGAATGGCTTCGGCCAGCTGAAGCGTAACATTACATCAGCAACCTTGCCTCTTGTGTGACACACGAGCTCAGGTCACGGCTGTGCAGACCGAGCTGAAATGAGTTGCATTGACTAGGATGTCTGTGTTTCAACCTTGTTATGCTCAGAAGCCGGGCTCTCAGTCTTCGCCTGAAGGGCCTATTATCTTTATGGTTTAAAATCTTTTCAGTAGCCTCGCTATTTGTCTAAGAAGCGTAATTACTTACTAGAAACACAAAGCTACACATCCCTACAAATTAGTTTACCAGCAGACATCTAATGCCAAAGTAGAAAGCTGTATCCACCTAAGGTGAATTTTTCTTACCCACAAAGTTAGTAAGGTAAAGTGAAAGCTGGAGAGAAGGGAGCATAAACACTGTTACAACAGATTAAATATAAACAACACAAACAAGGTAAGACAACTGTGCGCATTACACAAGAGTATAAACAATATGCAGCATAAACAGGGAAGAGTTTCAAAACAAGTACGAACTGTACTTGTTTTGGAGGCAGACATATATATCAAGACTGCCATTGTACAGGTTTCCTAAACTGATTTAAATTTACCACATCTAATGGGCTCTGACTGCTGTCAAGTTTTATAAAGCAGGAAGCGGCGGTGAAATTTAGAAGTTTTAGTCATAACTCAGGAAAATGCCATACAGTTTGCTGATTTCTGCTCATAGATAGTATAAAAAGTTTAATTGTGGCAAATTTCTGTAAACTTAAGCGTTTTAGTTTGTTGGTTGCATAACTTAGACCACACATTGTATAAACTCTGACACACTTTTTTAAGGCTCTAGTTCTGGAAGTTAATTTCATCTTAAAATCTGAATTGATGTTTAAGAAAATCCTTATCTGAAGATTTTATAGTCATGACCATAATTTTTTTTTTTTACATCAAAAACAAATGAAGAGGAATGGGGAGTATAAGACTGCGTGCATAATTGATTTAAGTTGTGAAGGAACTGCTCATCCCATAACTAATTAAAAATCCCAGATTTTACAGCAAATAGCTTCCAAGTTTAGCCAGTTTAATCCTTTTCATTATCATAGTGATAATGGTGGCCTAAGGTTTATGGGTTTAAGTCTTCCAACAAATTTGTTGCCGCTTGAATATAGGGGCCAAGATGTGCATTGCTATTCCACCTATATTATTTACATTGATATATGTTCATTAATATACACTGTGCTTTTTAAAGGGATACGTTCAAATTCAAACCTAATCTTGTTTTATATATGTGGCTAGAGAGTGGCCGCATATGTAGTAAGTTACTTTTGATTTAAAGATCACTAATAGCACCTTCAAACTATAAATGACAATTTAATATTAGTACATCAGTATGTATATTTTTATTAAGTCCAACAATTTTATATCCACTTCAAAGAAAGTTCCACTTGCATCAGCTAAAGGAGGCTAACTACAGATAACAGAGGCTAACTGCAGCAGAAACAGCAGCTCTTATGGTCAGAAAAGTTCAGGACATGCTCAGCAACTCACCTCAGAATCTCAAAATAAGTACGAACGTATCTGATGTATCACTTCTGTCCGATGACAGATGACAGGAGTGAGTTTCATTTTTAAAGAATTATAAACTAAAAACACCCGGATGCATAGTTATGCTCTTGGGCGGGTTTCCCCAAATGCACTCCTTTTTGGTTTGACAAATCAGAGAAGCTTGAAAAAAGATTTTTAAAAAAAAGCATGTCGGTGGAGAAAATGCACCTAAATTGTATTCAATTTTGTTCGAATAAGGAAAACACATCCTGTAATAGTGTTACTCATATAGGCACACAGACACAATGATGTTGTACTTTGCAGTCATAGATCTTGCATTTCTTCTTTTTTATCAAAAATTGATTTTTTTTCCCCCCCAAGTTTTCGCTTTCTCTCTCTTTCTCTCACTCACTTTGAAATCTATTAATAGAACTTTATTTACACCTACTGGCACTCAGCTCATATCTGTGCTTACATGTGGCATGCAGACGGCAGGGACACATATTATGACTCACAGTCTGTAACAAATGAGCTCAGCTCTTTTTATTTGTTTTGAATCCATACAGCCTTTACTGCACATTGTGAGGCCGTGACTTTGCTCATGATAAATTCACCTCCCTGTACGTGTGTGAAGAATTGCTCTCAGATATGAACCGAAGGAAAAAATGCTCGTTTTTATTTTCAACCACGAATATTGCTTTTCTGTGGCTCCAGAGATGTATGGGCTTAAAGGGGAGCTGCCTGGGCAAAAAAAAAAAATAATTTCAAGGAAGGATTCCCTGATGCTGTTTGTGAAAAGACTGATGCAGATAGATAGCTTATTACATAGCTTGGTAAACTGTCCAAAACATGTTACGGAGGACGGTTCTGCTGGGAAACTTTGGATACTGGCTTTCATGTTGATATTACTTTGACATGTACCACTCACCTAAATATACTGCAGATGCCCACATGGAAACCACATTCCCTGCCTGTAGTGGCCTTCTGCAGCAAGACTGTGTCTCCTTCCTTCCTCCCCAAACTGCAAAATACGACACAGGTGTTGACCTGTCCTCTGAATTCTCCAGGTTCCAATCTGATCAAGTATGAAGGCTGTGGGTCTCAAAGGATCCAGTGCCAATTTCCCATCACCAGATGGCCATGTCCATGCACACCAGAGGTCAGAGCTGTTTTGGCAGAACAAAGAGGATGTCACATTAGGGCTGGGCGATATTTTACTTATTTATGTCAGTTGAACAACTGTGAATTCATCTTTTTTTAACTGACAGTGGCATTTGGCAGCTTTTAACATATCAGTAGAAGTTCCAACTTGTGCGTAATAATTAGAATTTTTAATGGGACAGTAGTGTCATCATGTTCTAGCCAATAAAAGTAACAGATCCTTGGAGTCTATTTTTCCAGTATTTAATGCAAAAATGTAGCAATTCACCAAGTGCACAGATCATTAAGGGGAGAGCCATTATTGGTTTCATTAATGAATGTGGTTGGCAACTGTATCTGACTAGTGGAACTACTTGGTTAGGTAGTGTCTGTGTTTTTAGGAATGTTCCTAACTAAGTAAAGTGACCCATAACCATCTGTTTAATGGCCATAATGACAGCTGTTCAAGTTCTTTAAATTCTAAGGAAAGTGCTTCCTTGATTACTTCCTTTAGGAGAAGATAGTCTGGATTTCCCTTTGTGAAAGGAATGGTAACAATGCCATCCTACAGTTCCACAGTGCCACAATCTGTTTTGAATTTTTAAGAGCGGCCTGTTAAACCAACAGCTGCAATCAAATTGTCTTTTTGTCCAGATGTTGTCTCTCCAAATCAAGATTAAGACCATCTGGAATAACCTAACCCTAACCATCTGTTACCAGTTGTATTGCCAGAGTTTTGGATCATCCTTCATTAATTATTACTTCAGATCAGCTGGGATCGACTCCAGCCACCACACTCCTAAAGCTGGAAAACTGAATAAGTAAATAAGTGATGGTCGCAAAAAGCTTTAGCAAGAAGGAGTAAAGAAATTACACTGGATCCTGTCATTAGCATTAATATTCTTCACTCAATATGGTCATTTATATGACCTTCATTAAATAACATTAGAACACTCTGGAGTGAGGCAAGATTTTGGAGTCCATATTTAGGGCATAGTAGTTTCAATATGAAGGACACCTGCCTCCTGATTGTTAAGGAGTTTAGTGTAAGTGCAGTCTCTGCAAACTGCAGTGCCCTCTACCTAAGTTCTTATAGATTTTCCTTAACATCTTTCTTTGACCTCATGAAGTCTGCTGTTGAGGCCGAGGAAAAACTCATTAGGTACAGGAGGTGGGAGGTAATTTCCTGGACTATTCAGCTGTACCCTGTCTTTATCGGGTCTTCCTTGCTTTCCTTCTTGCCTACCACATTTGCTTTGTTTGTGTTGCTTTGTTTTCTTATTTTGTTAATTAGTTAGTTTTCCTCCCACTAGCTTGTAGCAGTTTTTGTTGTACTGTTTAAAATCCTTTCATTTAACTTCCTGCTTTAAGTCCTTTCTTCATGTCAGCTATTGGTTGCTTTGTGACATATGTGACTTTTACACTCAGGGGTCATGCTTATAACAGTCTGTGTTACAGCCTGTGTACAACTCCCCAAGTTTAGCTCAACACAATATGCAAACTAAACCAACAAAACACACCAAAAAGTCTGAAGGCTGATGTAGCTTCTTTTTTTTTTTTCGCCCAACAGGTTGCCCAACACCTATTCACATATTTTGACACAGCAGCCTGACAGCTTTCTTGTCCATTTCCCTCTGAGACTGTGTTGAATGGCCATTGTTGGAGTGTATTTTGCTGTTACAAATGTTAGTCATGCAAGTTTAATCCTGTCAATAAATACATACTTATCACTGCTCTCTGGCACAGATAACATTTCTTTCCTCAAAGCAGCTCCTGCCCTCAAGGAAAACTGCAAGTTGATGGCCAGACTGTGGCATTTTTAATATTAGAAATTAACAAATGTAAAATCTTCTTTTCACATTGTGTGATTATATTTGAGCTCCAGGGTGACATTTTCCAAAATCAGGATGCATAAATGCTTCTTACAGTGCTTGTTAGCATCTGACTCTAAAATGTTGGATATCGGAGCGTCCTTGAACACAGCACCAAGGAGAGTTGGCAGAATGGCTCCTTCTGGCAAGAGTATTACTAGACTAGTATAAGATAATCAAGGCAATAAAAAAGGCAGGATTACATTTTCATACTAAATTAAATGCATGCCAATTTCAGTCTAGAATGTCTAAAATAATTATACAAAGGTGTGCTTTTGATAATGCTTGGCATTAATACAAAGCATATCCAAGGGATGGTGTAACTAAGGAATAACATTAGGCAGATAAGAGAGCTATTCTCTTGTGCTTTAAGGGTTTGGTTCTCTGCAAAGGTCAAATTAGTGGCATGATATTGCATTTAAATCCTTTGCCATGGAGTCTTAAAATTAGACAGTTATTAACTAGTTATGGTGTCCTCTATGTGTGGTACAAGTGGTTTCAGGGGACTTCGATTTGTAAATGAGCTTTGTGCAGCCTGAGTCTGCAGGAGTTGGATCATTACACTGCTGACACTCCCATGTGACAAGCGTTTGGCTTGTGTCAGCACAATTTCTGAAGCAATGAATGAAAGCTTGAAACACACAGGGACAAAGAGGCACATGTGCAACTTTCACATTATTTTTTCATGCAAACCCACTTTGAAGCTTAAATCTCTCTGACCGCCTCTGATCTCTGACAGGAAAAAAATTTAGACATTAATGACAATTTGTGCCGCAGTGGTTGTATTCCTTCTTAAGCAGCACTCTATTACTTCTTAAGCATCATCTAACAGGATGGTCGGGTAAACCACCTTACCACTTCTATACCAGTGGTTTTCTCCCCAAGAGCTACTAAGCCGAGCATTCACTTTACAGCGATGAGTCTTTCAAAAGTGTCACTTTCCTATTGTTTCCTATTCATTTCCCCTCCTCTTCCCCTCTCTGGTGCTCTCTTCTTGCTCTGCCCCTCCCTGCCTGTCTTTCTGTGCCCTGTATCCTCTCTCTCTCTCTCACTAAAGCCCTATCTTTATCTTCCCTCATTCTCTCTTGTCAAACAGACAAGTAGAGGCCTCCCTAGTGTTCTCCCCTCCATGCAGTAGTTTGTCTTTTTGGCTCCATCTAATCCATTAGTAATCCATTTCAGGGGCTGTCAGCCACATAGAAGCTGCAGAATGCAGCCTGCACGGTTTATCTGACACAGTTTGTCAGCCCTGCACTGACCGGTGAAGGCCTTGAATGGAGCTCCAGCAGCAGTTAGAAAAAGTCTGAAATATACACACTGCTGATGAATACTGTAATGTCCTATATGTCAATGTAAAGAAGATAGAAGAGGAATCTTTTGGGGGTGGGGTTGTTCCAAGCAAAAATGTACTGAAGGTGTTTTTGGGTTTGGGGAAAAGGAACATTTTCTTCTTTGCAGCCACTTGTTCTGTGATTTTTCACATTTACTTTGTGACTTTTTAGTTCTTGTTAATTTTTATTTTTTTCTATTTCTCTCTCTAGTAGCTAAAAGTAGCTGCTAAGGTACAAAGGATTTTTTTTTCAGAGATACACAAGTAACGTGCTTCCTTGCAATAGATCCAGAAAGGACAAGATAACTTAAAAAGCAAGCAAAACAAACAAACCAAAAAAGTTTCCTTGTTGAAATCATAAACTATCAAACACAATTTTCCAACTCATTAAACCCATGGTTTCTTCTACTGCAGCCTTCATTTGATACAGACACTTTTGCTTATGGTGACTGCCAGCCAGCGCCTGCTAGCTTGCTACAGTTGGCTGCAACTGACAATGCAGTCTGTGAGACGACTGCATGGCTCTTCTTTACTTGCTGCCGCTGTTTCACTGCAGTTTCGAAAGTCAGCGACATGCATGGTGGTGTCCTTAAGGCAACTGACTCCAGAGAATGAAGACAAATTCGATGAGCCATTATCCAGTAATTACAGCAAGAGTGACTCCTGCTCAGCCAAACGTTGCGTAGCTTTGCTGTAAAGTTTCACGGAAGGTGAACCAATGCTTCCCTATTATTCATTTTAAACGGTAAATTAACTGCATTCATATGGCACATCCTCAAAGTTTACTCACTCACACACACATTAATTCTCTATCTTATTCAAACAAATCAGGCAGCATTTTAGACCACAGGCACTAAAAGAAGTCTTTGAATGTATACTCTTTGTTTTTCACATATAAAACAATGTTAGCGCTCATCCGTGTGGGATCCTGCCTTTATACACAGACTAATCCCAGCTGTTCTAACATGTAAGCTTGCTTGGTAAGCAGAGGTTTGTGAAGCTTTAGATTCCAGGTTGTAATCCTAACTGAGTCAATTTAGCATACAGCTTATTATAAATTACAGGCTGTTTCTTGCAGAAAGCTGACATTCAGTGATATATTTCTCGCTGTTCTGTTTTGCATTTACAGTGCTTCCCAAAATGAATGCCGCTAAGCTCCACAGGCCACATTTTGCATAAGTTGTTTTGTGGCAGACTTTGGGCATAAGCTGAAAAGCATATTTTCTGTTCTTCTTGACTGGGACAGCATTTGTATTATAGACAGCATTTGGTTTGCATAAGTGTGTTTACTGCTGTTCGAAGGATTTTAATAAATATTGCAAACTGATTAAAGTGTGCTTTGTTGGTGTCACAATTAGCCTCAAGAGAGCCACTTATAAAAATTCAAAATTCAAATCAAAATCTGAAGTGTTAACACATCTACTTGCATAACATTATTAATATCCGGGCTTTCCAATATCAGCTGCTTAGGCTTTAATGATGACTGATATTGTTTTAAACATTTGCTCATGTGTAGGCAGGTGATGCAAATCTGATTGCTCTGAGTGAATGTGTGGGGGGTTTCATTAATGACTATGATCAAGTAGTTCCCAAGCGGGCAACTATTGCAGTTGTGCACACACCCACTCTTGTCCACACATAATTTGTGTCTCATCAGTTAATGTAGTTGAGGGGCACAAGCAGTTATCCTGCAATAGCGAGCATCTCCTCGGCTCATAGAGAATGTGAAGAGCCTCACCTCTTATGGATGCAGGCAATTTAATGATGACTGCAAAGGACATCAAAAGAAGATTTATCATATTTTATTGGCTCTGCCATTGTGAGAGATGAGTTCCTGACAAGGCTAAAATTATTATTATTATTATTATATAAGCTTCTGCTAAGATTAATCACGTCTGCAGCATCTGGAAAAAGTTATGAGAGAGCAAAACACATTGTAATGCTAAAATTATTTCTTTTTTGTTGATTTTATCTATCGTTCTAATAGTTATGTAATAGTTTGGAAATCTAGTTTTTTGGCAGTTATGTTTATGTGGTTGTGACGTATTTTGTTTGCAGTTAGAGCAATTGCTTGAAATTCTTTGAACAAACCAGATTTGGTTAAATACACCCTCTGTACTGAAACGTTTCTCTGTCACTGGCTTTTATTTGAAAATGAAATTAGAACATTTTAATATGCTTGGATAAGACTTTAATAGTTGAATGAAATATTTGAACAAACATTTGTGGAAATGTTCATTTAGGTTCCGGGGGTGTGTCTACATGTATTCTTATGACGTTTGAAAGCGGATGAATCCCTGAAATGCCTCCTACACTTTTGACAGATGTATGGTTTCTCTAAAGCGTGGATTCGCTGATGTGTCTTCAGTTGGGATGACTGACTGAATCCCTTGTCACACTCATCACAATAGTATGGCTTCTCTCCTGTGTGGATCCGCTTCAGATGTGATGACATACTGAAACCCTTTCCACACTGATCCCAGGAGTAGGGCTTTTCTTCAGTGTGGGTATGCTCATGTACGTTCAAACTATATGAGTGAAGCTCTTGTTACACTCATAACAGAAGTAGGTTTTCTCTCCTCTGTGAATACGCTGATGACGCTTCAGATTTGATGACTGACTAAAGCACTTGTCACACTCATTGCAGGAGTTGAAATAAACTAACAAAAGCCTAAACTGGGGAAAGCTAAACATAGGAACACAAGATACTTAGAAAAAGCAAAATAGAAACCTGAAGGAACCTGGGACTTGGAAACCACGAGGAGAGAAGCAGATGACGCAACAAGGAACAAAGGAAAACACACACAATATACACAACAGGAGGGACACACAGCTGAACCTAATCTGACATGATGAGACAAAGGGGAAGCAGTTGCTGTCAAAAAGCTACAAAAGGCAGATTGCAATGGAAACACCGTCTCCAGGTGGAAGTGATACGCCTCCTGCTGTCAGACCTGCAGGTATCAGGCTTGTGATGTTCTCCTTTATCTTATAGTGGACAGAAATTATTTTTTGGAGTGGCACAAATAATTTGTGTGACTAAGTATTTGATGCAGATTGTTCTGTAAATAGTTTGAAATGTTTATACAAAGCTGTACATCTTCAGTGCTGGCATTATGTACACACCTATACTCTCAGCTGCAGTCTTAAGATCTAAAATCAGGTACTTACTTATCAGGACACCCCACTGTGGTTTAGCACTAATGGCTGAATAAACAATTTAGCACTGATTGTTCCCTCAGCAGCATCTCATACAGAGGTGTCGAATTACCTCAGTTCACCCTCCATCACCCCACTACACCCCCACATCATCTATATCTCCAAACTCCTCTCACTCATTAGCTTAAGCTCTCTAATCGTACTGATAAGGGTTAGCATCATGAAATTTAAATAAGTTAATTTGCTGCTCATAAAGACTCTCCCGGCGTGCGTTGCCTCTGAGCAGACAGTGAAAGCTAAACTTGGCCTGCGAATTTCCCTGGCCTCCATTAGGGCCTGTTAATGTGCGGGCCATTCTGCAGTGTTTGGAGACAGAGGGACTTAAGGTTGTTTTTGTTTACATACAGTTGCTGGGAAGTACGGATTGTAATGGCTCTGGGTGTGGCAGCTGCTTTATAAATGGAAAAGGCTGGTGGGCTGTCTAGGCAGACAGTGGTTTGCTGGTGGAGCAGCTGTACTGTCTGTGATAGAGAAAACGTCAAGCTCAGCAGCCACCGAAGAGCTAACTAGCTGCCACGGGCTACTTCAAAAATGATATTCGAACATCCGATGGGGCCAGCGCTGGGCCTTCACAGGAAACCCTCAAGGGTGGAAACGGCCAAGAGATTCTGGAGGGTGAGTGATGAAAATGAGTGTTTGAGTATGGAAGTGAGTCTGTATGCCGTGTAAAAAGAATGCAGCTGGGTAGAGGATATAAAGAGCATCGCTGTTGAAGAGAATTTTGCAATCGATTGTAGAGTTCTGCAAGAAGCCTTTGTAACAGCTGGAGCAGCAGATCTGCATCCTACTAACTTAAACACTGAAACTATGCATGCTGCTGCTTCGAAGAGATTAAAAGAGATCTGTCTGCTCTTTGTGTACATCATCCGTTTTCTATGTTATCATTTGAGAGGGGAAGGACGGGTTGCTGGCGTTTCAAAGAATAATCACTGCTGTGCATGTTCCTTAAATATCTCTACGTCTCCTTAAAAAGCTTTATTGTTGTCTAGAGAGCCATCCCGTCTCCCTGATAAAGACTTGTCTTTATCGCTCCCAGCAAATCAGTCTAATGAGCCTGTAAAAGACCAACTTCTGGTCCCTTTGAAAAGTATCCCTCAGATCAAGCTCAGCCAGCCTCAAAGTTTGTCCATTTCTTTAAAGGTTATCCCAGGAGAGGTGGAAACCTAATGAAACTCAATCTCGTCTGGAGGTTGGATCAAAATGCTACATAGGGTGTTTGGAGCACCCGCTGGAGCCAGTCAATATTGCATTCCCTCAGGATGATGGCTTTAAAAGGGTAAAGAGAGACTCTTTCTGCTCAAAGTAGAGTGCTGAATACAGATTCATGTAGTTTAGGAAACTTAACTGGCTGCCTCGTTAGAATGGACTTAAATCAGGAGTGTGTCTTTATCCTCATCATCTCCCTTGCTTTGCTTTCTTTTCTCTCCAGCCCACATCAATCTTGCCTTCTTCCAATACCCAGAGGCTTTCCCTTCAATTTAATCTCTATCACTCATCGTGTGCGCAAGCTCAACTCTCTCCATCACACACTGCCGACCTTTACTCTCCACTATTTGATTTGCACTATGTCGTGCTCCACCCCACTTGACTCCACTCTGTTGAGTGTCAATCAAGACAGGTCTGCATGGACAACAGGCTGTGCACTCCAGCTCAGACCTCTTTAGTGCTTTTGTAATGCGCACAGTTAGCGTTCTTACAAATTCTTTTCTTTTTCAACAGAGTGCCTTTCATCCCGTGAAAGGGACAGGTACCCTGGCAACCTGCTTCACCTTTCTTTACAAAACCATACAATTTCCTGTTTTCCTTCCCAAAATTAAACTTTGCCAATGTCTATAGAACACAAAATGGGGTCTGAAACAAATCTTTTATCAACACGTGGTGAACTCTGTATTCAGAATCAGAATAAGTATCATGTACACCTACTGTGGTTGTGTTTTACTCACAATTTAAGATTACATACATGGCTTCCTGCATCAAACTCTAACAAAAGCCCATGAAGTTTCTTCTCTGTTTTTATTCACTAATGTCTTTATCATCTTTCCTTTCAAGTTTTTTTTATGATAAGCTATTACATTAAGCATTTTCTTTACCTTTTCATGTATTGTCCATGTACTTTTTTGTTACACCTTCCTCATGTTTACAAGTAAAGTTCAGCATGACTCCTAAAAAGTCAGTTTTTTTTTTAAAGCTGCCCTAATCAACATTTTTCTATTTATAATGGATTGAAGGTTTATCTGAAATCTGATGCTTGTTGCTTGTAGTGAGAAAAGCCACAGAGAATTATTGCCCTGCTCAGCACTTACCCTGAGCTGCAGAGTGCTTGTTCCTGTCTTTCAGCTCATTGTGTTAGTTTTCTGGTCAACACCTCTGCTGTTTGGCTTCATCCTCAGCAATACGATGTGTTTTGTTGCTGCCTGCCGTGTCTGGATAGCCGACCACTAGTTGATCATTTTGGTGCTGAGCTCTCAGATTATATTTGGTGGAGACCAACAAAACGCTGGTAAAGTCAGCCTGAAGTGTTCTGAGTTGCAAAAAATGTAGTGCCTTAACCCAAAAACATCAAAAAACAGTCAAACAAAGTCATCTTCTTCAAATCTGCCAACAACAAACATCATTATCTATTCCAGGCTGACCCAGTTTTGATGTGGAGGATTATCGTTGGTAATGAGAGATGGATAAGGCAATGACCCAGAGACGAAAACAAGTTCAAGTTGAAGACTGAAAACCAGAAAGCGGTGCATTATTTAAGGCGTATGTACGTTGCATGGCATTTCGTTTTACAACACAATGCACTGAAAATAGAGCTTTTTGCACAGTCAGTACAATTGTCTCTGGTCACCAGCCCCACACATTAGATTTACCACCTGCTGCCCTGCTTTGGTGAGATCCAGCACTTATCACAGATGCACAAGTAGAAATGAAGGAAGCAGCCAAATCACTGTGAGGTGATGATCTTAAAGTTCGAGATCAGACAAATTTCCACCATTTATCTATGATACATGAGTTGTATGTGTGGTCTGCCTTACAGAGATTTTTGTTTGTTTGTTTGACTACAAAAGCCAAAAATCCAATTTATGATTTTGTTTTTCCTTGAATGCGGTCGGTGCAGTGTTATTGATCATTCCACTTGGTTCAGGGTCTTAGCTCCTTAAATAGCCAGTTATTTAGTTGAAAGTCCATGTCAATAAAGATGAATAAAAGTCTTCAAGTTCCATTTGTAGTTCTAAATAGATTCCTGATAATTTGTGCAATACGGTGAAATGTTCGTCACACATTACAGCAAAGTGTGAAATGTGGTGAATCATGAGCCAGATGAGTTGAGTCTTTTCAGTCTATTCATCACAGCATACTTTTATTATCTTGAGACATTTCTCTTCTACTGGTATCTAGGTATCGTCATAGGCAAATTAATAATCAATGGTTATTACCACAGGGGGTTTTACAGTGGCCACCATATCCGAAGGCGTATGTTTGTTCATTTTTGACATGTCAGCATGAATTAAGACACATGAACTCTCATATATTGCTGTTCCAGCAAGCTTCTTTGTCCCTCTGGCAAAAAATAAGTCGGTGCATAGAATCCAAGTCATGTCAGGGTCAGTTGAGTAATCTGCACATACCAGCTTCACCCACTCCTTTCTACAGCACCAGCTAAAACAGTTTAGTATCTAAAAGATAATTTTCCATTACCTTTGGTTATACTGAAAGTTTCTAAGGCAATCTGCAAGGCATTCCATGGTCATCCGAGTTCTCTTTTCCTTTTCTATTGAACTTAACGTTTGAAGAACTTTTGTTTATGTGTGCAGTTTGCAGACCTTCTCCTCAGACTTCCAGCAGAAAATATAAACAGAAGAGTTCATTCTGTACAATGCGTCTGATATCTCAGTCTTCTGTAGCCTTGAATGTGTCAACTAACAACTTAAAAAATAATGTTTTCTAGTATGTATAGAGGGCTGCAGGGTGGTTGTGTTTGTAGATGTACCATAACCAGGAGGTTACATGTTAAGTCCTCACTAGACGGTCTCTGTCAATTTTCTTTTTTTTCTTTTAAGATTAAAATGTAGATGCTGCCAATGTATCATTTCACATCATCTAGTCAGAAAGTTACAAAATCCACTGGGTTCCTGAGTAGCTCATGTATTGAACAGATTTGGTTTCATGTCATTAACACTGCAGTATTGTTGTGAACTCTGCTGCAGTGGATTTTGCATCTTAATTTGTCCTTGGTGTATTTCATCTTCTACACCTTTCAGTCAGCTCTTTTGTTGAAAAGTCAACATTTGTTTCCTTTTTGAACTTTTTCCCCACTTTATATATGATTTCTGATTATTGTATCTACCCCAAGAATTGTTACCTCAAAAGAGAAACAGTGTTCCTACCTGTCTGGATGTTGTGATTTTCTGCAAACTTGGCATTGTTCCTACCTACTCTGATGAACTGAACTACAGGAGTAAAAACACTGCAAAGTTTGAAAAGTCCAAACTTTCTAAATGATGTACAGTGTGTCTTAGTCCAGTGTAGAATGACAGTGTACTGTAAGCTGTGTTTGGGCAGGAGAAGCTGGTAGAGAAACCAGAGCGAGTGTGCTCAGTCAGCCTGTTCGGTAAGTCAATTAAATGTGGCATCAGATCTCTCACCCACTCTCGGCTTGTTACAGGAGACTGGTCAACTCTAAGTGATGTGTATGTCATAGCGTGGTGGATTGAAAATTGAAAATGGGAAAATTTGAAACTGTGGCCTGAACAAGATTCAGAATTTCCAGCTTTCTAAAAAAGCAAAGCAAGCACTGTTTTTATCACAGTCAACAGACTAATATTCTCTCAGATAGCATTCAGCAGATGATCTGAGACATACTGATTTGCAATTCCAACTTGTTTTTCACCATTTTTGTCCCCAGACGTATGCATTTTATGCCTGTCTGCTCCCTGTAATTTGACTGTGGCAGAGTCTGCCTTGTACCTTGTCTCGTGTTTTTTCATCAGCTCATAAAACAGGAACAATGCAGTTTTCCTCATTTATCAATGCCTCCACTCCCCCTTCCTTCTTTTTCCTGCTCTTTCTTCTCTTTCGTTGGAGTGTTTGAGCTGACAGGATGGTATTGTGTGTCTGATTGTGGGAAATCTGTGGCAAATGTAATTTTATTATGTCACTGGTTTCCTCCTGTTCCTATGCAGAAGAAAAAAAAACCTCATGGTGGTTAAATGGAAGCATGTACATCACTTGTACCTTTATAAAAATAACTTGAAATGAATATACTCCTGCAACAATTAGTCAATTAATTAAACATTCAAACAGCAGAAAATTAGCAGCTTTTTAATTGGGAGATTGATTAGTCATTTAATGAGGCACTTGAGAGATTCTGCACATAATAAGCATAATTTGCAGATCATGGAGTGTACTTTTGTATCTTTTCATTAGAGCTTAATTCTCACAAAAAAATAGAGTATCTCGCGTTGATTTATTTGTAGTCATTCTTTGTTAAAAATACTGCAAGCAAGGTTTTAAGATGGATGGAATCAACCTGAACTGCATTGGGGTACATTCAGTTAGTGAGTAATTAAATCTGATAGGCAGTTTAATACAAAATACTGTCAAGCAAGATGATTTTTCCTGTGCTGCCATGGAGACAGTAAGTACAAGGTCGAGCCTGCACACATCCTTTTTCCCTTTTCATCCCCGTGATGCCCTCATGTATGCAGATGTCAAATAAGTTCCAACTGCCGTACTTCAGCATCTAGCTAGCTTTACAGCACAACAAATATTAGCAAAAACAAAAACACTGTTTCGGTCCAGTTTGGCACACGATGCGTCTGCTAGCTAAATGTATAGTTGTTCTATTTACAGGTGACATTTGATAAACCAAATATTTTAGCTTCTTTTTCTTCTTTTCATTAATGTTCATGCGTTTATCGTGTTCTACTGAGGTTATCTGGTTATTTCATACAGAGAAATCACAACAATGGTAATTCAGTGTTATTCAGCAGCTAGGTTAGTAAATCCAGTCTTAACTGAGTGATTTTCAGTACTGTGGTAGAGTTTGCAGTAATGAACTATGCTTCACTGATGCAAACTTTGGCGCCCATGATCACTGCTAGGTTAGGTCCAGGGTTGCAGAATAGACATTTTATATATGAAAGCACTGGAATAATTCTTTAATTATAATGAAGAAAAGGTGGTATTTGTATATCTTCCAGGGGGAAAAGCTTTTAAGGTGTTACTTGTGGACAAAGATGAGAAACTTTAAGTTTATTTATGCGGTTTTGTCCTGTTAACCACTTAAATGAAAGATAATTTTGATGATGCTTAAAACTAATGCCCCAAATAAGTGCCCAGGTGCAAATGACAGCTAAGTGACAGAACTTGCTGTTAGATTATGTACAAGTTATTAGTTTAAAATTAAACTCAGCGAACCACAGCCTGTCCACAAAGAAAAGATTAATTTTGGAGTAATTTTTTTGACTGTAAGATGTAGGTGCAAGATTATTTACATATAAATTATTTATAGAACTATACATTGGGCCACCATTAAGGCTACACAAGCAATTCAGGGGTAAACAACCACATCGCAAACCCATGTACATAATTGCAAGCATAATTGTGTAGTGTGCTCGCACTACACAGAAATGTAAACAAGTGCAAGCAGTACCTGTCTTAAATAGCACAGTATGCAAAGCGAGAGAGACATTTTCTCAAGGTGCACAGCTGCATTAATGAACTAAGAACACAGACACACACAGAGAGACACACACACACATACTGAGAAAGTGTGTGCAGACTATTCTCAACACATTTGGAATTTTCCAGAGATAATATTTTAACATTAGAACTGCCAATGGGGTCATATTGACCCCTTTGGATTTTACAAATACTGAAACGCCGATAAATTAAAACCCCATCATCTCAAATTTCATGACTTTCCTAAAGTTGGATCATTGGTCACATGGTCATTTTAAGTGAGTGGGGGATGAAGAGAAAAAAAGAGACCATGTCATTACAACCATTTTGAAAAATTAATTTAAAATAACCACTGTCCCATGTTGCCTAGCAACACATATTATTTACACACATTTGACATGAAGGCTGGTATAACTTGTGCCAAAGCCAGCTACTGTAGATGTGATCGATATATAAATATATACGGGACTTGAGCTTGATAAAAGATAAATAATTACTGCAGGCTTGTACAGTCTTCCTCCCACTCACATCAGCTCTACTGTTAACCCTAACTACATAAGCTCAAAGAGGCATGGGGGTGCCAGTCTTCTCCAAAATCACGTCAGTTTCCATCATCTGGGGTCATGGTAGTTACATCTGCTTCTGTTATTACCAGAATCATTGGTAAGGACCCCCAGGGCCTGTCCATGAATGGTGCTTACATATTTACATCACTGTGTAGTCAGTGCATGCTCTATTACCTTGGCGTTTAGCTACCAAACCTTACCCTGTGGAGCTATTGTAGCTTCCTCACAGCTAAAACATTCATCATGTATTAGCTGTAAGGGTTGCAGGATGGTGTTGTCCTTTTTCCCCCATTTGAGCCACAGGCCCATAATTCAGCTGATATCAGTCTGAGAATTAATGTGTACATGTAATTTATGACCCACTTAGACAGAGTTGGTGCTTTATAGCTTCATGCAGTATTTATGCACATTGTATATTCAACCTCACTCTCAGCATATGGTCAGATAAGGAACTCATCCTTATACCCAGTCTTTGAGTATTGATGGAGATACAAGGAGATGCCAGACCTTGTAAAACATTTGGCTGCTCTGTAGAATTTTCTTTTTCTGAGCAAAGTACATGTCTTGAATCAAACTCTGCTCAGGTATTACTTGTACATCTGATTTTACTCTTTTTTTTTGCCATGAATTTAAGGGTGGAACACAGAGAAGACAAGCAAAGACCAGGATATTTATCAATTTAGGAATACTTGTTCTTCCCAGCACCCCAACACAAATCATGTCACGCTCATCTCATTCAAATTACTTCAACTTTATTGCTTTTTTATAATTAAATAAGGTGTCAAAATTGCTGCTCCCTTAAAAAAAAGGGGGGGAGGGGGTGCCCTTGCATGTACTTCATGCATGGGGCACATTTTTTTTGCCACCAGAAACTTTCTGGTTTTAGTCAAATTTGAGCTTGGTGTGGCTGCGTCCAGGTAAATGGCCCATATGGAGGCACGATCTGATATCGTCGTGTTGGTGTTGTTCCCACATCATCATGAAAATGTTGTTCCAGGTTCAACATTGCAAGTGACCAATCAGAATGTTGTGACGTCATACTTTTGCGACTTCGGGAAAAACCGCCGTAAAACAAAAAACTGTACTTAAGCTGCAAGAAACCGCCTCTGTCCGCAAGTAAAGCCTCCAACAGTATTGAATCGTTTAGCTGACTTGCTTTATGCCTCTATCACCGTGCTTTCTCTTCCTGCATCTATGACTTTATAAACTCACCAGACAAGAAGACTCGGTCCTTTAAAGTAAATGAATTTGCAGTCACTTAGCCTTGCGAGTGACACCTTAATGAAAACTAATTTAGATGTAACTCTAATGTGCAGCGTGCAGGTCTGAGACACAGCTTCTGCTGGTGTGCTCTTTTGAGAGTGATATTGCAGTGTCAAATGGTAGATGAGGTGGATGTCTGAGTGAAAAATAGGATCAGTGCATCCCCTTTATTATTCATGAGCAGGAGACTTTGGCCACTGCAGAGAAATTTATTAGAGGGCAACTCTTTCAACCTTTAAGCAGAGCACCACAGTCATTCAGGCTGTGAATCGTGCCTGGATTTCTTTCAGCAAAAATGAAAGTCTGGCTTTGTTTTTTGTTTTTTAAACTACAGATAGTAAGGGCAGTTCTTCCCAACTAATATTAGCATTTGATCATAACTTATATTTCTCTGATTATGAACTTTAAAAGGTTTGGGTAAATCAAAAGAGCCTTCTGTTTTTCACTGTCTAGGACAGAAACAGGAAAATCTCACAACAGGAGACATAAAGGGGGATATAAAGCATAAGTGAACAATGTCCATCAAAAATTGTAAAGTCTTGAATCTGTCCATTGTTTTTCCCCCACCTTATCCAGTTGCTGTCATGAGGCAAGAGGGGTACATCCTGGACAGTTTGCCAGTCTGTTCCTGGAATTATACACAGAGCCAGACTAGCATTTAGGGTCATTACACCTGAAACCAATTTAACCCAACATTCACATATTTTGTCTCTGATATAAAGGTGCAAATTCTGATTTTTTTAAATTTTATTTTAGTTCATGTACTAACAAAGTGGCTGGTCAGAAATGTGCTGTTGTTATATTAATCAGTGGACTGGCTATATCCAATTGATTTGAAATTCACACAATTTAAAGAAAACCATAGTTTAACATGATCTAAACCACACATTTTTTTACTTTATTTGAACCGCTTCTAGCTTCTCTTGGCTTGATCTGGTTTAACTAACACTAATATGTAATTAAAGTGTAACTAATATGCAATGAGCAAATAGGTGTAATTAAGGGTGAATGGGGTGCAATTAAGGTGTAATAAAATTTTACTAGGACATGATTGAGGGATAAGTCAGAGTTCTGGGTTGCACATAGCTGTGCAGTGATGTGGGTAGGCTTTAAGTGACCACAACCAAAAAGATACAAGTTGTTTGAAAGATTAAATTATCCTTGAAGTTTGCAATACCTGTATGGATTATTTTCCTTTCAAAAGGCTAACAAGATTTTTTTTTCATGAGCATCCTCCGTTAATGATTTCCATTCTTCTTCTGGCTGCTTTGATCATTTTCAAAAATCAAATTTGCTCGAGCAAGAGCACTTCTGAGATCATGATGTTCTCATCAGTGTGTACTGCATTTCTTTGTGAATATGTAACACACAGTCTCAGCAAGATCTGTGCAAAATGTGGATATCAGAAATTGATGAATCCCCAATTTTGCTGTTAGGCCCTCATTAGGAACTGTGCAGGAGCACAGATTTCAAGGATCTATACCACAGTAATCAGTGCAGATTAGAAGATTTAGCAAAAGCATTGTTAATATTTAATGAAGACCAAAGAACATATTGGTTTTATGCTGATCTAAAATGATTTGAGCCACTGTGGTGCATAGCCACACTAAGACTTAAAGACCTCTTTGTATGCACGGTCAGGAAAACTTACAAAGGAGACCTTTTATGTTGTAATCAAATATTTATATTATAATGGTCTGGATGACAAGGCCTCTTTCTTTCTCCAATGTTAATGGCATATTTGTCTGTTCCCCAACTTCTGTTATATGAAAATAAGACAAGCTGTAGAAAGTTGCAAAGCATATCGTGGGCAATGGCATGACACTTCCAAATATCTAGTTTACAATAGCAGCATGGCTCTTTGATGGGAACAATTTTATGAAAGGAGTTTTAGGAGAGTGGTGAGAAACAGCACTTTGTGTCGTGATCGCTTTTAAACCTCAGAGCATTCGATGTAGTCTGTTCTATTTTTATAATAATACACTGCAGGCTCCTTGTGTCCACATCACGGCTCTGTCATTTAATGTCAGCGTCAGCTGGGCAGTAGGAATAAATCGAAGCTCTGGAGAAGTTTGATTTGGAGTAATATGAGCTCACTCTGAGGGATGTGGGGGGGAAATGTGTGTGCAAATGTTTTGACTGGATTAAAGAAATATTTCACTAAAAATAACTTCTCAGTCATAACTAGGAGGGGCTTTTTTATTTTCATTTTGCTTTTCCCTTATAAAATACAAATATCTGCATTTTTGAGACCGCAGGACGATTAAGATTATTGTGACCATTTGAGAATGAACTTGCAATTTCATTGTCTTTCAGATAGTTGCTTCGAAGTTGGGGACCAGGTCACTCAAAGTGACTTGGTTGTGAGAGATGGCAATAAAAGGTCGATAGGGTTGATTCAGTCTGCTATCATTTTGTGATTAGATGGAGTCAAGTTGACAATTTAACTCCAAAATGACACAAGTGCTAGCCACTTTGTTTTTATATAGGAAGTGAATGTTATAATCTCTTTGTGATCAAAAGTGCGTGCCCAGCGGTTGAGGGTGTTGCAGGCTCAACCTCTTGGTTGCTGCAGCTCTCTTGGAATCTCTAAATGCGAAAAAAAATTCAGTCCAGTCTCTGGGTAACCACTGATTGTTGCTCTAGTGTGACTGAGTGATTATACAGGCTGAACTGAAAGAACTGAAAGTCATTAATGTCAAAAACCAATTGGTAAGAGCTGAAGCATCCTAGATGTGATGTCAGGAGTGTGCTTCTGTTTTAAATTTGTTCATTTTTAACATGACTTTTTCCCAAATTATTTTATGGTAAAAATAAATAAATAAATGGTATCACACTTTGCCTCTCCTTATAATTTGTTGAAATTAAAATCTAATAAATAGTCATTTAATTGCAACAAAATGTTAAAGTTCAAAATTTGAAAAAGAAAAAAAACCCTCATATAGCATAATACAATGGAAATATTTTCGTTTTCTTTCTTATTATATAGACCTTTGTTTAATAGCACCTCTACCCTAAGAACTGTGCACATGAACAGTCAGTTATCATGACAGTAAATCCACTAACACATTTGACTCCATTCAACTTTGATCCTTTAGCACAGCTGCAGTCTAAAAGTTGAGGGTATAATATGTATGACTGGCTCAAAGCCTCCCAACAACGCCATTATGCACTCCTTCTTTGGCACCAGTGGCCACTAATTATTGCTGCAGCGCTGCAGCTTTGCATCCATTTGATGGAAAGGGGAGAGAGCAAGTGGGTGGTGGACTTCCTGTCTCTGTGGTGTAACTGAATCAACCTGCAAACTCTGGCTGATCATTTCCTCTCAAACCTATACTTGCCTTTAGTTACAGAAGGCTTTTCCCCCCCTTTATAAGCTCTAGATCACAGCTCCATGATGGCGTTTCCACAGTTACATAAATTATAAATTGTTGTTGTCAATCAAGAAGTGTCAAGTGTTTACAGTTAGGCTTGGGGAGAGTGGCATCCTATTGTGTTAGAACATGCATTTTCTTTTTTTTCTAATGTGATAAACAGCATGCTGCTTCAGGCACATTTGCTGTTAATATTTACATTTTCATTTCACTGAATTTTACAGGAAGCAGGAGTTATTTGGGCAAACCAACACGCCATCACCACATCTGCTAATCAGTCCCTGCAGCCTGTAACAGTTTTGCTTTTTCTGCTACTTTGTCATCTCTCCCAAAGTAAAATTCAAGCTGAAGTGTGACTGGTTTTACATACTGGAGGGATACATTGTGAATCACAGATAAACACTGGTTAGAGCAGTACTAGGAAGGAAACATATCTGCAGTACTGGAAATGCCCCACATGTGCACAAGGAGAAGGGGTTAAAGGACAAATTTACAATGGGTATTTAGATTCTTTTTTTAACTAATGCTAAAACTGTTCTAACTCTACTTATATATTTGATATTTTGCTCATTGTTTGAATTGATTAGAGAAGGCAATAATAAGCACAGCAGCATCAAATCTATATCCTCCAAACAATAAATAGAACACAAAGGACAGCCTCATCCATTTTCCATCTCCTCTCTTGCAATTGTTGTATATTAGTAATGAAAAGCATTTACCTTATCTGAAAGCCTAGCTATTCTCCCCAGATGCTAGCATCTTCACTCCCAACAGCTTGTATTTCTGCTCAGCAGGAACCAGCAAAGTCTCACAGGTCCTCATTGACACTTTGATCAGCCGAGCATGTGTTTGTTTTGATTTTCTTGTGATTTGACAGTCTGGGTGCACCGTCCCCCCCCCGTGGAAGCCCAGCATGCTTACTGACACGCAAGAAGCATTGGCATTTACAAAGTGTCCATCTTATCAGACTGAAGTTGTCGTTTTACTTCCAAATACTAGATTTATGACCAACATTACAAGTATTATTTGGGGTGGGTTTGTGTTTGTTTGTTTTTTTTAACCTCCTCAAAGCTCAAACCAACCAAACTGTGATTTGACCCATGATGTGTTTTTCTGTCAACAGCCCAGGCACACACAGCAGGAAGTGTTAGCAAAAAGTGCTGGAAACTAATTGCTTGTTTTGTGGTGCTAATTGAACCAAAGGCAGAATATCAACTTTTCTGTTTGTCTTTACATTAAAAAGAAATATCTTCACTCGTCTCTGTTCCACTGAGGAAACACTCCAAAACCGTTATATCTGAAACATGGACGTGAATGGTGAGTAAGGATGTTTGTTTTCATACTGTATGTTTTCTGTCCCACTAGTGTCAGCTTTTATAGCCACAAGCATACCATAAGTACGTATCTACAAAAATACTGGTCTTCCTGCTTTAGCTTAAACCCTTAATTTCTTTAAACTACAAACTTTTGTGGCAACAGTCTAATGAAGACCTACTGTTGTCAGTGTGAATGTGCCCTTGGAATAACTTCCAATTCTGGGCCAGGCCTTGTTGTCAGACATTACCAATGTGTTTGCACCCATGCTCAAAGTCTTGTAAAAAACCTTCTCTGTAGAGTGCAGGCTGTTCTCGCAGAGTATTGATGGCAATAGCTTTTAGCAAAACGACCACATGAGTCCAATTGCGGTGTCCATATCCTTTCAACACCTGTTGTATTTTTCTCCTTAGGGTTGATTGTAGTACTTTGTCTTCTTAAATGCTTGACTCATAAATTTACAGTGGCCCAGAAGGACTGAAAAGTCTTCTATAGTTTGGATTGAGGAGAAGTTTGTAAAACAAAAGCATTGCTTCATCTGTATCAATTGTATTTTTATGGGCCTTATGTGGGACCATAAACTGCCTTTGTCCTAATTGAAAAGTCTGTCCGTGAACTCAAATCATGTTCTGTTACTTTAGAAACTCTGATAACGGTGTATTTCACGGAGTTTTCACTATTTTTTTCCTGTCTTGTTAAATGCTTTTCATTCTTTCCTCTGCCTCCTGATGTTAGACTTTGCTTTCCTGTCCTTAGCAGACCTGTCCTGTGCTCCGCGGAGCTCTGCCTGCCGGGCCTGATATTTGTCGCAGAATGCATTTGCTCACGTATCCATTTCAAGTAAATTAGTGAGGCAGGTCTGGCCCTGGATGATCGGAAATCCTTCAGCAGCTCATGTCCCTTGCTGAGGAACAGTGGAAGGTCAAGTCATCCACCCCAGGCAATCGAGCAGCTGCCCTGTTGCTTGATAGTGGAACTACTTCTAGAGAGAGAGATAGAAAGAGCCGGCTCCAGGCAGTCAGAGATCCACTCTCTTTTGCCTTGCACCTCCCCTGTGATCTCTCTTGCAAACAAAGCAGGTCATTATGTTCAGCTTTACTGGGCAATGATTCAGCAATTAACCATTACAGCAAACATAATTTCACACGATTTTTCTCCAGCAGTCTGTAGAGCCTAGCTAAATGTATGGTAATAAATAACTCCTGCACAAAAGCTTGAAATCAAAAGAAGACTTTTAGTTTCACATTAACATGTTATGTTGGCTTGACCCAAAGGCCATTTATTGCTGTCTAAGAGTGATAACGCACAGTAGAAAATACTGACATAAAAAATGTATAAGCATTAAATTAAAGATGTGGGATGAAAAGCTTGGCTGAAGTTGCAGCCAATGGGATTGGTGCTTCTTTTTTTCCCCCCTTTTTGCCTCTCATTTGTTTCTCAATGGCCTTAACATTCTTTGAAATGGATGCTTTACTAACACATTTCATGTAGACATGTGGTGTTTTACTTTCTGGCCTAAATCTTTAAAAGACTGCGGTTACGGCTGATTGTTCTCTCTTGCTTTCTAGCAGTGTTTTACATTTGTATTCCCCAAACTATATAAACTTGAGAAAATAAAGTTACATTAGACTAAATATATTCAAGCATTGTTAAAGAAACCAATTTGAGACAATCTGAGATTTGTAAAATCCTGCATTGTTCTACTAGAAGCAGGGATGGGATGATGGGTAGGGTTGCCACGATTAGTCGACTAGTCACGATTACGTCGACTACCAAAATTGGCGATGACTAATTTAATAGTTGACGCGTCGTTTGAAGCTTTGTAAGATCCTGAAAGACGCAGGAATAAGCAGTAGGAGTGTAATAATAGACTGAAACAGAAGATGGCAGCAGTGCATGTACAAGGATGCCAGCTGCCGTGAAACCCCAAAGAAGAAGAAGCTGTCTTCTTCTTCTTCTTCTTCTTCTTCTTTGGGGTACACAGCGGTATCCTAGCTGTGTACTTCAGGGGCCGCATCCTTCGGAGGCTGCATTTGTAAGCCGATTGTAAGCCGATTACGTTACAGCGACGTACATTATTTTCAGGCGAGAATGTTGCTGTGTAAACTTCAAATATCTGCTCGGTTTATCAAGACATCACATATTTGCATAAGTGCTCCGACTTTTTCGGAGACATCTGTTACCCACCAGCTCGATAGCTGACCGGGGTTCAAGGCTCACTAGAGCTGGCGATAACACGGAAATCCCCGGCACATCGTTTTCAGATCCCCGCGGTCTTTTGCTGCTCATCTTAAACATGATATATAAGTCACTTAGATAACTTACAAATGTTATTGTTTGTCTTTTTTCAGTGTTTTATTTGTTCCTGAGTAAATCAGATTAAAGTTATAGTTTTCTCACAGCTGAATAAACGTCAAACAGAAAACTGATTAAACAGAAGTGTGAGATGGCAGAGTATTTACTCCAGTGTCCTGTTATATTTTAGATAGCAAGGAGCAGATGGCTGAGTTTATTAAACTCAACCGAGACAATCTGGTTAATAAACTATCATCTTGTCTTCATTTTTAGTTAGCACATACCTTAAACACTTCAAGTTGTAAGCTAATGATAGTTATATAAGAGCAGATGCATGCTGGTGCAATAAGCTGTGTTTTACGTCCAATGCTCGATTAGTCAACTAATCACAAAAATAATTGGTGACTAGTCGACTATCAAAATAATCATTTGTGGCAGCCCTAATGACGGGTAGACTGTGATCAAAGCGGGATGAACAATGAACGGCATTTAAATGATGGTTATCTGCTACCACAGAGTCCGAAGAGTGCTAAGGAAATATCCCCCACACAGTTTTACCACCAGAACCATCACCCTGAACCTTTGATACAAGGCTGGTCGCTATCAGGTATTTACATCAAATTCAGATCATACTGTTCAAACGTGACAGCAAAAATCAACTCATCCAACCAGCCAACATTTTCTGATCTTCTGCAGCCCAATTTTGATGAACCTCTGTCAAATGTAGAGTGGTACCTGGTGTGGTCTTCTGCTGCTGTAGCCCATCTGCCTCAAGCTTTGATATGTTGTGCACTCAGAAATGCTCTTCTGCTTATCTTGGTTGTAATGAACTTGTCATGAACTAGTCTGGCCATTCTTCCCTCACCTCTAGCATTAACTCACTGGATGTTTTCTGTTTTTTTGACAACTGTCTGTAAATCCTAGAGATGGTTGTGCATGAAAATCCCAGTAGACCAGTTTCTGACATACACAGACCAGCCCATCTGGCAAACCATGCCACATTCGAAGTCTTTTTTTACTGTACATAGATATAGTTAGTAATAGTACCTTTTTATCTCTTAATTTTAGCCAAATTTAGTGAATTATTATTTATTTGTAATTTCTAGTCTTATATCTCTTGGAGATATATATTTTTTTATATTCTTATAAATGCACCATGGGTGGCTTGGGGTGAAACGGCATTTCGGTATGCTGTATCCTGTGTATATTGTTGTACTGACAATAAAGACCTTGAATCTTGTATCTTAAAGCCACTTTAATGACCTTTCATCTCCATTCTGATGTTTGGTTCAAACTTGAGCAGCTCAGCCTAATCATGTACATGCCTCAAAGCATTGAGTTGCTGCATTATTGTGCAGTTGTACAACTGAACCTTACAAAGTGGCCATCAGAATGATAGGGCTCCCTCAGCTAGCTAGCCAAATAGAAAACTAAACTGTTAATTGGGCAAAAAAAGAGTGTATAGCCAGCTAAATGCATAAATTATCGTCTAGCTGGATTTTCGGGGTTATTTTCTTTTCACTTTGTCTTCCCTTCCTGTTACATTACCAAATGTGCAAGAAAAATTGTAAGTTGTTGTAAAGTTAGAAAAAGACAAAAAACCAAGAAGAAACATTTCAGAGGTTTTAAATGAATGCCACTTTTATGTAAATGTAAACTGGTCTATCTCTCTATATTTTTTCTTTTTTTTTTCTTTTTTCAATTTCATAACCCTGACATTAGTTCCCATTAATTCTGTGTGCAGTCTGTATGCATTGGTCTTCACCGGTATTCTGTTCAGAGTCGACAACTACAGCACAGAGTACTCTATTGGAAAAAGTCATTTTGAATATGCCTGCACGTACAAACTCTGTACTTTATAATCAACTCTATTCAGGCAGAATCCTTGTTATTAAAATCCCGTCATTACTGATATGCAGGGGGTTTTGACATTGAATCAGAAAAGCTTGATAAAAAGGGTGATTTTGATAACGAATCTCCGCCGTCGAGGTTATTTGGTTTGTCTTTGTCGGAACCCGCCCTCCTTACCCAGTTGCTTATCTTCTGTCTTAGGAGACGAGAAGTTTTAATGAGTTATTTTATTGCCTGCTTCGAGGAAGTATCCCCCTGCTAGCAATCTCACCTTTAATATTGCAAATCATCCTCAGCTCACCCTCACACAAAAGAATACTCTGTGGGTATAAGCAGCTTATCGGGACTACCTTTACCTCTATAATTACCTCTTAAATCAGCTTGTGATCTAGGCTGATCTGTCCCATCTTCAAAACTTCAGGCGAAATGGCTGACTTTTAAATTGAATGGTATAGATCTGTTTTGACACTTGCTTCTGGGACGCAGACAGAAATGTGTTTGCTCACTTTACTTTTTCCATTCTCTTATGTTTTCATTTTTTTTTTCTTTTTTGAGGCTGGTTGTTGTTGCTGCTCGGAGGGATTTGTCAAGTAGAGTATGATTGTCAACACCTATAAAAGAAGATCCAGTTCCTCCCTGGGCATCAGCGGGCCCACCTCCGGGTCTTAAACTTTCATTGTTGTTCACTTTTTATTTGTCTCTTTACAGCACTGGCACACACTATACAAATGTCAAACACCTCTTCAGTGTGTGGCATATGTTCATAAACTCTCTGTATTTAAATTTCCCCTGGGCACAAGTGCGCTACCTGTCAAAAAAAACTTTTTTAGCATAACCATCTATTCTTCTCCTGGCTGGGTAAGAGAGCACCCCACCAAGCTCCACTTCTATCTCAGTGCCACCATGCACCGCTGGTCCTATTAGAAACCCAAGGGCATGGCTAACAGAGCACAGAGGCACAGGCAGTGACAAATTCACAACAAAGCTTTTCTGTGAGGAATGAAACAAGCATGGAGGTTGAAGGAATGAGGGGCAAGTGAGGGAGAAAAAGAGAGAGACCTGGTGTGATGAAAGGACATGTGGCCCACTGTGACAAATGTTCTCCCAACTTGTGATTTATCATGGTCTAGAGACTAAGAGAGCAACGCAGGCAGCAGCTACAGCTCAACCACTGCAGTTACAAATAACTTCTCTGTATTATTTATTTATTTATTTTTTGCTTTTGCTTTTGCTTGCTCTTTTTTACTAATTTATTTATTTATCTGAGTATATAAAATGGTTTTATCATCACATTTTAACACGGGTCACTCTTTTTCTTAAAGCCTTGAGCTATTTTGTGGGAAACTTTATATTATCGTAATGCCCTGTGGGACAAAGGCATTGTTTACATTATTTTGGACTCACAGCTCTATTTCTCATTCAGGCAGAAACTGCTGAAGCGCACAGTTCGCTAGCTTATTGTTTATTGAATAAGCTTTAATAGAGCACACTGACATAGCACTTCAGAAGTTTGCATAGAATTAAGAGGCGGGCTGCGTATGCGTGTGTGAGAAAGGCTTTTTTTTTTTCAGAAAAATGTGCCACTTTGTCCAGTTTTTTGCAAGCCTTTATGGCTTTATGGCCCAAAACTGAAGCAGTTATGAGCATATTTGTGTTCCTTAAGAGAATGGTTAAACCAAAAAGGTGTTGCATTTCCTTTGATTGATACTGTTTTTCAGAGTAGATCTGTTGCTATTATTTAGAAAGGAAAAGAGTGGTAATTGAAAAATGTTAAGAGAAAAATCAATTTGGTATAACAGAAACATTATTTCTTTTGGGGGTTTTTTTTGGTTTTTTTTTTACCTTTTTGTGATTTCTTGTTTGAGTCTGAATCCAAATATTGGAAACATTTACAGTAAATATCAGACCCTATTGAGCTTCAGTTTGGTTTGTGGTGTCACTGAGGGTGTATTTTTTTTAAATAAAAGTCTCAGAAATATTATTTCATTTAGAGGAAAAGAAGATCCAGCTTTAATAGGAATGATGTTTTTTGTAGCACAAATGAATGAAAAGGCACTGTAATTATTATATGCTTACACATGAGTCAGAATGACTCGCTCTTTCAAGAGAATCATGTCCTTTTTTATGACTCTAGCTTTTGCTTTCTTCTTCGTGTTCAGTTAGTTTATCATGGAGAACAACATGTTCCATCTGAGGAAATTACAGGGTGTACTGAGGTCATTGCTGATTACTCCAATTTCTCTGCTACTCTCCACACACTTTGCACAAAAGCTAGTCCATCTAAAAACAATGTCAGTTTGATAGCAAAGCTGCATTTATTCTGTGAGTGATTGTACTGAAGAAAAAACAAAGATCCACTCGTGTTTGACTTGAATATCTAATTTATGCTTGTTTGCATTCCACAAAATACAATCAAATATTTCTTCAGGATGACAACCACCCCATGCGTACTGCCAAGTTATAAGTCATTTAATCAGTCGGAGATTACATGGAGACACAAAAGATAATGAGACAGCCTAAATCCACAGAAGACCCCGAATGAGTTCTTCGTAACGCTTGGAACAGCGTTCCTGCCAATAATCTTGAAAACTGTACACAGTCATGAATTCTAATTAGTAATACTTAAATAAGACTTAAAAAAAAAAAAAGCGTGTGCAGAAAATAACTGAATTTTGTTCTAAAAAGTGCTCAAGGTAGTACACGATAGAGCCCAATGCATGTTGGATTTTTCAGTTTGATACTGATATTTAGTGAAATGAAATTCCAACATATGTCAACCGATACTTTTGTGTCTTTCAGATGCATGTATTATAAAATGATTTACCTAACGTGTTTATTGGAGTTATTTATCCACTCATTTATGATCTATCTATCTCTGCTTGTTGTTGCATTTTTGGACAAACTGCAACATTAACAATTACAATGTGGTTTAATGCGTTTGTGCTGTTTCATCTTTACTTTTAATTTTCATTCATTGGTCTTTATAAATCCTGATACCTGTACAGCAAATAGCTAATCAGTCAGGCTGTAGTAAGCTTACAATTAAGATAAGGTACTCCTATCCTGCTTCATACAACTAAATAACTTCAAGTGGCATTTTGTCTACTTTTATTATTTACTTTGTTCTCTGTGTTTTTATAAAAGCGTTGCCGATTAGAATGTTGCCTGTGTCGAGGGTAAGTGTAATAAGTTAAAGCTTGAAAGCTTTTCAGTCAATAATTTGTGTTTTTCCTGTTTAATTTAGTTCTTTGTTAATTTATTGTTTTCATGTGTATTTTTGGTTGTTTTTGCCAAAAAGAAAACAATTTAATAAGAAGAATAAAAAAAAACCTACATCTTATTTATATAGCGCAAAATCCACAACAACTGGCTCAAGGCACTCAAGAAAACAGAGAAAACCCGAACAATCATATGATTCCCTTTGATCAAGCACTTTGGTGAAAATGGGAAGGAAGAACTCCCTTTTAACTGAAAGAAACCTCCAGCAGAACCAGGCTCAGGGAGGGGCGGCCGTATGCTGCGACCAGTTGGGGTGAGGGGCAAGTGTTATACTTTCACGCATGCTAAAACAAAAAGCAGAAATCAGATTGCGTTGCTTAAAACAATTTTTAAAGTGCATATGAAGAAAAGCTAATACACCCTTACAGGCACACAAAATATATCTTAGATTTCTATTTTAAGTTACTTGACAACTGATAAATAGGAGTGCAATTTCTTCCGAAAGTGTCCCCACTTTACTTCAAAAACTTTACACAATTTTAGTTTCTTTACTCCCTTCTTTGCTTTTGAAAACTGTCCGCCGGTAGTCCACGAAACAGTTCAGTGCTGCAATTGCAAATAATGAGTGGTAATTTTAAAGAAACTGCCATGCAAGAATGAATCCTTTCCAGTCAAATCAATTTATAATAATGATAGGACACTGATGACATTTGATGCTTGTTCGAGATCATTTCCTCAAAGGCTGGGACTGTAACTTCTCTGGTGAAAAAAAAGCAGGAGAAAGCTATTGTGCTGGTATTTTTCTCTCCAGGTTCCCACTTCCTGGAGAAAGGAGTCCTGGATGTGGCTGTGAAATGCGCTGTCGGAGCTGTCCATTAAGTGGTGCTGAAATCTATTTCAGCACATAGAGGCTTTTGATGGCGTCTGGATCAGTGCTGGGAGCTGTCCTTTTGCCTGGTGCTGAAGTGTGTTATAGTGTGGTGGCTTTTTTTTAACAGACCTCTAAATGTGTTAGCACAGGTGCTGGTAGTGTGTTGTTACTCTGCGTGTAGCAGAAAGTGTTGGTTCTTGAAAATGTGAAATGATGTGCTGCTGAAGAAGCACTTGCTATCACCTGAAAGAGCAAGTGAAAAAGTGCTAATCACAGCTGTTTTGAGAGTGTATGTATGAATGTATGTCTGTATGGATGGATGTTAGAAAGTTATTCAGAGTCAGATCAGTTTTCCAATCATGCAAAACACAAGGCACTGATTTAAAGCAATCCTGAGGGAGCCCATTGCAATGCATTAGAAAACCGCTTCTTTCATGACAGTGTAAGCTTTCAAAAACAAGATGATGTCCATGCTGCACCTGTTAGACTATGCTATTAGCATATATTAGCTCTGTGTGGAAAAGACAGGACAGTGAAGCAGAGTAACTTTAACAAGGACATAGAAACGCAATTGCATGGCCAAGGAACGAAACTAATGAAAGCCCACTTTATTATTACAGGAAGTGCAGACACAGAAAAGTATTTTCCTGAACCTCCAACCTTTGGCCTGACCTGGAAAAGAAGCGTATAATAGTTTGGCAGGTTTGGTTATGGCAATAAAAACAAATGTTAATTTTGCTGTCTTTGGAGTGATTTTCAGAAACCGTGTTAGATGCAGGTTAGCAAGCGACACAGCTTCTAGCACTTGTGATCCATTCTCAAGGTGGTTTAGCCAGTAGACCTGCCATTAGGGATGGGTATCGTTTAGGTTTTATCCGATACCGGTGCCAAACCGGTACTTTTGAAACGGTGCCGGTGCTTAAATGGTGCTCAAAACAGTGCTTAAAGAATGGAGAACACAAAATTGGTCCAAAAACCTCTCATGTTCAGCTGTTTTTTGTAAAAAGATAACAATGTTAGCCTTTTCTGCAGCTATAGGGGATTTATGGCATCACTCTTGGCTGGAAACAGTGCTTAAACAATAGAAAAAACACAAACTTTGTCCAAAAACCTCTCATGTTTAACTGTTTTCCACTTTTTCTTTGGTCATTTTAGCCTTTTTGGCCAGGGTGAAGGGAGTATCTGCCATCAAACAAGAAGACAGCCGCATGTAACTACAACGGTGTTTGCTAGTTCACCTTACATGCATTAATGTAATAACATGGTTAGCCTACTCAACGTAAATTACACACGAACAACATTAGGCTACTCACGCAGAGAAGAACGGCTGCTGCTGCCGTCATCATCCGTCATCATTTCTGCTACACTGGCAGGGCTAGGGGCCAGGACTCTCCTCTTCGGGTTTTTGGGGGATGCTGCTAACTCCGGGTCCGATAACAGGCACCACACCCGCAGTAGATGTGCACGGTGTGAGGTCTCGCAGCAAGCTATCAAATACGGCGCATTTTTTGGTTTTAAAAAACCCCCACTATGCATCGCCAGGTGTTTCATCGGATTTGAGGTGTTACCTCCTTTGACAGTATCATGGTATCACCTTAAAGCACTGCTCTGCTCTAAAAGAACGTACCTACCTGGACCTGCCTACTATCCTCGGAAACGTAAGATGATTGGCCAGAATCTAAAGTGTATCACAGCTCAGGAAAAAAAAGCACCGAAATGTGCGCTGCTTTTTTGGTCTGGTTACTACCGTTTATGTCAGAACCGGTGGCACCGGTTCTGATACCCATCCCTACCTGGCATCATTTAAAGGTTTTATGTGGCTCCAAAAGGGAAGTAAGGATTGGATGAAACATGTTCAAACTTACGGTACTCACTTGAAATAATTGCTTTAAATAAAGTTGCTGCTTGATAGGGGATTTTTAAAAATGTCTAGCTAAAGTCTAATCTGCTTATTTTATTTTATCCACATCAGCAGCAGACTAATCAAAGACAGCAGAAACCTCTGTGTTCAGCAGTGTTTCAATTGATTTTCTCATATGTTCTTTCTTGGTTCTGGACCTCATCTCTGCCTCATGCAATCCAGCCACTTCTTCACTTTAGCTGCGTATTTACATGTGCAGTTTCTCAGTGTGGTTGTGTGTAGATTATTTATACAAGAAATGGTCCATTGCTGTCAAAAGGATGAAGTTGTTTTAAATATCTTTTTCACATTATAGGCTCTGATTATTCTGTAAGTTTCCACATCTCAGTACTACAATGTTTCAGAGTCAACTATTAATAGCAGACCTGTAGTAGATTTACTGCTTCAGGAGCCTTGAGGTAGATATACTTTTTGCCCAAAGTGATGATATAAGCAGCTCATCTGAAGTAGATGAGCTGGAATCAGGCAGTGAATATCATAAATGATCCTACTCTGTAAGTTTAGTTGCTGATATAGCTTGGTCTCTCACCTGAGGGGTTAAAAAAAAAGTGATGATGAAAAGTGAAGATGATGCCGCATGAAGACCCCCATGGTTTCTTGCCTTATTTTAGCAGCAGACAGAATGTACTGTATACAGCAAGTATGCTGATAAGAAAAAGGCTAGAAAAACTCATTCACAACTACAGACGTGCTCATCAGCCCGGTGCTGGAAACAGAGGCATGGTTGTGGAATCTGGCTCTGTTGACATTTCACGCCTGAGTGCTGTGAAGGCTGATGAGTCACACCTGGCATAACCGAATCCTGATGCAAGGCCTCTCCGTCAGGATGATGGGTCCGAGCTATATTTATGTAAGACCTCACATAGGCTCTTTACAAGGAGACGGAGAAGGAGGGGAAAAGATGGAAAAGCAATTATTTATTTCCAGTATCCCAATGCTCGCTGTCATTCGTCAGCCAAATAGGGGTGGAAAAATTGAGGCACACACTCATATCATTCACCACCTGCAGGGAGGCTGAGTACTACTGCAAAATACTATGCATGATTTTTGCAACATCAAAATTTACCTCCACGAAAGAATACTGGAGTCTACAAGGAAACTGATAACTCCCTAATCAAAACAGGTCATGGTGCATGACTTTTGTTTTTCAACTTTTGTATTGTGCTGGTCTATTAGGAAATAAAATAACACTGACAGTTGGTTTTGGTTATATGCACTGACAGAATATGTTCTGGAAGACTGAAACAGGCTATAACTATTTTTTTTTTTTTAGACTTGATTTTCGTCACAGATTGGTGTGTTGGGACACATTTTATGCATGTGGATTTTTGATGCGGGTACGCATAAAATTCGAAGCAATTGGGAACAAAATTTTCAGCATGAGAGTGTGGACACAGCACACCTGGTTTAAATAATCACATGGTTATTTTGCTACATTCAAGACAGTCTCAGTTTCAGTGTCTTTCATAAATGTTCCCTGGACTTCTTTTATGGGCTCTTTAGTGTATTTTTAATACTATCATTTTATCAGCTAGGACAAGACTAATAAAAACATGTCAGCACTCCCTCAGAAATTATATTCTTACCATTGGAATGCAAATTAAAGGAGATGAATGAACTTTATATGAGTCTTTGGATTTCAGTTCAGGGACTTTTAATACAATTGAGCTTGGTTCAGTTGAATCACTGCACAGGCACTCAGTGAGATTTATGTGGGATTTAGCAGGTGGGGAAATCCTTAGATTCAGTGTAGCAGGGGCAAGTGACTAACCTGTTTTCTTTGTGGCCAAAACTGTGTGATCAGCTGACCTCTGCTGCTCTGAGCATTATTTTTTGTGACAAGTGAAGCTAAAGAGCATCAACAAAATCAAAATCACTGTCATCTTTGACCTAACAGTGAGGATTGAAGGTAGATACTATGCCATAGCAGTAAACTATCATAACAGAGGGCCTGCTCTTCTTTACCCTGATGGGTTATTCACACACAACCTTGGAATAACATGCAAAAAAACCCCAATGAATTTATTGTTAAATTCACATTGTGAATTAAGCAGGAAAGTTTAATCTAGCCTGCCGGGAATTCTAAAATGAAATGAATTGTACAAACTTTTAATTTCTTCCAGTTTCTCAAATTCATTTCCTAAGCATCACGCTTCATGTGCTGCCACCTCTTTCCATGTGAATGCTCTCATTGATATTAGTGTAGTTTTCATATATGTGCTGACTGCAAAAATCCAAATTCTGTACCAGAACCTTGCAAGCCAGATGGCAAAGTTTCATGTTGAAAACCATTTCAAGCAACACAGTTCATCTTCCTCTGCTTCTGTAGTGCTAGTTAGATGCGGAGGGTAGTCTGAGTATCATGATGAGGAGCTTTTCCATGTGTGCACATGTGAAAGAGTGACAGGAATGAGTGGAGGGAAGGTTGTTGACTGTGGGATGCCACTTTATTAGCTTTATTATGAACAAAACTAACAGATTTATTACTTGTTTCTGGATCGTTCCTGTCCATTATGTGTATGGGTAATTGAAAAAGTTCCAGTTGCCTATATAATGATGTGTCCTACATGATCACAGCCTAACCAGACCCCTATTCTGATGTTTTTGGGCATGTCCTGGGTAGAACCAGGACAACACAGTCTCAGGGCAGTTCATCACATAGTCATAATTGTCAATTTATTGGTGTTTTTGGACCCCAATTTGCAAAGTTTCACACAATTTACCACAAAGTGAGTGCTTTACACCCTCAAAGTGTAAGAAAGTCCATATTTGGAGGATGGACAGCGCTGTGGTGAAGTGAAACATTTCACTGTAAATGTGGCGCACTTTTGTGCAATTCACTTGTATTTCTATTTTTTATTCCTATTTATCCTATTTATCCCCTTCGTATATTTTATTTCTATTTGTCTCTGTATTTATGTGTGTGTGTGTGTGTGTGTGTATATATATATATATATATATATATATATATATATATATATATAAATATATAATATTCTGTAACTGTAACTTCTGTCGGTGCTGTGCTTTTTGGAAATCGAATTTCCCAGAGGAACTCACCCGAGGGATTAATAGAGTTCTATCTTATCTTATCTTTTTCACTTCAGTTATACTATTTTTTTAAAAGTTATTGATGTCTAATTTTAGAAACTACTTGTTTGGTTTAGAGACTAAAAACTATTGAATTAGATTTAGCAAAATGTCATGATTAGTGTATTTGTTTATATTTAAATACATTAGTATTTTAAAAAATAAGTCTTATCATTTCATAACTTCATGCTAGATTGAGAGAAATTCAATATATATATTAGCTGAAACCATTTAAATACTATGCTGTTTCTTTCTGAGCAGCCAAATAATATGTGAGAGAAGATATAAGCTGGCAACACACTTGTGAACTCATAAGGTCATGCGATCATTTAATAGGAGAGTGATCATGAACTCAGAAGGTTAAAGTGAGAGTAAAAGTAACACACGACCTCTCTCACCTCTCATTTTATCCTCCTGAGCTGAACCAGCTAACACTCTAATCATTAGTGCGCCATGGGGTTATATTGCTGACATGGACAGGGCAGAGGAAGGATCATTATAGACCCATATGTTTCTTCACAATAATGGTGTATGTGGTCATTTTTTGGCTATAGGGACTTTGCCTCGTTCTTTCAACTGTGTCTGCTTGGATGTTATTTCAGCCTTTCAAGCCTTTTCTTAAGCACACATTGAGCTATTTTCTTTCAACAAAAGACGTAATCGGAAACAAAGCAGATTTCCATGAAATGTGCACGATGCCTCTCATGCCCACTGGTGTTACCAGGGATTTAATGCTTTAATTCTCCAAATATCTCCATTTTTAAAAAGCTGTACAGCCAAAGTACTCAAGAAAAACAGAACAAGATAAATAAAAACTGTTTGCTTTGGACAGAGTTTGCCTTGGTCTCTGTTTCTGAAATTAAACTGAAAAAAAGAAAGCTGATATTGAATTCAATTTGTGCAACAATTTTTTGAGGCTTTCTTAAGAAATTACAATCGATTGTCCATGCCCTTGCAGACTGTTCTGAAAAAATGCACATACAATTACAGAATGACGGACTGGAAGTTTGCAGGGTAAACTGGAAAAGCTTCTCTAATAATAGCAATTATTATCTATCTAGTAGCCATTTTTCCTCTAATATTACAAAGTTAGTGTCAGAGTGAAAATAATGCATCAATGTATAGTATTTAAAGGTTGTGGCAAGTATGTATTACTCTGAGGTTTTAATTAGGCAAAGCACTTTCACTTCATCAGGTTGGCTGCTGGCTTTCCATTGGCAGTGAAATGATGAGGCAGAAGTGAGCGGATGGCTCCATTTGTTTAGACAGGTTGGCACTGCCAGTCAGTTAATTCCTAACTTTTCAGGAATGTGTATTTAAACAGAGCCACCCACCCCCCCCCCCCAGGAGCATTCATCACCGCCGTCTGGTGTCCATTTGTCAACATCGGAGACGTGAGGTTTGTACGCTCGCTCCTTAACACAGCCACAGCGAGGTAGTGATTGTGTTCTTGGCCGCGGCGGTACAACGACACAGCATCCGTCATCGGCCAATGGGGCTTTGGCCAAAAGTGGCCATCATTAGTCTGGAGCTGATTGATTGGCTGTTGAGAAGTTGTTTCAGTTTCATACATCATCCTGTTGATGGTAAGCACAGGCTGAGTTGCCGGGGAAGGCTTCTAATGTGGTTTGAAGCCACAAGTAGATGAAGCTGTGAACACCGGGTGGCTTTCATTCTTGTTCATGTGTCAGAATTCTGCACACAACCATTAAGTTTTTGTAGCCAACAAATTAGAACCAACAAATTTGAAATGTTTCAAAATTTTGAAAAATGCTGCCAGCTATGAGAGAGTGCATAATGTAGTGCAAATTTTCAGCACTGCACATCTCTCTTCATGGCCTACTGTACACAGCCAGAAGAATGTTGGCCTCTTCTGTTTTTTGTTTGGTCTACCACTCTAATCCAGACTGAAGTGTAGTTTTTAACTTAGTTACTTTAGTTTTTAATAAGTTTTATTTACCCTAAATGATGTTGTGGAATTACATATAAATGGCATGCTACTTCTGGCAGATTTTGTATGTTCGCGTAACGTATATTCAGTTTTCTTCATGTCACTACATGGTGTTACATGACACAGGAAGTGCTTAACAGTTAAAATAAAAGACTAGGATGTCATTATTTCAACTGAAGTGCTTGAAAACATGCATTGTAAAAACACACAAAATGACTTACTGGCATGCTATTCACTGACTATTTCACACACATGTGTCCTCAGGGGGAATTTGAAAATACATGATCCTGTGTAAAATATTAATGAAACAGAATTCAGAAAATTGTTCTGAAACATTATATTAAATTAAAACTCAGAAGTCTGCATGGGCTAATAGTGCAATAGTTTTAGAATAATGTTTCTCAGTATAAGATTGCAAAGAATTTGTGGATTTTATCATGCAGTATGAGGATTATTTAAAAGATTCTGAGAATCTAAAGGGATCCAAGGGACCTGGCTTAAAACTAAATCTTCGTGCTCTCGGGCAGCGCTGAAATAAAAACAGATCCATTGCTCTGGGTGTTTGACTTATTGTGACACAAAAGATATGACAAAAGAGGCACCAAACTCTTGAACAGCTAAAATCCTATATGAAGCAAGAATAGCTTGTTGGCTTTGCAAAGCATAGCAAATGATCTCCTCTGTTAACAAACACTTTGAGATTGCTTTTTAAAGAAAAGGTGATGCAACAGAGTGGGAAACATCACCCTTCAAAAACTGCAGATCTACTGGGATTTTCTCACAAAACCATCTCTAGGGTTTACAGAGATCTCTCAGTAAAAGTGCCTTATTGATGCCAGAGGTCATCGGAAAATGACCAGACTGCTCTGAGCAAAAATTCGTTGCAACCAAAGTATGCAGAAAGGCATCTCTGAACACAAGAAACCTTGGAGCAAATGGGTTATAGCAGTAGAAGAACACACTGATTATCACTCTTGTCATTTAAGAACAGGAAGCTGAGACATTTTGTGCAGGTTTGCAAAAAAATTGGACAATAGAAGATTGGAAAAAGATTACCTGGTATCACGAGTCTTCATTTTAGCTGCTACATTTGGATGGTAGGTTGTAAATTTGTCATAAAGAACATCCTGCCTTGTATCAATGGCTCAGGCTGGTGGTGGTGTAAAGATGTGGGGGATATTTATTTTTTGGCCCATGACCATTATTTAAACATGACACCTGCCTTCCTGCGTATTGTTGCTCGTCATGTAGCCATCTTCTGGTGTTGGATGATCCCATATCGCAAAGCTCAAATCATCTCTAAACTGGTTTCTTGAACATAGCAGTGAGTTCATTGTACACACACACAGACAGTATGGACCAAAATCTCTGATGAATGTTTCAAGCACCTTGTTGATCATAGATTTATATTGAGGACTGTGATGTTTTTGATGAGACCAAAATTGAGCTGTTTAGCATCTGTCCATTTGCTATTTTTGTAGAGAAACGAATCCTCAATATGAAGCACATTAAGGACATGGAGTTGCTTAACCAGTCTCTGAACTATCCGAGGACTAACCCATCACAGGTGGTAAGCCTAGCCCTATATTTTAGAGAAAGTCCAAACTGACTTTTGGGGGGAAATTGTGTTCACAAACCAAAAATGCATATTCAGATTGGGTTAGAGTTAGGGTTTTCACCAGTGAAGACTTAGACCTCAGAATGTTAATCACGGCGGTAGCTTTGGACACTTTGCAAAAAGCAAGAAATGTCTAACAGCTGTGCTTGCTACCAATGGTTACTCCACCAGGTAGTAAATAACGTGTTCCAAGAGGATAAAATATTTCATCAACTCTCGAAACCAACCTACCATTGACATATAGACCTCACATTTTTTGTGATTGAATCGAATTATGAATTCAACACCAGGTGAAATACTTCCTATATTATTCCCTCTCTTTTAGATCGGTTCACAGAGAGAAACCCATTTCTTTGGGGAATGCTCAAGTTGTTATTTGTCAATGTAAAGATAACATAAGTCAGCATGACTGAAAATAGAAAACAGCAATTTTGCAGAAAACAATGCAATGATATCACATGCAGGGATATTTTAAAGGTTTTCTTTCTTTCTTTTTTATTTTGAGGCTATCTCTTTTAGAACAACGGGGCTTTTTTCAGTGTCTTGTGCTCTGCTGGTCACAAAAAGCAACACTGCAGATTTTCATTTGGGATTTCAAAGGTAATTGACTTCACCCAGTTGCTACCTGATTTTAATTAACAGTGCAGCACACTTGGTTGCAAACCTGCAATATAAAGAGTCAAACTGGAGACTAAGGTATTAATTAACATTAAGTACATCTAGGAGCAAATCAAAGTAAGTCATTTCCTGACGGTGTTTAATAGAGATTGTACATGATTTCTTTGAGATGTAATTAACTGAACAAGCCCATGAAAAAATTCTTAGTTCTTATCATGAAATGCAGACAGCAAAATTGGTTCCTTTCTGTTTTACTGCAGTGTAAACTTTTTTTCCTGCTCCTGCTTCAGTCTTAAAGATTCAGTTTAACTCTCAGACTGGCAGAACTGTTTTAAATGCAGTTTTTGCCCAAGCACTAACAAGTCCCACTTTATTGCAGGCTTCTCCATCCTCTGGGTCATAACTTTTTACAGCCACTCATGTCTTGAGCATAATTTCAAACATTCTCACTGCTGAATGTGATTATTTTATTACTGCTGCTGCTCCCGAATAACATTTAATACTGTTACATTACATCCAGGCTACTTAGTGTTTCAGTGCCATTACTAATGCATCAGTGCAGCAAGGCATTGAATTTCCTTTTTTTCATAATTACAACAAGAAACTTATGCAGTGCAAAAATTGTTGTATGAAAATGCTGCAGGCATACTGAAGAAAATCAAAGACTAATTTCCCATCGCAGAGTTTACCCGGCAGCTTTACCGCAGCACTGCCTCTGAAAAATAAACGAATGTGGGAATGGACTTAATGAGATGGCGAGCTGGCTTTATTTTTGCAATAAAGGAATATAAATAAGGCGATGAGACTTTATGATAATGACTGTTCGTGTTTAAAATAGGAGCGTTTTACTGTCCTCGTGAATCTAAACGAATATTTTATGAACTTGTATTCCTCGCGAGTTCTGAATTAAAGTTTGAGCCGCGTGATTTCAACGTGCATCTTTAATTGCAATCCACTCAGTCTGCATCACTTGCAAGTCAAGCGTTTTGCGCGCACGCAGAGTCCCGCACGGAGCGTTTAAAGAAGAGATGCGTGACTCTCTCTCTCCCTCTCCCTCTCTCTCTCTGCTATCTCCTCCTCCTCCTCTCCTCTTTGGCTTCCACTGAAAATCTTTTTTTTTTCTTTGCCGTTTCCCTTCCCGAGCAGCGCGTCCTTATACCACTTGTTATCTCACACCTTGGTCACTGCACACGAAGCTTGTGGGCGCCGGAAAAAGACCGTTTTCCGTTTTCTTCTTTTTTTGACTTACTGGTTCTGCACCGGTGTGTGTGTGCGTCTCTCTCTGTGTGTCTTTCAGTATTTGCATTTTTCCCTTGCTCCTGCCGGGGAAACAACAGTTTCTCCCAGCTTTAGGGAATCATGACCACAGCAAAGGAAGGCAATGCACCGTCGAAAGCGACTCAACAGCAAGATCAGGTACGGATGAGCTTTCCTGTCACCTCCTCGCATATTAATTACACCGTTAACCTGTGCTGCCCCTCCGCTTTGCTTGGCCAACACGGGGTTTATTTGCATGACACGCTGCAGCGACTTTTTTCACAGACTGGAATGGTGTGCGGAGGGCAGAAACGTGTATAATTTGGTACTCTGAGCTCGTTTAAAGCAGTTGGACAGGGAGTCATTCGTGGAAGTGAAAGGCTAGCCGGTGCTGTCAGATCATCACCGCCGGTAGATTTATTTTACAGCCTCCGTTGTAATCGTAATTATTGTGTCACTTTACGCACGGGAGACAAGGAGCAGCTTGTGTTGTCCATTGCGTCCAGTGCGCTTCACCTTGCAGCAGCAGAGCACGCAAATGAGCCCAATTAACCCAACTTGAATCGCGTTGGAAGGCCTGCAAAAGTGCGACTAATGATTATATCACTTTATATCATCACGTCATCTTCACTCATCTTCTGATCTTTTTCCCCCCAGACGTGCTCGTTTTTTGTGCTCTCTTCAGTCTGCAGGCTGAGAACACTGTTGCATTTTTTTTGATGTGGTGGTGCAGGGTGGCTCTGTTCTGTTTTTATTCGCTACCTCCATCACTCAGTAATGATGGAGCATCTGCTGACCCGCCTCCACTGAGGTACCACAGCCGGCGGACACTTCAGGGAAAATCATTTTAAGCACGAATGTTTCGTGTTGCGATAACAAAGAGCCCTTTTTATCGTGCTATGTTAATGTCAAGGTTAACAAATAATGTGCCTCCACCTACAGCACAGAGCCCTTGAATTTGAATAATGATGCAAATGAATTGCTTCTTACCTACAAACGTTTAATATTTTTGAAAGTTTTTGGAATTGTAGCAAAATAAAATTAAGAAACTCATAAATTCCGTGGTGCCATTACAAATATGCTCTGACAGATGTTAGTTTGGATATCTGGACATCCAGATCCTCTAATCCTGTTGTTCTGTGTTCATTATACTGCATACAGCCACATTCAAGACTGTTTTAGGTGAATCCCTATATATCACATCTCATCCCCTCCAGCCAGTCTGTCAACTTAAACTTTAACATTAGATGGCATCTGTCACTGTTGTCCTCCACCTGTGTGCCGCACCTGTCTAATAATGACAGAAAAGGTGAGAAGGACACTTGGTTTTATCCTGCCAAGCAGACAATCTCCCCCATGCTGTGATTTAGCAGCAGACTGTCGCTCACACCCTTGGAGGCAGTCAAAGGTCCCCAAGTAGCACCCTGCGCACTGTGCACGTGCATTACAGACTGTGCAGGCACAAACATCAACATCACCAAGGAGTAGATTAGACTGTCCTGAAATTAACTGTGCAAATCAATGGAAAATGCTTCTGGAGAAACCGTGAGGGTTTTTCTTTTCTCCTGTCTTGTGCCATGGCAATTTAGATATGTTAGGTTGTTCAGGAGTGTTGGTAAGACAAAGAAGAAATGTAAAGACATCCCCTCAGGCTCTAATTAGATGTGTATTTTGAAAGGATGAAATAGAGCTGCAACACTTATTTTCATAATTATTTTTCCTCCCCAACAAATCAATGAGTTGAGTTTCCAGAAAATGGCAAAAGCCCCGTCTCACAAGTTTCAAGCTCCCAAGGTGACAACCTCAGAATATTAGTTTGGTCTGAACAACAACGCTGAATACAAAGCCGTTTCATTTTCAGCAGTACAACAAAGAGCTGAGAAACAGCTCATCATTCAAAAACTTGGAATGGATGTTTTTGCTTAATAAACGATTCAGTTGATACATCTTCTGGCTTATCAAATAATCAAGTTCTATTTTTTTGTTTGTTTTTTTTCCCCCCAAAATCAAAAGTGTTTTTTACTTATCAGCTGGCTCTTTCAGATAGACGGTCCTTCTGCTCACAAGATCAGCTGAGACCTGGGGGGGGGGCATTCTAGTCCCAGCGATCTTTGTGATAATTACCAGAAAGACCTGGTCATTCTCAAACATCAGCAGATGGCAGTTTGTGACTTTCCGTGGACTTTCCTGAGACTTGAATAGGGTAATCAAACAATGGCCTCAAGCATATTATTTTTTAAACCTCCAGTCTAACAAAGACGTGTGTTTTTGGAAACACTTTACATCAGGAGACACGGCCACTGTGATTACATGTGCTCCTGCAGTGATCCGCTGATTGATGGTCTGCTAGCAGGGCTTGTGGTCCAGGGACAGAGGATGGAGATAGAGGGCAGCTCACTAGAGATAACAGCAGCAGCTCTTCAGTAATCACCTAGCTGCAGCAGCACAGAGTCACATCGCTAACCCTCATTACTGAAACAAGGTAGAGGTTCTGAAGGTGTAAGAGGTCGAGATGAGGCAGGGGAGGCAATGCATTTGCAGAGATGAGACACTGGATTAATTGAAAGCTGTTGTCAAAATACACATACCTTTGGTGTTTCATCGCTGTCTAGGTAATGAACCAGAGTGCTGTGATTGGGGAACCTGCAGGTTTGACGCACGGCAGTTGTTGAAATTAATATCTGCTGCATGATATGGACAACAGGAGCAAGATAGTTGTGTTTAAAGGGAAGAACAAACCCTGCTGGCTTGGTAAACACGCCTGCACTGTGAACGGTTGCATTATACAGATTTCAGTTATTTTTCTCGCAGCCATTCGAAGCTCAGTGCGGCTTTAAAGCAGAGATCACAGCACCCAGCTTTTAATGGGTGAGACTTCTGCAGATTCACTTCCACCCTTCATCCTAATAATCAGGCCTTTCCCCCCCACACTCTTTGGAAACCATAGTAGGTAACACAGTCTAAAGAGAGAGACTTAGATGTGGTGAGAGACGAGCTGAAAAGCAAAGCCTTCCCTCTTAGACCTGAATTTGTGCAGTCTCGTACTAGCAGAACAGAAAAGGGTTTTTTGGGGGTTTTTTTGGTGGTGGGGGGTAGGGGATTCAATGCCAAAAACTCAGATCATGCCATTGCGGCAGCTTGAGCAACAGCTGAGTGGAGCAGGCTGTGGGTGTTGAAGAGGATAGACATCTAAGGGCCAAAGAAAGAATCAAGCCATAGCATGGGTAGGATGCAAGGGCTATGATCTTACTTACTTACTCTCTCTCTCACAGCAAGAATTTGGTGTTCTGAATTAGTTATACAAAGGACTGGCCTTCCGATAGCATGTCTTTTTTCTAAGAGAGGCTGCTTACTTAGTATCATGATAGTATTCAGCGTCATGTCGATCTTAAGTGAGGTTTCTGAAGGGTTGCTGTTCTCAAATATTGATAAGCTGTTGTTCACTTGAAATGGAGCCTGTCTGCCACGAGCTGATAAATTCAAACATAAAACCTGAAGATGCTCACTTGAAAGTCAAACCGAAATATTGATGTGAAGAAGTCAGAAGGGAACACGCTCTTTTTACGATGGTGAAAGGTTCAAAAATTGTGAAATGGGTGATATTTCATTTTAGCATGCTTCCTGTTGTATTGCAAAGATAAGCGTGGCTTTAATCAGCCCGTGTTTTGTTTCATTCACCTTGGTGTGGTGCCTCGGTAGCCTGCCGATGAAGAGCACGCATGACAAGTGCTCAAACAGATGTTGATTAAAGTAGCAACTTACACACAAGACACAAGAGTGGGATCATCTGCACTGCACCTGTATTGACATTTGTGCTTTTGCATGAACTTTCCTGCAGAATGTGATTTCATTGTCAATGTAATGTGTATTATGTCGATTTTTCTACTTTCTAACAACTGTCACAGGTTAAGTATTCATTTGTCAGCGTGACTAAAATGTGCCAGATTAGCTTACAGTGAATGTAGACCCTGACACGTGTTTAAAACAGCACAATTACACGGCAAAATAAATTAATTTCAATGCGGTTATCAGTGGATTAGCTTGCTTGGGAGCTTGCAGTGAGGCTCAGTGGGGATTGGATGGAGAATGCTAATGTAGCTTATTAGCTCTGTTTTGTTTTTGTTTTTCAGTCAAATTTTATGCAAGCTTCTATTATGGAGATGAAAATACTTTTAAAAAGTTTCCAGGTGGTTATGAGACTGAGCTAAATCTCAATAGTATGTCTTTCAAAAAAACAGACTCTATGTTACCGGTGTAACCATTCTCCAAATCCATTATACCTTGATTTTTGGGCCACAGTTAATTCATGTTTTTATTTAGCAGGATTTTGGGAAAAAAAGACTATCACTTGCATCATCACTTGAATGATGAGTGGATCGTGTGCTAACAATAAACTCCATCATTCTGATGTGTTGCAGCTCACTCTTTAGCTGGAAGATTTTTTAACATTACAGCTTTCCACAGATGAGCACACTTTTACCATCACTGACAGCCCTACAGTGATCACTAGCTAAAGCAATGCAGGCACAACACTTTATGGCTTATTCACATTTTCAAAAGCTTTTATTACATTTCTCATGTATTTACGCTGCTATTTCTGGCTTCTCGATTCATATGGGGGTTTCGTGAGGTTGCAATTTTCATCACATTTTTGATAGAAGGCATTGAGATAATAAATGCAATTTACTTACTTTTAATTACATTTTTTAAAGACTTTCAGTAAGTATTATGGGCAACAAGTTAAGGGATCTGCCATGCTTTTTTAGGCAAAAAAGTAAAGAATTTCTAGAAGCAGCCACATCATATCAGTGACTTTCAACCTTTGCAACAGCTGCTAATGTCTAGTAAATCATCAAGGGAGCGTATCCTGTTGTAAATCCTTAACCAGACAGTCAACATGCATTAACAGAATGCATGTTTTTTGGGTAAAGTCATGTTCCCTGTCAGAAGCATTGTTTTTATTTCAGCTCAGATGCATTATCAATACTGTGTTTGTGAAAACTAAAAGGATAGTGTGGACAGTTTTTTTTTTTTTTGTTTAAACCAAGTGTAAACGGCTATTTTAGCCATTAGGCCCCATTTATTCTGGTTATTTGAAGACTATCTCACAAGTACCCCCTGGCAAGATATGAAGCTGCTATGCCCCAGCTGATTTGCAGCCAACGCCTGTACACTGGGATTAATAGGAAATTGAACAGACCTCTAGATTATTTCTGTGGCATCCTTCTGTTTCTCTGCCATGGGAGTCACCTAATCCTGCTGATATGTCTTTGTCATCTAATTACAACACAGAGGCAACCACAGAGAATGTGTTTTCCCACAAGTGGCTGAGCTAATCGGCTTGCTACAGAGAAAATAGAAGAGAAGATCAGTGGAACTATGTGACTAACTGGTGATATGTTAGCTACAGTCTTGGGTTATTTTCTGAAAGTAGTTACGAGGCTCATCCCATGTATGTTGGAGAGCAGACTGTGAGACTGACAGACAGGTTGTTTTCAGTTTAATGTCTATTTCCATGTAACTCATACCCTCAACTATGGGCCAGGAGCTCTGGGTAGTGACAAAAAGATTGAGACTGTGGATATAAACATTGGAAATGATCTTCTTTCGAGGGGTAATAGAGGAGCTTGGTCATTCAGGAGGGGCTCAGAAGAGATGCGCCCCTCCACGTTGAAAGGGGCTGGTTGAGTTGGTTCAGGCATCTAACTAGGATGCCTTCTGGGCATCTCCTAGGTGAGGTATTTGTGCATGTCATATCAGGAAGAGGCCTTAGGGCAGACCCAGCACATGCTGGAGAGCTTAGTCCCAGCTGGCTTTGGAGCACTTTGGTGTGTGGTGCCTCAGTAGTTGGACAGATGGAGTTACCAAGCTTCAGGGAAAAGATCTGACCACCACCTTGCTTCCTCAGTGTGATACAGTGAGAAGTTCTGTATAGGAAAACTTTTATCCACCTTCTGGCAGGCTATTTAAACAGATATTTATGAGGTTCTTCTGAAGTCCTCAGTCTACATTTTCTGTATGATGGACTTTCCAGCTTTGAGTGACTTTGCTTCCAACTAGCATACTAGAGTACATTTCATTTGGGAAATGCACAAACTTCTTTTAAAACCACACAACTGCAAACTTGGCGTGGAACTTTGCTCACTTCCACATAGATTTCTCCTGTTGTGATAAACCAACTAGCAAACATGCTGTCAGAGCAGTCAGTTTTATCACATACACTTTTTCCCCTTTTTTCTTTCTTCTCACTTTGTTGAATCTTTTTAGGGTAGCCACTTTTTAATAAGAGAGATAAGCAGAATAGCTGAAATAGATTCGGGAAAAGTAAGAGTGACAAGATTATTCAGTTTTGGAATGCTAATAGATGATAGGCCAGTTCCTCCTGTTTACTGACTGCCCTTGACTGATAAGAGGGAATGGAAGATGGATTTAGAGGAGAATTGGATGTCCCTAATGTTTGTGCCATAGTTCATCTAAAGGGCAATTATGACCAATTGAGCCGTAATGTTGGGGTCTGAAGTGGAGATTAGAGGCGAGATTGCCAGGCAGCTAGCATGGCAATTCATCACGATTGTTGTCATGATTTAAATGTTCTTTGCCGAAATGGCTTATAAAGCATGGGAGTGGGGGATGGGAGGGGGGCTTTAATACAGCAATAAATATTCAGTGTTTGGAGCAACGGTCAAACTAAATGTCATGACAATCCTCCATCTCACTAACAGTCAGTGTAGACATCGCGTGTGTGTGTGGCTTTATGAAAACACCTCAGGAGGAGTTTCCAAATAGTGTGTAAAACTGCCTCATTTAGGAAAAGTTCAGCAATTCTTTCTGTCAGGTGTTGGGGAAAAAAATTTTTTGCTCCTTTGTTGCATTCTAATTGTGTCTCTAAGCTACGCGAGTCAGCACAGAATATGCATCGAGATGCTATTAAACAATGTTCCGCTTTTTCCTCTATGAACCTGAGCGGTCATATTTCCATAAATGAACCAACTGGCCCAGAAGTCTAAGTCATGCCTTTTTCTCCTCGCCCTCTTTCAAATTGATATAAATAAGGTAAAGGTATTTAGAATATTATTATATCTAATCTAATGTATGTTTTATAAATGAACTGCAATCGCGTTTTGAATTAGAACTTTTCAGATTTAATGGCCTACATGGAGCCTAATCTTCTGGTTAGTCATTTTTAAAAGCCCAATGGGAATAAAAATGTGAAATGTAAAACACCTTAATCAGCAGGGGGGGGAAAAGGAAAAAAATAAAAATAAAAAATGTAGTTGTGGGACCCAATACAAGTAGAATTTCACAATTCTTGATACCAAAGCAAAATGATTATATGATGTACGTAAACTTGAACTTGTTAATTCAAAAGCAGTTGTAAATCACTGCTTTGGTGGTAGAAGACTAGTGTCGCATTTTTAAGACCATGACTCACACTGAAGTTTGGCGACTTAAAAATCTGATGTTAGCCATTATTTATTTTCTTTCAGACACATGGAATATAAACAGATTTCCCTAAAATTTTGTATGTGTAGTTATTTTTTAATCTTTACTAAGATAGCATGAAAGCACAGTTAAAAAAAAAATCCTATTTTATTGTTATGACATGTCTTAGATTACTCTGATTTTGCTTGGATCAGCTGATGATCTTTGTAGGGGCAACGTCAACGTTCATAACATAATTGAAGAGTGTTTCTCCCATCGCTTCTTTATTTTTTTTAATTTTCTTTATCAGCCACTACGAATGCCAATCCTGATGTAGCTGCAAGAATTTACCATCCAATATATCAGTCCCGCTCTACTTTTTATTTAAAATCTTAACAATACGTCAACAGAACACAGAATAATGAAATGTTAAGATGGTTGCTGATTAGTCTACTAACATTACTATGAGGTATTGTGTTAGTTTTAGAGATGGCACGATACCACTTTTTTATGTCCGATACCGATACCGATATCATAAATTTGGATATCTGCCGATACCGATATGAATCCGATATAGTGTTTTTTAATCAACAAAACTGTTTTTTAAAATATCTTGCTGCATTTTGCAAGTCTGCAAGTTCATACTCAAGTTTAAAACAACAACTACACTAAAGCTATTCTGTTATACCTGTATACAAAAAAAATATTTCATAGTTCAGCAATACTGATCAATCTAATAAACTTAGACCTACACCATCCTCCCTATTCTGGTATTTTAAAGAGTACTTAGCGTAAATATTAAGCAACCTAACTAATAGGGTTCCAACTCCCAGCAACAACAAAAATAAATAAATAAAAAATAGGGAACCACCCCTCACGCGCCACCTCATGATGCTTAATCGACGTAATCAACCTTAATTTGATGCAGTGTGAAAAAAAATGCACAGAAATCAATTATTTTTCAAGAAATATTAAATAGATTCAACATCTTTCTTCAACAAAATTGCAGACTGCACAGATGGTACCTTCCCAAAGGAAAAAGTACTATAGCTTACTAGGGTATATATATTAGACTTAATAGTCACTATATACAGTAATTGACTTCTATTCATTTTACATCAAATTAAAACTTTGTGTGTCAGATAATTATTTATTAAAAGCTAGACATTTTAAATGAGAATAAGAAAGAAAAGTATGTCTTTGTGCCCCCTTTTCCCAGTTAATGCCCTATCGGCCCCCCTGGCTAAACTTTGCTAGATCCGCCCCTGCACAGTTACCAGCCGTCAGCTACGTAGAAAAAGATCCTGGTGTAGAAAGTAATATTAAATAAATTCTAACAACAGCTTATCAAGCTTAAACGTGCTGCTGTTGTTCAGCCGCTGGTTTCCTCTTTCTGGTGCAAAGTGGGCCAAAAACAAAGACGGACTTGCGACAGAAAAGCCGATCAGCTGATCATTTAAGCAGTTTCACGATTGAAGTAGCAGCCGGAGAGCGAGAGGCAGTCGCTCATTAAGCTTAACGCAGGAATGCTTTACAAACATTCAGAGATGGACTTACACACTTGCTTTACTTCTCTCGGGGATAACTTTGTCGGAGATGAAATGCCGGGTTGCTAGCGAAGCTCCAAATGCTATCCAGACCACCGACAGGTCCCGCATGCCACAGCCGCTCTATCACGTGATGCATACTGCTCCGACATGCTAACGTTCTGAGGTGAGTTACGGCGTGTTGCAAGTTTTGTGAGGTGCTTTCGTGATATTTAATGGATCGGATTACATTTTTTATTTTTCTCCGATATCCGATCCAGTCATTTAGGTCAGTATCGGACCGATACCGATACGTAATATCGGATCGGTCCATCTCTAGTTAGTTTAAGGATTTATATAATGTTAGCTATTGCAAACTTTGAGCAGTGGTTTAGTTTTACAGTGGCATTGCCTGCTGTCAAAAACAAAATGGTTCCATAAGAAGGCAAATACTTGGGATGCTGAGCTTAAACTCATTCAGCTTGCATTCTTTAAATAGATCTACATGCTAGTGTTTTAGGCGTTCTATATAAAAAAGGAAGTATGAGAACCTAGTTTGCATACTGAAATTTGCGACTTTCGCGAATGCCTTGTGGCAGAGCTATTACAACATTTAGTTGTCTTCCAGATTTAGTTTTTCCTGTGCTTGTGGCAGTACTTCTTCTTCAGCATGCACTAGGATAGACTAGACCTGGTAGAGGTGTGCTGTATGTCTGGAAAAATTGCATCCATAGTACATCCACTGCCTACAGTACCTACAGTATGACAAAAAACACCTAAATAATATCACGTTTTTATAATTTTCACATTGAAAGGTATATAAAGTATCAGTTCTGGTGACATACCTAAACCATGTCAAACTAGAGGAAATTTCATTGGTTGTCAGAGCAGTGAAATAAACCTTCTGCTCATAAGAAAAATTCTACCACTTTCACTGTTTAAGCTTTTGCTTTCCTCTGCTGTGTGCTCTTTCTGAACATGTCTGCTGTGTTGAAGCAACTTAAAAAAAAGGCAGCTGTTCATCTATGGCGAGTTTATTTTTAACACCATCGGTTTTAGAGTAACACAATAACAGCTATTGTGCTGAACACGATATGTGCACGCCTTTAGGGAGCTGATGAAGATGTGTAGAAACGAGATAGATACCGAGGAAGGTGAATGCAGGAAATACTCATCGCTTTTGTGCTGTTCATCCGTGCATGTAAAACCCGACAGTATTAAATCAGATTTGGAGAAAAGACCTCGACCCAAAAGCTTAAACCAGAATAATTTAGATCAAAATGAAAGAAAATATGTGCACGGACGTGCAGCCAGTGATTGTGTGTGCATTTTGTATGCACCATGAAGTCAGATTAATCAGCAGTTTATCTCCACGTGCCTTGTGTGTCTGTACCATATAAAGCATGTGTGTTTCAGTGGGCAAGTTGATATGTCTTTGTATTCTCGTCTTCGTTTGTGTTTATCTGTGCCTTGCCTCAGTCCATTGGAGCTGTGTTTCCTGGGCTTATCGACCTGCTGTAATTAGGGGCCTAGAGCTGCAGAGCAGGAAGGCGATCAGGAGCCACCGTGTTCCGCCGAGCCTCTAATTGAAACGTTGAGCGTTTCCAGGTTCACCATCGGCCCCCCTCGGGTCCCCGCTGTCATCTCGGCGCCACCTCCACGCCTGTGACAAACATTCAGAAGAGAGAGTGCTAGTCACGAATGATAAGCAGGTAATTGCCTGTAGGCTCAGATGCGAATTAGGAGACGCTCGTGCTCCAGCTTCATTGGACATGCTGCCAGGGGTTGTTTATGCCACTGTAGTGTGTGTGTGACACCTCAAAATGGTACACAGAGATGAGGTGAGCTTATCAAGTCGGAAGGCTTGTCTTATTTAGGCTCTAGTTTCTGAGTTTACACTTAATGTCATGGTATAGTTTGTTAAAAAAAAATCCTCACTTAGACACTAATGAATAACAAATTTCTCCCCACTTCCCTGCAAATTGCCTGATGAGGCAGCACACAGAGCCCACTCAGTAGCCTGCAGGGGCCTGAAGACCCATAATTTGGCATCTGGGTGCTCAGCCAGTCACAGACCTTTTAAGAATGGGCTTTCTTTTCAAAGCCCGGGCCAGCCTTCCAACCAGTGTTCCTGCTGACATTTATCGTCTCAAACCTTTAGCGTTATTGTTATGAGTGCAATAATTCTTGCCGTAGGGGAATACTCACAGCGCTCCAGATTGACCAACTTGAGGATTTTAATGTGACAGCTCATCACATTATAGCGGTGGGAGCGTGAAAGTAGGCGGCCCGATACAATATCATCTTTCTCTACTTGAGAAGCATGCGCCTGTGTCATCTGTCTGACAGTCCTGTTGTCAGCTCCATCCTGGACTGTCTATCGGTTGGCATGCATCCCAGTCTTGCTTCTGCCAGCTATAAAAACATAAGTCTGAGTAGAAGGGAGGTGGTCAGAGGCGACAGTGTCAACCCCCTGCTGTTTTCCCATGCTCAAAATATTGGCAGCCATTACATGTCTCCTCAGTGGCGTTTAGTGCCCATTGCTGAATTGCTGACTTTCATCATGACATTTTCTGGGCACGCTCCAAATGCCCAGCAGCAGCCTGGTTTCTATGGAGATTCGGTTGCTCAATATGCAGCTTTGCACAAAGAAAACACACACAGAGAGATAAAAACAGACAAAGTGAGTAGGGCAAATGAATATTGGTCATTAATTGCATTGCTGTCTTGTTTTATGCTATTCCTTTGATTTAGTTTTCGTCGCTAGTTAAACAAAAGCTCGGCTAATGTGCATCTCATTCTGGCAAATGAGCATGCAGCCCTGATTTCAGTGTTACTGCAAATGAGCACCCAACTTTGTTCGAACATCAAACACGACAGGACGCGTGATTGGCGCTTTTGATTTGGCTATTGTTCTCCTGATATGAAAATGTGCTACAGCGGCACTTGGCTTGAATTGGCATTGCACACAGGGTGCTAATTACCACAGAAAGTCGGTGTTTTCATAGGCTTTTCAATCCCTGTGAATTCAGCTTATAGTTTGGTGGAACGTGTATGCAGATGAGAATTTTTTTGTTGCTACATTTTGCTTGTTTGTTACTGAAATGTTTTAGTGGCCTACCTACTTATTCGCACCTGGCACGATTCATCGTTCATCTGCTTTATATGGCCAAGAAGAGATACTAAAATACTTTGTGGCACTTACACAGTCTGATTGAATCTTCCGTCTTTACCATTTTCGAGATTAGAAGTCCACATAGTTCCACACAGGGTTTTCACTGTGGAGTTTATTATCTCATTTCAGTGATCCTCAGGGTGCTGTCAATTGCCTCTGAATTATAACATCTATCCCTGCTTATATCAGTGAAATACAGGTTCTCCCACACTCAGTCAGTTGTTATCTTTTTAGAGGAGAAAAAAAACTACACTCCTGGGTATTCTCTGGGTCTGTATGAAGCTTAAAAAGCTCCCCAGTGAGTTTTTATCACCAATTTTATATCAGCTGTCACTGACCCTTGAATTTGCTTCAGGACAGTAAGATATCAAAATTAACAGTTCTTGTTATACTTATCAGATTGCACTATGAGTAGAGAACACTTTCTTTTTGAAGTTTTCTGGCCTTTCAGACTTTAGGGTGCCAAATGTAATACCTTTTACTTGTTATCGCCTTCAGTAGATAATTATGATGTGAAAGTTTTGAAACAGAGGGTTATCTTTAACAACTTAAATTGGAAAAAGAACATCAATCATTAGCAGGCAAACAATGTACATAAAACACAAGGGAGTCAACTTCAAACACAGCAAACCAAAATTGAAAAAGATTACTAGTTAGTAGATTTCAAAACTTGTGTGGAGTCTTTTCCCCTTAGTGCCTGAGTCACACAGGCCCAGAGACTTTGAATAGTAAGTTGCATCAGCTGAGGTTCAGAATGTGGGATGTGTCTAAATAAAGCTTAAAAATGTAAAAATGTAATCCGATCCATTAAATATCATGAAAGCACCTCACAAAACTTGCAACACGCCGTAACTCACCTCAGAACGTTAGCAGTCGGAGCAGTATGCATCACGTGATAGAGCGGCTGTGGCATGCGGGACCTGTCGGTGGTCTGGATAGCATGTGGAGCTTCGCTAGCAACCCGGCATTTCATCTCCGACAAAGTTATCCCCGAGAGAAGTAAAGCAAGTGTGTAAGTCCATCTCTGAATGTTTGTAAAGCATTCCTGCCTTAAGCTTAACAAGCGATATATGGAGCGACTGCCTCTCCTGCTGCTACTTCAATCATGAAACTGCTTAACGATCAGCTGATCGGCTTTTCTGTCGCGAGTCCGTGTCTCTAGTTTGCTTTTGGCCCACTTTGCACCAGAAAGAGGAAACCAGCGGCTGAACAACAGCAGCACGTTTAAGCTTGATCAGCTGTTGTTAGAATGTATTTAATATTACTTTCTACACCAGGATCTTTTTCTACGTAGCTTACGGCTGTAACTGTGCAGGGGCGGATCTAGCAAAGTTTAGCCAGGGGGGCCGATAGGGCATGAACAGGGAAAAGGGGGCACAAAGACATACTTTTCTTTCTTATTCTCATTTAAAATGTCGAGCTTTTAATAAATAATTATCTGACACCCAAAGTTTTAATTTTATGTAAAATGAATAGAAGTCAATTACTGTATATAGTGACTATTAAGTCTAATATATATACCCTAGTAAGCTATAGTACTTTTTCCTTTGGGAAGGTACCATCTGTGCAGTCTGCAATTTTGTTGAAGAAAGATGTTGAATCTATTTAATATTTCTTGAAAAATAATTGATTTCTGTGCATTTTTTTCACACTTTATCAAATTAAGGTTGATTACGTCGATTAAGCATCATGAGGTGGAGCGTGAGGGGTGGTTCCCTATTTTTTATTTTTTTATTTTTGTTGCTGGGAGTTGGAACCCTATTAGTTAGGTTGCTTAATATTTACGCTAAGTACTCTTTAAAATACCAGAATAGGGAGGATGGTGTAGGTTTAAGTTTATTAGATTGATCAGTATTGCTGAACTATGAAATATTTTTTTTGTATACAGGTATAACAGAATAGCTTTAGTGTAGTTGTTGTTTTAAACTTGAGTATGAACTTGCAGACTTGCAAAATGCAGCAAGATATTTTAAAAAACAGTTTTGTTGATTAAAAAACACTATATCGGATTCATATCGGTATCGGCAGATATCCAAATTTATGATATCGGTATCGGTATCGGACATAAAAAAGTGGTATCGTGCCATCTCTAGTAGCCACACCTTAAAGCCTGCTTATGATCTTATCTTTATCTTGTCTCATCTATAAATGCAACCATAATTTACAAGTATGGTGTTTCAAAGAACACTTACAACTAGTGACTGGGACCATAAAATTGTTCAGAAACATCCAATAAATGGAGTCAGAAGTGGGGTAATTTCAAACTATATATTTTGTATAAAAAGGGAACCTTCCCTCCACTGGACATTAGACATGGCAATAGAGGTTTGTCTTCACTTCAAACTTAAGAGCAACTTAAAGCCCTGGTCAATATTGCAATTGTGTTTATTCCCCAACAAGTTGCAAGTTGTTGCTGAAGGCTTATGTGGGAGGCTTAAGTTCAGTTCAGTTCAATTTTATTCATACAGCATCAAATCACAATAGCAGTCACCTCAAGGTGCTTTATATTTGTAAGGTAGATGCTACAATAATACATAGAGAGAAAAATCCAATCATATGACCCCCTACGAGCAAGCACTTTGGCAACAGTGGGAAGGGAAAAACTCCCTTTTAACAGGAAGAAAAACTCTGGTTGGGGTGAAAGGAGAAGGAAAATAGGACAAAAGACATGCTGTGGAAGAGAGCCAGAGATCAATAACAAGGGAGAGAGGTCTATTAACACATGGTCTTCCATGGAAGATGCCAAATTATCTTCAAACATTTGAATAGTTCCGACTTGTACTATGCATACTTCATAGTACAAGTTGGAACTTTTGAAATGTGTTTTTTGCAGCGATCTTGCACAACAATAACTGTCAAAGTTGTCATTCTCCATGTACAGTTTGTGCCACACCTTTTCCAGTTACACAGCAGCTCTAAGTGTCTGCAGAGACAGAAACAAATTACAGGGAACTGTGGCAGTGTGCTAGTGACTAAAGCAGTCATTAAGGTTTGCGGAGCTCCTCCCTCTTTGCAATACATTTCACCTGGCAACCAGAAACCTACTGTGTGGTCAGGGAACCAGGTTGCAATTTGGGTCACCAACCAGTCTCTTGGTCTCTGTGACTGAGAAATATCCTGGGTTAGGTTTGATCTTTTTATTTTTTAGGATTTTTTAAACATGTAAATGTGTTACACTCTGATCTGTGCACTTTTACCTGATCCCCTTATGTATTACAGATTATGTTTGGTTTAAACCAGTTGATTAATTTTATATATATATATATATATATCTGTCTCGCTCATGTCTGCGGTAGGCTTGCTTAGCATAGGGGGTCTAGCCTTAGGACCCTTACTGGATACAGACGCCCCAGGCAGGAATCGAACTTGCGATCCTCTGTTCCAAAGGCGTGTAGTCTAACCACTACGCTATCCAGCTGCTGGTGCCGAAACCCAGGAGGCCAACTCCAAGCCCATAGCACAAGTCACCATCAAGTGCGGGATCTACCAAGGAGATGCTCTGTCCCCACTGCTGTTCTGCATAGGCCTGAACCCCCTCAGTGAGATCATTAACAAGACTGGCTACGGATACCGACTACAGAACGGAGCAGTTGTCAGCCACCTCCTGTACATGGATGACATCAAGCTGTATGCCAAGAGTGAACGAGACATCGATTCACTGATCCACACTACCAGGCTATACAGCAATGACATTGGAATGTCGTTCGGACTGGAGAAGTGTAGTCGGATGGTAACAAAGAGAGGGAAGGTAGTCAGAACTGAGGGGATTGAACTACCAGAAGGCAACATTGCAGACATAGAGGACAGTTACAAGTACTTGGGGATCCCACAGGCGAATGGGAACCATGAAGAGGCCGCTAGAAAAGCTGCAACCACCAAGTACCTGCAGAGGGTCAGGCAAGTCCTGAGGAGTCAGCTGAATGGTAAGAACAAGATCCGGGCCATCAACACGTACGCCCTGCCCGTGATCAGGTACCCTGCTGGGGTAATAGGCTGGCCAAAGGAGGAGATAGAAGCCACTGACATAAAGACAAGAAAGCTCCTTACCATGCATGGAGGGTTTCACCCCAAATCCAGCACCCTGAGGCTGTACGCTAAGCGGAAGGAAGGGGGCCGGGGACTGGTGAGTGTCAGCACCACAGTCCAGGATGAGACAACGAACATCCAAGAATACATTAGGAAGATGGCCCCAACTGACCGAGTGCTCAGTGAATACCTCAGGCAGCAGAAACCCAAGAAAGAGGAGGGAGACGAGGAACCATCATGGAAGGACAGGCCCCTGCACGGTATGTACCACCGGCAGATAGAGGAGGTGGCTGATATCCAGAAATCCTACCAGTGGCTGGACAAAGCTGGACTGAAAGACAGCACAGAGGCACTAATCATGGCAGCACAAGAACAAGCTCTGAGCACAAGATCCATAGAGGCTGGGGTCTATCACACCAGGCAAGACCCCAGGTGCAGGCTGTGTAAAGATGCCCCAGAGACAATCCAGCACATAACAGCAGGGTGCAAGATGCTAGCAGGCAAGGCATACATGGAACGCCATAACCAAGTGGCCGGCATAGTGTACAGGAACATCTGTGCCGAGTATAACCTGGAAGTCCCGAGGTCAAAATGGGAGATGCCCCCAAGGGTGGTGGAGAATGACCGAGCTAAGATCCTGTGGGACTTCCAGATACAGACGGACAAAATGGTGGTGGCTAACCAACCGGACATAGTGGTGGTAGACAAACAGAAGAAGATGGCCGTAGTGATCGATGTAGCGGTTCCGAATGACAGCAATATCAGGAAGAAGGAACACGAGAAGCTGGAGAAATACCAAGGGCTCAGAGAAGAGCTCGAGAGGATGTGGAGGGTGAAGGTAACGGTGGTCCCCGTGGTAATCGGAGCACTAGGTGCGGTGACTCCCAAGCTAGGCGAGTGGCTCCAGCAGATCCCAGGAACAACATCGGAGATCTCTGTCCAGAAGAGCGCAGTCCTGGGAACAGCTAAGATACTGCGCAGGACCCTCAAGCTCCCAGGCCTCTGGTAGAGGACCCGAGCTTGAAGGATAAACCGCCCGCAGGGGCGTGCTGGGTGTTTTTTTTTTTTTTTTGTTTATATATATATATATATATATATATATATATATATATACATATACACTAGGGGTGCAACGATATTCGTATCGATATTGAACCGTTCGATACAGTGCTTTCGGTTCGGTACGCATATGTATCGAACAATACAACATTTGTAATTTATTTTATCAATTTTCCTTCTGACGATGCTGTCTGTGTGGAGCGCTCAGTGAATCTGTGTTCGACTACTCCGCCTAGGCTGCACTGTCGAGCGCAGATCCACTGAGCGCTCCACACAGACAGCATCGTCAGAAGGAAGAGCACAGGGCAAGCTAGCGAGACAGAAGTTAAGCTCTCCTTGCAACAGGCAAATTGACCCTCATTCAGATCTGGCGTTTGGAATTATTTTGGTTTTCATGTGACGTATGACCCTGAAGGTAAGCGAGTCATGGACTAAAGTAAAACAGTATGTTGGATGTGCCATGCAATGCTCAATTACATTGGTGTGAACTAGTGTGTTAGCGCAGTTAGCTCGTTAACGTGTTGGCCGTCTAGCCCCATGCACGGAGCGATCAGCGGTAGCTCGTTAACGGAGATTTGCCGTGTTGTGGCGTTAAGGTCATTTCAACGAGATTAACCTGAAAGCACTAGTGGGAACACAACGAATATGACTGCACATTTACACCGACATCATCCTAGTGCAAAGACAAAAACAACAAGCATGCTACTAACTTTAGCCGAGTCATTTAGACAGCTGTTAGCACATGATTCTCCTTATGCTGCTGAGAATATAGCCCAGAAGAAGCGGATAGTATAGCTTTTATTTTGGAAAGAGCCATTTCTCTGTAATAAACTCTCTTTTCCAAAGATGAGTGATTCCTCAATCAGATACAGGGCTTGCAATATCGCTAGCCCGACGTCCCGGAGCTAGCGATTTTTTCAGTCGGGCTACCAAAATCTTTCTCTTCCCTGCCCGTCGGGCTATTGTAGGAAAAATATATGTCAATGCTTTTGCATTCTTTCAGAAATGTAGCTGGGTAATTATGTCATTGGCATCGGTGAGCCACTGTCAATATGTGACATATTGAAGTCGCGTTTGAATTTGCGCTTGTTTTTTTGCTTTCACTTTGCAATCGTGCGAACTGTGTATAGAGAGCGACAGCACTGATCTGTGAGTGATGATAATTTGTGCACCAATTCCTCTGACATCGTCTTATTAATCGTTAGCTTACTATGCAAACATGACAAGTGAAATCTCCCGCAGCAAGCTTAAACATGTGAGAGGTTGATCGCGCAGAGAATCGCTGAGCTTATGTGAGTGCGCGTGTAAAAGCATTTCAGTTCTGCTGAGCCAAATAAGACAGGTCAGGGTGAAGAAGTGACAGCCAAATAAAAGCTTACCACAAAACGGAGAAGTTATGACAAATCAGACTATAAGGCAAAAAGAAAGTGCAGCTTTATGGTTTCATGGACAAAATAATTTCTGTGGCTGCAATATGACGAGCTATATAACCAGGGCTGCACATAAGTGGTCCGCAGGTGCGCATTCGCTGTCAAAATAAAAAACGCGCACAAGGGTTAGGGTTAGGGTTAAATTTAAAAACTGTACTTTTGAGTTAAAATATATATTTATAATTTTAATAAATGACAAATTAAAAATGCATGAACATTTTTTTTGTATCGAAAAAATATCGAACCGTGACACCAAAGTATCGAACCGAACCGTGAATTTTGTGTATCGTTGCACCCCTAACATATATATATATATATATATATATATCAGTGTAAAAAATTTTTAAGGCCAAATTTAGATTGAACTAGTTAAATGATTGATTTACTATACATTAGATATTTTGAAACACTAAGGGGAAACTTACTACACAGTGGTGGAACTCCTTTAATTTGGATGTAGTGGAGGTAGCATAGAAACATGTGTTCTTATGTTGTTAGGTTTGGATTAAGACCTTGCTCTTGTGCAGTCACAATTGGTTTTAATAAATGACATGAAATGTGTTTTTCGCCAAAGGGGAACAAAAGAACACGTTGAAAATCAATTTCATCACACCGAGAACCTTTATGCTGATGTCTGCTTTGTGGCAGTCCACACAGTCCATTAGAGAAGCATGGGTGTATCGAAACCACTGAACAGGAGCTTTCAACATGACTGGACACACAAAGAGGTCATGCCAGCAATTTTTAAAGGGGCTTCATAAAACATTTTTCTTGCGGTATGAGTGAGTATTTCTATTCTGACCAAAGCAGGATGGTAATGAGGTGATGCAAATGATTTATTTAATTATGTATGTGTTATTTTTCCCCTTCCATTTTCCCCAAACTCCCATTTCGTTTCCTTTACTGCTTCGTTAGGCAAATGAGGGGGTTGTCATTCAAAATGTGTCATGGGGTCAAATGTGATCGAGACCACAAAAGAAATAGCTGCCTCCAGTTTGGACTTTCCTAGAAAATTGAGGTGCTTAGCTAATCTAGCTGAAAAAATTAATATTATGAACAGTCAGTCAGAATGACTTACAGTTGAGGTCAGAAGTTTACACTCATCATGACTGTAAATGTCATGTTAATTGGGGGTTTTAAATGATTTCTTTGAAATGTTCTTTTTCCAGGGTGGAATAATTGTACAGCATGTCTTTAATGACTTTAAAAAACAAGAATTGAGTGCACAAGTTTGAATTTATCTTGGGTGTTTTTCTAATCCACAGGGTCAAAGGTTTACATCCACACTCACATATGTACATACACTCAAATCGTTTAATAAGTGTCTTTTATTAACTATTTATTAACTTCACTTTAGCAATTATGACTGAATACAATTGGTACTTCTTCTTTGCCATCCTAAAAAGGATTGTATGGCAACACTCACTGGATTGACCAATATGCACGACAACTGGAAAGTCCAAGGAATTCAGTGAAGATCTAAGAAGGAGAATTGTGTAGATTTATGTTGGGGAAAGTCTCTTGGGGTCATTTCTTAACAACTGCAGTTCAAAAACTCTATGTGAGACCAAGTTATTCAGATGTGTGTATCTACAGTGACCCACATGGATGTGATGGACCGAGCAGCGAAGGAAACTCAGGCACAGGTTAAAGTCCAAAAAAAGGATTTTTTTATTTAACCCCAAAACATAAATGGTTAAATCATGCAAAAAGAACCAAAATCTTGGGCCCACATAAGAGGTCAAAATAACAGAACTCTAGTCAAAGTTGACAACAATACTGATAACTCAAACACACAAAACCCAAGTGAAACTAACATAATGAACTCCAACAACTTGCGCATGGCTGTATAAACAAATCAGTGGGGGTGTATGTATACGTTTGACCCTGTGCGGATTAGAGAACATACAAAATAAATTCAAACATAATATATGGTTTACTATGGCCCAAATTACCATGACATCCATGCCCATTATGAGTGTATTTATAAACTTTTGACCACAAGCTGTACTTTTTCCTGTGGCCACAGGACACAGTCATGACAGTTGTGGTCATTCATATGAAAAATGCCTCTCTAGCTGTTGCCTGTAGAATAGCAAGCCAGAGTGATGGCAACACAACAAACAGCAGAGCATGAGTCATAACTGTTTATGCCAAGATTTAATGATATCATTCGGTTAGGGTGCCGGAAGCAACATGGAGCATGACAGTTTCCCAACACCAACTGTGGAAAAACTTGGTGATACGGTGATAAACACTTACCTTTATGTTCATCAGTCTGTTTCCCTCGGCCCTGCTGGCACAGCCAGAAAGCTGTATGTGACAGCCAGGTCCCAAGTTTGATTTAAACACGATTATCAAATATGAAAAATTCAGTCTCTTTAGGAAACGAAGATCAATAGGATGAAAGACATACAGCTGACTTTTCACCATACCTACGCATGGAAAAGTGACGTAATTTGAAAGGATATTTGGCATTTTGAAAGCCTTATTGATGTTTGCTCAGAGGTTCCACTCAAATGCCATTCCAGCTCACATCTGCTGGTGTAAGCTTTCTTCCCTTTTCACACCTAGGTTTTAAATTCTGATTGAATTGGTATTAAATATTTTTGAAGTAGTGATGCAGTAAAACTTTTTGGGTCTGCCAACTAATGTTTTATTTAAAAGCAGACTTGTGCAGTCACCATGTCACACATCTTATTCTTGCATTTTTAAAACTTTTTTTTTATTTTGTTTTTCCCCTTTGACCCATGCCACATAGTATAAATAATGAATTTCTATGTTAAGAAAAACATGATTCTTTGGCTTCATTTTTTAATTATTGACTTTCTGTTGCTTTTAGAGTTCTTCTAGACCACTTTGAGGTCAAGCGGCCAGTCTGCTTCGGCAAAACCACCACGAAGCTCAACCACAGCTTGAGAAAGTCTCCCTGATAAAGCTTTCAAACTCTTGGTTGACTCATTGAAAATCACACTTGGCATGAATCTTCAGATGCTACATTTTAATGTCGCTGAACTTTAGAAGTTGCTAGAGAAGCAATGGAAGTGCTCACTGCTTTTAAATTCAAAGTTATAAAGAAACAGTCTGTAGTTGATGTAGAAAATATGCCGTGTTTATGGCACTGCAGCCAATACTTTCTAACCTGCTGGTGCCTCGATGTTTTCCAGCAAAATCAGTTATTTTCCATGTCTGAGGTACTCTCTGCTAGGCAGTGCAATGAACAAGTATGGCCATTTCTCAAAAAGGAAGGACTGAAGGTTTGCAGTTGAAGCAATATACAGTATAACCTTATCAAGATTCCCAGCCATATTGCAAGTCATGTTAACCCAGAAAAGGAACCGAGCCAGCCCTGTAATTCCCATTTGATGATAAGCCCCAGCAGTGCAGAAAGTCAGAATCTCTCCGTCCACCCAACATATCAGGACAGGGTCACTATTTTATTGCTTGGGGATTCTTATTGGACAATAATAGTGTCTGAGATACCCAGCAGGTGCCTGAATAAACCCTCTAATAGAGCAATTATTCTCAAACAAAAGGTCACCTCAGGCGTGACGACAGGCCCGGAAATCAATAAAGCTTCCAATTATGACCGAAGCACTGGGCCTATATTTGGTCTGCGGCTGCCAGCCATCCTGGAGAAGATCAGATTTCAGGGAACCCTCATTCCCCCAGTACGTCTTTGTGATTAAGTTACCAAAATTTATTTTAGGATTCACTGCCATGGCACCTTTAAAAATGCATAAATGATTCAGGCCCTTATGAATTGGTCTCCTTTTTGAAAGCTGATCCCTACAGAGTCCTGCAGCCGTTTCTCAGCTCACTTAAAAGATTAAAATTTTTCTTCAACAGAAATGTTTAATCCTTTTCAGCCAGCATGAGAGTGATCCCAGAAGAGACTGAAGTCTTGAAGTGAAACTTGGGTGTTTTTGTGCCACCGCCATTCCTACTGCCTTCTAATGTCGATTTAAAATAGAAAATCATTTGGGAAGTCTTACTTGGGTGGTTTCAGGCGGCAGGAACAGATGACCTGTTTAGTTGCAGGTGCTTGTTGCTTTTGTGTGTTTAGCTTGTTTCATTTGGAGAGCACATTTGAAGACTGATTAGCAACTTTCTAATACTGTAAGTAGTCTGCGTGATCACAAAGAATAGTAGAGCAGATTTAAAAGTTCAGTTTAATAATGGGCACCCTTTTAAGGCAGTTCTTCAGTTTTTTTATAACTGCCTGCTCACCAGCCTCAACAGAACTAACAGAAGGCACCATATTTTATAACAGTTTATATTGTAGAAAGAAAAGTGCTAATATGGTGGCAATATAAATGTAAATGTAGATTTTACCTGACTACACCAAAGGAAACTTAGTTTGAATGAAGATGTGGGGTTATTTTTTTCCCCATTACTAACCATATACTTCTATTACAGTGTTATTTGCTGATCTGTTAGAGCTAATCTATATTGTCAACCATATTTACTAGCTAGCTTGGCACATGTTTTAACAGATAATAGGTTGCATTAAGAAAAGTTTCTAATCATTGTACTTGAATGTAAGTTAACCAAAAGGTAATTGTAAGCCAAGTAGTTGTAAATTCTAACAAATCAACATACTTAATTACAGCTCCTCTGTTTAAAATTTGCTGTGGAGGCATAATTAGATGACAAATTGACAAAGCAGCATCGATGACTTCACCCTCAAGTAATTGGCATACACTATTGACTCCGGTGCAAGAAGCATTATGCATGAACAAAAATCTTGTTAACTATGTTTTTTTTCTTTGCATATTGACATCGGCAATACGCATGACTGCATATAACTCCCAGATCACTTGAATGTAATTGAACACCTTGCACAAAAAGGCTATCTTAAGCTTTCTCTGCTACTAGCTTTTCTCTTTTACCTCCCTCCTGCCCTGCACTTTAATTCTTAACCTACCTTTCAATTCTCCTCTCTACTTCTGCTGCACTCTATATTGTAGTGAAGGGAGAGAGGAGAGTCATACAGCCCAACTCAATGACAGGCAACTCAGATTTCTGAAAACATTCTTGAGGCTGCAGTGCAGTATTTGCCTCCTGTCTCAGACAGTAAGATGTGGTTATATGCAACATGAGCTTTTCTCCACATTTCTTCCATGTTTATGCCAATAGTTTGAGGAAATAATTAGCACGAGAGATTATGTACTGAAGATTGCACGAGTATACATAAATATTGCTATACTTACCAGCTAAAACATTAAAGCTGCTGACAGATGAAGAGAATAATATTGATCTTCTACCTACGACTGCAGTTGTCAGTTGGTGAGCTTTATTAGACATCTAGTAAAAAGTCAATTCATGAAGTTGATGTGTTACAAGCAAGAAAAGTGCATGCGCAAAGATCTGAATGAGTTTGACACAGCTCATCTTCAGCTTGGTAGATGAGTGGACTGGAGTACGTCGTGAAAACAGCGAGCCTTGCAGGGTAATATCTACTGGAAGATTTCTATGGAGCCAGAGACAAGGCAATAGGTGTCAAAGTCTCACTGAGGTGAATCGGGAGCAAAAGCTGGCCCATGTCATCCAGTCTCACAGAAGAGCTACTGTAGCACAAATTGCTGAAAACCTTATGATGGATGGGTGTCTCACTTTTTGGTGCATGACTCACACAAGTCAGCATGCTCATGCTGAGGCTTCTACCCACCCAGCAGTAAGATTATTAAGATCTTTTTTAATCCAGGTAAATAGAGAAAAGCTAGATACAGTGACACATGTTTTTATGCCCTCTGAGTTGGATTCTTGTGATTCATTTACACAAGCTATGGCTTGTACTATACCTATATAGTATGCAGAAAGAGAACACATCATTGGTTACCCTTGATTATTAATTTTAAAATTGATTCTAAGATTATCTAAAAATCTTCTAAAAAAGGTCCTCAACCAAACAATCTCAGATGAGGACTAGGGCTGGGCTATATCATACCGTTCACGGTAATACCGGTGTAATTTTGGGCAACGATAGGAAAATGAAATATCGCGATAGAATATGGGTAAAACGCGCATGCGGAGTGCCTATGTTTACAAACGCATATGGCGGCGACGCAGAATGAGAAGAGCGAAAGTGGATCGTTAAATGAAACGGATGAACCAGAATTGGTTTGTAAAAATGCTGCAACTTCAGTGGTGTGGGACTGGTTTAGCTTTCGTCCGTCAGATACACAACAAAGCACTATTTTTGGTAGAGCATGCTAGCGGGCCGTCATTATTACTGTGTTTTTTGGAAAATACGGCACACTTAAAATCAATCCTTTGATTTTTCTGAAAATCGACAGTGCCCCTTATAGTCCCATGTGCCTTATGTATGAATTCTGGTTGTGTTTGCTGACCTCGAAATGATTTTATGTCGTACACGGTGCTCGAAAATCTGTCAAATGTTTTAGTATGGCTTTGCTAAGCTACGAAGCCGCACCGCTTGATGGATTGTCGGAGCTTTACGGCTATATTAGGCAGGTGCCTCACGGAGTGATACGTACTGTGCTTCAACCTAATATTACCATGTTGCGTGTGTATAACCTCTTTTTAAGTTTTGTGGATATTATACATGGTTATGCTGAGGATATGTCGGCCAGTTTCCACTGGAAATGCCTTTTGGTTAAACTGTCAGCAAGGCATTTGCATTTGCACTGTTACATTTTTATATAACTTTAATGCACATAAAAAAACAGCTGCTTGTTTAAGTGAAAATACATTGATGGGGTTTTTTGCACTAATAAAGTTGTGGAGTTGTAAAGCATTTTGTCTAGTGTCAATTATATCGTCAGTTATATCATTATCGCAAATTTTCAAATGTATATCGTGATAAATATTTTTGGTCATATTGCCCTGCTCTGAGGACTAGGAGTGATTGGGCGTTTTTCACCAGGACACCCACTCTTTGGAACAGAGATCAGATTGGGTGCTTCTTCTCATCGTTTAAACCCCTCTTAAACAAGCCGTTAAACAGGTATACCTAACTGAGTGGGCTTGTCGCAAAATATTGCAGCACGGCAAGAGCATGGCTAGGCAGCAATTATGTAAGCATGAAGATAAACATATAGGTGAATTCTGTGGTTAAGCCCAATAAAGAAATCAATTTTAACAGGTGATGTTAGCTTAAGAAGATGGGTCTGTCATCATAGACACTCTCTACAGATGTACTGACTGAATAAATACAGTTAGAACAAATTGCTTCCTATAGAAGTCTGTTTTCAGTCTTGAGCCTAAACTAAACAAACAACCTCTCAGCTCGAGCTTTGCAAATGCTGCATATTAGTGCGAGTAGTACTAAACTATTTATGGTAAAACTCATTGTCTTTTGTTTTTCGCCATCATCAGTCTTCTACAGTGGGGAAAAAAACACAGCTCGTTTAGCAGACGGACACGTTGTCTTCTTTGTAAAGAGACTGACCACCATTTCTGTCTCTCCGTTTAGATGTGATGTACTCACGGAGGCTAATGCACACATTTCTCTTCTCGCCGACATTCTCGCTGGAGACACTCATCGACCTTTTTTCCACTGTAGCTTGACAAGAGAGCAAGCTGCTCGCCACTTTTCAGAGACGAGAGCACTTTCTCTGGGCTATTTTCAGGTAAAGGCAGCAGCAAGGTAGACGGTAGAGTGAGGAGGGGGGGAGAAAAAGGAGGGCAGAGAATGAATGTTTTGTTCGTTATTGAAAAGTACATTTATCTGCAATAGTGCTTCAATTGGATTACTCATTATATTGTACATTTTAAAAAAATGCACTTATAAAATATTTCATTTGGTGGTTTATTTGTACTTTGTGTTCATGATAGATTGTGCAACCAAGACACTTTCAATACATGTTTAGAATTCCAAATTGTAGTAATGAGCCTTTCAAAATATAATTTTACTGGACTTGAGAGGGAAAATTGAAGAGAAGCTGAACATGATGCACACACACACATTTGGATGTGACTGTTATTTCACTCAGACTTTTCTCTCACTGCATCTGGTCAAGTCTACTGCCTCGCAGCGAATCCTCAAGTCTCTGCATCAGGGCTCATTAGCTGCAGCCCACTAAGCATATCTGTTAAAGCCTGCTGCTTCCTCCATGTCCTGCATTGCCACCACAGTGCTGGCATACCTGATTTTCTTTTTTTTTTTCCTCAATGAGTGCTTCGATGGTGGGTCTTGGTGGGGAATTATCCTTATTTCAGTGCATTCTCCTCTCCAGTAATAGTCTGCTCGACAACTGAAGTGCCCGCCTCAAACTAAAATGTCAAGGTGCGTATCTGAAAAGACGGTGTGAATAAAGTCTTTGGAGAAGGGTTGAGCTGTATTGACGGGGATGGCTCAGCTACTAAAGTAAAGGCTTGTCATTATGATACCTGGCAAAGAAATTGGCCTCATGATTGTTTTTCAGGTCTTTTTGTTTTCTACCTTTTAATTTCTTCCTCGCTGTCCAAATCAGAATTTTACTTTCTACCAGAATTTATACATTCATGGTTCACTTTATCAAAAAGACAGGTTTTTATAAATATTTTCTGCTCTTTAACTTGACGCCAAGGAAGCCAATGTTTATGTCTGCTGTGAAATGTAAAAACCACAAACACGTGTTCATTTAGAAAAAGTGTTAGTCAGTGTTGTCTGTTTAAACCCTGGCTATTTGTTTGCATATGGATGACAGAGAGGAAAGTGTTTCCTTTCAAAGGACTCATTTAAAAGGAGCCTTTTTAATTGTTGTGTTTCATAAATTCCTGCTGACCATAAATTATTCATAAGCTTTGCAAATCAAAGGCGAAACCAACATAAAGAGTCTTAGTAAGGTGTTAGCCGCTGCGTGCTGCCAGAAGAGCTTCAAAGCTCCTTGGTGTTCACTTTGCAAGTTTTCACTGAATAACGGAGCCTCTGCATCCCCTCAAGGGTTCAGGTTTCTCTTTTAGTTTGCCACCCGTGTATTTGTTGTTGTTTTTTTTGTTATTGGTTTTTTTAATCATTGAAAAATGTGCACCAAAGTACAGTTTATGTAGTTGTATGTAGTTAGCAGTTCGCTTCTGCTGTGCTTTTTTTTTTCAATTTCAAATAAAGTTTTAATTTGCCATATTCTGTTATACCTCCCGATTTAGTAGAAATATTGATAAATGGACTTTATTTATGTAAGGCTCTTCTAGTGTTATCACCCAATCAAAGCACTACATTACATTGTGGAGGGTTGTGCTTCATGTACTTAATGTTTCTATCGCTCTCCGTTGTCAGCCTCTATTCACCCTTCAACTATTGCTACTACTAACTTTTTTGTTGTTGGTCTTCTTCTTTTCCCGGTAGTTTCCATTTCTATTTTTAGTTATTTTACCATGTGGCCTCGCAGTTATCAGGGAATGCTATAGGGTGATGGAAGTGATGTTGTTTTGACTGCATATTTGCACAATAATTTTCCTTTGAGATTGCCACCCAGTGGGTTAAATACTTGCATAGTGAAAGCAAGACTCAAACCAAAACAATCTTGACATCAGTGGTAATCACTGTGTTGCCACCACATTGTACAATCAACATTCCTTTAATAATAATAATAGGGTGAAGGAAAACAGTTGCCTGTTGCTTGTTTAATCACAAAGGATTGACACAGGGAATAGTTCTTCTGCTGTTTAATCAGGATGTTATTCAGGTTCCCGCAGCTGAAAACATTTTTGGAGCTGCCCAGTGCAGTTTTCATTTCTACTGACTGCACTGAGCAGTAAGCTGAATACACCGGGGTTAAATGCCTCGCTCCCTTCGTTGTTGGTAGTATTGTTTAAGGTCACGAGGTCATTTTCAGTGTACTGTCTGTACCCGGTCTTTTTTGTTAGCAATCTAGGTTTGAGGCAGCAAATTGTCGGTTTGATACTGAGGAGTAGTTTGCTCATATTGCCCAGGCATTGTCAAGAAGACCAAGACACCCACACATTCCAGATGATTTTCTTCTGAGCATGAAGCTCATAAGAAATGATTCAAATTATTTCCAGACATGGTTTGTTGGTGTGGTTTTGAAATTGTTTCTTTTGGGAGTGTTCTTTGTTTTGTTGTAGAAAAGTACTTTTTTAAAATTGCTTTGAAATGAATCTCCACATCATGGTATGAACTCTTGCACTGCACTACCCAAAAAGCATTGCAGTATAATTGGCACGTTAGTTATCTGCTTATATTTGCCTTCAAGGTATTATGGGCAACGTGGCTGCAAAATGTGCTTCAAGCTATACGTTTATACATTTTATTAACATATGTCTAAATTTCTCAATATTGTTTTTTTTTTGTCTTTAACCTGAAACTAATGGTGGTTTTAAAATGAATTACACATTCATATTATTGCATACACATCATGCTGTGGCACTGCTCAGAATTTCTTTACTTTACTCCCGAGTACATGTGCTCTGCTCGTTCACAGCTTACTGATCAGCTCCTAAGTACCCACCTTTATATATCTGCTGTAAACAAACCACCCAGCACAAAACAGCGGATTACTACTACTAGATTCAATATCAACCTTTTTCAGACCTTGACAAAGCAAGGGTATATTTTCTTAACAGAACGTACAGTGTCAGCATGGCTAGTTGGTGCTGCAATCCCTTTGCTGTGAGATGAATATGTTGGTCTCTAAGGACTGAGACAGAGGCAGTGTATGTTTATTTTTTTCGAAGGAAAAGTGCAGTGGCTCGCACCATACCGACCACAAAGACAGAGCATTGGATTATGCCATTGGAGATGTTTGTTGTCTGTCTGTTCAGTTTTTATTTTATTTTTTTTTGACCATCTTCCTTCTTTCCACGGTTGTAAATCCACACTTACTGCACACCTTGTTCTCTGTGTAGAGGGAAATTATAGAATTTGCATTGACTCATTTTAAGTCTGCTACAAGTAAATATTTTATACTCACAATGAGAATGTCTTTCCACTACAAGAAAGCCTTTTTTTTCTAAATTTTTGTAATTCCAGAACAACCAAAGAAGCTTTTTTTCTAATGTTGTAGTAAAGAACTGCTGACCATATAAAATAGTGCATCTATATTCTATAGATTTATTCAACAGAAACATCAGTAGAAGTAATATTCTGGTGAATAGTACAGCCTTGGCTTTAGCAGTACTCTTGTAGGATTTTCCAGAGCTGTTCTGCATTGGATTGCTGCCAAAGTCCTTCATCCAAGGCTTTTTGAGACTTTCCATGAATTTACTGGCCTTTTAAGTTATCCACACTATTTTGGTAAGTTGTAAATTTGGGGTTTGACTTTGCCATTTTGCTGATGTGCTTAAGCTTATTATTCTGGTAAAAGGTCCTCTTACACCTCAAGTTTTGGACAGATTCTTTGGACTAGTTCAAGCACTTTTGCTGTAAATATGGCTCTGAATTCATTGCTGAATTTGGTATTCTTCTCCTGAAAAGGTGGTTTGCACCAAATGGCTATTTTTTTGGATTTGAAAAAATAAAAACAAGTGCATGCATCAAACACTTATATGCTGTAGTTCCTGACACCTGGTGTGGCCATTTTTCTTTTTCTTTCTTTTTTTATTGTAGTACATGTCATCGGCTTTCCTTAGAGTCAGATGGTGTATTTCAAATCATTTTGAGACCTTCCAGACTTGGCGATCCATCACCATTTTTCTTTGCTTTCTTTGTCTTTGAGAGGTCTTATTTATGTGAGTGATAGGTGCTGTCACTCCCTAATGAGAAGCTAATTACTCATACCTAAGTAGATCCTGATCGATATAGGTTTTCATAACTTGTATTTGGTGATTTAAAAATCTGATATTGCGATGCATTGACTGATTATTATAATTATTTTTATTTTATTTTATTTTTTTAAAAATAGACATACAAAACGAAGACATCTGGCTAGCATTTTTATGTGTAATTATATACTCTCCTTGGATTAGCTACTTGTTGTTTGTGTCAATAGTGAAGTTGCAAAGTGCCCTCTGGTGGACAAACTGTGTAACATTTTTACTCATATGGTTTGAAGGGTGTTTCTCCCATTTCTTTACCTTTTTAAGACCTTTTCATTCAGTCATTAGCCATTATAAATAAATTGGTCTACACCTAGTTTGAAACTTTATTTAATGGACGAAAGGCGTGACTTCTATGTACCAGGTTGCTTGTGATAAAAATATGCTTAAAAAGCCAAATAATTTCATTTGCACGTTCTTTTTTTATGTGTGAAAACAACAAGACTACGCAACTTTTTACCCTATGGAAGGATTAAAAGTATCAATAGTCCTGCTCTCAATCCCAGGACTATGGTCAAGTTCATGCTCGATGAGCTTGCTACCTTCAAACAACATGCATCCTGACATGGAGTGAGCTTGCATCTATAAAGACTGCAGGCACTGAGGATTGCTGGCTGGTGATTTTTTTTTCCCACCCTTGATTACATCTGAAGAAAACTGTAGTTTTAGTGTGTTTGCTTTGAATAGAACTGTAAAGAAATCCACATTTACTGAACAAGCAGAAAAGCAAACACAAAAAACTCAGCATGGCTCGTTAATCTGACTTTGTCTTTGTAAATATTTAAATTAAACATTTTCTATATGTGCATTCTCTCTCCCACTTTCCAGACAAAATATTAATGTCTTGAATTGGATGCTGTACTTTGCCTTTTGCTTAATAATAAAGACATGCTGCCTAAAAAGATACAGACATGGAATCTCACACACCATAAGTGCCATTAGCCTAGTTTAGCCACCAGCCATGTTGTTATTAGCCAATCCTTTTTTCTCACATTTTGTAACAGTCAGCATCTCCTGGATAGGACCATTGGTGCCAGCAGTGGTTAATGTAATGGATAGTTTGTCCTGGAAGGCTTTTATTTGCTGACTCTCATTTTGTTTTTCATGGATGCCCTCTGTTGCATCACTGAGAGTGACGGGCGGTAAGTAGACAGATTTAGGTTGTCTTGCTGTTTTCATCACATATTTACTTATATATGGAAGTTACTTACATATTTACATTTTAGTTTAGTTCCTCACTCTGCTTACACAAGATGTATGAGATACATAGCAACTATTTCACACATCGGATAATTCTGTGCTTTAGTTGAAAGCGTAATAAGACTATTAACTTAATTGTAAAAACCCCATTCTGAATATCATGTAATACCTTAGTAGCACACACACCACCTGTATTCTGTTTACCGTTTATGACAAAATTGTAACTAAATTGAAAACTACAATAGGCATTTTCTGAGGACAGCTGATATTGGCTGTGAATTATTGATGTATCTGACTAGGGTGCAACTGTGGATCATCAGAGAAGTTAAAAATGTTTAAAATACACATTTGTTTATATTTGACTCCACTCTGCCTGTTAGACATTTATGCAAATTAGTGCATATTTAGTCACCTCTTTTGCATATCTTGAAATTTCAGGACACTTCATCTTCTTAATGTATTAATGGAAAAGTGTTTTTGTGAAGTCTTTTTTCAAATAATGAGTTTTCCCTGTCAGCCAGATATCCTCACGTCAGTATCAATTATGTACACCAGAATTTCCTTTTTACGCCTTTCCATATTCTAAAGGTTTTTGCAGAGGTGTTGTTTGTATTATTCGAAGTCTGATTTATGCAACATTTATTCCTTCCAAAACAAAACATGGAAAACATATTTTTTGATTGTTGGCAGTAATTCCTGATTAAGTTAATGATAAAAATCCCTGCTGTCAAAACCTATGATTCAAGTGTGCCAACAAAATTAAACAAGATGTTTAAGCCTTACAGTTCATTACACTTGTAGCATAGACATGCTCCATTGAATTGAATAAGGACTTATGTAATATTCAGCTATATGATGAATGTTGAGTGCACATACACTGGCCAGTAATTATGAAACAAATAGTCTCACAACCCTGTTAAATCATTCAGTGGCCACTCTTACATGCAAAGCATGCTCTTCCATTCTCAGCTGAATAGCATGAACAACTGGGTTGTGGTAATAACAACAGGTGGCCAGATGGAGGGTAAGCAATGAATTATTTTTAAACTTTGACAGAGTCACCACGGTAACACAACACAAGGGAATGCAAACAAACTAGACAGATTCAAACGAACTATGCAGTTATGTGGGATCCATCACAGCCTCACAACCCTGTTAAAATATATTATTTTTAATGAGATTTACTTATTTTTTGCTGTTTTATTGAGGCCGATATCTATAACTCACTGTATGCACTTGAACTTCCACTGTGGAGTCAGCATTGCTGGTACATGATCATACCCATCATTGTCGCCCTCTCTCACCCAGAGAAACACTGTCTGTATTTGCAAGCATAGAAGCTCTCCCAATCAGATTTTTTTTTTTTAATTTCAGCAAGAAGAGAGGTGAATGCAGGTTATTTTATTTTTTCTTCCAAAAAAGAAGACCACACTTGAGCGTGAGACATTCTTCATCATGAGAACACTTCAGCCAAACATTATGCCAATAAAGGAGGAAGGAAGTCTATTCTTTCTACATGAATGTTCATATTTTACTTTGCAAACTGATAAAAAAAAAAAACAGCAGGCCAGAATACATTAGCCTGGGTAAACATCAACAAAGCAGCAGCCTCTTTTTATTAGACCCCTACGCCTGGAAGCAGTGGGTTGAGGGGCATTTCATTTCGAGAAAGCGAGCGTGTCTGTCGGTGCATATTGTTTCCATGATGGCAATTTATTTTGCCAGAGTAGCAGGACAAGTGTGCATTATAGAATGAAGGCTGATAGATAAGAACAATAGAAAAGATACTTTTCAATTCTTAATGTTGTTGAGAGATGCACTGGCTGTGCTGCCTGGTTGCACTGAATACTAATCTTTCTGGGTGTGGGCTGAGGGGACATGCAGTGTTCTGCAGTGAAACCTTCCCATCCAGCTTTCTTTTTTCTTCCCTTCCTCTGTTTTTTTTTGTATTCTCCACTAACCTCCTTCCACACAGCAGCTCAGATGATTTTGTAGTTACTTTGCAGCTTGGAGCATTCCATGCAAAACACTTAAGTGAGCCTGAGCAACAAAACTGCATCTCATAAAACTCGAGTTGCTGGTGAACAGGCACAGAGTGTTAAGTGACCAGATATTTTCAGTGGCAGACCTCTGTATGGAGTTGCTTGTTTTCCTGTAGGATAGCATGTTATTGATGGAAAGAAGAATATAGTATAACATTAGAAAGCTTGTACTGTCACTGGTTCCTTTGAAATATAGTGCTTTCTCTGTAGACTGACAAAAACCCACCTCTTGTGGACTGCAGGCCTTGAAAGTCGTCAGCAGGAACACAACAACCAAAAGTCATGGGAAACCAATGTTATTAACCAACTTCGAGAGACAAAGGAATGAAGTTTCAGGTATCTGGTTAAACTTTAGAGCAAGTGATTGAGGTGACTACCAATGAAAGTGAAGGACATTGCTGATTGACATGTGGTAAGGTGGTAAATGTTACAAAGGCAACAAGACTCAAGACTGTTTTCTCTCAACTGACAACCAGTTACCAAGCAAAGGGCAAGAAGTGAATGACCTTCTTTGTGCACAGATCTTGACCTTAACCAAGTAGTTGTAGTTGCCAAAAATCTCATCAAATCTTGAAATGTAAGGTAATCACTACTTGAATACTCTTCAAAGACCATCCTCACACAGTCCATCTGGGCAGTGCCAAGTGGACAGTCAGTGTTGAGTCCAGTGAAGTCTAACAAGAGACATCATTTAAAACCTACAAAGGTTAATCACAGATATAATTTTGTCGCTTCCACCCATTGTTTACATTTCCACCATCTTGTAGCCACAATTGGGTATTGTCTCTGGAAGCAGGTTTAACTCTGCATGACTAGAAGTCATTGGGATTTCAAAGCATTCTGTCAATTTTCATAAACCTGTCCTTAGACAGTTAACAAAGCACGGAGGTTGGAAAGTTGTGAGGCTAGCAATTTTTTTTCTTTCTTTTTTTAGGGGGGGTAAAGTTCTGGTCTTTGACAGAAGACTGATGGGAGTCTAGTGCACTAGACTAGCTAATGGGTCTTCACCCAAATTTTACTTAAGATCAGTGTCACTTTGTTACTGTTATATGGACAGTAACCTGTGAATTATGATGAATTCTGAGATGCACGAGTTACTGCATCATAGACTTTCTGGTTTGATATTTGCTGGTAATTTCTTTTTGCTTGTTTTGTTTTATTAGGCTTCTCCTCTGCTCAGCTTTGTTCTGTGTACCCCCATCCCCCACCCCCTTTCCATAAACACAGAGCTGAAGAAAGATGCATGGCGAAATCAAGAGGTGAATATAGAAACTAGTTCGACTCTAAATGGCAGGAAACATGCTGTAAATAGTGTGTATAGTAGAAAAGGAGTTCTGCTCTGTGTCCTCAACCATTAGGACACAGGCTTTCATTTAGACATTTATTTTATGTGCTGTAACCTTTTGAAGAATGTGTGTCTAGTCCCCACAGGATAACTAAAAAGACAAAGAACTAGTCTACCCAGTTTTCGTGTTCGTGTGTGTGTGTGTGTGTGTGTGTGTGTGTGTGTGTGTGTGTGTGTGTGTGCGTGTGTGTGGCATATATAGGCTTTTATCCGATCTGTGACACATGGGCCTTTTTATAAGTAAATAATTTTTTTTCAGGAATTTAGTGGTGACAATATTTAGTTCATATTTAGTTTTGCCAATTAAGCACATAGATGGCTGGCGGTGACATGGTCACAGCAACTCTTTGTGCAACTGAACTAAATTTAGTAATTGCATACAATAGCAGAACTGCGTGTACATTCTGTGACAACAAGAATTACCGTATTTCCCGGACTACAAAGCGCACCTGAATATTAGCCGCACAAGCTAAAATCAGGGGAAAATCCTGTTTTGTACATACATTAGCCGCACCTGACTAAAAGCCGCAGGTGTTTCAATGTTGACTTATCATATGTAAGAGAATATGCACAAAGGGAATTGTCAGGAAAGAGACGGCTGTTTGGAGACACATCACTTTTATTAATATTTTGAAAAACAAGTTATGGGTACATATTTGCACATGTAGTACATAACAGTAACCTACAGCACACCAGAAAAATAGATTCGGACTACCTTTTAGGCTCAGGTGCAGTGACACGGCTTTAACAAGAAGAAAAGTCAGTCATTCACCACCATCTTTCTCTTCTTCCTGCGCACTAAAACCACCAAAGTCCTCTTCTCCAGTGTCGGAAACGAGCAGGCTCAGGGTGGCTTCGTCATCCACTCTCAGCTTCTTTCCTTCGTTGTCACTTTCAAAACCAAAGAAATCCTCGTTGTCAGTGTCAGAGTCGAACACCCTCAGAAGGGCCGTGGCGGTGTCCTCCTCTCCATCGTGCAGCAGTCCAGCCCTTCGAAATCCGTTGGTGATCGTGGATGTTTTCACACTTTTCCACGCTGTTTGTTTTTCACGCTACTTCGTACGGCACTACGTTGCCTGGCGGACGGACATGTGACCAACATACCACTCTTGAACCCCGATCCTTCCACCAGGCAACGTAGTGCCGTACAACAGCGGAACAAACAAAACAAATCCTCTTACGATATCACAAAAATCATGGACAATCTATAGAAAAGCCGCACCTGACTAAAAGCCGCAGGGTTCAAAGCTTGTGCAAAAAGTAGCGGCTTATAGCCCGACAATTACGGTAATCAATGATTTATAAAAAAAATAAACTCCTTATAGCAGTAACATGTTCTAAATACACATTAACTGGGATTTGCTTTTATTTAACACATGAGGCTTGCTGTCTCAAATGTAGTAACAAAATACAGATAATGGAACAAATGTCAGCTACACGCCTTATTTCGGAGTTTGTCACTCATAATCCATACAGATCCAATTTACCTCAGAAGGTTTGGAGTCAGCACATCACACATTTGCATGCAAGGGTACAGCTTCCTTCACATACTTAGCTAATGTTATGCTGGAACATTTCCCAGGGGTAGCTTTGAATAGGCATCAGTCATTAAAGCAGTAGTAACATAGAATTTTGGAAGAATGACCACAATGCCCAATGTTCTACTATTAGAATAGTCAGGCCAGACTTTTATTTTTCCTCCACTGAAATTCATTTATCTTTAACATGTACTTGTGGCACTGCTGAAGTTAAGAGATGAAGGTAAACCTTTTCATTCGGCAGGTACATTTTGCCTCCCCTGACAGATCTGTAGACACATGCTGCCACAGGAAAAAGTGATGAAATGAGGAGAAACTCTGCTTGTGTTCTTTGTTGTTCTTGTTTCCTAAAGAAGACGTGCGTTGAGACTGACAAATAGACTTTTGCCCTCATGCATTATATATGAGAGGCAAGCAAGAAGGGCTATTCCCTCATGTGTGTGCCTCATCACTTGTTTAGCCATATCATGATGTGTGTATACTATGCAGAGGAGCTTTAGCTATAGGGATAATAACCTGATTCACTCGTACTCTGTTTCCATGGCGATGAGGAAAATATTACAGAATAGATGCGAGTAATTGCTTCTTCTTCAGAATGTGCGCTTGCATGTTAAAGGGACATTTTGTCTATGGCTGCAGCAGAAATCATATTTTAAAACACGTGTACGAGTTCCAGGGTATGGTTGGCGAACTAAATGAGATTTCAAATGAGGAGTGTTCAGGTTCCTTTTTAAATGAAGCCAATGTGTAGGTGCCCTTGGCCACTTCATAAACAAATCAATCATTGACATAACCAACTATACAGCTGAGCAACATATTTACAGTTTGGTTCAGAAAAGGTTTTAGTCTATATGGCAAATTACCTTTTCTTAACAGCTGTTAAGAGCGTATGTGGCAGGTATCCATGTTTTATTGAAATATCTGTGCATTAGCTGATAAATTAGCATTCTTAACCTCTTGTCTAAATATGGTCAGGCCAAAATGCTGAAGTTGAAGCTTGAGAATATACCTTCACAAAACCACAGGTACCGTCATGGAGACTGAACCGATCTTATATATACATTCTATGTATTTTCAAATTTTTATGGCAGCCCTATGTCATATACACTGACTCGTCCTGCGGCAGTGTGTTTCTGTGTTATTCTACAGAGATGTGATTTAAAGCAAACTCTGCAGAGAGAGGTCAGCTGGCAGTGGCGCCCTCCCAGCATCTCTTTAATGGACTGGAAGAGATTCACTCGCAAATCAAACAAGCCAGGCGGAAGAAACTCAAGAAGAACATACACACACACACATGCTAGACAGTTGAAAATTTGTTCTCCTGGCCTAAGTAACAAAAAAGACAGCTTGTTTATTTACAGCCGTATCGCTGCACCTCACTTTATGACAACAAGAAGATTGTCCAAATGTGTTTGGGTGCAGTTGCATGGGTGCTCTTTGACCTGTGAAGCACAGAGCTGGAAGATGCGCACCATTTGGAATCTTTTATTCAAAGATTAAATGTCTGATTGAAAAAGGCCTAAGAGAAAATCCATCTGTACTTAAAGCCACTTAAACAATGGAAGAGGATTTGAACTTGAGACTAATCTGCTCATATTTCTGCCAAAATGAAGTCCGCTTGAGGAAGATGAAAGGAGGAGAGATTCAAATTCCCTCTGTTTGAAGTTTAAATCATGCCTCTGCACTATGAAACTGGTCTGAAATGACACCTATTAGTCTTTGTTTGCATGAAAAAATTTGGTTTGTAAAATAAATTGAAACAACTACCTAATAATCATAAAGCAAGTAAATATTACAAAATAATCTGCATTAATGTCCTTTACTTTGTGCTGCATTATGCGATTATATGGTTTTATTAGTACATGTCATTATATGACCTAATCTAATCCATTTCTTTCTGTGCTTTCTGACCCTAATCTCCATCACTTGCAGTCAAAGCTGTGGCACATAACTTGTGCTGCAGTTTTATTTAATCAAAGCCAAACATGTTTCCTGTCCGCCCTGCTGTCACTGCACGACCTGACTAACTTTACTGTAGAAAGAATCATTTTATAAAAGACTAGAAACGTTTTATTTTTGTTTATGTTTCGATCTTTTCAGCTAATTTCTCACCTTGTTCGCTGTGACAACTATATAGATGTGAATAGCTCACTTATTTATATTGTGTTTAGGCTCAATATTATGCATTCTTTGGACTGTGTCTGATGTAAATGACAGATTGTTGGCATGCTATACATCCCCCCAGCTAATTTATGGTACCTTCTGACTGTGTCGTTTTATTTTATTTTTTTTTAAATGCATCAAGGCAAACTGGAACATTTAGACAATTTTTTTTTCTTTCATTTTTTGGTTAAATCCTGGGCAAACCCCCAATGTTATGTTCCCCAAAGTGGACTAAGGGAACGCAAAAGAACTTAAAGAAGGCATTACAGCATTTTCAGTCCAATTATCTGAGCAATGGTCTTGAGGTTAATTTGAGTGATAGTCTTTCCAGGAAGTCTGCACTTCTGTTTTAGTGAGTGAAATTCTCAAATTTCATGTGAATTGCATTACGTGGATACAGACACCTGGATACAGTCTCCATATAAGCTAAGTGCTGACTGTCTCAATCCTGATTAACTCATGACAGCATCATCCTGTACTTTTAGGTTTTAGCCACAACCATCTCTAAGACTGTCTGTACAAGGGCTCAAAGGGACTCAAGAACTCCTTTTCCCATGGTGTTATAAGTGATCTAAGATTTATGCTGGAAGATGATGTGTGTTGCAATAAACATCTGAATTAAAATACAGAAACTGTGCATGCAGCAATAGCAGTACACAAGACTTTGGTTGACAGATACACTCCTGCACATCACTGTGTTTGTTCAGAATCAGAATTAATTAACTATACTGTCACTAATGCTGGAGGCATTATCATTTTGTCCTGAGGGAGAATACATGTAGCCATGCCCAACACAATATAGTTAGAGCTATTAAAGCAGCAAAAGGAGATGAGCCAAATCGTCTCGTCTGACATAGCATCAAATGAATTGAGCAATTTCTCATTATTTAGAACATTTTTAATGGTCTGTTCTTTCTTAGATGATTGCTGGTTTGGGCATTATGACTGTTACTTTGTCAACACTTTCAATGTTTCTAAAAAGTCAATATGGAAACTAACCTGAAAGGTCCTCTTAAAAAGTCAGGTTTGTTGTAAAACTCAAATGAGCTCAACGGAAGTTGATGTCTTGTGACTAAAGAGCTCTTCATCCAAAGATAGGAGCCATTATTTTCATTTCCAGCTGAGTACATTTTTATTGTAGGAGCCACTAAATTAGCTTTGTGTGGTTCAAAGTTCATTTATGCAGTTAATTTTTATAAAACAAGACTATTAAGGATACCCCCACTTGACCTGCCTCGTCAGTGGTCCTGAAGGTTTAGGACTTCAAATTGCATACCACTACTTTCAGTAGTGAGAAAAAATTGAAGGAAAAGCAGCTAAATGTATCTTATTTTGCCTTTTCAAGCATACTTCAAATCAAATAGTTGTTCATTTTGTGACTGCTCAAAAGCTATGTCGATTTTTCCGTTTGTTTACTTCAAGGAACACTGACATAGTGTTGTGTTATGCACTCTCGGGGTTGACTCAAAACTCATAATGTCTGTGCATGCTCTGCCGATTCAAACATGACAGTTACAGAGGACTAGAACACATCAGGAATCTGTTTTTATTCGAGTTTGGACCTGGATCCATCCACAGCGTCTCTCTGTCATGTTTTGGTCACGCTTCAAGCTTTCCTGTCAGTGAACTCTCTCCTGTACCTCCCAACATTTTATTTATTTACTTTTCCTGCAAGCTCTGATGCCTTTCTCCTTGCTGTGCATTTTATACCTCATCTCTCTCCCCCACTCTTCTCGCTATTACTTTAGCACATAAGGCCTAGGTAATTAGTCCAATCATTATGATAATTACAGATCACAGAGGCCTGATCGGGAAGGTTAGACAAGGTTTTGTCCTGTGTCTGCACCCTGAATAAGTGATTACCATTATTCCCTCTGAGCACAGAAAGAGCAAAAAAAAATTGACACAAATTCCCAGTGAGGTTTCTGTCCTTGCTCTTTTTGGCTTAATCATGTGTTCTTTGATTATTACTCTGCTTCACCCCAAGCAAGTTCCAGTTCAATACAAGAATACTGCATTCTCACAGTTAGCTTTGCTAGCAAGATTTTGCTCTCATTGATGCATAGTTTTCAATGTCATTCCCATAGGTATGTTGATCTATATGGAAATACTGGTTGAGTCATTAGTCATTGTAACAGTTATTTCGGCTGCTGCATGCTTCAAGATTCCTGTTTTGGCTCTTAGCTTGTGCTGTCGGACTAGTAGTGAACATTTGCTGTTACTGGACAGCTTGCTGAACTTACTTAATCTTGACAGTGGTGAAGATACAAACACTGACTGTCAATCTTGGACTTGGACTAAAGTTGACATGGTGATAAAACTTGATAAAACTTTTCCTAACATCACACTTGGAAAGGTTGAGTGAGTTTGAATATAAACTTTACACTTGAAAATGAGTTATTGGTTAAAGATACACTGTGACATTTGATGCTTCTCTGAGCAGCAGCTGTACTGATCCTTGTAGAAGAGATAACAGAACTGCATGGACATTTAGATGAGCCCTTTACCTTTTCCAAATCGCTTTGGCTACAGAGCTACAGAGAGTGAGTCATGCCGTAGCCCTTTCAGCAAAGCGATCCACTTCAGGTTAGGTTGCCCTCCGGGCTGGATTTCTGTAAATGCTTACAGTCACGCACATAGATAAAGCTGTTAATGTTGTGATGGAATCATCCCCAGCTTTAGATTGCTTTATCTACACTGCCGAACCATTTGCATATAACACATAAACAGTTATTACTTAGCAATGCATGAGGATTTGTCTTTTCCTTTAATGTGCATTACACAGATTGAGGGCTCTGCTGTGTTTGCTTTACATTCCATTATTGCATGTGAGTGGTTGCACTCTATAGAGCAATTTTCCTTCAATTTTGTCACCGTATTGTAAATCGTACTCAGTCACATGCTGTATCGACCACAAAAATCAGCAGTGGGCTTTGTGCCACTCTTGTAAAATCTCCAATAGGATTTTCATTTCTGCTGAAAAAATAGATTGTTCCAGAGAGATGGCTCAGCGCTGAATTAGACAAAATAAATCACACTGTAGACTGTCAGCTCGCAGCCCACAGCATTATGCTCATCGCTGGATATCTGAAATAATCTCTCCACAACAAAACCAACTGAGCTCATGGCTGGGCATGTTTGTTGGTTCTGTTTGTTGAAAGAAAAAAAGCTTCCAGTCACCTTTGTCGCACCACAGATTCGCTGAAGTTGTGTCTACATTAGACGATCAGCTTTCATCTGTCACCCTACCGTTTCGCTGCTGCTTCTCTAATGCAGAAGCTCTGTTGCTGCTCAGATTCTATAAGCACTCCAAATGTCTGTGAATTTCTACTGTAAATAGTGAATCTTTGGCATAGGTGACTGGAGCTTGAAATGTCATTTATTCTTTCTTGATTTCAAGACATGTCTTACATGCATACATGAAAGCTATAACGGTTAACTCTTTATTGTGTTAGTTATTATTCTTCAATCTCAGCATTCATTTTATTGTCAACTACAGACCTTTAAAGTATCTTAAACCACCTTTGTGGTAGTTCCTGCAGAGTAGGCAGATCCAGAACTTCAATTTACCATGATGATTGGTGGTTAGTAGTCAATCCAGCAACCAAAAGTTAGTCATTTTCAATTTCTTAAATCTATATCCTCTATGTTTAATCTCACTAAATTAATACAAACTATAAGACCTGATAGACATAACATTAGCAGAGCATAAATGTTATGTGGGTAGTGTGGGAAGTTTAAAGCTTTAAGAACTTTTTTACTTGAATCTGCTTGAGGTGTTCTTCCTTGTGACCATCAATTGGCCATGCAGCTAACTAACTGGTTCCTTGTTTTAATGAATGTGGGTAATGGGAAGTGTGGTAAATAGCTCTGATTGCTCTTATCTGCAGGCTAATGATGTCTTGGGCTCTTTTCAATTAAGGTGGGAACGAGGTCACTAAAAGGTTTTTTTTCATAGCTCAGCCATTCAGCTTCATTAAAGCCTTTCGCATGTATTCATTAAGGCTGCAGCCACAGGTGCCCAAAGCACATGCTCTGCTTCCCTCTTTTATCCTCTATAAACTAATTAAGAACTTATTAATCCTCCATCAGTAGCTTTGGGCTTTGGACCCTTCCTGCAGAGTCCCTTTTGGCTGTGGTTTTGGCACTGGTCTTTCTATGTGCTAGCCACACTATTCAGTGCTGATGTGTGAAAACTTGGGCTTAAAAGTCATTCACCCATATGTTTTTTTTTTTCTTTTCAGATGCTTTAATTTCTGAATTGCCTTAGTTTCTTTCTCCAACATGTATGAGTTCACACAAAATGTAACAGACAAAATGTGTCACACTTAAATAGTTCATATCATTAAAGAGATTTTTATACTAGGCAAAGATAACCCAAGGACATTTTTAAATTTACATTTTTTAAATGATCATTTCATTTATTTCAAGTAAGGGAAAAAACATGATCAAAGCCTACCTGGTCCAGTGTGAAAAAATCTTGCCAAAACTTAGCAACTGGTTGTGCCAACCTTGGCAGCAAGAACTGCAATCTAGAATTAATGTTAACTGGCAATGAGTCTTTCACATTACTATGGAGCATTTTCTTTCCCCAAATCTTCCTTATAGAATTAATTTTTAATTTGACCAAACTGAATGATTTTTGAACATAATTGGCCTGTTTAAGGCCATGTCGAACCATCTAAATCAGAGTTAAGTACTTACTTTGACTAAGCCAATGAGCCACTCAGAGTTGGACTTGCTGGTGTGTTTTGGGACATTGTCCTGCTGCATAGTTTGAGCTTCAGGGCACGAGCTGATGGCCAGACATTCTTCTTCAGGATTTACTTGAGCAGAATTCATAGTTTGATATAATCAGGGTGTGAGGCAGCTCAGCAGTCCATTTCACCATACCACTACCATGTCTGACTGTTGATATGTTCATCACATAAAATACTGTGTTAGCATTATGCCAGATGTAAACCTTCTAAAAATGTTTAACTCCTGTTTTGTCAGTCCACAGAAATTTTTTTCTCAAAAGTCTTATTGGTTAGCAGTGGTTTTTATCTTTTCATTGTTAAATCAGGAACACTCAGTTGAAATGAAGGAAATGAAGGCTTATAGTTCTTTAGATGCTCCTCTAGATTCTTTTGTCACCTAGTGGATGGGTCAGTCAATCTTAGGAAGGATCATCACTGTTTAAAGTTTTCTCCATTTGTGGTTAATGTCTCTCACCATGGTTTGCAGCAGTACCAAAGCCTTAGAAATCGGTTTGCAACCTTGTAGATGTCAATGACTTTGTTTCTTTAGATTGTAGCATGAAGTGTTGCTTTTCAGATCCTTAAGCCTGATTCATTTTGCCAGACAGATTCAATTTATTCATTCTTTATTTTACAGGTATGGCAGTTATCGGGCTCAGGAAACTGACCTCGGCTTTCTAAAAAATGTATATATATATTAATGGGGAAGGGGGAAAAATACAAAATTTTAAAAACAGGAGGTTGAGAGTATGTTATGCTAATTAGGCATGGATTTGTGTAGTTTATGCCATGTGGCACTTAATTCAAGGATGCTAGTCTGGGAAAAGCTGTACTGTTCAAAGATTGCTCCGGCAATGTATCAGAACAATGTAGTTTATTTTTAGTTAGTGATCCACTCATGATCTGCTGATCATGCCGAGAACGTGCTTCCTGAAACACATTCCTGGATCCTGATTCCTAGAATGTGTATTGGTATTGGTGGTTAAAACGGTTGCATTTTCCCCACAGTGGGCTTTTATAGAGTAAGAATGAGTTTACAAAAAAAAATTGACCTTGAAGCACTGCACGAGAATATGTTAACCTCTTTATTAAAATCGAATAAATAAAGTTGAGCAGTATTCTCAGTCTCGTGCTTTCTTTTGTAGACACATGGGATGCAATCAAAGGTAGCAATACAAAGTGATAATTGCTATTTTTAACATGCCAGAAATAAATCCCTCTTTCACACAGCGTCATTCGGCCAGGCCTGCCAACTTCAATATTTAACAAGAAATAATCTCAAAATGCAACAGCACAATCTTCTGTCAGCCAACTAAATAAATAAATGAATAGTCAGATGCAGTATATTCCTACTGGTCAGACCAAAAAAGCAGTCTGCTTTGATGACAGACTTCGAGCTTCATTTTCTGCCTTTCTGAGGAGGGTTCATCTGCAGTCCACTGCCCCTCTTTTACCCACATCTCTGCAAATCTTCAGATGGGAAAAGAGGTGACCCTTGGTCCATTTATTGAGATGGACGGCAGACTCTTGGATTTGAGAGAAAAATGTGTGGAAAGAGTCAATAAATATCTGAAAATAACTGCCGTGTTTAACAGCATCACGGATCGAAAGTTCTACGTTCAGACAGCGAGTGATGGTCAGGCTAGGGTTGTTCTTTCTCACAGAGATGTGTGGCTGGTCCTCTTCTGTTTCTGTTATTATTATTTTTTTTGCTGTATGTGGCTACCTGCTGCACATGACTATGTGTCAAATGAATTTCACATGGTTTGCTCATTATTGCATCTGGGCAAGGACACAAAGCCTAGAGCAGCTTTGCCTGTGTTATTTCCTTTTTATATCCTGCAGTGATACTTTATATGGAGCCATAGTAATTCCTTAGAATTTGGCTTTCACTCAGTTCAGTAGCATTAAAAATATCTTTGTTTCTGGATTTGTAGGTCAAACAAAACGGAGAAGGTGAAAAAAGGGAAAAATTACCTCAAGGTTCCTCATAACTCAGACTCCTTTTCCCAACCCCAAAGCTTCTCTCCGTGCTTTTGTCGAGCATGCAATTCGCCAACGTGTCATGGGCTCCATTTTTATCTGTCACATTCGTTTGCGCGTGATGGCCGCTGATGCTCGGCTCATTAAGAATTCTCCCCCCTCCTCTTCCTCCTGCTGCTGTTGCTGCTGCGGCTCTCCTTGAGATCCGAGAGGCTGCGACTCACTGACTCACATTCGTCCTTGACTAACACCCCTATCCTTTATTTCCGCGACTTTGCCTTTTATACTTCTCTGATTCCTTTCTTTCCTAGGTGCTTCTTATCTAGTGTTTCCTTCTTTCTCATACTGTTCTTTTTGATTTTTACTTTTGTTATGTTTCCAACCTGTGTTGATAAACTGTGCTCTGAATCCCTCCCAGAATAGTCTTTATCCTGACCATTTATTCTCTCTGTCTGTCTCTGTAGGAGCTGGTGGGCAGTAACCCTCCGCAGAGGAACTGGAAGGGAATAGCGATCGCCCTTCTTGTCATTCTGGTCATCTGTTCGCTGATCGTCACCTCCGTCATCCTGTTGACACCAGGTACACGGCGCAGGATGGAAGGGGGAGGGACACCATACACTTCACATCCCTGTGTTTACAAGGCTATTATTATGCACCAACATGCTCATTAAGCTTTCACAATCAATCTCACCACGAACAATGCAAAGAATAAAGTGTGAGTGTCAGTATCTCAGTCCTTGTGTGCTCCAGGCTTTCATGCCGAGTTTGCAGTGTCACTCGCCCTTAGCATCCACATGGGCACTCTTGCTGTAAAGGCTACATTTAGTGAAGGTCAGGAAACCTAATTGAAGTCAGTTTACGCAACATTGCTTTCTTCCTAAACATAGTTGCCATATGTCTTTATAATGTTGCACACACACACACACACACACACACACACACACACACACACACACACACACACACACACACACTTTGAATGCTGTTTTTTCCCCCTTGGTTATTTTAAGGCAGTTTCAATTTCGGGATGACCTTCAGGATTTCTGTTTGGAAATTTTGATTAAAGTTAAATCAATAGACCATCTGTTTATGGTCAGGCTCATAAAGCTGCTTGACGTGCTTTTATGCACTGCCAGAGTCAAATCTGTCAATACAACTGGTAGTGTGTGTGAACTATAATTCAGCTCCAAAGACAGTAATCACTGTGCACTTGTTTGTGATTTTTCTGTCACAGGGAATTGTAGCTAATGTCCACAGCCCAGAGTGGGGTCAACCTTTACTAAAGAAATTCAGTGTTGTTTTTTTCTGAAGTGTTCTTAGAGATGTACACCGATGTAAGAGCAAAAATATCACCGGGGTAGACTGCGGCTCGACGGCAGGTGTCAAATCAGCATGACCTAAACCTCCTTGTCACCTCCTGGCTGCAGTCTCTTCCTGTCCTGGGGCATTTGTTGTGGATTTGGATTAAATTGAGCTGCTTTATGTGGCAGTACAAAACACGTCAGGCCAACAGGAGTCGGGCAGAAAGTGGACACCAGGCAGGTGGTGTCTCCAGCTTGTACTTTGTCCTAATCTGACCCTCCCTGTGTTGATTTTTGTGTGTTCAAGCAGAACTACTGCTCTGCTGCAAGGCTTGACACATGCAATCGTTTCTCCCTCGTTTTGGTCTCAAACAGACATTAAACTACTTAGGTAAGCAGATTTTAGAAACCTTTGGATATTAAAATATGTTGTGACCTCATGAAATCCAATTCTGCAAGTTTGTGCGTTCTAATTGGATGTCATGAGCAACTGAGTTGAGCTTCAAAGACAGTTTATTTTGCTCTTTGAGATACTAGTATTCACCATGCGCAATTAATTGAATGGCTGGATTTTTCAAAGTCAAATATTTTATCTACTTGGAGAGTTAGAAAAAAGTTTGGAGATACTCTTTGAACTGGGATGTTTGTCAAAAAAAAAGCAGCAAATTCCCTGAAAATAATTTTTTGTAAGGTTTGAGTGATTAGTCTTTCAAAGAGTAAGCACAGATGCAGTTTGTGTTAGGTACCTTAGTTGTGTTAGATGCTTTTGATACCATTTGTATGCCTGTAAATTCTGAAAAGCTTATGTGTGCTTAGTTTAAAGTCCCAAAGCTGAGTAAATGGCTAGACTGACTCAGAGTATAAGGACCTCTAAAGGTCTCTGTGAATTATGTTTACAAAATCAGAAATCTCAAAAGAGTAAGTTTTGCTTTTGGAAAAATCCAGGCAGTCTGCCAAAGGACCTATGGAGATTGCATTTAGCCAACAAATAGTCCGTAAAATTTTAACCTTGTACTAATGCTGTGTGTGTGTGTTCACTAGTTAAACTTCATTTCCAACTTCCACTCACCATCTTCATAACTCCATGTGCTCAGCTGTTTCCCAATATACACTGTCCTCTGGTGCTGTTTTGACCTAATTTGGGCAAAAGATCAATGACCTTGGTGTGGCATCCATTGCTGCCTCTCCACAATTCACAGGAATCAGAACAAACGTGCACACAATGATCCCCTAACGATCAATGTCTTATTTGTCATTTTACAGGCACTTTTCCAGTTTTATAGGAACTGCCACCCCGATTAGGGTAGCAGCCTTTACATTCTTGTTGTGCCGTGCAGCATCTCCACGAGGGCTGGGCATTTAAAAGCAAAGATACTGTTTGGCAATCACTATTTTACTACTCTTTAGCAGTTATCGTCACACAGTGGTGCTTGTCACATGAATTCTAAATATTGTTTAATTCCAACCCAAGTTAAAGTAGTAAAGAAATCACTCTCCTTTCATGTCAAATGGCATTCTGTTATAAAGCTTCTCACTTTTTTGGTAGTTAATTAAAGGATACGTGTAAACTGTGAATCTATTAATCTTATGGGTTTGTCTGGTGTCACATTTAAAATGGATGGGCCTTATCAAGCTGTGAGACTAGTTTTGTTTTGTTTGTTTTTGCACATGCAGATTGTGGCTAAGATAAACCTTGCTGTTAGGATCTATGCATTTGTAGAAACAGCTAGCATTAGCAAGTAAACAAGTGATTTATCACTTTTCACATATAACCTTTCTCTTACCTACCCATCTTGTACAATGAGATGTGGAGTTACATTGCAGTTTTAAAAAGATTCATCACATACAAAAAGAAAACCTTGATGATGAAGAGTGGCTATGAACTCCTGTCATTTTTAGTTTAAAAAAAAAAACAGGCAAGTTAAACAACATTTTTAGATTTAGCCTCTCCAAGAAATAGCTTATTTTGTCACTAACTTTAACCAACTGCTTTACTAATGCACCATCATTTTCCTTTATATTTTTAAGATCACCACATCCCACCCATTCTACCTATTTCACAAAATAGTTTGATGGTTTTCTTTTTTAAGAAAATCATAGATAGGTAGGTAGATACTTGATCCCACAGAGGAAATTATTTTGTTATAGCAGCAGGATAAAGATTAAAAACAGTACAATTTCCAGTAATTAAACAAACTAGTAAAAGTGCCACAGGTGCATAGTGATGGCCTTGTGCTGTAAAATTTTACATATATAAAAAAAAAAAAAAAGAAAATAAAAATGAGGTTAAGTTAAAGATGAAAATAAAAATAAGACTGAAACTGAAATGGAGAGAGACTGAGACAGAGTAGTGCAAATGCATTAACAAATAAAGTGTATGCTATAAATCTAAGAAACAGCTGTACGAGGGTATAATACACACACATTTCTGTGTGGGAAATCTTATACCTGTCAGGTGTGTTCATCTGTCAGAGAAGGAAGAGTAACTGTACACTTTCAAAGAGAACGATAGGAATGACTTTCTGAAGCATTTTTTATGGCAGCAGGGTTGAATAAGTCTGAGGGAGAATGAACTCTGCTGCCTCACTAGTTTAAAATGGAGTGGGTGACATGGGTCATCCATGATGGAGAGCAGTTTGTTCAGTGACCCCATGTCCCTCACGGACTCAAACGCCTTCAGACTCTGGCCAATGATGCTTCAAGCCCCGTGAATCGGTTGGTTGATCTTGACCCCACCAACAAACCGATAAGAGCAAAGAGCAGATGAAAGTCATACTTTCACTATTCCTAAATACTCTTATACACCATAATATACCACCATCCAAGCATATATAAGTGCTTCTGCTGGTCGTGAATCATCACGATTGCCAAGATATCTGCTAATAATCAGGAATATTAGTCCTAATTATTATGGGGTTCTTGCCCCAACCCGTCGTGGCAGATAGCTGCCCGTCCCTGAGCCTGGTCCTGTTGGAGGTTTCTTCCTGTTAAAAGGGAATTTTTCCTTCCCACTGTCACCAAAGTGCTTGCTCGTAGGGGGTCATATGATTGTTGGGTTTTTCTCTCAATGTATTATTGTAGGGTCTACCTTACAATATAAATTAAATAATGCTGAAAAGTCAACATTGAACTCTTTCAAGCTCTTTTTTTTTTAATATTTTTTAATTTCTGCACAGCTTTGCACAACATGTCAAGCTTGCTAACCAACCCCCCTCAATCAGTCCGACTCGGCCCCCTACCATACCCCCTGTATACATATGACTGTACACCAACCCACTCAACCAAGTGTGCCGATGACACCACAGTGGTTGGGCTCATCTCTGGAGATAACGCAGCATACAGAGCAGAGGTAGAGATTGTGTCCCGCTGGTGCTGAGAAAACAACCTGAAGCTGAATGTACTTAAAAGAAAAGAACTACATGTACTCATTATAATCAGAGAACAGGTGGAATCTGTCTCCACCCTCAGGTTTCTGGGCACCCATATCTTTGCTGATCTTACCTGGACCCACAACACAAATGTTAAGAAGGCCCATCAGTAGTTGTACTTCCTCTGTGTCCTTGGGAACAATAACCTGGACCAGAAGCTGCTGCTGGACTTCTACCAATTCTCAGTGGGGAGCGTGCTCTCCTACTGCCTGGGTGTTTGGTACACAGAGGGTAATTAGCAATACCCCCATAAAATCATTGGCTGCCCTCTGCTACCCCTGGAGGCCATCGCCAGATCCTCCTGTCTCAGGAAAACCAGGGCCATCACAGGTGACCCCTTGCACCCTGCCCACCACCTGTTTGACCTGCTGCCCTCTGGTTGATGACTCAGGTTAATCAGGTCCCAGACCTCCAGGCTCACAAATAGCTTTCCCCCCCTATTTTACACACTGCTGATGATGATGATCTCCAAAGGTGCACTGGTATTCCATTATAGATGGCACTGCGGTCTATTCAGGCTTCTGTCTGTAGAGAAATTGTTCTCTCCATCTTAAGATAAATCCCTTCCTCCATGACTGAAAACAAAATTGTTGGCATTGTAAGAAAGCCTTGATTCTCAGTTACAAAGATAAAAACTACCAGTTTAAATCCTGCTCCATCTGTTTCAGTAGGAAGAATTTACACTGGAAAAATGAAATCCTATCAAGGCAGTTGTCTCTCATTTAAACATAAAAAGCTCCCTTTTTGTAAATGAAAAAGAAACTTGCTACACTCGCGAAGGGGGGAAAAAAATAACACCACATAGACAATGATGGATGTTGAAAATAAAGACAGATTACATTACCAGAATCCGGACTAAGCAACAGCATTTCAAACAATGAATTTTGCTAATTCTTTTAAGAAAATAAGACTTTAACGGATTAATTAAAGATTAGAACATTTAGTAAAAAGATGTTTTGATGTGGTTTAAATAAACCCACGGGTTCAAGATTCATCACTGACATTCTTTTAGCGCTCTTAAAATGCTTTAGGGACGATTGTCCTGTTAAAATACTAAATACAGTCTTCATTCAGAACAATTTGTTTTGGATTTTGGGAGCAATCATACCCCGCTGAGTTGTAAACTGTAGCATGGCAGGTCTGGAGTTATGAGATAGCATTTTGTTTCCTCTCACTTAGGAGGGTTGGTTGATGGATGTTTCCCTTTCAGACAGGGCAACCAGTTTCTAACTGCACCTGACAACCACTTGAGTCACACAGACACACACATGCACAAACATTCAGCACACGCACAGAGTTTTGGAATTCTTCTGTTTCCTCTTCTGACAAGCTTCATCTCCTTTAACTGATGGCTTCGTATTACTAAGAGGCTGCTCTGTTTCCTACGTCAGTACAACTAGGTCAGATGTTCACTATTGGCATCTGGGTATTCTACAGACTGAGGGATGTCTGGCTGACTGACAGCTGTGACAGCTAGCTGAAACTGTGGGAGGATCACATGCAACGTTAATTTGGTGCAGCTGAAAGCGAGCAGTCACACAGATTATTGCATGAAACCAAGTCTCAAATTATACCCTAACAGGAAACAACAAGGGTTGATGCTTCAGTGGCATTCAGTAATATTTTGCTCACATACTGTATTTGATCAAGAGTTAATGATTTTATATGACTGTGATAAAATCAAATACAGACTTCATACTGTTTCTGTCATTTATACATTATTCTAACATAATATAGATACCTAAAAATCTCAGCAATTGTATTAAATGGTAAATGGCCTGTATTTATATAGCGCTTTACTAGTCCCTAAGGACCCCAAAGCGCTTTACATATCCAGTCATCCACCCATTCACACACACATTCACACACTTTGGTGCTGTATCAACTAACCGAACTGAGAATGATACTTAAATTTGTTAAATTCTGCTACTACTGTAAGACCAAAAAAGTTAAAACCAGAAATGACTAAAGTACATCTTGACCCCGGAATTTTGGAAAAATGACTCAGATTCGTATAAAAATGTATTTTTTTAGTTTAATTTAGCTTCGTTATTGTTTCTTTGTTATATCACAACATGATAGAACATCTGGAGCTGGTCTTGCTTGTTGTGCTCTTTATAGATTCAGTATAGATTTTTGTGAATCAAGGTGAAATAACACTGCTGTGATTCTAATGTAATCCTTCTTCTCTATATAGACCTTCTTCTGAATTCTAAATTGTTAGATAATGAAAAACGGTGCAATATTATTATACCATAAGATAAATAGATGCAAAGATGGGTGTACTATGAATAAATAGCTTGTAAATTGTAGACATTTAGATATGAAATTGTTATATCATACACTAAAATCCATGAGAAAAAGGAAATTTTGTCTGAGAACCAGACAGCTTCTAAAAAATTGTTAACTAATCTAAATCGCTGGTGAGAGACTTTATTCGTTTGCCTGTTACACCTTAATGAAAGATTTTGCCTTCATCAACCAAACAATATCCAGTCTTACAAAAAGCATAACGCCCAATGCTGTTTCTAATTTGTATTCATGTACAACTTTTTTCCCACAGGTCAATAAAATGAAAATGAAAAATTTATCACATTGTGGTGATTAATATTCTGCCTCAAATCCATCTGCCATCTCCTTTTAGCACATGTTAATAGCTGTGTTTTACAAGGTAATTAGCAACAGGTTCTACATAAGCATGCAGTAAATCCAAGTTTGGATACAGGCAATCATCAACCGGCTGCCCTCAAACCCAGTCATGAAAGCTCCTCTTCACTGGCAAGCTATCATGCTATGAATTCAGGACTGACATAAAAGTGATCAGTCCCGATCCTGCAGATGGTAGCTTTGCACCATTAGCTCCTCAGCCAAGCACATCCTCCAAATGTCTGAGCCTGATGTACTCTGGTATGAACAAGATTACCACTGTAGCAACACATCATCAGTTAAGGTAAAACTAACCTGTCTGACAATGGTGCAATGGTGGTGTGTAAACACTGTAAAAGTAAAAGACTGCATGGTTGGCTCCAGTGTCATAGATGAATATGACAGGTAAGGTCATCAGGGAGTAAACAAGTTCATGTTTAAACTTCTCAAAATCAAGTTAATGATTAGATTATTTATTTTACTGTGAACATCTACCCAGTGCAGCTGAAAAATACACTGTGGAAGCAATACACCTTAATGAAACTTCAGGCTGTACAACCAAAACAGTGAGCTGAACAATACTTTGTAATGCTGCATACCTGTATTTGGCTGATAATGTTCATTGTATTCATTGTGTTTTGCACGTACTAATTTGGATGATTAAGAATAATCATTAAAACCTTTTATCCATGTTTATGAAATGAGGGTGTGATGTTTATGCTCTCTAACTTTGTTGTCTACAGTAAAGACTTGTTTCAGTCAACTCAATCAAATGTGCCACTTAAATTTTAGCTCCCTCTGACACTCTATTGTACCGAGAAGAGGTTGTATAACATTAGCATATAAACTGTTCATTTAAGCTGACCCTGATGTGGCTGCTTTTATCAACAAATTTCCACCAACAATCACAGCGCGCTGTGAGAGTGAGATACAGACATACTTACTAGAGAAAATGGATTTGCCTCTAAGGGACTGTCATTTATATAAAAATGTAAATTTAAATGTAAACTTTCACATGTACGCCTCCATCTTTGCAGTGACTGCCTGTGTGCGCATGGCGTAAATCTAGCAGTCCATATTTATATAAATTCCATATTTATCCCCTCTTAACTTAACCATCTGACAGGAGGCTTCAACTTATGTGCATTATTATGTTTTCCTGCTGCATATTCAGAGTCTGGTGACTCTGATGATAAAATATAAAACTCGACTGAAGCATCAAGCAGATGCCTTCAAAGGTGTTTTTGTCCCCCATGATGAAATCAGGGCGGAACTGAGGATCAGTCGCAGTCTGTCCATCTGTTCAGCACAATATGGCACACGGGCACAAACACACATACACACAGCTGATGTACAAGTTTGGTGGATGATGCAAGTCATTGTGGTGTTCTTGCAATATAAAACCTCTGACTGGTGAAAACTGGGAAGTCAGGTTTTGTTTACTTGCTGGAATTTGCTAACAACACATGGAAACTCTCTTTGCATACCCGTGAGTCTCATACCCTGCTGATTAAATATTGGTTTGCAGTGCAATGCAGGCCTTACGAGTTATGCCATAAAGTAAGGTAACAATTCACAATTACCACTGAGATTAGACTCTAAAAGGGAAAATAGAATAGAATAGAATAGAATTCAACTTTATTGTCATTGCACATGTCACAGGTACAGGGCAACGAAATGCAGTTTGCATCCATCCAGAAGTGCTTTAGCCATGATATAGATATATTACAATATATATTAGCAATAATATAGATATGGAAGTATATTACAGAAATGGGTCTATTATGGTATGTTATAATGTACACGGTATGAAGTATGTTATGAATATTCTATAACTATAAGTATGTACAGGCTGTAGTGAGTACAAGCTATGAACAGGATATAAATATGAAATAAAAAAAAACTATACAGAAATCTGAGATATACAGCTATACAGAAATGTGAACTATGCAGGTTATAAACAGTTGTAGGATTAAAAATTATCGTATGTACAGAATGATTATTTACACAGAGCTATACAGTAGTGCAGTTAAGATAAGTGAGATATGTGGATAATATCTACAGAGGCTATATAAAGTGCTAGTGGTTGTGAGTGGTGGTTCAGTCCATGTTATTATTGTGTGTTTGAGGGTACAGTTGTCCAGTGTGTGTGTGTGTGTGTGTGTGTGTGTGTGTGTAGGTGGTTGTGGGTGTGTGTATGTTCAGTCCATGAGTTTAATGTGGGTCAGATGTCAGGAGGCAGAGTTCAGGAGTCTGACAGCTGTGGGGAAGAAGCTGTTCCGGTACCTGTTGGTCTTAGTCCGGAGGGTTCTGTAGCGCCTCCCAGAGGGCAGGAGGGTGAAGAGTCCATGTGATGGGTGACTGGGGTCTTTGATGATTTTCCCAGCCCTTTTCAGACACCGCTTCCTGTAGATGTCCTTTATGGCAGGAAGTGGTGCTCCGGCGATGCGCTGGGCAGTTTTCACGACCCTCTGCAATGCCTTCCGGTCCAAGGCAGAGCAGTTCCAGGAAGTCCAGTAACCATTTGCACATGAGGGAACTGATGCCCAGGTCTGTCAGTTTCCTGATGAGTTGTGAGGGGTGGATTGTATTGAATGCTGAACTGAAGTCTATAAACAGCATTCTGCCGTATGTGTTGTTGTTGTCCAGGTGCGAGAGGACAGAGTGCAGTGCGATGGAGACTCTGTGCTCCTGTTCTGGTGGTATGCGAATTGGTGGGGGTCCAGGGTGGGGGGGAGACAGGATTTGAAGTGTGCTAGGACTAGCTGCTCTAAGCACTTAGTGATGATGGGGGTGAGTGCTACTGGGCGGTAGTCATTGAGGCTAGATGGGTTGGAGTTTTTGGGTATCGGGACGATGGAGGTGGATTTGAAGCAGGCCGGTACCACAGCGTGGGCCAAGGACAGATTGAATATGTCTGTGAGCACTCCTGTAAGCTCCCCAGAACACGCTCTGAGAACACGCCCGGGGATGCCATCAGGACCTGCAGCCTTGTGGACATTGATCCTGCTCAGCACCGCTCCTACATCTGTGGGGGAGAGAGTCAGAGGTTGGTGGTCTGGCGTTATGTCTGTTTTGATTGTGGTTGTGGGGTTCCCTCGCTCAAAACGAGCATAAAAGTTGTTGAGCTCGTTGAGGAAGGAGACATCAGAGGATGTGGGGGAGGGTTTGGTGGTCCTGTAGTCTGTAATGGTCTGGAGTCCTTGCCACATGCGTCGGGGGTTGGAGTGTTCTTCTACCTTCTTTTTATAAAAGAAGCTGCATAGAGACAATTCTAGGTACACTGCAGAGAACCTTGGACTGTTATATGTTCTATTTAAGCAAAACCAGGACAAAGTCTTGACTTTCTTCTGAGTTTAAAAAAGAATCAGAAATAAGAAATGTATATACTGTAGTTCATACGTTTTCTGAAAATAACACATATTTTTGCCTCTGAAAACCACAGTGAATATTAAATCAAGCAGTCAAAATGTGATTCAAGTGCAAATCTTTTATTTTATTATTGCATTATTATAGTTAACTTGAATTAACTAGGCTTTGGGTCATTATATATTTGCTCTCTGATCCACTTTCCAGTTTGTTTTGCAGCATTTGTTTAAATGTGAGCAAAATGTACCCCTGTACACTTTAGAATTCATCCTGCTACTTCTATCAGTAGTCACACCATACATAAACACTAAAATGACCTACCTCCACTGGCAGGCATTACAGATGATGCAGTGTGCTTTGGAACTCTTTTGGGTTTGCACCTTTTAGGCATTTGACAGTGATATGTCTACCTTGTCAAGTGTGTTCGTGACATGGTTAAATGTTGTCAAGAGTGTTTTTTTTTTAACCAAGGAAACAATTCTGCGCTCATTCACTTTAGTGGTCTTTCTGGGCTTTTGATGTTGCTGACCTGGCCTGTGCATTTGCTTTTTTATTTCTGAATGTATCAGAATGTTGTTTTAGCCACTCCTGATCGGTGTTGGTCAAGTTACTTGAAAAAAAGGTAATCAGTAACTAATTACTGATTACTTTCCAAAAAAAGTAATCCCGTTACTGTACTGATTACTTATTTTCAAAAGTAATTAGTTACTTAGTTACTTTCTAAAACATGATTTACACCCTAAACAGGAAATAAAGCAATCGATCTTTCAGCCCAATTTTACTTTTTCTGCATAATCCATCATATAAAATGTAATCAAATGAAAAAGTCTCTTTTTAAAACTTGTTTTATTAGTTTTAATCTTTTAACTTTATGCGTCAAGCAAACATTAAATTATATGCAACATTCTCTGACTGGCAGAAATTTGTTTAACATTTAAACCTATTTTCTGCATATTCCAGCATATAGAATAAAATAATTTTTTGTTTTTACACTCACTTTTTCAAATAGATGCAGGTGCACGTGTGTCGCAGCCGTCGGTGGAAGGATCCGGCAGTTTCTCTGTGAATTTCACATTCCAGTGGCAGCGTACTCGGTGCTTGCTCAGAAGTTTAGGGGTTTTTTCGCTGTAAAAAGAGGGTTTTTTCCCCACGCAGTGAACAGCGGACGCTAATGTTTTTGTCACTTTTTACAGAATCAAATTCAAAGTAAGGTCAGTGCGTCCACGCTTTAAAGGCTGCACTGTCATATGCTCTGCCGCACTCGATTTGATTTTTTTTTTTATTATCCATTTTTGGTCTGCACACAAGCTGTTGCCACAAACTTCGCACTCGCTTATGTCATTGTCATGAGACACTCTCTCAAAAAAATCCCGGTTTTAGTAACGCAGTGTGCTTACGAGAAAGTAACAGTCATCTAATTACCTTAATTGCAATAGTAATCCCTGACTTTACTCATTACTTGAAAAAGTAATCGGATTACAGTAATGCATTACCGCCCATCTCTGCTCCTGATGTTCTTGTTGTCTCACTGATTGCTTTATTTTGAGGGTTTTTTAAAGTCTAATAGTCCCCTCCTTCACTTCCGTCAGTATCTCTTTGGACCTCATATTTAGAATTGTAGTGTAATACCAAAAGCAAGTTCAGCACTTAAAAAAAAAAAAAAGATTTTTATCTGGTTAATTTGTAATGGAATAATGAGACCATGAAACTGAAGTCAACTGCTACACACAATACCTTCCTATGCAGATTATTTACCATGTAGCGCTGTCATGCCATCTCTGCTTAGAGGCTTAAATATCGATTGTGTTGCTTTGTAAACCAGAAATGAACACACCGTGATGAGGTACAGCAGGGGTTCCACTGGAAACTAAAATTACCTGCATATATCATTTATTATTTTCTAACTTGTAAAATTTGTGGATTTACTACTTTTTAAGGTTTTATTTCAGAACATTACAGTTGCCTCTTTTGTGCTTTTTCTTTTCTTATTCTGCTCTGTCTGTCTATTTTCTCCTTCTTATCTGGCTCAAGATCAGAATGGCAGCACTAAAAGCAGATACAGCCAGACTTCCCTCTCTCAGTCCACCTCCTCCAATTCTTCTGTGGTGAGACCGAGAGACATAATCTCTCTAGTGTGTCCTGATTCCGCCCCAGTGCCTCCTCCCAGTGGGACGTGCCCGAAACATCTCACCTCCAGGTGTCCAAGAGGCATCCTAATCAGATGCCTGAACCACCTCAGTTGGCTCCCTTTGATGTGGAGGAGTAGCGGCTCAACTCTGAGCACCTCCCAAATGACCGAGCTCTATCTCTAACAGAGAGCCTTTCAGAGGAAACTCATTTCCACTGCTTATATCCATGATCTTGGTCACTACCCACAGCTTCTGGCTGTAGCTGAGGGTAGGAGCATACTAATTAAAGCCCTACTTGCTGTGAAAATGTTAGACTCTAATGCATAAGATTGAAAACTGTGGTTTCAAGAGAATCATATGTGGATCACGAAATATTCTCTATGCTGTTGTAAATAATTTAGATACTCTCTCGATGTTTGGCTGTCATTGAAGTGTGGATGTCGCACTTTGGAGTTTTTGCTCTGACATATAATCCTTGTGATCACATGTAGTTATAGACCTCATGTCCTTCTCCACGCAAGAGCTCTATAACTGCCCTTTTTTTCAGCAATGTGCAGTGTGATGCCCATATGTTTTTTGGAGAGGTTGTTTTTGGTGTCCTTTTTCACCAACCTGTCTGGACTTCCCTGTTAATAACTTGCTAGTAACTTATGTTCCCATCATTTTGAATCTAGGGCATGAGCGTAAAAATACGGATATTTGTTTTTAACACCATAGCTCACAGTGTAACACTTTAGTAAGTAGTAAGTACAGACTTGCTCCTCACATTTCTGTCTGTTATGAGCTGTTCGTTTATCAGTTTAACTAACAGAGGGCACATGGTTAATTGCAGGAGGAGGACCCCTGTACCACCTCCTACAGTTCACCTTAGTCTTACTAGCCTCCACAATGGTGGACTGGTTTTCTTGTATTTATGTTTTGTGGAATCAGTGGACTGTTTAAAAATGTATTGGGAGTAAGAGGTGTTGTCATTTCCATGATCTTTCTTGCTGTTTTGCCCAGATTAAAAATGTTAGCTTCAGGTTTGACAGGTTTCCTGGGTTTACAAAACACCAACAGACCTTCTGTAATGTATGCTTTGAAAATTGTGTATCTAACAAAAAGACATGAGCTGGTGGTGGCAGAGTTGGCAATGCTAAGATTTTTACTGGGAGTGACCAAAATAGATTGGATTTGAAATGAGTATATGAGAGGGACAGCTCAGTTTTAGGTTTAGTTTGGAAACAAAGTTAGAAAGGAAAGGCTGAAGTGAAGGTGGAGAAGATAGTAGATATACTGGACAAAGCACGTTGAATATGCAGGTGCCAGGCAGGAGGAAAAGAAGAAGATGAAAGAGAAGGTTCAGGGATGTAGCGAAGGAGAACATGGTTGTGGCTGAAGAGGATGCTGGGGGTAGGGTGAGATGGCACGAGGTTATCCACTGTGGCAAAGCCTAAAGGGACTAACCAAAAGATAAAGAAGCAGAAGATATGACAGATTTTTAAAGCAGCTGCCAGCAACGTAAGATGGACTCTGTAGTTGTGCTATAAAAAGTTGATATAATATACCTGGAGACACCAAAACTGAGTCTCTGGAGGAAGTGGACATGGATCACACAAACACTTTCCACGGACCGTGTGTTTCTGTTACGTATTCACATAATTACTCATCGTCTTATATTAAAAGTGACCACATTTCTATCAATCTATGATGTTTTTGTGGATATTTCACAAAAGATATTTTAGGATACTGATGTTTTGCCATTTAGCTCATTGTACTCCTTTACAGAAGTAAGACCTCCCAGAGATTAGAAATAAACCGAATATAGTTTGTAAGGGTGTTTTATTATTTTTATTATCATTATTATCATTATTATTTATCAAACTACTGCATTACAAGTAAACCTGTTTTTGATTTCGGTATCATGATGGAAATGAAATGTTTATGTGAGGCTAGAGTCTCCCAAAACAAAGCTAAATGTTCCTCAATTCAACTGAGCTTAAATCAGACGTTTAAACACACTGTGTAAGAGGCCACGTTTCAGACATATTACAAAGCAGTGAGGTAGTTCCATTTCAACACTGATCTCTGAAATTTGAACATGCCAATCATAAATACAAGTGAAGTAAAACGAGCTGCAGTGAAAGCTGGAATCAAGAACCTGTTTGGCTGTTTGGCTTTTAGTTTCTTTTACCTGTGAGAAGTAGGTAATTCTATTTTATGAATCTTTAAACTTAGTTAAAAGCATTTGTTGTTATTTTGGGTTTAACTAGAAAGATATAGTGGCACGTACAGTAATGGTCCCCACTTGATGCGCAGGATATTTGAACCAGCAACAAAGGAAAGTGTGAGAAGAAACCCCTGTTGCTGGTTATCTTTTTGACATTTAAAGGTCCTATATTTAACAGCTGTCTGAGGTGAAAAACATCACTACTTGTCTTTTGTCTTCATGGCTTTTCCTATCCTCTCTGCAGTCACTGTTTATAGCCTCCTTATACACCTTTTAGCACAGCTAGGCACCCTGAACATAATGAATTTTGTGTGTGTGTGTGTGTGTGTGTGTGTGTGTGTGTGTGTGTGTGTGTGTGTGTGTGTGTGTGTGTCTGCTGAAGACAGCCGAAGCAGAGATGTGATGACCTTAAAAAAATACTTGCAGCCAAAGAAAATGACAGCCACAACATGAGCATAGACAGGCTTAGCAGTGGGATTAAACATCACTTACGAAAGACTGTCCTGCAGCTAAAATATCACTGCTTTGATCCCCATAGAAACCAATATGTCCATCAAGTGCCGTGTCTCGGTGAAGGGTCCTCATGCTGAAGTCTGAATCTCTCGAACTATTGTTGTCTGAAATTCACCAAAACAAAACTTCAGGGTGAGAGCACTCTGGCTAGAAACAAAGAAGCTCAACACATATTGCTTTTTCCACATTATTTTTTTCTATCCTCCCACCATGCGCATGGATGTGAAATGAGTCATATAATGGGACAGAAGACGATATGATGAGCATCAACTGAGAATTGCAGGAGGCATCTGCTGTAAATATGCACGTCTGGTCTGATGATCAGAAGCCACACTAGTCCTAATCAAAGGCCTGAGGCAGCTTAGATGATGCTTTGGTTTATTATTATGCTTGTTTTTTTCCCCCCTCCATCTCCAATAAGCTCTTTATTCTTTGAAAGGTGAACACTTGCAGCCGCCAGGAAAATCTTGTTAAGATTCAGTTTGATATCAGAATGTGTCAAAAAAAACATTATGTATTCCTTCAGTTTTTGTTGTCAGAAGTACAAAGAAAATCATTTTTATCTATTTCAGACTTATGTTCCTGTTTGTATTTCACCTCTTCTTTTTTTCTAAATTGTATTTAAAATGCATTTCTTCCTCCTCTACACAGCAATTCAAACATTGTTAATGCTCCTATAACCAAAGTCTCATAAAATGATGGTTTGTTTTGATTTGAATATCATTTATATTGATGCCTGTCTTGTCTGATAGTTGAATAACCCATTCACCGCCTTCACAATTTTTTCTTCCCGTTTTCTTCCTTCTGGCCTCCTTAACTATTTCTCTGTTATCTTACTTCTATAACTTCTATTATCTTCTGTGATATAGTTCTAATTTTCATTTAATCCACTGACAGATAAGACACTGTCACTCAGGGCAGCGTGGCATTGTGTAGTGGTCAGTTCTTCAAACAGTGCCACCAGAAATGGATGGGAAGAAATTAGCTTTCAACCCTCCATGTGTTTTATCTGTGTCATAAAAAACAAGCCCAACTATCATTGCTGGTGCTAAAATGTCTTGTGTGAAGTTCTTACACTGTTAGCATTGTGTACTACTCTGTATTTTAATTTTGGGACTCCACTAGAGTAGCTTTGCATGTTCAAAATAATCCTTAAGTTTCTAGCAGAAGTTTCTTGCATGACATCATGTGCACATTGCTTGTGAGTTGTCTGACATATATTGGATGTGATTCAACCACAGGTCACGAGAGAATTATGTGTGTATTCCCCTGTCAGTTGGTGAGTCGTTGCCGGAGGTTGCTGGTTGTCACTTGGTGAAATCAGATGCAAAAAGGGTGCTGCGCCAAAAATAGCCATGTGATTCCTTTGGTGGCTAGCAGATTACCATGGTCACCTTTAGTTTTCTTTGGATGACATTAGCTTGTCCTCACACATTTGCTAAGTACTAGTTGAGGTGTAGTTAACGCACAACTGGTTGAAAAGAAGCAGGCAAGAGTTTGTGGATAACGTAGCTTGTTTTGTGCAAACTGCAGGCAACCGCGGCAATCTTCTAGCAACTAAAGCAGTTGCAAGCAGGTTTTCACCAACCAGATTCTCTACAGACCTTTTTTGGGGGGGGCAACCGCTCACCAACCGGTTGGGGAATACAGGTTACTCTCTGTGGTTAGTGGCTGGTGATTGTCAGGCTGTCACTGACTGAACTTTAGACCTAGGTGACTAGGCCCTTATTCACTTACTCATTATTACCTTTATTTAATCGGGAAGTCACACTGAGATTAAATCTATTTTACAAATGAGACCTGCCAAGGTAGGAGACATACAAACTCAAAAACCCAAGAAGTGCAACATCAAATATATAGTCTAAATACAAATTAGAAACACCCTCAACATTAAACATTAGTGGCTTCTCAAGAAAAAAGAATCAACGCTCTCAATGCTTCAGGTGACCATATTAGTGTTATCCTCTTCCACAGAAGTTATACAGAGCCAAGCTTGAGTTTTTGGCTCACAGGGACTAATTTTACATGCACTGACCCCATTACTACTTTAGCCAAGTTTAATATCATCATCTTACATTGTAACAGTATATATGACAGAAAGTAAGTCAAGCACAATAGCTCCACTTTAACATTGCCAGTTACGATACTATGCACTGGATGATAAAAGTCAATCTTGTTTACTAGCTTGCTGTTATTAATGAATTTTTGCAGTTTATTCTGGATTACATGAACAGTTATTCAGAGTCAGACCTTCTTTAATTTGTCTATATGTCATCAGGTAAGCTCAAGCTGATTACTGAATCTGATCTAATGTATTAATGAATTATTGTTATATTATAGGTCATTATTGTTATTTTGTTGTTAATTATAGGTTTGTGGTTGGACATGTGTTTTGTTATGTTGTTCTCTCACGTCTATGGGGTATCCTTCCTTAGTTAGAGTTGATCCCTATATTATAGTGAGTTGGCCTTAAAAGATCAGGCCTGGTAAGGTCTTTTTGGAATATAATGACTGACTGTGTCCTATCGTGTCTCTACGGTGGTCTCAAGGACAGCTGTTGTCTAGTTTGGGGAAATTGCAAATTTTATTGCGTTCCTTTATCTGGAGGAAGGAGTAAAAGATATAAAGAAAACTCGCGATGGAAGGATAAAAATCAGAATGGGGACGTGTGCTCGTCTCTCTTTTTCTTTATCAACTATTTCCACAATAAGTCAATGTTTTTTACTACAGCCCTCACAAAATATCTATAACAGCTGTTATGATTTGTTCAATGCATTTACCTTTAATAACTTCCCTCGCAGCCAGCTGAGTCAACTTTCATTTTCTGTTGGTTCCAAGACAAAGCAGGCTACTGATGCATTTGCTGTGTGTTTGTTATTACTAAGCACAGGCATGCATGTGAGCCCTTTATAGCTGATGATGTGGTTGTTTTCTCTACAGGTGAGGATGACCGTCTGGCTCTGAAGGGCAAGGTGTCAGTTGGAGACCTCTTTAGGAAGGAATTCAAGGTTCATGACCCAAATGCCAAATGGATAAGCAGTAAGTATCTGTGTTAAAAATGAGACAAGGTTGTTTTTAGAATTTGTATTTTTATTCACACACCACTACCTAAAGCTGCTTTTGGTGATATTTTTGTTACCGCAATTGTGTCAGTGGAAACATAACTGTAGTCCGGAAAGCTTTAACTTTGAGCTTATTGTTTAGATTCACTGATCCTTGGGATTGGGTACTAGCGAGTCTCCCTGGCTTACACAATATGATTGTTCATTTATTGTCAATATCCACATTGCTTCTTTTCTACTTTGAGCTTTAGGAAGGAAAGGGGATCAGGGCTATTTTTTAGAGTTAATGGATTAGTTAGTTAATGGATTTGAAAGACCAGATGTTATGTAGCACAGATAAAGTGAAAAATAAGCCCCACTACATTAAGAAACACTGGGAAGAGATGTATAAAAACATCCGTCCTTTTTCTACCACTTCTCTGTGTCTGGGATGCTGTGGCAGCTGTGTAAGCAGATATGTATGGACCTCAATCACCCCAGCCACTACCTTTGCCTCATCCGGGGAATACAGAGGTGTTCTTAACGCAGCTGAGAGATGCAATATCTCCAGAATGTCTGGGGTCTGCCCCGGGGTCTCCTCCCAGTTAGACATGCCCGAAAAATCTCACCTAGGAGGCATCCAGAAGGCATCCTAGTCAGACACAAACCTCAAACAGGTTCTAATTTGTTCTGACAGAAGAAAGAGAGACAACCACAACACTGAATCCCCTGGTTCTAAACTGGATGTCTTATTATTTTTGTTCCTTTTTTTAAAGGAACCTCTTACTAAACCATCTCCTTTTCCTCTGTCCTTTCAGTTTTGCCACACAGAGAGAACGTTTATAGTGTAGTTGTTGCAAAAAACAGTTTGCCAGCTTGAGATGATATTGCGAAAGATCTGTTGGTCCCACTTCAAAGCTTGTGTTGCTCTACGATTGTTCAGTTAACTGATTTGTTCAATGAAACATTGCACCATCCAGTCTGTCTCAGTAAAACAAACGCCCGCAGCAGTGGGATAAACTGTGTACTGGTCACTGTTACCAGAGACATACTTAGAATCGAGGAATATAGATCAGACATTCAGCTTTAAGAAAACAGTACCAGCTGTCAAGCATGGTAGTGATAGCATCATGCTACCACTATCATTGAGGATTAAGCTAAAACTTGGAAGTAAACGAGTAATTATACAGGACAATGATGCCCAAAGACGCATGAAAGCTGCTTGTAGAATTAATAAAGCATGAAGCTTTTGGAGCAGCCCTTTTAAAGTCTGGACCTTGAACCCATCAAACTTACTGTGGACCATGCTTAAAATTCAAGTGTGTGAAAGAAAGACACCATTTAACTTCAACAAACCCAGCTGGAAAAGGGGTTAAAGATTCAGCCAGACGTTTGCTGAAGTATTGTCAGTTTGTGGTCCTAAATATAGAACTAAAGGGTTTGAATCCAAATTCTGCTTTTAATTGTTCTTGACACAGTTTTACCTCCACACTGATGTGGTGACAGCATGAGCTGCTGTATATCTCAGTAGGTGTGATGAATAATTAGAAATGTGAAAGTCTCTGGTTTACATCTTAACCAACATACTTGTGTCTTTTCTTTTACATTTGGTACATATTTGAGGGGTTTTGCATAATTTTCTTTTCGAGGGGGACTGTGAGTGAAGTTCGCTGGCTGTGAGCGTCGGAGTGAATTCTGGATGAGCAGGAATTATTTTCAGCAAAGGCAAAGCAATCAGAGAGCTTAGCTGGTTAAAGAGACTTTTATCTCAGAGGTTCTGGGTTCAAATCCAGCTTGAAGAAGGAAATTGTGCTTTTATTACTTTTACAGTAGCTGACAATTGTTCATTCAAAATGATGCGGTGTTCGAGCAAGCTGCTGCACAGCTCAGTAGGTCTAACGATGTGTTAGAAAAGTGAAGAGTTTGGGTTAAGTTTCACTTTGGGAAACAGTCCTGTTGCAATTCAGCTGCTTCTCTTGAGGTGAGCTATACATTTTTCCTCATAACATTACAGTGAATAACGTTGCTCCCTTCCATCTGCTTCATTAGCTCAGCAGGTTTATTGTAAAGTTTGAGTTCAAACTCAGTCTTAGACAGATGTGCAGGTGTCTGTTTCTCACACAACAAACTGTAGATTTTATTCATGTTTCTGCTTTATTTATCTGTTTATTTACGTTGATCAGCTCTGTAACATGTCAGAGAATAAATGAGTGAAGGCCTGAGTTGGTTCACTGAAGTTATTACATTTATCCTTGACAACTGAACAGCTGGATTTTCTCTCTCAGATCTTTGTAGATGAAGAGGTAAACAGGCCACAGCTTCAGTCACATTTCTACGCCTTTGACTGGTTGAATTAAAATGTGGAAAAAACTTCTTCTCTGTAGAAACAGCAGAAGAAATAAGGATGGAGTGGAGTCTCTGCAGATGCACAAAGAAAGAATTGCAGTCCCACAAATGTGGATAAACTCGAACATAAAGATCTTCCTTTAAGCTCCAGCTCTGATCCACACTGTAGGAAACAAATCAGAACATCAGTGAGACCGAAACAGTCAAATCAAACAGCTTTTCAATTGGCTCATTTTGAGGCAAAGCTACTGCTGAGCTTCTCCCCCTTTATCACTGAGCCTGAGCCCAGACACCCCTCTGAGGAATCTCATTACTGCTGCTTGTATCCACATTCTTATTATTTTTGTCACTGCCCGGAGTTCATGGCTATAAGGGAGGGCAGGAACGCAGATGGACTGGTAAATCGACAGCTTCGCCTTCACGCACAACTGTCTCTTCACTAAAACAGATTGGTACAGAATCTGCAATGCTGCAGATGCTTCACCAGTCTGCCTGTCAATCGCACGCTCTATTTCTGTTCCACTCTTGAACTCCTCCGCTGGACACAATAACTCATCCTCAACCTGTAGCTGTAGCAGTCCACCCTTTTCTTGGTCAGAACCATGGTGTCAGACATGTAGAAGCTAATTCACATCCATGCCACCTCACACTTCGGTTCCAAATCACCTCAGTCCGACCTGGAGGTCACTGCTGGATGAACCCAGCAAGAGCACATCATCCTCAAAAAGCAGAAACAAAATCTGGGGTATAAAATATATGTGTAATAAATAACCCCTCATGAGACTGTTAACCATTTCATACAGCCTAATTAGTAGAACATAATTAATTATACAAAGAATAATACGTGTAATGCTTTTTTCTTTTTATTGTTATAACCAAAGACTGTGCAAGAGCATCACACTGCATTTTAGTAAATGTTAGATGTGCAATCAAAGTAATCAGTATTGTTTGTTTGTAGGCTTTTGCATTTGCACGTGCACTGTTGTGCATGTGTGCTTACTGCTTGAAATTCCTCCAAAGAATATTTTCCATATGCACCAATAGCGAACCAATTACCTGAAACCTCAACCCTCATTTTTCTTTGATCAGTGACAGTGTGCTGATGTTGCCATTGTTACAATTCATCACCACCAATTTCTGACGCTTGTTTTTTAATAGCGACGCTGTGACAGCATAAACACTGACAGCACCTCGGGGAGGCAATGAGAGAAAATTATATACTTTATTTTCCATCAAGGTAAAACGGCGACTTGATGCAGCCCCACACGTCTTAGTTTGGCATTGAAGAGAGCGATCACAGCTCGAAGATGTGAGGGATCCGTGCAGCTGAAGGATTAATGAGGTGGATTTTGTCTTCTCTCGTGCCCAGCGAAGCTGTCTCCCTCAATCAAAACATCTAAGATGGCTCCTACAAAGGACACAGCTGTTAAATCTCCTCTCAAATCCCGAATTTGCAAAACCTTCTCCTCTGTGATTGGCTGTAATTAGAAAGCTGAAAACCCATATTTGTTATATTAGTGACAGGAAGATGCCGTTCCTCTGGATCTCAGATGACAAGCTGAATAAATTTCTGTCTGGATTTGTCTGTTTGTTTTAGCCGCAGTTCCCCATATGTGCTTAAGGATGAGCCGTCTCTCGTGTGGCTGATTTGTTGCCGTTACTAGCTGTGACCCAGAAGTTGTAAACAAATGGATCATGCTTGAGTGAACCATGATGGATATCACAATCTGCAGTAGTGCTGTACACATCTGGAAGCAAACATCTGTTCTTGGATGATTTCAGCAAAGGTTCAAACTGTGGCAGAAGAGGTGTGGTTGAATTAAGACCAGTATGATTAATGACAAATAATAGTGCTCATTTTCTGCTTCTCTTAACCTTTTTTTTTTAGCATGAAGTAAAAAAGAAGTAGTGCTGTACAGAAAACAAGCTCTGCAAGAATCCATACACATCACAGCATTCACCAAGAAACTTTAGGCATATCATCAGAAAAAAGTTCACTCTTTCATCCTCTCCCTTTTTTTGTGCTGTTGACAGTTTGAGCCTTGATCTCCAGTTATATTCAGTATACCATTAAATACACCTCACAAGGAGGGAGACAGAGAGACCCAGAAGCTGTATGTTTTTTCTTTGTTAGTGTGCCATTTTAGTAGTGGAGTGCTCATCCAACTTGCATGCTTTCAGGGCTGTTTCGAGGAATTTACAATAATGGCTTCCTTTGTTGGAGGCTGAAATTGATTTTTTTTAAAACCTAATTTAGCTCAGTTTTATGTTTTGCCCCTGGTCTCCATCTATCAATCAATTCCCTGGAGATAGACTAAATATAACCTTGAGAATCCATAATGATTGTATATTAGGCTGTTTTTATGAGGCCATAATGCTTCCTCATATCTTCTCCAATAGCATTAGCTTAAATATATGCTATACTTAAGCCTCATTAGGGGCTCTTATCTGCTTCTAACAAAGGTTGCAGGGATTGCGATTCTTTCTTCATTTTGATGCTTTTTCTTTTTTTTTTTTTTTTTCTTTTTTTTTTTTTTTTAATAAATAGGACAGGGGGAATGAATGAGAAAAAGAGGGGGAGAGAAAGAAAGAAAACCAAAGGGGAGAAGAGACGGTGAGAAGGGGGGGGAAGAGAGAGAAAAAAAAAAAGAACTCCTGGGTCACCTGTATGGAGGAAAAAAAAAAAAAAAAAAAAAAAAAAAACCAAACAGAGGAGACAGCAAACAACAAAGAGCAACATAATAATAGAGAAAACAAAGCACCATCACAATAAACTAGCTAGTCATAGATATCAATATTTACTAAATAATAAACGATATTGTGCAGCACGCAAGATAGACAGCGCACAGTGTGCTTTGAGGCAGCAGCCAAGAAAGCTTTAGTCCGCGTCTGTGAATACCCATGTGTGCATACCTGTGTGGATCAGCATGCTTGCATTCCAAAGGTTTCTCCATGTAATGATCTGCTAGGGAGTGTGGGGGGGCCACAGCCCCGTCCTCCAGGGTGTGAAGCGGGTATGGAGGAGATCAAAACTCCAGACATCCAGAGGCCCCCAGAACACAAGAGACCATGGAAGACCAACAGAGGGGCAGCCGCGCCACTGTTCCAGTAAGAGCTGAGGAGAGTCCCAGATGAGGGCTCGCCCAGCAGCCGCGGAGCAGAAGTCAGGGGGAGTTGCAGTGACGCGCCCGTGAGCTCCGCCGGCCCCCAGCTGCGCCTGAGTGACCGAGCCCCAGGCCGAGAGGCCGGGGGCACCCCACCTCCAAAGGGGCCCGAGCGAGCCCCAGGCCCCGACAAGCGGCCGCCAAGGAGTGAGCCGGTGTGTACCCGGACGCCCACCCCCAGACACAAAGAACCACCAACACACCGACACCTGAGGGAGTCCGCCACCGGCAGGGGAAGTGGTGGTGGGTGGAGATAGGCCTCCAAACCTTGGAGGGCCTGAGGTGTCCCCAGAGAGGTGGCGTCTGATACCCAACCTGACATATAGACACAGACATACAGGCACACACAGACACAAACATCCATTCCCACCCTCATGCTCTCATATGCACTCACTCCACACTCAACCAACGTGGAGACAGACATAAAGAGACGCTGTACACACAATCACACTCCCCAAGCGTACTCTACAAACCGGGTCTAGGTACCCTTGCCCCTGGAGGGGGGAATTGCACCCAGACCCAGGTGGTGTTACCCTTTTCCCTGCGGTGGGGAGAGGCAGACCACCCCGACTCCGCAGTAGCAGGGAGGCCCCACACCCCAGACCGCAGTCGGACGGCCAACTCCTCCTACTAGCCCTCCCGCTCCAGCAGGCCGCAGAGAATGGGGGTGGGAGAAGACTCCAAACCTCCCTCCACCCGCTCATTGTAGTGTTGATGCATATGTGTTCTAAGGTGCAATTAAAACCCAGGAGGGCATGGAGCTACCTGCCAAGGAGCAGCAGGTAAGCGCATAGTCCCTCCTGCTAGCCCTCAATGACTAAGTGTATTTAAAATTGAGAGGTGGGCAATGACGTCAGGGGTGAGGTATACACCCTGATGGTAATTTGGACTCCGTGATTGTGCCCACCCCCAAGATCCTATATGTATGTGTAATGAGAGTGTTAATAATGTGAATGTCTAAGTTGTGGGATAAAATTGAGGCAGAGGCAGCCAGAAGGGGACGGGGGGGGGTAACCTCCTCTGCACTCTGGTGACATACCCCCACTCCAAGGCCCTGCATGTGTGGGTGGTTGTGGAGGAGCGGGAAGAGGGAGGCAGCTGGAGATGGGGAGGGAAGGAAGGGAGGGGCAGGTAACCCCTCCCTGGGGCCAGCTCCCCCGCTGACCTCAGTAGGCACCCCCACCCTTCGCGACCCGCCAGGGAAGGGGGGCCCAGGCCCATCAGACCGGGGCCCAGTGCAGTAGCGCCCTCCGGTTCCACAGAGCCCTGGACAGTCCACCCAACCCCACCACAGAGAAAACTGCACCCACCCCACCATCCACACATCTTCCAGACTACATAAGACGGTAAACGCCCAGGCTGAGATCTTCCTCCACCTCTCCTGTATCTCCCCCTCCTGCAGAGAGTTCCTGAAGAGAAGAAAGCTCCTGCAAGATGTGACCATCCCCCCCACCAGTTGAAGAGCCCCCCAGGCGGCTCGACGCACCGGCGGCACCCTGCTCCAGGGCCGGGCCCCCATGCACCCACCCGCCCACAACCCCGGCAACACACCAACCAGGACCCAAGCCCCCGAGGCCCGGCCCGGGCCCCAGCCCAGAGACGGAGCGCCCCCAGAACCTCACGCCCATCCCGGACCCACCCAGGGGCAGCCAGGTTGCCAGGTCAGTAACCCACGTCCGTCAGCACAGACCCTCCCCTAGCCCCGCTGCACGCAGCCGCGAGGAAACAGTCACCTGAGAGCCAACAGAGCCCCCAACCGGACGTGACCGCTACCCCGGGTTGAGCCCCCCAAGGAAGATGCCTCCGGGGAACCCCCCGACGCCCTAAGCCTGTCCCTACCCCCTCACCAATCACAACAGTGAAGGCGGGACCAAACTATGACCCCCCCACCCCCACTAGGTGATGGAGCTGATAAAAGGGGCCCAGAGCAATTGATCTAATGTGGTGGCAGAGGCTGTGTCAAGACTAATGTAATCTAATAGATATTGGTTAGAATTAAGATTATTTTTATTTTTCCAGTTCATGAGGACTGTTTTCTTGGCTATGCATAGGGCAGTGAAGATCATATGGGCTATATTCTTTTCTGAAGTGACATTATCTAAGCTGCCCAGTAGACACACTAAGGGGGAAGTTGGAATGTTACATTTCAGACACTTTGATAAGTCTTCACATATCTCGCGCCAAAACTTTTGCACTGGTGGACAGAACCAAAGAGCGTGGATGTAATTGTCTGGTGTATTGCCTTGACAGTGTGAGCAGTTGTTGGAAGATGTAAAGCCCATCTTGAACATCCGATGACCTGTATAGTGCACTCTATGAAGTATTTTGTATTGTATTAATTGCAGACTGGGATTTTTAATTAATTTAAAAGTTTTTAAGCAAATCTGAGACCAGAAGTTTTGGTCTAGGTTGACTGATAAATCTGCTTCCCACTTTGCAGTAGGAAGGGATATTGATTCATCTAATTTCGAAAGTGTTCTGTATATTTTAGATAATAATTTGGGGGATTTAAGAGTAAGAAAATGTGCCGCACTTGGTGGTGTTTGTAATTCAACTTGACTGAGGTTAAATTTCTTTTTTACTATGGATTTAAATTGTTGATATTCTAAAAACCTTGTCTTGTTGATCCCATATTGTTCAACTAGTCTGTCAAATGGAATAAATTCTGTTCCCTCTAATATATGTTCTAAGTATTTAATTCCTTTACAACTCCATTCTGGGAAATTAATCATATTATTGTTTTGTAATATGTCAGGGTTATTCCAGATAGGTGTACGTTTGCATGGGATTAATGAAGACTCCGTTATTTTTAGAAACTCCCACCATGCTGTTAGAGAAAAGCTGATGTTGATACTTTTAAAGCATTCATGTCTTTTGATGTTTGAGCTAATAAATGGTAGGTCTGAAATCTCTAGATCCTTGCATAGTGCCTGTTCAACATCTAGCCAGGGCTCAACTAAGAAGGTATGTTTTAACCATTCTGAGATGAACTGAAGCCTGTTGGCTAAGAAGTAATGGTGAAAATTAGGCAGATCTAATCCTCCTCTATCCTTGGTTCTTTGTAGCGTTTTTAAGCTAATACGCGGGGGTTTATCTTTCCAAAGGAATTTGGAAATATATGAATCCAGAGATCTGAACCAATCTTGTGATGGTTTGTTAGGGATCATCAAAAATAAGTAATTTATTTTTGGCAAGATCATCATTTTTATAGTGGCGACCCTTCCCATGAGTGATATGGGTAAAGATTTCCATCTAGTCAGATCGCCTTCTACTTTCTTTAGAAGTGGGATGTGGTTTAGTTTAGTTAAGTCTGAAAGCTTAGGAGAGACATTAATACCTAAATATTTAATATTTCCGGATTGCAGTGGGGCAGAGGAAGAATTATGGAAGGAGCAGTTAATGGGGAGAACTGTAGATTTTGGCCAGTTAATTGAATAATCTGAAACTCTTGAAAACCAGTTTATTAAAGTAATTACCTCAGAGAGGTTGGTTTGTGTGTTTTGCAGAAAAAGCAACACATCATCCGCATAGAGACTGATTTTATGTTCTATGTTCTTACATTTTATGCCCTTAATTGTTGTAGCCTGTCTAAATGCTGCTGCTAGAGGTTCGATAAAAATTGCAAAAAGTGAAGGGGAGAGTGGGCATCCCTGTCTGGTGCCCCTCAGGAGACAGAAGCTGGAGGATGTCTGGTCATTTGTTCTGATACGAGCCGTTGGGGAATTGTATAATATTCTTATCCAGTTTATGAAAGAGTTTCCAAAACCAAATTTGTGTAAAGTTGCGAATAAAAATTTCCAATTAACTCTGTCAAATGCTTTTTCTGCATCTAGAGATAATATTATGGTTTCGATGTTTTTATCGTATGAGTAGTCTATTAAATTAAGTAATCTACGAGTGTTTGTTGAGGAGTGCCGACCTTTTATGAAACCAGTTTGGTCAGGATGAATTAAGAGGGGGGTCATTTTCTCTAATCTCTTTGAGAGAGCTTTGCAGATTATTTTAAGGTCTACATTTAAAAGAGAAATTGGACGATAGCTTGAGGGAAATAAAGGGTCTTTGCCTGGTTTTAGCAGGAGACTAATGTTGGCAGAATTCATATTTGGTGGTAGTCTGCCCTTTTCCTCGATTTCCTGCAACATGCTGTGGAATACTGGTGCCAAAATTGTCCAGAATTCTTTGTAGAATTCTGCAGGGAAGCCGTCTGGACCTGGAGCCTTATTATTGGGCATACTTATCAGGGCTTCCTGGAGTTCACTTGGCGTCAGTGGCGAATCCAGTTCCATTGCTTGACTGTCTAGTAATTTTGGAAGAGTTACGTTGTCAAGAAACAGATCAATTTCATTTTTAGATGGGTTTATTTGTGGTGAGTATAAAGTTTCATAGAAATCCCTAAAAATGTTGTTTATTCTTCCAGGATCATATATTGTGTTCCCCGATAAATCTTTAGCAGCACATATAGTTATTTTTTCTTTATTTATTTTTAGCTGGTTAGCTAGAAATTGACCTGATTTGTTACTGTGTTCAAAATTCTGCAAGCGAAGTCTTTGTATAAGGAATGCTTTTTCTTAAGTTTATCACAATTTGGATCATTAGTGCCTTTGGCTATTGTTCCCATCTTTATTTTATTTAGCTTACCAAGTGATTGCCGAAATCTGAGTATGTAGGGAAATTGTCAAAACAGGAGGCAGACTGCATGAAACACAAGCCGTTAAACAGTCATACGGGTTTTAAACAAACCTCCAAGTTAGCAGGTTTTATGTTCTTATAATTAAAAGCTCATTGCTGTGGGCATTGTGTTGTTGCTTCAGGTTGAAGCATGCCAATGAAAAACAATCCATGATGGTTATTTTGCAAAAACAGCCAGCACTGTTTTTACATCTACTGAGATCACCGTGAGTTATTTTATCTTCTGTTGCAGCAATCAGTCAAACAGTAAATATATTCTGCTTTATTATAAATATAGATATAAGAAAATCTGTCAGGGATGTACACTTGAAAGCTTTTCATTTGCCAGTGCAGCTAGGTTAAACTTTCTTAGGTATTTTTTTTTGTCTTTGCCGGGGCTCTGTGCTGTCAGCTCTGCTGTGCCAGCACAGTGGGAGTGCCGTCATGCTGTTACTTGTCAGAACATGGCTCTAACTAAACATATTCAGAAATAAAAACAAAGGCAAGTAGAAAATTTATCTTTTGAACTGTGTGCATGGTAAACATCCATTTTGTTCCCTAGGCAAACTATCTGGTTTTATTATGAATAAGTTTCCTCACTTTCAGTTTTATTGCAAAATAAATTGGGTTTATAAGCTTGCTGACTGGGCTCATTTACGTGCTGTCCACTGATCTCTTCAACATATACCTTTACTGTAGCTGTCTTCTGTCTTTCTACATCTTATCAATGTTTTAGATAGATACATAACCAACAGGAACAATGGCCAAGTTATAAGCAACTTAAATTATCCTCAAGTTTTGTGATATATCTAATTTAAACGCTATAAACTCCTTTACCCTGCCCTCATCACTATTCTAATCATGCAATAAGGCCATCACTGTCTCCCTGGTTAGGTAATTGCACAGTTAGCATTGATCTCTCACATATGCCTCTTTTTTTACCACTCTATCTGAATCAAACAGGCATGGCATCAACATCATTCTCGCACCACCAAGGTGAAGCCAGCCCTGTGGGACGCAACACAAGCGCTCACAGCAGCTGTTTGCCATTTTAATGGCCACGTTTCTCTTGTTTGCCACTCCAGGACACCACTTGTCTCACTGATGTTTGTTAAATATGGTTAAGGGGGAGCCATTTGTAAAGAGGCCAACCAGTCAGGGCTTCACAAAGGGGATGTCGCCGTGACTTTGAGAGGGGCTCGTGACTGTGATTTCAATATGGGTGAAGCGTACTGATGTTTGTTTTGTCACTGTGTGGGCTTTTAATGCATGCACAACAGCCTTGTTTCAAGTGATGCACAGTATTTATGTAAAGGGTTCACATTGGAAAAAAGAGTAGACAGTTGCTTCAGTCCCTTTATGATCTTTTGTGAGGAATGAAGTTCTGCATTGGGCCTCTTTCCTACAACTGAGACATATCAAATTAGCCCATATAGTCAGTGTACGTATCCAGTTGTTGTCACAGAAAATCAGCTTTTTAAAAAAATGCTACCAATACGAGAACGAGCAGGTGTACGTTTCTCCCTTTGAGCTTCTCTAATTTTACCATATGTTTGATGCTTAATTGGAAAGGATGTGTTTGCACAGACTGAAGTTCAATCTTTCATGCTTTTCAACCTTGAGACAGCAGCGAAGGGTGGTACAACAACTAGTTGCTTGACAGAAACAAGCTGTAAAATATACTGATGTGTTTTTAATTTCCAGGGAAAAACAAAACAAAAAACCAAGCAAGTAAAAAGAAAGCGTCTGATACAGAAACAGACTTTGGAATTGATATAGTTACTTCTGTGTGTCTCATGACAGATTCATCAGTCTCTTAACACCGTAGCTGCTAACGTCAAGGCAGCTTCTGAACAGTTGGATGTCATCTTTGATCCAACTTTCAAGCAACAAAAAAACTGAAAGGCAGATCTTCCACTCATGGTTTGTGCAACTTAGGAATCATCCTAAAAATAAGTTGCACAGATGCATGTTTCTATGATTCTCCTTTGAATACAGTTTTGTCTTACTTGCTTTTAAAAAATAAAGCAGAGAAAAGAGCCTGTGATGTAAAAATTCTCATATAAACCAGTGATCAAATCTTTTAAAAAGGGATTCATTTGCACTCAACAGCCCTTGGCTTTAGTTTTAAAATTCTGTTTTACTGAGGTCAAATCTTAGTACTGCAATTTTTATCAGCCAGAATCCAGCCTCAGGGGAAGAGGCAAGGTCTTAAACTGACAAGGACTACAGTGTTTTGAAATGCTCTGTCTGCAGGTTTAAACTTTCCACGTGGCTGTGGAACCTTGTGGATTGTTGACCCTATGACAAGCACTGGGTGCTAGTGAAAAATGTTTATTTTCCAATCAGTTGGAAAGTACTGGTTTTAGAGAGTGCTGGCAGTCAGTAGGTGAAATTGGTCACTAAGATGGCGCTTCTCCAGAAACCTCCTTGTGATTGATTTGGTTGCTATTCACTATTGTTTAAAGGAAGAAGCCAGCTTGTCTGCAAACATTTGCCAATTACTCCCTAAGGGGTAGACAAACTTGACAAACATCAAAATCTGAGATTAGAAGTGTGTCACTGTTTCACTACTGCTTGGTGAGTAGCTGGCAAGTGTTTGCACAGTCTATGGAAACCTACTGTGAGCTGTAGGAGACTAAAGCACAAGGAAGTTTGTCACTGCAGCACCATTCAGTTTTTGCAATAAGTTTCACCTAATTACTACCAGCAACCTCTAGCAACCAGTCAGGGAATACACATTTTTCCCTAGCAAACAGTGTTTGCCAGAGAGTCGGCAGCAAGTTTGAACCACCACGTTTAACCAAAGTGCTTTTGTACATGGAGAAATAGAAATTGTTTTCTGTCACAAAAGTCAAGTATTATGTTACAGTATTAATTTAATAGAATCATTATGAAAACAACTTTTTGATATATACATACATACATATGTATGTGTGTATATATATATATATATATATATATATATATATATATATATATATATATATATATATGTGTGTGTGTGTGTGTGTGTGTGTGTATATATGTATATATACGTATATGTATATACAGTGGGGCAAAAAAGTATTTAGTCAGCCACCGATTGTGCAAGTTCCCCCACTTAAAATGATGACAGAGGTCAATAATTTGCACCAGAGGTACACTTCAACTGTGAGAGACAGAATGTGAAAAAAAAAATCCATGAATCCACATGGTAGGATTTGTAAAGAATTTATTCGTAAATCAGGGTGGAAAATAAGTATTTGGTCAATAACAAAAATACAACTCAATACTTTGTAACATAACCTTTGTTGGCAATAACAGAGGTCAAACGTTTACTATAGGTCTTTACCAGGTTTGCACACACAGTAGCTGGTATTTTGGCCCATTCCTCCATGCAGATCTTCTCGAGAGCAGTGATGTTTTGGGGCTGTCGCCGAGCAACACGGACTTTCAACTCCCGCCACAGATTTTCTATGGGGTTGAGGTCTGGAGACTGGCTAGGCCACTCCAGGACTTTCAAATGCTTCTTACGGAGCCACTCCTTTGTTGCCCGGGCGGTGTGTTTTGGATCATTGTCATGTTGGAAGACCCAGCCTCGTTTCATCTTCAAAGTTCTCACTGATGGAAGGAGGTTTTGGCTCAAAATCTCACGATACATGGCCCCATTCATTCTGTCCTTAACACGGATCAGTCGTCCTGTCCCCTTGGCAGAAAAACAGCCCCATAGCATGATGTTTCCACCCCCATGCTTCACAGTAGGTATGGTGTTCTTGGGATGCAACTCAGTATTCTTCTTCCTCCAAACACGACGAGTTGAGTTTATACCAAAAAGTTCTACTTTGGTTTCATCTGACCACATGACATTCTCCCAATCCTCTGCTGTATCATCCATGTGCTCTCTGGCAAACTTCAGACGGGCCTGGACATGCACTGGCTTCAGCAGCGGAACACGTCTGGCACTGCGGGATTTGATCCCCTGCCGTTGTAGTGTGTTACTGATGGTGACCTTTGTTACTTTGGTCCCAGCTCTCTGCAGGTCATTCACCAGGTCCCCCCGTGTGGTTCTGGGATCTTTGCTCACCGTTCTCATGATCATTTTGACCCCACGGGATGAGATCTTGCGTGGAGCCCCAGATCGAGGGAGATTATCAGTGGTCTTGTATGTCTTCCATTTTCTGATGATTGCTCCCACAGTTGATTTTTTCACACCAAGCTGCTTGCCTATTGTAGAGTCACTCTTCCCAGTCTGGTGCAGGTCTACAATACTTTTCCTGGTGTCCTTCGAAAGCTCTTTGGTCTTGGCCATGGTGGAGTTTGGAGTCTGACTGTTTGAGGCTGTGGACAGGTGTCTTTTATACAGATGATGAGTTCAAACAGGTGCCATTCATACAGGTAACGAGTGGGGGACAGAAAAGCTTCTTACAGAAGACGTTACAGGTCTGTGAGAGCCAGAGATTTTCCTTGTTTGAGGTGACCAAATACTTATTTTCCACCCTAATTTACGAATAAATTCTTTACAAATCCTACCATGTGGATTTATGGATTTTTTTTTTCACATTCTGTCTCTCACAGTTGAAGTGTACCTCTGGTGCAAATTACTGACCTCTGTCATCATTTTAAGTGGGGGAACTTGCACAATCGGTGGCTGACTAAATACTTTTTTGCCCCACTGTATGTATGTATATAGATATATATGTATATATGTGTGTGTGTGTGTGTGTGTGTGTGTGTGTGTGTGTGTGTGTGTGTGTGTGTGTGTGTGTGTGTGTGTGTGTGTGTGTGTATTAACAGACTTCTGAAGATAGCTTGATCAGCTAGTTACCTGATTCAGCTAACTCAATCAAATTTTGTCTTTTTGCCTTTTTGATGTTTCCAGCTGTCTGACTTGGTTAAGCTGCTTTCACATGCTGTTTCTTTTTGTTTTTACAGCCGTTCTTAATTTTTAAAAATACTTTTAACAGTCTAATCCCTCAGCACCACATTGCTGCATAATAATAATGAGCAAATGTGCTTGAAAAACACCAGTTGTGCTGTCTTCTTCTTGTTGCAGAAGACAGAATTGATGTTAATTAGCAGAAGTACACAAGAACGTCAGCATTAAATAACACGTCAGAATATTTTTCTACTCTTTTCAGCAGCTACAACTAAGACTAATTACTTTATATAGACTTTGTTTATGGTATTCTCATGATTTTACAGTTACATATGCTTAATCATTGTGTATGTAGTTTGAATAGACAACCTTATACAGAATACAATAATCCTTATAACACTTACTGCACACGGTGTACAATTATAATTATTTAAATCAGCAGCTTCATATCTGCCATATCATTGAGGATTCTAGCTTAGCTGTGTTTGTATTACATTGATAAAACACTTTGAGCATCCCCCAGCAGCTAGAAGCCTGTCGGATAATTGTGTTCAAACACAGTTATTTATGCTTGGAGCATTTTTTTTCTAATGAATCCACATGCAATTATTATGTACTTGTCAACATTCGGATTCAAACGGTTCTATGATTTACTTTGTGAATAATGAATAAGTGTTTATTTGAACAGTGAGGTAACTCACTGTAATATCTTTTTAAACAAGACCGGCTGATCATTGCTATGTTGTGTGTCATTAATACTTTGTTTAGAATCCCCCCCCCCCTCCCGAATGATTTTAATTGTTATGAGCATATGCTTGTTTTTTTTATTTTCTATCCAAGTTCAGTAATTTGTTTGCAAGCACAAAGAAACACAGTAGTGCTGCACTATAACACACACATTGAAGGAAATGCTAAAGCACATTGAAGCCGTGCAAATCAAACAGCAACAGAGGCCGTGGGTTTATGAGGTGTACATGAGCAGCTGGAACTGATGAAATGACTGTCACTTTATTGGCTGTGAGGTAAATCAATAATAGTACTCAAGGATTCATTTCAAATTGAGTTGATAGGCAACAAAAAGCAATAAGGTCTAAGTTGATGGAGGCACCCTGAAAACACTTTTATAAGCCTGTGAGAGTCATCTTGAAGGGAATATGGAGTTAGGTGAGGGGAGAGTTTTTGAGGACTTCATGTTTTGCAAATTCTCAACTCCACTTCTCTTTTTATTAAATGTGTGTTGGCTGTCTAAACAATATCAAATCTCATATAGTTTGTTTTATTTAAACTGCTGTTGAGCAATTTACTGCATCTGCAAGCCACTTTACAGCACAAAAGGGTGGGTTTCAAAGTGGTTTGCAGGAACAGCTTGAAAAGGAAGACTCAGGGTGGTCTAATCGCTGCAAAAGGGAAAGAAACTTGGTTTGCCTATAGTGGGTCTGACTGAAACTAACTTGCCTTGTCTAAGATAAAAGTCCTGTCTGTGGGATCCTGATGCAAGCGGTCTATTGAGTGTTTAGTTCTTTAAACATAGCACTGATTTCTCTGATCTGTAGATTCCTTCTTCTTTTTTTTTTACTGTCCCCCCCACTGCCTTGATATACTCAAGGTCCAAGTAAATCAGATAATTACAAAGAAAAACGTTCTCTTCATCCCTAATGTTAAACAGCGTGAAGCAGAAATAAATTGGCATGTGTTTTTTTGGGGGTTTTTTTTCCAGCGCTGGTTGTGGATTGAGAAGCTGAAGTGTCGGTGAGTAATGAGGCCAGCAGGCGAGACTGATTGGCATTCCTGATAAACATAAATGACTTCCACTGTGAAAACTGGCCAGAAGCAGGTTGGCTGTAGACGTGGGTGGTTTCATGTGTTCTCAGCAAGTTCATATTTGAGGTTTTTGCTCATTTGTTTGCCCTGCCATTCATTTGGTAGCGCACTCATTTATCAAGTAAGTCAAAAATAGAATTTGAATTCCGTGGTGCTGCTTGTCCTGCTTTACAGCAGTGGAGATAAATAAACACATCTATTATGGGGAATACCCTTTGAAGAGCCATAGATGAAAGAAGCCAAATTACTAGAAATATAAAGAGCGATTTTTAATTAAAACTCCTGTTGAATTTTTTATTAACCTATATTTTACTGCACATCTAAGCTTTAGGGCTGTATTTCTGTATTGGAGACTTCGTTTTAGTTAGCCACTGACAGACACTATAATTTTCCCCAGCAGCTTGTGTCACTTTCATCAAACCAGTCATCATGCATAGCCTTGGGCATGGACAAATGACCTGGAACTGACAAGAAAAATTCCATTTCATCCAGAAGTTAACACTGAAACCCTGGCTCACCTCAGGACTTATAATATAGCCCAAAGAAACTACCCGTTTTACTGCGGTTTTTAATCACATGGTGATGTATTATGTGGAGGGAACTGTTCAAGGTTAGGGCCATTAAAGTACTATATATTTCCATTCCCTTTTGTGATGTATAAATTATTTCCTTATATGTATTACTTTTATGCTCAGGATGAGAGGACAGTTGATCTGTGCTCCCACTTCATGGTTAGGGTAAGGAGTAGTTACAACAGTAACTGAATTATGTCTTTTTTTCCCCTTTTTTGTTGGTTTACTTATACAACTTTGGTGACTTCTTACCTTCTACCTTCCTATTATAAAATACAAGACACGGCCTTCCAGTGCTTTCATGGATTTGTTGTACTATATTGTGTTTCTTGTATTCTTGTGTGATTTACAGCCTCGACAGTCTTGAGCAACTGTTACAGCACGATCCCCCTGCTGGGATTAATAAAGCTTTTGTGGTTTTGTTTCTGATAACATGCTTGTTAAAGACTCTGCTCACCCAGGAACACTCTCCGGAGAGCAGTGAATGCAGTGAATGAAGTGTTATGTCTTCTCGAAAAACCTCAAGTCGGATAAAGATCTCAGACAGACAGAAAAATCAGCAGCATTGTATTAAAAAAATCTTAACACTGAACTGTTACAGTGTTGTTACTTTTTTTTGCAATGTCTATGTATGATGTCACATTATTTCAGACAGCCTGACCACTCACAGAGCTACTGTAACATTTAAAAATGGAGCTGAAAATTAGCATTATGGATTCCTTTTAACTTTGAGAGACTACTAGAGTCAATTTTCCTTGAAGTAGTATTAACTAGCCTTCTCTAATTTGTCATTCTAATTAACCTGCCATTCTGCACATGAACCATAAAGTTTGAATGGAATTTTAATGAAGCCAAGAGTACAGTGAAGCTACTGAAGTGTCAGGACAGGTGGATGAATAATTTGGTACAATGTGAGTCTTGTTTGCATAGGTTAGGCCATCAGTCATATTGATAATGATGGTGAGCCTGTTCTTACCAAGTGAGGTGCTAAAAACTAGGATTGCAACAACAAATGCTAAAAATTCAAATGGATAGATACATCTTTTAGCCATTTTGCTGTAGAGTATATTATGGACACTAGTGAACTTACGAGGTACAAAAGGTGAGGCAGCAGCACCATGTTGGAGAATGCTTTGAAAAAAGTCTGGCTGCTCCAGCTCACAACTTAAGAGGACGTAAGGGCTTTGGCTTGTTTACCTTGTATCTCACTGTCTGAGCCTCCAGCAATGTTTCTGTCTAATCAGAACTCACGCAATTATGCAACCAATTTTCAGCCTTAATTTCAGTAGATTAACACAAGCGTTGAGAAAAAAGAAAAATGGCCTGAGATGCGCCCCCTCTTAACACACGTCCCTAAATTTAATGGCTACGTGCTTGTTGAGCAGCTGTTTGTTATTTACCATTTTATCAAACACGAGAGTGGAAATTTACACTTCAGTTTGATAAGTAAATAGGCTACCATGGAAATTAAGGTTTTCATAATGTGTCTCAAAAAGCAAAAATCTATTGTAGGAATATTAAAGAATATGGCTTGGCAGGAAACAGCATTTTACTACTAAATTAAAGCAGTAATGCAAAAATAAATTCAAAAATGACAAATGAGCTGGTAGATGAAGAGGCAGAGGTCTTGTGAAGGAGCAGAAATCCATGCATACTGCAAGCTTAATGACTGCACAGCCACTCAAGAATGCTCTCCGGGACTTACATGGACATGTTTCCTTGCCAACAATCAATACTTCATGACTGTAACATCTGAGGATTAGCTACAAGATGCAAACCCCTGAAAAACTTCAAAAACAGAAAGACCAGGTTGCAAAGGCATATTTAAGGAACCTGTAGAATTTTTGAACAAAGTTTTATGCGCTCATGAAACAAACATCAGCCTTGGGGAAAAAATGATAGTAAGAGCAAATTATTGGAGAGAAAAGGGAGCTAACCATAACAAGCTCATCTGTTAAAAGTAATGGCAGAGCATCGTTAGGGTTGGATGTCTTTGATGGATGTCTATAGATTGAGAGTTCAGGCTATCTTTTTCTAGATTTCCATAAATTATTAGATAATATGACTTTGTTTGCTGGGTTGGCATCTGATCTAGGTGCTTCCTGGTGCTTTGGAACTGTCCAACTGTGAGGAGGCCCCAGAAAAGACCTGAAAAGGCTGGAGAGATTATCTCTCCTAACCACCTTCCAGAATGTTTGACTGACCTTTCTGAAGTATTGGAAGAGGTGTCAGGAGAGAGAGCGGTCTAGTGATGTTCGCTTAGACTTAGTAAAATGCCTTAGTAAGGTATTGGACCAGCAGAATAATTCATTGTATTGATATTGATTGGTATTGATTCTGTAAGCCTCTAATACTCTACTGGAGGGTTGGAACAGTATTATTCCACTAGATATTCCCTCATTTAGTGTTTTAATGATGTTGGAAAGTACTGTCTGTACAAAATCTCCTATATGTGAAGAGTGGGATTAGGATTTAGTGACCACAAAGGCCATTATTCTGTTCTGAATAATATACAGTGGTTGTTGGCTAAGGCTTAGGACCAGCTTAGAGTAGGTTGTCTACTAATCGGAAGGTTGGTGGTTTTGGTGGCTGCTCCACTATGCATGCCGCAATATTGTTGGGCAAGATACTAAACCCTGAGTTGCTACTGTGTTCATCGGAGTGTAAAAGTTAGCAAGACAGCATGCAGATAACGAAAAAAGTCCTTCTGTGAATGGGTGTATGAGACGTGTGGCATGAAGCGCATTGAGGAGAAAAGCTGTGTGTAAGAACCGATCCATTCTTCATACTCATCAAACCTCATCAATGAAGGCATGATCGTCCTGGAAGGGACCACTTCCATCAAGATAATCTGATCACGCTGAACAAATTGAGTTCAGTTTTAATTTGTTTAATTTGTCATCACTTTGTTCATCTTTTTGTATCAATGCTAATCTGCTCAATTCAGTGAGCCTCAATTAGTAGCTGTTACTTTATTTTTCAAATGAATATGCAGAAACCTGTGCAAACATTAGGATGTGGACTGGAGGACAGAGTCCCCCGCCCCGAAAAAAATTGTCCATAAAGCTCATATGCAAACTTTATGTAAATCTGTGGCCTTCTTTCTGTCTGCCTCACTTAAGTTATGTTGCCTTGCATCTCTGCCCCCCTCTCTCCCACCTTCTTGCCGCTCCCTCTGACTCCCTGGAGTGAGGCTGGGTTAGGGCTGTGCCCAGGGCAGCAGGCTGTTTTAATAAGACATACTGCCATGGAAAGGTATAGATCAGAGGAGAAAACAGCGCTCTGGGCTAATGCACAGCAAGTCAAGGCAGAGAGGAAAGTAAGAGGGAGAACGTCAGGGGAAGAGAGAGAGCTAGAAAGAGGTAGATTGAAGGGAAGACATAATGCCTAGGGTCCTGTGAAAGAATAGATGGCTTTGTGTCTTTGAAAGAGCACAAAACAAAGAGCAGGAGAGGTGAAGGAGTGATGATAAGGTCTAAAATGATGAACTCAGCAGGAGGGCTTATATAAGGGTGGTGATGGGAAGGATTTGAGAGATCTGTGGTATCTGTGAAGTGTCTCGAGGCATGTGGTTAACGGAGATCAGTAGTTTGGTGAGAAATAAAGATGAAAAAGGTGCCTTAAAGAGATGCAGGTCTCTGAATTTAAGCCGAAGCCCAACTGTGAAAACAAAGTGTGTCACAAAGCAAAATAAAGTCCTGTCAATCTCCTTGGCATCTGATTTAATAACCATTTTGCCTTTTTTACTCATTCAAGCCGCGATATTCGGCAATTAGCATTTCATATACAAAAGTAGACCTTTAAAAAGATGTCAAACAAAGTCAAACTAAAATAATGACTCATGATGGGGAGGGAAAATCAGCATCTTTTTATTTATCACCATGATTTCCATGAAGGAGTCCATTTCTACCCTTGTTAGTATGCCAATGGTTTTTAACAAGGAGACAAAAGCTGTTGAGGGGGCGTTCGGCTATGCCTTTCTAAAAATGTCTGAAACCGCTCTCCCAAGCACGTTCTGAATTAAAGCCATTGTGATGGTAATTTTGTCACCTCTAATGGACAATTAGATATGCTAGCAGATAGAAAGCACTCTGCATAACAATCTCTGGGTTCTAATTACCTCACCAAATGGCGTGGTTGCTCATGTGCCTATGGATCACTAAACCAATAAGACAGGGGAGCGGAGATAGACTGAAGGTGAAAGGGGGCAGTAGCTGTATTAAACGTATCCTTCCCTGGCCGCCTAAAATTAAGAATTAAAAAAAAATCAAGGTGAAGTATTAATTAGCAGCTGAAATTGTTAACACCATGAATTATTAAGTTGAATTGTTAAGCATGCATAATGGAGAAAAAGTTTAATATTGGTGAATATCTGTTAAATTGATTAGTAGCTACATGAATGGAAGAAATAGTAAGGCAAGGCAAGGCAAGTTTATTTGTATAGCACAATTCAACAACAAAGTGATTCAAAGTGCTTTACAGAGACATTAGAAACAAGAACAAATAAAAAGCATGATTTAAAATTGATTAAAACAAGCAAATAAACTAACTAACTAATTAACAAACAAACAAACAAACAAAACAGTATATAAAATTAAAACAGATAAAATCAGAACAGTAGATAAAATCAGTAGTTAAATGTAAGTTTTGAAATTTAAGCTTAAAAGTGTGGATTTGGTGCTTTATTCAAATGCAGCTGAGAACAGGTGAGTCTTCAACCTGGATTTAAATAAACTGAGTGTTTCAGCTGATCTGAGGCTTTCTGGGAGTTTGTTCCAGATATAAGGAGCATAAAAGCTGAATGCAGCTTCTCCGTGTCTGGTTCTGACTCTGGGAACTGATAAAAGACTGGATCCAGATGACCTGAGGGATCTGGAAGGTTCATACTGGGTCAGGAGGTCATTGATGTATTTTGGTCCTAAACCATTCAGAGCTTTATAGACCAGCATCAGAACTTTAAAGTCTATCCTCTGACGGACAGGCAGGCACTGTAAAGACCTCAGAGCTGGACTGATGTGGTCCACTTTTTTGGTCTTAGTGAGGACTCGAGCAGCAGAGTTCTGAATGAGCTGTAGTTGTCTGACTGATTTTTTAGGTAGACCTGTAAAGATGCTGTTACAGTAATCAAGCCTACTAAAGATGAATGCATGGACTAGTTTTTCCAGGTCCTGTTGAGACATCAGATCTTTTATCCTTGAAATATTCTTGAGGTGATAGTAAGCTGACTTTGTTATTGTCTTAATGTGTTTTTCTAAGTTTAGGTCTGCATCCATCACTACACCCAAATTTCTCGCCTGGTTTGTGGTTTTTAGATGTATAGATTGAAGTTCTCTGGTGACCTGTAATCGTTTTTCTTTGGCGCCAAAGACTATTACTTCAGTTTTGTTTTTGTTTAGCTGGAGAAAATTGTGGCACAACCGGTCATTGATTTCCTCAATGCATTTACCAAGAGCCTGTACAGGGCCTCGGTCTCCTGGTGACATTGTGATATATATTTGTGTGTCATCTGCATAGCTGTGGTAGTTTATTTTGTTGTTGTTTATAATCTGTGCCAGTGGGAGCAGTTTAAACAATTTAAGATCAACTTCAAATGGAAAAAAAATGTAATTTTAAGTGTAAACTTATTTCAATAATACATTTGAAAATTCTAGATAAAAAAGGTCTAAAAAATATTTTAAAAAAGTAAAAAGTTCTGATTCATACTATAATACATACAGTGGGCGTGTCTACACTGGGGAAAGCACCAATCAGGACTGAGCAATATTTGAATTAAAATCTGATGCTGTGTTAATTAAATCTGACCAAAGTTTAGCGGTAAATAAGGTGAGGTAAAGAAATAAAAGCTGCTCTTTAGTACTTGTCACTAAGAATGTTTTATCACACTGTAATGACTGAAACTGTACCAAATAGACATTTTAAGTCTTGTTTCAAATGAACTAATGTTAAAATGCAAGTAGTTGGTGGTTTGTGAAAGTTAAAAATAAGGCAGCTTGCATTCTTCAATACAATGCATACATTCACACTGGATTTTAATCCTGTAACAATCACATTGCGAAACAAAGGCCTGATGCCAGACAGTTTATTATTGAGGACGGAGCTCTTCATTTGGCCACATATAGCAGAAAAACATAACAAGGCACAGTCTGACAAATTGTTGGCATCAGAATTGCGATCACAGTCATGACACAGACAATTGGGCAGCCCTGCTCTCTCTGCTTTTGCTGCACATCTTTGCTCTGCTTTGCTTTGCTTTTATTTTTGATTGCACCACTAAGCATTCGTGCCATTAAGTGACCTGTTAATAATTGTTATACTGGTTGATTACAAAAAACGAATTTATTTTTGGCTGCTGATGGAACTCAAACAAGTCTAATTCAATATCCCTTTGATATTAAAAATCTAATAAGTGGAAGCATCCTCTGAAGTTTAATTATGTTGTCAGTGTCCCTGACAGGTAACAACTCCATTAACACAAAAAAATGAAGGCTGCTGACTATCATGTCTGCTTTTACTTAATTTTTAGAAGGGAAATATTTTTTTGAACCCACACTTTTAATTTGCAGAACTGGTGACAGAATATAGTTTCTGGCTTTATCAATATGTCTGCAATTTTCTTAATTTCTTACCAATGTCTAACTTTTTTCTTCCTGTCTTCTGTCTCATCATCCAGGTAATGAGCTGCTGTACCGCAATCAGGACGGCGACGTCGTCAAGTTCAACGTCGACACCAACGAGCAAACCATCTTAGTGCATAACAAGAAATTTGTAAGTCTTTTCGTCTTACAATCAAAGCACTGAAGGGCTGAGCATGATTGCCTATGAGTTCGATTCAAACATTTCCAATAGTGTCAACAAATCAAAGAACCTAAAGCTTTTTTGTGTGTTTTTTCCCCACAAATGATCCATTTTCAGAGTGAAATGTGAGCTGCATATTTAACACTTGGTGAAATGTCAAAATGGAGATGTAGCATCAGTGTCACAGCAGCTTGGGTGACAACACGCAACATTATGTCTGCCATCAAATCACCAAGCCCTAGTGCAAAGACTAATGCAGCTCCCATTTGCTTTAGGAACCAAGCAATCTGTCAAACGCAGTCAGTTAAGGACCAGTTTAATGAAAAACTGCCATGCGTGATCGGAGGTCTCTTCTTTTTATTGTATGCATTTTTTTTCTTCTTCTAACATCCTTCTTTTGATTCCTAGGAAATGTACAAAGCCAGCAAGTATGAGGTCTCTCCTGACCTGAAGCATGTGCTGCTGGCCTACAATGTTGCACCGGTGAGCATCTCATTTGTTTGCTTGTTTTTTGAATTAGCAACCTGACAGCCAAATATGTCAGCCACCGCTGCTGAGGGGTGGGGTGTAGGCCTGCAATGAAGCATAGGCAGTGGGGGGGGTGGAGGGAGGAGAAAGTAATCATGGCGGGGTGTGAAGGCCTGTCGCACGTCGCTGCCTGTCAGCTAGGGTGGCGGGGGCTAGCTAAGCCAAGCAGAACTGTACTGAGGGAGGCACAAACAAACCCCTCGGTGCTACACGGCCTCGCGGACAGGGAGATGAGATCAACAGCAGCACCATCATATGCATCAAAGCATTTTAGCTCCTGATACAGGTGGATCAAATATATTGATCCATTTAGTTAGATGATAGTTGCCTGTTTACTACTGCGTCACCACTTAGTCACTGTAGAGAGAACTGGTTCCTGTTGTTAGTTTATGGAGGATGCTGGCAGAAACACTGTATAACCTTGTGTTATTGCCTGAGATGAATTGAAGATATTACAGCACACTCGAGTGTGGTGGAATGTACGTGTTTGCATTTATTATTCAACTAGACCGCCATCACCTTGATAGATGACAGTCATTCCTGCTATATGCTCATCGTAGCACAGTCGGCACACATTCATGCACTATGAGATGCGGTATGGTTCATGTTTTTATTAAATACCCCACTTGTATTATAAAACATGGACAAACGCTCTTCCTGAAGATGTGTCTCTACTGGGTGATGTTCCTGGATACATAATGTCTGACTGTTGAGTGCCTACTGTAACAAAAACTGTCATTTAAAAAGTAAAAGGTTAGGATTTCAAAGACACGCCATAGCCGTCGTTAATCTGGTCGACATAAGTGTGGTTTGATCTGCCGATTAAATCCAAAATCAGCTGGTTTAAATTAAATCGATCTATCCTTCAGGGTTATGTCGTTGTGGTCCTTTTCACCATTTCTAGTGCAGCTGCTATTTTTTGATCACTCCCTGGAAGTCACAGGTCAGGTCGTTTGGACCAAATGTCCACCCTCCAGTGCCTCGGGGCTTTACAGTAGCGCTTTACACTGACAGTCAGACCTTGGGGGACAAATTCAAGTAACAACCTTGCTCCTGGTTCCACTCCTGATCTCATGCACTGCCTTCAGGCTTTGGACAGTGAGGACTTTTTGACTTGAAACTCCTGCTTGGTGTCTTGGTACACAGCTCTCATTACCAGCAATGATCTTCGACATGAAAGTCAGGCCAATTCGACACAGAAGTTAATGTTCTCGCTCTGGGCAAATTTGAGCTCCATGGTGAAATCCCAAACTCTGAGCGCGAGTGGTCAGAATGGGACTTCCAGCCAGCAATCTAAAAATAGCAACAGTGCTGGAAGTGGCCCAGAGGTGCACAATGTCACACATGTACTGTTTTCTGACAGCACGCACGTAGAGAAATAAGTCTATTGCAACAACAGAATGGTAAATTGGGCTCCATATTGACTATTCTGACTTCACAGCAGTCTGAAGAATCCTTTGTCTGTTTTTTTCCCCCTCCTCAAACTGCACCGAGTCCGAGTATCAGAGATGCCGCTGGATGCGGCCAGAAATGTGTGACTGAATTGCAGCCTTACTGAGGTGTCACAGTGTATTGACCCAGTGTTGAGTACACAACATCACTGCAGAAAGATAAGACATTAAACCCTTGAATTTCCAGGGGATGGTGGGTTACTGTCAGCCTTTGGTACTGATATGAATAAAATACTGTCATATTGATATGGAGCATTGTGGCTTTGGGATGAGGCCATTCTTCTTTTTCTTCTTCTTCTTTTTTAATTTAGAAGGAAACTTGAGATTTTATGGCAGCACTTCACAGTATTTCCTCAAAATTACCTGCTTAACAAGGATTCTTTTCATTTTGAAGTTCAAAGGATTAATTATCATCAGTCCTAATGCAGTTTTTGTTTTCTTTACTTTCAAAGAAGATACTGTTGTACCTAATATAAGTAAACAGGGCAATTATGATGTCTTAATTGATTCTGCTATGAGAACAAAGAATTGGCAAGAATTAAAATGTCAAGGTTAAATATCCTACATCTCATTCCAGGTGTACCAGTATTCCTACACTGCCTTCTACATCATCTGCAGTCTGGAAACACCGTAAGTACACATCAGGGCTGAGTCACTCCATTAAAATTGTTTTTCTCATATTATCTCACCTGACCTTTCTGCCTGTGAAAATGTGAAAGAAACTCATTTACACCTGTTTTGCCAACTACCTCCCACAAAGCACCTCTGACATCAACCACACTGTTTACTTCCAAACCTGCACTTGTGCAGTCTGCGAAGCGAAACGGTGCTATCAGATAATCTGCAGCCTCAAATCGCAGCTGTAGTCAGCTGCAGCCACAACATAGGCAGATGTTTATCCTCATTCACCCTGTCCTGAGTTAGCCCTTTGACGACAGACCTCGACTTAAGAAGCGCTCAAAAACAGAAGGTAAATTACCAGAGCAAGGATTAGATTCAGCACACACCTGTCAAAATGAACTACAGTTCACAGAAGAAAGTTACACTAATAGCACTGCCTTGTTTTGAAAATGAGCCTTTTTCTGCAATGTCAAGAGATCTTGAAGATCTCTCGTCCTTCAACGTTAAGCTGTTAAAAACAGCTAAAGAAAGGAGCACGTAACAATGAAAAACCTGCTGTGTTCATGTTTCTGTGTGTTCTCTGCTTTTTATTATAACTAGAAACGTGACAGAGGAAAACCAATTAAACCTTATTTCTTAACATTTACTTAGGTAGGATCACAATCGTACTGTTTGCTGTTCTAAAACATATTTCATCATGTTACTTAGTCGCTGCCAAAAGAAAGTATCTTCTTGTACCACTCTTTACATTTCTTTTGCATTATTCTGCAACATGGCCTCTGATGCATTGTCACGTAATTACCAGTTAACAGTATAAACCTCAGGCTACAGTTTCACAGACTGACACAAATCTCTATCCTAATGAGACCACGCACAAGATCTTTCTGCTGCTGTTTAAGTATTAATTCAAAGCCGACAGCAAAGTTGGTGAAAACCATCCCAAAGTGCACTTCACAGCAATTTTCACAGTGATTCTGCTGGAGAAACAGGTGCACGCAGAATTCAAGGTTACAGAGCTACAAACCTGCTCATCACTGCTTTTTTTACCCATTAAAAATGAAACGTCGGCAGTTTGGATGCGGTTGGCATGCCCTAAGTTTTTGGGTTCCTGTTTCTTGCTACCAGTGTTGTATCTTTGCAGGTCCAGTGGATAGTTGTTTCTTGGCTGGGCATAGTTAGCACTATACCCTCTGTGTTTCCAGATCACCATGTACGCTCAACAGGAACTGACGCTCATTGTGGCACAAATGTGTACAAAAATTTGAGGTACATTCGCTCCCTGGTATTCGCGAGGGTTAGGGACCACTTCACTGAAAACGCTATAACTGCATATTTTAATTTTAATGAAAAAAGCAAATATTTTAGATGTGCTCTATGAAAAAAATCAGCATATAGGCAAATTTTCCGCAAATAATTTGAAGTTACGTTCCACAGTAAAATCCGTGAATACTGAACCGCGAATAGGCGGCTGTTCACTGTATTTGATTATTTTGTCATATCCACCTGTAATGCAATTAATTGAAGACCATTAGAAGAATGCGATGTGAAAACAAGACACACAGGAAATCCAGTTTGGAAGCATCAGTTTACCAGCTGATGAATGTAACTGTGAGCAAACCCACGCAGGTACACTGAGCAGGTTCAAACCTAGAACCTTGTTGCCATTCAGTGACAGAAAAGAGCAAAACTACTGCCAGTCTAGCTAAAAAGCCTCCCCTGCCAAGTCATATTAGAGGCGTTTTTGTGCTGTGACTATCCACCTTACTTATTTCCCTTTTGAATTACTTCCACACCAGGTCACAGTATGACAGCACTGTCAGCAGCTCTCCTGCTTAAACCTATTTAAATGCTGCCACCCAGTGGTGCTGCGTCAAAAAACACCTGCACTGGTGTCCTCATTCATTCTGCGCTCCAGACAAAGACACAGAGGCAGTGGCACCTCTAATTCTGCAGCCTGCACTGCGCAGCACTTTTCCCAATAAGGAGAGGTGACACTGTTATAGAGTGGGGATATTTATGGATACACTTAAAGCTTTGTTCTCAGATGTTGTACACTTGTTCCTCTGCCGCCGGATCACTGGGAGCAGACAGTCATTGTGTTTATGTGCCTTCACGTTTGTCTGATAGTGGGGGTTTTTTCACCTGTCTGTGCGCCCCAGGGAAACGTGGAACCTGAACCCTCCAGAGGTGCGAAACGCTCAGCTTCAGTATGCAGGCTGGGGACCCCAGGATCAGCAACTGGTACGAGCTGCATGAATCCCCTCTTTCATATCTGCTTTCAAACTAATTAATTTTTCATTCAGTTTCAGTAAAAAAAAAAAAAAGGAAAAAAACTAAACATAAATAAAAAAAAATCTGGAAAGATCCATCTGAGAGGTTTAGAAACTTGCCCTTGGTGTAAAAAAAGTGCAGAAAACCCAACTTTGCAGCACACAGACGGAAATATAAGTTAAGTTTTCACAACCTGTGTCCTTCGCTGCCTGTTTTTAATTTTAATAGGTGATAGAATTAATTATATTTGAAGGTGCTTCAGCCAGAGGGACCTATATATTTCACAACCCAATGGGAGGAGTTACAGTGAGTGAGTGGAATTCTGGCTTCTTTTTGTGCCCTTGGTTTAAACCTGCTTTAATCAATTGTTGTGGCCACCTGAGTGCAGCGAGCTGCAAACCCAACACTGGCAGATCAGTATTTTTTAAATAACAAGCATATGGCAAATATTAGCTTAGATAAATTAGCGAATGCAGAGTGGCACGCTGTGTAATAAATGCTCACAAAGAAAACTGTGGCCGTTACAACCTATGTCTAAAAATGTGTCGTTTCATGCATCGGTTAAAACACTGGACTCCAGGTACACGACGCCCAGCTGGAAACACTTCACCTACCCAAGATTCACAGACTTTACAGAAAATGTTACATTTTTGTGATTTACATCGTTATCGGGACGATAGATGTTTTATATCGGGATATGAGATTTTGGTCATATTGCACAGCCCTACCCCAAACAATGTTTGAATGTTAAAAATGCTGGATTTGCATTGTAGTGTGCGTGGTCAAAATTAAACTCTGTGGAAACAGCGTTAAATAAGCGCAGCATTTCTGTGCCCAGAAGACAAATCAACAAACCAAACACAATAGCAGAGAGCTGCCACGGAAATGAAAATAGTATTTGGTGTGGCTTGTATTAGCCTCTAGCGCAGGGAGTTCTCAAAGTTTGATGACTGAGTGCCAGTTTAGGTGCCAGCACAGGCTTGAGGGCTGCACTGGAGAAATGAAAACTTTTAGGTGCTGTTTTATGTTGGTAATTCTCATTTTTGAGCTTGTTTTTTTTTACCATTAGTCAGGAGGCCGTTATATTTCTTTACACCAGCTGTATTTGTCAAAGTTAGGAAGGTTGAGTCTGCTACAAAGGATACAACAGAGGACCTGCAGATGAAGAGAAATGCTCTCTATCTGTGCTGCACTATCACACCATGAGATGAACTATGGATGAATAGTAGTGCATTAGTAGTGCAGTAATTGATGAAACCTTATTACACCATAATTAAGGTGTCATGACCTTTATTACCCTTAAATTTGGTCCAAGTAAGGCCTGTATTCTGAATCGGTTTGGTCTCATTGGTGAGGTATGACAATTACTGCTCCACGAGCATGGTCCTAGAATTGGGGCACAGCTAATCTTTATCTTTCAAATGCCCCATTTTCCTCCAGTTGTTGATATGGTGTAAGTTATAATCCTTGAAAACAAACAGTTTTGTCCCTCAGGGTTTGAATCATCCCGATGAGTCGCTGATATTTCCCAGTAAACACATTTGAAATTAAACACTGCTGTTTGAATCACAAGAAGCAATGGTCCTTTGCAACTGTTCTGCGATGAAGCATCCCCCCACACACATACACCTTCCTTCCTCACACAATCAGACTTGTCAGGGTATTAATGAAATTCAGTGTGTTGGTTTGCAGGGCAGTCAGACTGTGTGATTACATCCTGCAGCACAATGCTATTAATTACCTGTTATCTCGTCACTGGATTAATTAACGCTCTTGCTAGATTGATATAGCCTCAAGTTTCCCACCATTAGTCATGAAGCTGTATTACTTTCAGCTGCTGAGTTTTGTTAGCATGAAACTGAGCAGCTGGTATTCCTGAAGGTTCAGGTGCCCTCTTGTCAAGGAGGTTGCGGTTGCGAGAGACGTCCATCAACTGAAACAAGCTGGCACAGACTTCGAGCCAAGGCATGTGTTGTGATATCTGCACTCCTAATATACGTAAATCAACACACCTGTTATCCTTTTCCCAAATCCCTTATGCACATGATTAAATCTCCTTTACGTTCCCATAGAAACTGCTCACATACATGCCCGTGCAAAAACACAGCTGTCCAGACACATGTTTAGCAATTTGTTAGGCTAAAAAGTCAGTGTAAGTGGATAAATAAGGGTCGTTGTGTTTTCTCTGCAACAAAAGCAGGTTGAGGAGTTTGCTTTTATACTCTTTAACATGTGGTCCACAAATATTCACGCAGATTTGGGTGTGTTACATTAGCTCGTTTCTATCTGTCTGAGCTCCTTCACATTCACACCTGTAAACAGCTGCTCTTACACAAGCCTAAAACATAATTAAAAAAGAGACGCGATCAAGCTTTGCAGCAACAGCACCGGATCTATGGAATAATCTACATATCTGCACACACATTTAAACTCATACATTCTCCTTGCTATTTGGCCCCGGTGTGACATTCTTGTTTTATTTTATTTTGTTTTGTATTTATTTTATATTGTCATATTTTGATGTACGCTGTCCACAGCATTTCTGCATTTTAGTGTTGATTTTCTGTGAGCTGTATATTTTTATTATACAGCACTATGCTCAACTCTGTGTTTTTAAATGTGCTTTATAAACACATTTGACTTTGACCTTGACAATACGCTACAGTCGCATTACGGAAAACTGATTGACAACGGTGGCATGAACATAATTGTGATCATAGTGCAGTGAAGTTCCAATGTTGCTGCGTTTGAAATGGGTGCATCAAAGATGAGGGACCAGGTCTGCAATCATAGCTGCTGTCTCCAAAGCAACATTGGTGCATTAAGATGGTAATAAAATGGTAATAAGACAGAATCAATTTGATATTGAATGGTGTCAAGTCGGCAATTGCATGTAAACTGTTTGTGATAATCAGGTGATTAACCGTGATAAATTGGCAACAACTGGAAATCTGTTGCCATCTACACAAATTAAATGGAACTTCATGTTAAATACTTCTGCCCTGAGTCCAGCCAGAACTTCATTTAGCCAGCTGAGTCAAGTTCCCTACTCCATAAACCTTCTCTTATCAGAGAATGACTGAAGTCAGGTTGCTTACTACCAGGAGACCTGAGTGCGTGACCAGGTTGAGGTGTGTTGCACGATCAATCTGTCTGCGACTAGCTTGTTGCCGCAACTGTATGCAATCAGTTGCTAAAGTAAATGCAACAAAACCAAAAAACACCAATAAAAATGCTGAGCAACCACAAGAAGGTTGGCAGGTTTTACTGCAGTGTAACTGAGCCATTAGAAAGACTTTGTGTTTGCTTAAGACAGTGAGACCGAGAAAGGGAAACTGTAATACAGTTTTCATTCAAATCACACTACATACAGAAGTACAATGTGTGTGACAAATAATTCAAGACTTATTAAGTATTAAGAGTCCTCCTGCCTCCTTGGAGAATTACAAGGGAAATCCTTACTAAGAGTGAAAAGTTAAAAACCCTGGAACCTACGCTACATTTTTCTCATCCAGCTCTATGCAATTACACACTTGGCCTCAGAATGATTAAAAGCTCACAATACCACGTTCACACTCGTGTTAAACAAGCATAACATGTAGTAACGTGCCCCATTTTAGTTTAGAAATTTTAGTATGATAACATTAATTACCACTTAGATTAACTTGACTAAATATGTTTAAGACCTAACCTGCCCTACTCTGCTGGTGTGACTGGTCCAACCAGACCAACGTATCTAGAGACTGCTCCAAATACTCTCACTGACTGCCATCAATGGTAGAATTTTACCTTCCTTCAGAGAACGGGGCCAGGTTTTCTCTCTGTGCTGTGGCCTAGATTAGCTTCTAAACAGGGACTCCATCTGTACCAGTGTGACACCAAAGCACACGGGCCCACGGCTTACGTCTCCTCAGGAGAAAGTAATTGTGACACACATTGTATTACTTTTAAAGAGGGTCTGTTTGCTTGAGAAACTTTTAGCTAGCATTTTTTTTCTTTACTGTCATGTTGTTTATAAACAGCTGACTTAGATTTCCACAGGAGATTTTTCTATGTAGTATTTGACCCTTTTTGCACTGTTGTAAGAAGTATTTAATCAGCAAGCAACAATTTCCAGCTCCCTGACTGGTTTCATCATTCATACAGCTCAGAGGGAATATTTGTTGGAGAATCATTCACAAACTGATACCATGATACCTGCTTGAGGCCAGCGATTCCAAATCCTTGAGATACCGAGCGAGCCCTTTTCTGTAATACCCTGAGATTGATTTCAGCATGGCATTAAGGCTGTAACATTTTAAAATTCCAGCCCCAAGAGCAGCCCCGCCTTACCACGTTCACTGTGGGTGCTGATGATCTATTATTCTCTGTAATGAAAGAGTTGACCTTCAGTTATCTTGAAAGCCCCGCAGGCCTGTGGAGGAGAGCGTCAAAGTCAAAATCTGGTCCCAAGGTTTGCTGTCTTATCAGAAATTGAAAAGACTTATTTTCTTGTCTTTTTAGTTTTGGGAATGCCGGTTTCTCTCTAATCAAAAAGTGCTTTTGCAAATGTGTGCAGTGGTGTCTTGTGTGTAAAATGAGTGTGTTTCTGACCCTACGGTTGATATACGGTTGATCTTATTCTTCAGTTTAAATACAACACAGTCCTCAGATTTTCTGTTTTGTGCTGTTATGGTAAGACCTCATTCACTTTTACAACATTTAAATTTATAGGAAAGCTGGTAGTCAGTTTCATTGAAACATCAGTATCTGAGCTCAAGGATCTTGAGGACATGTACTTCTCTAGATGTTTTGTCAATTTTTCCATTCAAATTTTTGACTGCGTTTCTTTTATTTCTGACTCTTCTAGATCTTCATTTTTGAAAACAACATCTACTATCGGTCTAAGGTGGAGAGCCGTTCTATTCGTCTGGTATCTACCGGTAAAGAAGGTGTCATCTTCAATGGGCTCAGTGATTGGTTATATGAGGGTAAGGCAAACGATTTTCTTGCTGCTCAAATACAATACAATGGTAGCATAGTAGTTGAGGAGACGTAGACTCGTATTGCTTCTATAGGAATTATGAGCATATATGCACTTGATCATCAGCAAGTGTGAGCTTGTGTTAACTCAATCTTTCCAAGCATAGCAAATTACAAAATGCTATGCAATGCTCGGAGAAACTGCAAGAAACCCAAGTGCTAAGTGTTTGGAAGGTTTGCCAGAAGAAAGTCTCTCTCTGAAGAAAAAAGAATATGACAACACAGCTTAGATTGGTCAGGTGTCTTCTGAACAAACCACAAGACATTTAGAACAATGTCCTTTGGACAGATGAGCAAAACTGCGATGTATGTAAATGGCCTGTATTTGTATAGCGCTTTACTAGTCCCTAAGGATCCCAAAGCGCTTTACACATCCACCCATTCCCACACTGGTGATGGCAAGCTACATTGTAGCCACAGCCACCCTGGGGCGCACTGACAGAGGCGAGGCTGCCGGACACTGGCGCCACTGGGCCCTCTGACCACCACCAGTAGGCAACGGGTGAAGTGTCTTGCCAAAGGACACAACGACCGAGACTGTCCAAGCTGGGGCTCGAACCAGCACGGCAAACTCCCAACACTTGAGCCACAATCGCCCTGTGTCGTATAACCAAAAAACAAACGCAGCATATTGGCACAAACATTTTATGCCAATTTTCAGGATGATGATTTGAGTTTGTTTTGGACCTGGGCATCTTGCAGTCATTGAATTGACCACAAATTCCTCTGTATATCAGTGTGATTAGAGTCAAATGTGAGGGAATCTATCCAAGAGCTAAAGCTTGACCAAATTTGGGTCTTGCAACCAGACAATGATCCCAAGCACAACAGCTAATATACAGCAGAATAGCTTAAAAAGGAAATGAAAGTCCAGACTTTGGCCAGATTAAAATGTGGTGATCTGACCACAAGACAGCTGTGCATAAACAAATCCTCACAAACTTCAAAGAACTGAAGCAATATTATGAAGAACACTGATAAAGTTTTGATGCGACCGTATGTAACAAGGCATGTTTAATGGTTCTCTCTGCTCTCTACTTTTGTAAGCTACTCTACCCATTACAGGCTGTAGTCTTTACAATTTACGTTCACCATACAGACATAAGATTGACATTCATTTTCTAATCTAACTCTTTCCATGAAAGAAAATAGTGTGTTAGTTCTGATAACAATTAGGGAAAACATGTAGTAAACCTCTTTTGTCCCGTGTATTCTCCTTGTATTACATTTTTCTAATTTGAACACTCTGCAGCAGCTCAGGTATTTAGAAGTAATGACATGAGACAGCATGACTCCCAAGTGTCTGTAGCCACATTAGTATTTTTTGCATGTAGCGCTTGATTTCCTGCAGGTAAATTAAAAAAATGGATATCCTGTCAATTTGCCTCTGCTTTACACAGCCCTGAAAACGAATGAATGTTCTACATCAGTTGATGTGGATTAACTCGGCGGCTGTGTGTGTGTTGTGCATTAAGATATAGATGTCAAAGTGCTCTCCGAGCGTCAACACCACCGATCAAAGCTCACCTGTATGCCTCACAGTATAAACCGTGACAGGGACTGTGTTAGCATTCAACTAATGAATTTATATCTGCTGCGCTGGGTGAACACTCTGCTCCAGTGGAACGGTGTTTTAATAACGGAGCAGGAGGGAGATGGGGAGCAGCAGACTCACAGATACAGAGATAGCAGAAATGGAGACAGCCAATGATACACAACAAGCTGTTAATCTTGGAGTAACGCTAAACATCACATATCTGTTTGAAAGTGTGAGGCTGCCACCAAGGAGATGTCAGGGTTTAGACACTGTGGCAGAGAGGTTATCTGAGGTCACCGGTGCATCAGGATTAGAGCCCGTTGGCTGCCTTTCCTGCAAAATTCATCTGTTTTTATTTAATGTTGTCCACCCACAGCCCTCTTATCTCCGCCTAACCAAGCTGATATTTGAAAGCAAGTCCATTCTTCAAGAGCAATATCCATTCTGAGCCATTTAAACATTAATCGGAGCGATATTGCAGTGTCTGACCCCATATTTATGGATTGCTGAAGGCCTGGTAATTTACACTCATCATTTATTGACCAGATAAATCTTTCACTCAGAGATAAAAGATAGAATCAGCTTCATAATGTTGAGATAAAAGTGAATCATAGGACTATACAATTGGTTTTGTGTGCTTTAAGTGCACAATGTGATGTGGTAAAGTGTTTTATTTTGAGAAAAACAGGGGCTATTTTATTATCTCAACACAACACATTTGAAAGCCTGTCATCAGAATTATGTTTATTCAATAATGGAGGGATTTTTCGAAGACAACGAAACAGGCTTGTTGTGGTTGGAAAACATTGGCTAGAGAGCATTATTATGACCAAGAACGATTTTGTTACCTTCTTCAAAGACAAGGATCAGGTGTGTGACCACTCAATGTCAGTTTCTGTCTTCAAAGTGACTTTTGTGCATCAAAACAGCAATAAAAAGACAAGACAGAGTCAATCTACCACCTCTCTGCAGTTGAATGGGGTCAGGCTGGCTGCTGTTTGTCATAAATTGGCAATCATGAAACTCTTGCAGTCTAGATACATAAATATTCATGTTAACCAGAAATTTACGTTACATTCATAATCTCGCCAGAGCCTCATTGATTTGAAACAGAAATTCCTGCACAATTAGTGATGTGGGTGCTGAAGGACAGTGATTTAACTGTAAACTGACACAGGCACTCGTCAGTTTACAGTTATATACACCAGAATACGGCCAGATGTCCTCTATTGCAAAGAGATGTATCGCAGATGAGTAGCGCACATGGGAGCTCACTGGCGCAGATTGATTGCAACATGTTGGCTGTCTTTCTGCCTTTATAAATTAGAAAGGAGTTATTTGAAAACTTGATTGTTTGCCATCAGACAGCCTGTGCAGTCAACTTGACTGTGCTTGCCCACAGGTTGAAGGGGTTGCACGCGCAATTGTTGCAATGTACTTTTAATCTGTAATGCAGTCCCTCAGCAACTCCTGATTTTTCTCATTTTTTTTCATAGTGGCCAGAATTTCCCTCTTATTTTTAGGCTAGTGCAACTAAGCTAGTAGTCAATTTTCTTCCAGTTGACTCTTTTCCCCATAGACAGTGGATGGGGTTGTGCTGGTAATGACTATGACTATGATTACATAGAGATACCCCTGACATCAAACAGGGTTGCAAATTTTGAGGCTGAGGCTTTGAGGAATGTTCATATTGCGTATAAATCTATGCCAAAATGTCTTGGAACCAGCTGATTTTGATGGCCTCATTATGCCAGGTTTTATTTATTTATTTATCTTCATTTGAGAATGCACTAAAAGTCCTTTTCATTCCCATTAATAATAAATCTCTTTTGAAAAACTTGTATTTGTAAGCCTGTAAATAGATTTGGCATTAGCCCAGATATGATGTAAGCATTTGCAGGCAAGCTTAGAAGCCTTGCCAGCTTGTCTAATGTTTACATTCATCTGCAAGACTGCAAGGCATCAGACTTTCCATGCTAATGACTCAGGCCATCCTCCAGCCAAGGTCAAACTGAGGGTCACACTGCTGCTGAGGAGGAATGAGGTCTTAAGCTGTGCCTGTCGCTGTGCAGCAGATTTGATGCTAACGGGTGAAAAGGTTGGCAAATAATCTCCCAGGGCTTGAATATCCTCTTGCTTGCAATGTTGTCTTAATCCATAAGTGTGTGTGTGTGTGTGTGTGTGTGTGTGTGTGTGTGTCCTAGTAATATGCAGACAGCAGAAATGGAGAGAGAAGGGAGAAAAGAAGAAAAGCAAAATTAAAAAAGAGGAAATGCAGCCAAGAGTGCTATTGGGCTGTGTGTAATAGTCGTGTGTTCTGTCATCTGTTGGCTGTCTGATTATTGAGGCTGTACTGATACTGACACATCCTGCAGTGTGACGCAGCCCAAGGAAATGGCTGTTTATTAGGCTCTGGTGTGCCCAGATAAAAACCCGCTGTTGCTTTGATTTTACTTGTGTTTGCCCCTTAGATATTTGGCTAGATGAATGTTTGCATCGAGAGGCTTGTTTGTAGGGGTGGTTTCTGTTTATCAGTCTGTTTGTGTCAGACTCTGCAGGAGATAGAGTAACCACATAATCAACACTTGTGCACTGGAAAGAGAAAGATTAGTAAAGGGTGTGAAAATATGGGCTTGTCTGAAACAGACGGGAGAAATAGTTTGTCGGTGGATGTGAGTCATGCTGTTTGGAGATTATCAGACAAAATAAGATCCGTCACTTAAGAAACATCTGAAATGTTTAGGACTAGACTGACAACTTGTATTTGGACCTTCTACTTCTCAATGTTACCAATTGTGGTAGTAGAGAACTGTCTTAATCGAGATCATTTTTAGCACATTTCTATGTGAATTTCAATTGTGTTGAGTTACCTAAAATCAAACATCCATCCATCCTACCATTTTCTTCCACTTATCCCAAGTTGGGTCATGGTGGCAGCAGGCTAAGAAGGATATCACAGATGTCCTTCTTCCCATCCACACTTTTCTGTTCCTCCTGGGGATTTCCAAGGTATTCCCAGTCCAGATAAGATATACATTTGGGTCTACCTCACCTCCTCCCAGTTGTGCATGCCCAGAAGACCTCCAAAAGGAGCCACTCAGTAGGCCTCCTAACCAGATGTCCAAACCACTTCAACTGGCTCGTTTCGACATACAGGAACAGCACGTCTACTCCAAGATCCCTCCAAAAGTCTGACATCCTCGTCCTATTTCTAAGGCTGAGCCACCCTTTGGTTGCTTGTATTCGTGACCTTACTCTTTCGGTCATCGCTCATATTTCATGACCATGCAGAGGGTGATGGTTGGGAGACAATAGACGGACTGGTAAATTTAAAGCTTCAATTTTCAGCTTAGCTCTCTCTTCATTACATCAGTCTGGTACAATACCTGCAGTACTTCTAGTGCCGCATCAGCATCAGCAGTACTGCCCCAGCTTGCCCAACTCTCACTTGAATTAGACACTTGAATTACCTTGCTTGAAGTCTCTCTCCCCCAATCCAGAGGAATCATTCCCTCTGTTTTCTGGCAGAAAACCATACCCTCAGGTTAGAAGGTGCTGACTTTTATCCCAGCCATTTCACACTTGGCTTGAAACCAGTTCAGTGCATAGTGAAGGTCACGCTCTGATGAAGCCAACAGAACCACATCATCCGCAAAAAGTAAGGATGCTGTTCTGAGGTTCTCATAGCAGACACCCTCCTCACTCTGTCTACACCTTGAGATGTGACAAAGGGTAACCACCCAACACTGACTGAAAATGTGCTATCACTTTGGTTAGACATGGACCTGAAGTCCAGAACAATGGAGTCTAATTGTTGTTTCTATTGTAATATTGACATTTTACAGTCATAAAAATAACAAATACTGACAGTGAAGCTAATAAAAACTAATAATTATTTTTGGCCACTTTGTACTAGTGTAAGAAGTTTAGCGTTTTCTGTTGTATGTGTAATGAGGCCAAAATTAAATGTAATTACGTACCTGCAATTATTTAGATTCAGTGAAACGTTTTTACGTTTAGGTCCAACTTCAAGCTGCCCCTGTGTATAACACTGAACTGACTGTATTTACTTCTAGTGCTCTGACAAAGGCTCTGTTCCAAAGCACGTATTTCTTTTTTGATGTGAGACAGATTGTGAGTATTTTGTTCTCGCTGACTAGGACATTTGAAGTGTGGTATTTTGTCTTTTTCTTTACCTTATCCTATATTTTGTGGGGAGTGTAGCATTAAAGTGGTACTCATAAGAGACCGAAGAAGTTACAAAATTGAAGAAGTTTAAGCTCAAAATTGCTGGACCTTATGTTTTGCAGACTGCAGTTCAGTAAGTGTCTGCTATAGGCAGCAGAAGCCATAACGTTATGTCTGGACTGGACGCTGTTCAACTTTGTGAAAAATGTCACTATCCTCATGAGGTTTGAGGTCTATATTTCAAAGTAAATTGGCTTGCACCTTATAACTAGAAAAACTAAATGCCGACTTTACAAAGCGTGTTTGAGGAAAGAATAAAAACATGCATCAGTTTAACCTTGTAAACCCACAAATGCTGTTTTCTGCAGTCATCCCTCTATTTTTAAAAACTGTAACATGTTCACATCGCATCTTTTTGTTAATGTGCAAAATGCTGGGCTTATGTTGAAGCTACTTATCAAGTTCTTGGTTAGAGGAAACTCTTTACCTTATCGTGTAAAGTGTCCTGCTCTGACTTGTGTTGCCAGTTGATGCTAGATAAATATAACTGAACTGAAATGACAGGAAGTGAACTGTTGCAAAATGTGTAGCTGTAAAGTGGCTAAATCCTCTTGTATCTTTTTAAAATCTCCTTTCTGAATATAAACCTGCAAAACCAATGCCCTGTAATACAGTGTTCATCCTTCGGTTTCCTAAGCCAGATCTACAAACAGATTATTTGCAGGCTTTGTAGATGCTTTGCAAAATCTCACTTCTTCTGTCATGTGCTTCTCTGCTAATGCTTAATTATCACTTGCAACACATCCTCAATCTACACACTGATAGTTGTGCTGTATTTAGTATCAGCTACTTTATTGTCATATTTTTGTGGCGCTATGGCTGGAAGATTTTCATGCCATCTAACCAGTTTGGTTGTTGGCAAGCCAGAATAAAGGGCTAGCAGGGCTTGACCATGCCAGGTATATGTAGTTGTATTCAATGCCGTGCTCTGTGGTTAAAATTTACTTAATTGGACATATCAAACATTGATTTGTGTAGTTTTTTGTTTGTTTGTTTGTTTGTTTGTTTTGGCAGAGGTGACTGGTGGGTTAATGCAAATGTTATAGCTCGTATAGATACAAATGTCAAAAACACAACTCATCTCAAAGAGAAAAATAGCTGGACTCCAAAACAGAGGAGCAGTGACCTAGAAGTATGCACCAGACACTAAAGACAAAGGTAGGCTTTCCCTCTGTGCTGCATTGCTTCTTCACCTTGTGTTTGGCATGTTTCTCTGCTGCCCTCTGTTGGATGCATGTGGTCATTTTTTTCTAAACACTGAGAAGGATTCGTGGTGTTATTGTGCCACAGTTTACGGAATATTTGCAGCATTTTTATATTTTTTTTTGTATCCTGTTAATGTTTTTTTTTTAAATCACATATTTGCAACCTTGGATGTCTGATTTTCTTTTTTTCTTGTTAGCTCAGCTTTCCTGAGTCTGTCACCTTGCACTCATTATTTTCCAATGGCCGCTTGACTTATGGCATCTCATGCATTAATAATGTCCTCTACTCAGTGTATAATGTAGTCTGCACACCAGGATGGAGAACATGGACAAAGGAGATGAGCCTCCGACAGCTCACCTTCGTATTCGTCACAATGAGGTGGGCTGTAAAAAGACAGGAGATGTGATCTCATTACTTAAGAGAGAAAATGAGAGCTGGCTCATTAAAAGTGGTTCGCTCACAGCCTCTTCTCTTGGTTTCTCTTTTGTCCCTGCACATTCTTTTGTAATCACACACCTATCAGGACACTTCCAGAGATGTAACTGCTTTCTCCTTGACTGGCCAAGGTGACTGGGCGTCCCCAGCCGAGTGGATCTGACAGCTCGGCCGTTCCACTCCGCGCGGAAAGCCTTTTAAGCTGCCGCCGGTGAAGTTGGCACGCAGCGGTAGAATTGGCCATGCGGGAAATCATTTTTATATTTTATTTTATTTTTCACCATTTGAAAATGCAATCAGTGCTTTGTTGTCCTATGCTGCTCTGTTCAGCATCAGACAGTGAGATCCAATCATTCCCCACTGAGCACTGCCAGCAGGGTGCAAGTGGGCACACAAGGGAGACTAAAAGAGCAAAGACTAATGGGACTAAAGGCTTCCATTAGCCTTTTTCCTTATAATGTTACTTCCGCAGGGATGTGTATTGTTTCAGGTTCTTTAAGGGAATCTATTCAGCTCATTTTCAACTCATATTTTTGTTTACAACAACAACAACTCTCTACAAGTGTAGCTTTGCATGATTCACAATTCACAATAATTCTTATATAACTTATACTGACCCTTGGTGCAGCTACAGTGTATTCCCTTCCTTCTCTTTATACGCCTGATTGGTTGCGTTTGGCAAACAATAGTTTTGAACAGCAGGTGGGTGGGCCTTGTGTTTTGACAGTAACTGAGATTTCCATGTTGGGGATATCCCCACCCTTTAACTTCATACAGATCCAAGCATAGAAATAACTGCCTGAAATAGAGTGTTTAAAGCACTTCAAATGCTCATTTTAGCTAATTTAAGACTAATTTACTTCTCCATAATATGGAGAAGTAAATTATCTATTGCAAGCATTGCAAGCATTACATATATCTATTGCAAGCATATTATGCTTGCAATAGATATATGTACATATATATAGATAGATACTATATGACAAAATAAGGCAAACAATAGTCTGAAACAGTGAAACACATGAAACAGTGTCCATCAGTAGAAGGTTACAAGCACAACTACTTTTGCAGAACTGTGTAAGAGAACAATGTACATAGGCGTTTGTACCGGAGGTGTTTGACAAATGATGCTGCATATCAAGTAATTCCACCAAGCGATGCGTGGTTAATGAAAATGCAAATTGGTAGTTGATGTTGTTAATTCCCCAAAGCCAGCACCCAGTCCCACAGATAAACAGCATTAATGAAGTTTTAATTGCAAAAGTTGATATAAATGTAGCTAGTGGCAGGCTGTAACAATGAGTCGGAGTGTTTTTGATATCGTCTGCATTGTCGCCACAGACTTAGTAATGAAGTAGGATTGTCAAGGCTATGCTTTATGCTGCCAAAAAGTTCCCTCAGTGAGATTTTATTTGCATAATTTCCTAATGAGACACTCTGTGTTGACAGACGCAATTGTGTGTGTCTGTCTGTCTGTCTTTGTGTTGCAAAGGAGATGAAGGACCTAGACTGCTCTCATTTCCCCATTATTCTCTCTGTATATGTAAAACAGGAGTGTCTGTGATCGCTGTGTTATTTTATGTGGACACGCTTGCACACAGAGGGGCTCGGGGGAAATGTCTAGGTCACCGACCTGAAATGAGCTGAGCCTCTTGCTGAAAATGGTACACACAGAAATGTAGTAACGACCCAGAAAGTTATCTGCGCTGTGGTACCTGGTGAGAAAGTGCTGTTAGGTTTATTTCAGGGAAATGTAGCTGAGTTCTATTTTGGTCAGCATGCTGTGTACTGAGATTAAATGCTGTTGTGATTTATGACTTCAAACTTTTGGGTAGCAAGTGGTTTCACATGTAGGTTTGACAGATAGTGAGTGGGAGATTCCAAATTTAGCAGCTCAGGCACAAAGTATAGTTGTATGTATAGTATGTTGCTGAGAGGACAAAAAGGGTAACTTTGAATCTTTTATCAGTTTGACCAAATTAGGGAAATAGTCAGCAGTAGTATTTTAAAAATAATCCTCAATGCTTCTCCTTCCCCTATTCATACAAACACTCATCCACCAATTGTGGCTCAGTGTCCTGACCAAGGGCACTTTGGCATGTGGAGGATTTAAGAAAAACTTGCTCTTTCACCTGAATAGTTGAGGGATTTTCTACTTTCAGGAGGGAGTTATCATACTGTTTAGCCCTGACTTGTCAAAAGGAAAAGAAAGTCAAGCATAAGTCACATATGCTGACCAGTGGGAGAAAGAAAAGGGAGGCAAACCAATACAAATAGTGCTAGTAATCATAAAGAGCATTTATAAATTTCAAAATGCAGTTTTTCCCCAGAACACCTGCTCCATTATAATCCCAACAAGTAACAACCGTGTGATGCTGTTGGCCTGCAGCTATGTAATTAACTTTTGTCTTTGCTGTTGGATTGTGTTATTCACTATGATTATGATTGATGGTCATTTTCTATTTGCTCTTCCAGAGGAGATTTTCCAGTCCCACATTGCCCATTGGTGGTCTCCAGATGGTGCCAGGTTAGCATACGCCACCATCAATGACACCTTGGTGCCCAGGATGGAGCTGCCAATGTTTACAGGCTCACCCTACCCAATAGGGAAAGAGTACCATTACCCTAAGGTATACTTTTTCCTTCTTTAAACATCTGTACTGATGCAGATAGTTTAAATTATAGAAATAGAATGGTTTAAGCAAAGTGTTTTTATGTTTTGCTTTGTTTTTTTATGGGATATTATGCTCAGTTACTCACTTTGTTTTCATTCTGATCAGGCTGGAGAGGAAAATCCAGTCATCACTCTTTATGTCGTGAACCTTAACGGCCCTCTGCACACCATTGAAATGAGGAGGCCTGATGATCCCAGGATAGGGTGAGTCATCCAAAACTATCAAACAGTCTACCTCTGTGCTCAGTCAACCGATGCACATTTTACACATCGTAGATTTGGCTCAGATTTGCAGTCACATAAAACCGGTGGAAAATCATTGGCTTTTTTTTTTTTTTTGGCATATCTGTACAAACAGTCAAGATGTGATTGCAGGACAGACTTTAAGCTTCAGTTAAAGAGGGTTTATAACTTTTGTAGGATTTAGAGTATTTAGAGTCCCCAGTTCAGATAAATATTTTTTAATGAATCATTAATTATGTATATTATGTAAATCAGTAACAACAATAACTTAAAATGTAAAGTAAAACAAGTAAAGGTTAAAAATACATCTAATCAGGGACTTGTAACTGATGTAAGTGGCTTCCCTGCCGACCCATCCAGTGTCCAAATATGGAGATTTATACCTTTCCTGTACATGGATGAAAAATGAGGATGAAAAAATTTTTTATGTTCAGAATCACAAATCTGTAGATCAACAGAAAAGTCCTAAATATGAGTTGTATATACATGTGTTATCATAGGTGATGCAAAGCAATATGGATTTTTGGATAATAAAATATTTTTGAATACAGTATATTACAGAGTCATAGTGGGTATTTTTATTATATGATATGCTGCACAGACTGGGGGATTTTCTGTCCCCAGTGATGCATTTTTCCTTAATAGGGTGTTGTGTTTAAGTTTAATGCCTCTATTTAGTCTCTTCATATTTACAGCCTATTTTTCCACCTCTTTATACACTGCTTGATTTCTCTGTGTTCAGATGCAACCACTTTTTCCATCATCTTATTTTTACCCGCATTGCAGCTGATACCAACGATAATAAATGCTAAATATGCTTTCTGTTTGCCAGTGAGTACTATGTGACCATGGTGAAATGGGCCACCACCACCAAACTAGCCATTAATTGGCTGAACAGAGCACAGAACATCTCAATCCTCACACTATGTCAGGCTACAACGGGAGTCTGCACTAAGGTGAGCACAGTGTGCATGGCACATGTGCCGCAAGTATGAAAGGCTGTTTCTTTATCCCAACTGAAGTCTGTTTATCTGTTTCCACAGAAACACGAAGATGAAAGTGAAGGGTGGCTCCACAGGCAGGTGAGAATGATAATACACACGTGTGTGTAAGGTAGATTTAGAGTATTAAGGCACTGAGGTACTTATCCTTTCCTTTGTAGCAGTCATTAAATTATAGCCACTGTTTACTTGCTTTGTTGCCTGGCATTTCTTGCCTGACGACATGCACAGTCATTAAATTCAAGCTTTAAATTTAACATGGCTTTGTTCCAAGCAGTGTATGCTGTCTTTTTAAATTATAATGCGGGAATGCCAGTATAATTACTGCATTAAGCAGCCTGCGTATTTAGTTGTCTGTAGCAGTCTTTATTTTATGTCTTGTTAAGTGAAAACACTTAGATCAACCCTCTCTGTGTATTCAGAATGAGAAGCCGCTCTTTTCCAAAGATGGTCTGAAGCTGTTCTTCACACGGGCCATTCCTCAAGGAGGCAGGGGCAAATTCTTTCACATCTCCATGTCCATCTCCCAGGTGAGAGAATATTTGTATGCCAAGTATTTGCATCACTAACATGAAGTTAACTTGGAACTGATGAACCTTTCATATCAAACTTTCAAAAAGTGTGGCCCATATTAATGAAAAATTGTTTGAAAGACATTTTGCATACATAATTCCTTCTAGATGATTATTTGCAGCAGTTTCTGTCACCTGTAAATTGCCAAGGTGGTACATCTGATGTTTTGTACAGTGATTGTAGTGAAATATTTGTCCTGTTCCTGTCACATACAGAAACTGTTGGTGGCATTGGAGGATAACTATCATATTTTTGCTGTTTTTGCTTCTCTACACCCACAGCCCAACATTAGTACAGACACACTGCAATCTATCACATCTGGAGACTGGGATGTCACTCAAGTTCTGGCCTACAACGAGGAGAACCAACTAATGTGAGCATGCACAAACCCCCAAGCCGCCACCAGAACTCAATCATACTAAAAAGCATGTTACCACACATTTGCAACTGGTTACATTTACTCTATACTCACCACCCACTTTGTTAGATACACCTGTTCAACTGCACATTAACGCAAACATCTAATTGGGTTATGTAACCTCAAAAATATCTGCAGAACTTTAAACCAAGCTTTGAATGGCAAAGAAAAATTATTTAGCTTACTTTGACTGTGGCGTGGTTGTTGGTGCCAGGCAGGTTGATCTGTTGATATTTACCCATACTCTCTTCATCTACATTTCTTTGGGTTTACAGAGAATGGTCAAAAAAATGAAAAATATCCAGTTAACAATAGCTCCCTGGGTGAAAATGCCTCGTTGATGCCAGTGGTCAGGATAGAATTCCAAGAGTGCTTTGAGCTGATAGGAAGTCAACAGTAACTCAAGTAACAACTCACCACAACTAAGATATGCAGAAGAGAATCTCTGAATGCACAACACATTGAACCTTGATGGGGTACAGCAGCAGATGACCACACTGAGTGCCACTCCAATAAGCTTAGAATAAACTGAGGTTACAATTCACACCAAAATTGGGCAACAGAAGATTGGAAAACCCAAATGGAATTCACGGTCACCAGATCTGGATCCAGGTATCACCTTTGTGATATAAGAGAACAGGAGATTTGCACTGTGGCATCTGCAGACAAATCTGCAGCAACTGTGTGACGCTATCATGTCAATATGGACCAAAATCTCTAAGAATTTTTCCAGCACCTTGATGAATCTATGTCATTAAGAATTAAGACAGGATTGAAGGCAAAAGGGTGCCCAACCCATAACTTGCAAGGTACGCTTGAAGAGTCTTATGTGGTCATAAATGATAAACAGATAAACAAGGTTAGAAATTCAGCACCATGGACAGAGGCAAGCCCATTGTTTCAGTGGTTTGACAATAAAATCATTCTTCATTTTTATTATAGGTATATATGGTCTTTAGGGCTGAAATATTGGGAAATAGATGCTCTACTGTGCCACCTCAAACAATTCCACACAACAAACTGCCCTGAATGCACACACATAAAAACTGCCTCGAGTCTCCATTGCACCCATGAGGAGTGTGACTCATTCCCATCACTCCCTGATAATTACACTCCCACTGTGATCTGACTAATAATAATAATAATGGATTGGATTGATATAGCGCTTTTCAAGGCACCCAAAGCGCTTTACAATGCCACTATTCAGTCACTCTCACATTCACACACTGGTGGAGGCAAGCTACGGTTGTAGCCACAGCTGCCCTGGGGCAGACTGACAGAAGCGAGGCTGCCATATCGCGCCATCGGCCCCTCTGGCCAACACCAGTAGGCAAGTAGGGTAAAGTGTCTTGCCCAAGGACACAACGACCAGGACAGAGAGCCCCGGGATCGAACCGGCAACCTTCCGGTTACAGATACGCTTCCCAACCCCTTGAGCCACGGTCGCCCCGGACTAACATGACTTCACATATTTATACCCTCATCCAAACATATATAGACACACAGTTCCTCTTTTTCCCTGAGAGTTGCAGGGATTTGAAAAAATCCCAGCCAAATGGGGGTAAGATTTGTCCCATTTCTGTTCTGGGTTCTTTTATAAAACATCTTTTCTAGTCGGGGTATTACTGGGGTAGTCCCAAAGCTGACTGGGGAACACAGCTCTGCTAAAGTCACAGAGTAGACCAAAAATAACAATTATACATGACTGTCATTCCATTTTTGCGTTTTTTATGTTTACACAGATACTTCTTGAGCACTGAAGATGGTCCAAAGCGAAGGCATCTGTACAGGTATTAGCTGTTCGAACTTACACTGCACTTGAAAAACTAGTGGCTTTGATAGTTGGGAAAAAGTGTTTTTTAGTTTCAATGTTAAAAACAAACACTCATATTTATTTCCATAGTGCGGACACATTTGGTTCATTCAACCGTCGCTGTCTGACCTGCGCCTTGTCCAACAGCTGTGGATATATCAGTGGCTCCTTCAGCCTCAACATGAGCTACTTCCTGCTCAACTGCCAAGGTAGTACCATGTGTGAATTCAGCCTCTGTTTAGCTTATCCACTTAAAGATGTCACACAGGACTCTCTTTTAACAATGACAATGAAGTTACAAAGTGCATGAGTGCAAACTTTTAAAATGGGCATTGCTATTTTTATTACATCACAGTGTGCCCTATGTGCAAGGAGACAATGCAATTCTGTGATGATAAATCAGCCATCATATAAATGGCCAATCCTCCAGTTTGCATTTCTTATTTGTTTATACCTTCAGGGACAATACACATTAATCAACATTACTACAAGTGTACCAGTGAGTTTACTAGATTACCACTGGGTAATTTTTCAACTGTTGACCCCTGGCCAGATGTTAAATTAGCCTTTAAAAGCATAAATGAATATTTAAAAGCCTCAAAACAGTAAAAAGCTTTAGAAAGAAGAAGTCGAAAGAGAAGTGCAGGCTGTTAAAATGCAACCACATAATATCCTGTTGTATTACACATGATAAGCATAAGCCAGAGGGTACACATTGGATACAATGTCATATTGTGTCATAATGTTAAGCTTTAAAATTTTGTTTGTTTTGAAGTTTATATGATAATAAATTAGCTACACTTAAGAGAATACACATCCTACACTGCTAGTCATGTATGTGTCCTTTGACTTACTGTAATAATTTAATCACATAAAAGGGATCGCTTTTGTAGTCATTGCTATAGGTGTGTCTGTTGGTTCAAAGTGGTTTCTCTCAGTAATCTGTAGCTTGGTGTACTTGAATGCACATTCAAGTAATGCTTTTATTAAGCTTCAACATCTGTCTGATGTTGAAGATTTAGCATCAGACAGATGTTAAAATCAGGGTCACACCAAATGTGAAAAATCTCCAAGATCAGTTTTTGTAATATGATAAATCGAGTACTATATCTTACGAAAAGGCCTGGAGAAAGATGTACGGGCATTTTTTTTTTCAGTTCGATGGCCTATAAAGTTACATGACATACAAAATTATAATATATATAATATACATTATAAAAAAATATAATTTCATGTGTTTATGTATGTTTTACAGCTTATAGAAGCCAAGGATTTCAGCCAATTCTGCTCCAGTCATATGTGTAAAGACGATAAAACACACCATTTTAGTATATAATGCTAATAGGTCAAAGGTCACAGTCACACAGATTAGGAAAAGGCTTTAGTTTCCACTGGATCATCTCCAAACTTCAAATCATTGTGGGACAAGCACTTTCTTTGAGCTCTTTAAAATATTTTTTTCAGTACAGCAGTGTATGACTTCACCATGACACACAAAGGATTAATATATCACACTAGATTTCCATGTTAACAGTACTGGACCACACAAATGATCTATGAAAACGATGATGTCACGATGGAGATGTCATTATTGAAAATTAATGACATCAGTATAAAATATCAGCGTTTTAGTATAGCCCCTGCCCTTTGGGGGGATCTGTGCAATAGTGCTCTTGTATTACTTCCTCTTTCTCAGTGATGTACAATAACATGTATACAGTGCGTGTACGATATTAAAACCTGTAATGATATTTTATATACTAATCATATGTTTTGTATGTAAATGTGAGCAACTGTAGCAAAGTCTTTGAAATGAGGTGAAGTATATATAAAACATACAGTACAGTACTTAGAAATTACACTGTAGTAAAAATGTTTCTACCAATTTTCTTTTGGTGAGATGTTGTTGCTAAAATGATTTCATATTTCTGTTGTGTTGCTGGTAGGTAGTTCACCGAAAAGTGACAGCACTGTGGCAAAAACAGAGCCGGTGCTCGGATGACTTTACTTGTCACAATGTCAAAAGCTTCTTTCACCATTAAAAAAAGAGATCCCATATCATTGCACTTCTCCTACCTTTGATCCATTTATTCAATATCAAAAGAAGAGACAATCTTCTCCTGGTGATCAGAGAAATATCAAAATGTCACAGCACTGTTGTCATGCCGCAGCAGAAACTGTGTCTCAGTCTGACTTGAAGCCTGTAGCCTCAATATTTAATCACTGATGTAACACTTCAGTGTCAATACTTGCTAACTGATCACCACTGATCTAAGATCAGACTTGAACCGACCAAAATGCAATCACACCCTTTGTGCTCAACCTCTGACAGTCTCTGACAGTCAATAATCTTGTACCTCATGTATTTGTAGTGCAGTTCTTTCCTTCACAGCCTGCCTGTGATCTCATGTGATGAGATTATAATATCATAATCACAAGGAAAGGGAGTGTAAGGGAGAGAAAAAGGAGCCAGGGAGAGAGCGGCTGGTTTGCTCTTCGACAAATACAACCACAGTGTTCCTCTATTTTATTCTCAATTTGCTAAGTGCATCAATCTCTTCATTTGCTGCCCCTCCTCCCTGCAGTCTGAGGTTTTAGGGCTGTGCCTCTGTTTGTGGCCTAGATATGGAAAAGCTATTAGAGCTATTGCATTACATAAACTGAATAAGCAAAGATGTGCTTCTTTGTCTGTCAGACAAATGATCTGGTATCTTTCAGGGTTTTGTTTTGTTTTTTTCTTTTTGTGCATTCACTGAAGGACACTGTGGCATCAGTGTGCATTTGTTAGGAAACATACACTTTTCCCTTGCTATAAACAAATAGTAAATACAGCAACCTATGTATTAATATTATGGTGATTTAAAAATAAATTGTTTTTTTAAACAGTCCATAGTAAGTCAGAATGTCCACATGTCATGGTCAAATATAAAGATACATAGTATTTGAGCTCTGATCTTCTTTTTAGGGCCGGACATCCCGTTTGTGGCTGTTTACAAGACACAGAGAGACACAGAAAGTGAGACACAAGACAGAGAAAGTGAGTATTTCAACCAAGCAGCAGGTCTCCATGTCAAAAAGTATATTTCCTCTAGTGGCTGGCTCCAGAAGCAAGTCATTGCCTTAGCTTCTCATGTTAAAATGTCCAAATTTACAAAGTTAAAAAGTTAATTTTGGTGAAATCAGGGTCACATCAAACGTGGAAAATCTGTAAAAGCTTTTTATTACCCACAGTTTTTTATGGATGATCTTCAAACTTCACAACAATGTCGCCCTTGCTACCTGTCTGTATCCACATTCTTAATAAAGTTTAAATGTGTGAGTTTTAAACTAAAAATCTATTTATTTATTTTTAAAGAAGAATTGTATTTACTTTTGTAGGAGGAAATTAGCTGTACACAAGCTATAATTTTTCGCCTGAATTAGAATTTGAACAGATTTTTGACTCACCTTAGGGGCTAGCCCCTAGTGGCCTTATAAAGAACTCCAGTTTTGACGCTCCTGCTTCCTCTTTCAGCCCTGGAAGCTACCTTTTGACACAAATGAATATTTACAAGCCTGAATGGAATGAAACACATTAGAAATGACCTTCTCTACATTACCATATTTGCTATATTTAACCTGACCTTGTCAAAAGGGGGCAGAAGTGTTTGCAGTGTAGTGCAAAGTGATCACCTTTGCACTGAGTCACTGTTTGTCTACAGGCCAAGTGTGGCATGACAGACGTAATGACATTACTCCTCACAATGGATGTCCTCATTAGATTATAACCTGCCCAACAGCACTATCAGCATACTGTTATTTGATTACTACAGTGTGTATGTGTGTGCCAGTCTTTATCATCTTTAAGTAATGAGATCTCCCCGTCCTGAATATGTTAAAAAACAACTCTGTAAATTTCATTACCATATATTATTCGATGTATTCACCTTCACAACAGCATTTTTGTAAGTGCAATCCATTTTTTTCCTGCCACTCAGTATGCTGCATTTAAAGGCATGTCTTTCTAAGTGACCTGTAGGTCTTTCTAATGTCCTGCTGTAAGCAATGGTAGAGACAAGATCACATTAGAATTAGTGTATGAAGTCTCCTCATCTCATTCCAATTTGGCCGTCTTGATTTGGTGCCTGCTTTTACATCTCCTCTACAACATCTATGTTTAGGTTTCATGGGGGGGGAGATTTTTCTTATCGCCTCTAAAATTTTTATGTAGCACATCTATAAGGAGATTACTCTCTATTCTGCTCCTGTAACAAATCAGTCATTTGAAACATGAGCTGCCTGACAAAAATACTGTAAACTGTTATCTCACATACTCTCTTCAGGTATTGTAGAAGTCTATAAACTGGAGAGCAATGAGAAAGTGAGGCTGACCTTGGAGTCCATGCAGATGCCCATAGTGGAGTACAAGGAGATCAACATGGACGACTATAGTATGTATCAGACCACCAGACTCTTACTGTATAATGGCATATTATTAGGAACTTAATGCTAATGATGGAGTAATACAGAGCTTATTTCACTTCTTTTTATATTAAAAGATGCCACGGAGCTGAGGTAAACTGAGCCAAAAGATGTTTGTCAATCAAAACAAACTGATTCCTGATTAAAAAAGAAAAAAAAAAAAACCCATAAAGTTTGAAATATATTTTATTTGTAGACTGTATGTAAAAGATGGACATAGCCATCATGATGGCTGTCTTCATGTTTTGAAGCCAGATGTGAGGAATAAGGGGCAGGTCTGCCTGAGAACCAGACGACACTGAATGCTCATATGGTGACATGAGCTCTAAAACCCTGCTTTAATATTTGTTTAACGCCAGATGAAAAATGTGGGCCCAGATTAAAATCACTCTAAATGGAAAATGATAACTCTAGGGAAATATTCATATAGAAGCGAATGGGAAAATAGCCTTGGACTTGGCCTCTATGAACAGTTTGTTGTATGTATGTGGTTTTAGTCTCCCATTTTTGGTCACACTTTTTTCGTAAATCTCGACCATATCATGTTTCAAAAAGGAATTTCTGTGGCATTTTCCTCTTCATTGTTAATCACAAGTTCTTGTCAAATGAGCAAGCGGTTTGAGAGCCAGACCTGTCACATCAATTTTTCAGCAAGCCATGAAAATGCTCATCTCAAGGCTTCAAAACTGGCCTTCAGAAGCCAACAGGTGATGTCACAGTAGCTGTGTCCATAAGTTATGCTATCTGTGGTTCTTAAGCATATAAAATGGGTTGTTTTCTGTGCTACAGTCATGATCCAGCTTACTTTGAACATGCATTGCTAAGCTAGCAACTGAAGCCATGAAGTCTATTACCTCCGAAAAGATAATAAATTAAGGCATTTTCTCATAGACATCCATACAATTTGACTTAATTTAGCAATCCAAAACTGCGGCACTAACAGCTAGAAAGTTTAGTGCACAGAACCAGGGGTTATGTTTTGTGTTTGTGAAAGAGACCTTAGTTGCTTTTGTGTAACAGTTGTTTGACTTGACATTGCAGCCTTGTCGATGCAGATCCTGAAACCAGCTGGCTTTGTCGAAACGTCACACTACCCTCTGCTCCTGCTTGTGTATGTATCAACAAAAGTGTGTGTCTATTAGCAATGCAGTCTCCACTCCAAGTTATATGAGGACATATCCGTCCATATCAATGCAAACATGCCAAGCAGATAAATTTCTTTGTCCCTGACACCTGCTGGATAATAATTACACTGTGACAAACTGAACCTCCTCTCCACCATTTTTTCATGAGCGTTCCTTTCTTCCAGCCTTGAACTATATTTTTATTCTCCAGGTCAGATCTAGGTTTCTCACCGTTTTAGAAAAAAAAAACACACTACTATAATTTATTGTATCGTCATTCATACCTGTAAAAATGATTTATTAGAAGTTTAAATCATTAGGAATTATTTCACCTCTTCATCACAGTCATAACTTGCAGTTGAAACTCTTACACCATTTAGCAGGCATGCCGTTGATTTTGAGTAAGTTTTTCTATTCCATGTCCCCATTTTTCTCTGTTTTCTGTTCATCTGCTGTTGCTTTTCTTGCGCTGTATAGCTCAAATGTTTAATTTAAAAAATAGACTGCAGAAAATTGGGACATAAGGTTATGCACTTTATTTTCACATGGACACAAAGTTAGGACTGAAATAAGGATCACATCACTTGTGGTAGCCTCGATTTCACTTCACTGCTCTGCTTGTGGTGCAGCGATGGGACACCTGGTGACCAGATGGTGTCAGAGCAGTTTCACTTGGATTGGGCCACGGTGCTGGTGAGCAGCTTCGGCGCCATCGTGCTGCGTTGTGACGGGCAAGGCAGCGGCTTCCAGGGCACCAACCTGCTGCATCGGATCCAGAAGAAACTGGGCGTGTTTGAGGAGCAGGATCAGAAGGATGCACTTAAGTATGTGGATAAAGTCGTGCTGCTTTATTGAGAAAAACACATTAAACTGTGTAATTTGCAGAAGTCATCTGCCAGATCTTAAAGCCACATTTATTCACACGCACACACACACAAATAAATTTACATTATCATCTGTAAATTCTTCATTAGTTACTGCTATGAAAATATATTTTGCACACACACTGATAGCAGCTGGTCTGGCAGAACTGAAAACGTGCATTTAATGTGCAAGTGTTAAACAAACACTGTGAATTTAATATAGTATAATGGATCGTTTATTGCAAACAGCTGCTAAAACATCTTGTAAGTTAGAGCTACAGCTGCTACTGTGAGACAGTTTTTCTAAAAGTCAAACTGAACCAATGTTTATCTTTGACAGTTTTATTCTAAAGGAGCCCTATGTTGACAAAAACAGAGTCGGAGCATTTGGAAAGGTAAGAATAGTGTCAGTATGTGCATTCTGGGTCCAAAGATTGACCAAAATAGTCCATTCTACACTCAAGTATCTCTGTGTTAACATGCAGTTGTTGTACTTCAGGTGTATGGAGGCTATGTGACCAGCCTGTTGGTCAGCGGTGAGGAATCTCCTGTAAAATGCGGCGCTGTCCTCTCACCCATCACAGATTTTGAATTGTATGGTAAGCTGTGTTTGTTTGCAGCTTTTTGCATTTGAAAAATCACCACTCCACTACGTGTACTAAACAAATGCAGTAACCCTGCATAATCAGTCAGGCTCAGGCAGCACTGACAGAATATTCAGAGGAAAAGGGAAGACAGATTGCAAATCTAGCACCTTTAACCCCACAGCGGGGATATCTTTTCAGGGACTGCGTCACGCAAGTAGGCACTCATGAGTATGATGGTGCAGACAAACCTAGAACTCAATCACATCAGCGCCAGACGAAGTTAACAACACCAGCCTCACCTCGGCTACCCGAGGAATACAATGTGTGAAATGCAGAAGTGCTGTGCACCGAGGGAGTGACAGTACGAGAGACGCAGGGAACAAGGAACGAGGCGCGGTGCTGTTGTAGCTGGAGGCGCACCGAGTCAGGAAAGTGCAAATTAAGGAGGAGCTGGGCGTTGCGGTGTGACTGATTTCCTATCTATTTGATTTCTCTCGCTCTGCCAGAGGCGGTGAGAGACGTGCCATGACACTGGAATTGCGGAATTGCAAATGAAGACTCTTGTAACAGCCTCAAAACTAAGGAATATGTAGATGGCTGAATATATTTAGACATAGGGATAAAAAACCACCCTCAAACAAAGAGTGATTAATGGAAGATTTGATTTGATCTTAACAACAAAGCTAATAAAAGATAACCGAAGCCTATTTCCCCCTCTAGCTTCTGCATTTTCTGAGAGATACCTTGGACTGCCCAAACCTGACACAAGAGCATACACGGTAAGATTTTATTACTTTTTTTTTTTTTTTCATTTTCTTTCCAGTTGTAATAATTATCAAAATAATCTGCTGAAATGTGTTTTTTAGATGGCAAATTTAGCCCACAGAGCGTCTCAGTTTATGGATAAGAAGTTTCTGATTATCCATCCTACAGCTGACGGTAGGTCAGGAATTATAATCATCTTCATAACTGAATATGTAAAAGATAAACAATAATCTGTCTCATTTGGTTTCTTTAGAAAAAGTCCACTTTCAACATACAGCGAAATTCATTGCCCAGCTCATCAGTGAAAAGGCCAACTACACCCTACAGGTATGCAGTCTTTCTTTTCCTTGTTCAGTCCAACCTCTGGGAGCTTTGTGATCCCAGTGGTGGTCTCGCAGCAGGCAGAGGATTAGCCCTTCACAATGTCTGCCTCACACATAATGAGATTATAAGACCTCCTTGGGCATCCTGCATTAACACCATGACTAATCCCTTTATAACACATTGCTCTGCTGGCGAATGTTCATCAAAGCTCATTACTGACCAACAGACACATTAGTGTGCACAGTATTAATATTAGGTCTCTACTAGTTTATGATGGGTTCAAATAAACACTATCACTTAGTTACTGTCGGTTGAAAAACACTTTGAGCTCTGGTAATATACACTTACTAGATAGTTTATAAGCTTTGCTAATACCAGGTTGGAACCTCTTTTGCCTTCAGAACTATCTTAATTATTCTGGTACAGATTCAAAGTTTTCTCTTCGGTCACGCTCGGTTGATTTTTCTAGTCGGCACACTCATTTCCTCCATTACGCGCTGGCTCCATTACCCGCTGGCTGCTACCCAAACAAACACACGTGCGGCTTGGCACTTGCGCTGTACGTAACAAGTCACGCGACGTGACGCTGCGGCTGTGATTGGTTCGGCTCTGCGCTACTTAATTTGGATTGACTGACCTTTTTTTTTTTTTTTTTTTTTTTTTTTGTTGAGGACAAGAGCGGCGAGGTCTATCGCGATAGCTTAATTTCTCTATCGAGTAAAAGTTATATCGCGATACATATCGTTATCGTTCTATCGCCCAGCTCTAGTGGCTGCACATCAGTGATGTGAATATCCCATTTCACCACATCCCAAATTCAGTCATTTGAGTACAGCGAACTTTCTGTTGTGTTCAAGAAACCAGTTTGACATGATTTGAGCGAAATGACGTGTTAGTCGGCTGCTATCACAAAGGTAGGCTATGGCATTTAAACAATGCTCAGTGGGTACTAAGGAGCTCAAAGTGTGACAAGAAAATATCCTCCATACCATTACACAACTGCAACAACCTGAACCATGGATGCAAGACAGGATCCATGCTTTTATATTTTACAGGGTATATCAAACAAGAGTCGTCCAGTTTCAAAGTGCTTTAATTCTGCAGCCCTACACCAGTAACAAGCGAAACATGTACTGTTAGAAAGAGGGGATTCACGAGTTTCACATAGTTGCTGGTAGGTAGCAGTGGTTACAGTGAGTCCAAACATGCTCCCAAAAATTTGGGACAAGTTTAACTATCGTATGGACATTTGCCATGCGTGTGGAGGGCGACATATTGAGCACTTGTGAACATTGTAAGTTTTATATGTAAAACTTTATGTTCAGCCATGTATTTAAAAATTTAAACCAAGCTTCTATGTACATTACTTTAAAAGGTATAGCCTTTTATAACCGGATTATTCTTTTGATAACACCCTGTATATGCCATCCCAGTGTTGCAACAGGAAAACTGAAACCTTCATGCTCTGAACACTTGGTGTGGTCTTTAGCTGCTCTAGGTTGGACATGTTGCACATTAAGAGATGCTTTTCTGTATACCTAGGTTATAATAAAATGGTTAATTGAGTTACTATTGCCTTCCTATCAGCTCAAAGTGGATTGACAATTCTCCTCTAACATCAACAAGGCATTTTCACTAAGAGAACTACCACTCACTTTTCAAACTAGTCTCTTTAAACCATAGAAATGGTCCTGGTAGAGCAGCAGTTTCTGAAATATTCGGACCAGTCTTACTGGCACCAATAATACATTAAAGGTTACTAAAATTACCTTTCTTCCCTATTCCGTTGCTTATTTGGAGCATGTGTGCATGCCTAACTGTACTGAACTGCTGTCATGTTATTAGATATTTGCGTTGACATGCAGCTGAACAGGTATCTAATCGTAAGTGAGCCAGACCAGTGAAGATACCTTGTCTGTTAGTAATAACAGTTCAACTACACATTTAATCCCTGAGATCCCTAAATGTAAAAAGATCTGAAATTTCAATAACATTTTTCAGTTTTTCTACATAATTAAGAAAGAGTTGTTATTAATTGATCTATTACTTAATTACTCTGCTATAGTATAAATTGTCGTAGGGGAGGTCTTTATATGCAGGAAAACGCTTCCTGCATATAAACGCAAAATGTATGCCCTCCTTCATATTTTCCAAAGCCATCCATTGGGCTGGATTTTGGGCCTTGTGTTTGACACACCTGGAGTAAACTGTTGTTTTCACTTAGCCAGGATGGTATTATTGTAGGGTCAATACCTTATAATAAAAAGTGCTTTGAGGCAACTGATATTGTGATTTGGTGGTATATAAATAAAACTGAAATCAATTGATTGTGTGAGGTTCTGATCCACAGTCCATGTCAAATGATAGATGGCTGCCAACCAGCAGAGGAACTAAACAAAGTAAAGCTGTTAGCATGAAAACTGATTTTAGCTACCTGAGATAAAAACTTTGCTGTGTTTCTTTGTAGGTGTACACTATATTTAGACGCTATTGACAGAAAGACCAATTTACCTCACGAAACACAGAGCTTTGTAGCCTCCTTGCAATCGAAGAACAAAGTCCACAGAGTGAGGCAGCAGTGCTAACCACTGTGCCACCCTGCTGCACACTTCAGAAGATTATTTCATCAGCATCAAAAAAAGATTTTTAAAGACCAAAAATGTCATTTGTATCCAGTTTCTTCAGATATACCATTCAGTAATCATATTAGTAGCATGACTAGCATGGATGCTAGTCCCCTAGAAGTTCAGTAAATGATTTTGTAATTAATTTTGGTTAAATTAAAAAAAAATTAAGAATTACTAAACACTGAATTCAAGTGATGTTCTTCCCTTATTCTTTGTGTTTAAGATCTACCCAGACGAGGGCCACTTCATCCACAGTGAAGCAACGAGGCAGCATCTCAGTCAGTCCTTGGTGAACTTTTTTGAGGAGTGCTTCAGGCTACCAGAAAGAGTGTTTGAGGAGGCTCTGGAAGAAGAGATTGAAGATGAGGGTTAGACTGGCCTCATAGGGCCCCTCCTGTGCCCCAGATCCTTCCAACCCATCTGGTCATCTACCTCCCTCCATTCTGTCCCTGGTGTCCACAGTATGCAACTCTCATTTGTCTTTGGTCCATCGTTTTCCTCCCCGTGTCCACACACTGCACCTGAGACTGCCTTTTTCCAGCAGACAACACATTTGATCCTCCACCCATTCTTACTCCCTTCCCTCCTGCCCCAAGTTGGAATCAAAAAGGCTCGTGAGAGCCAGTAAAGACTGATGACCTGATATGAAGTCTGGGAAAATACTGACGGGAAGCAGTCTTCTCCACAACAGGGGAAGGACCAGCTCCTCAAAAGCACTGGAGAGAAAGGATCAGCTCTCACACAGACTTAAAGCTGTGAGGAGAAGGAACACTTTATAGCACATAACTTGTGGGCTTGTATATTAATGAAAATCAGACCCCTGGTGAAAAACGCTAACTGGCATTGGTCATAAATGGGTGTCTGGAATAGTGGGGATACAGGAAATGTTACTATTTTTAAAGTTGTGAAGAACTTTTCATGTTGGACTGTGATTGTGTCTGTTGTTCTTACAGTATGTAAAATAGCACACAAGCATTCATCCAGCTATAACATGTTTTTCTTTTGGTACTCATGTTTGCCCTGATGTTAGTTTTATCTTGTAAATTTCATTTTACGTATTTCAGTGATGCTGACAGAATTCCCTGTTTTGAAAACTATTCCAAGAGAAAAAATACCTTTATTTATCTGACACAGTTTTATTGTGACGCTCGCGGTTATTCAAATGTTGAAAACAAAAACAAAAAAAGCATTAACTTGTTTTAGTCACTGTGCCTTACTTTGTCAAAAAACATCCAGCTGTGAGGTTGCATCTCTAGAGTGGATTTTTAGGGAATAGTTTAACATGTTGGCAAGATTGATACCACTTCTGATTGTTAAATATGAAGCTACAAGTATCTACTTAGCTAAGCCTAGCGCAAAGACTGGGCACTCTGGGAAACCACTATCCACCAGCCTGCCTGTTTCTGGGTCAGCCCCTGTTAGCTAATCTATGATGTACACTATGGTAGGTTATGGCAGTGTGGACTGTATCCTGGCCAGGAGCAAGGACTTCCTAGAGTCACCAGAGATGTTAGTATATTCATTTTTAACCCTTTTTGATAGAAACAGGCTAGCTGTACATATTTCTCTGCTTCAAATCTTTACGCTACATGAACCTTAAGCTAGCTGTCGTTTCATATTTAACAGATATGTGAGTAGTATCAATCTTCAGATAAAACTCATAGTAAGCGTATTCCCCTTAATGCCTTGTGAATATTAATTGTTTTCTACTTACAGCTTGAAATTGAACTAGTTGCAGCAAATTGGCTTTTTCTTTTTTAAACAGACAAATCATTTCAGAAAATATACCCACTGACACCATGACAAAGCTAAAAATGTACATAATCTGCATGCACAGTTGCTTATAATAAGTATGTGAATGGTAGGTGAAGAAAATGATGGAAAGTGCAATAGTGAAAGTGAAAAGTGTACATCAGCAAATACACTGAGCAAGTGTCATAAGAAGCCAAAGGGACCCTGCATCCTGAAAAATTATGCATTTACATAAGAGAGAAAAATCATTTTGGCATATCACCCAAAATAATGACTCCTTGAGGCACAATTTTAATTTAACATCTTTTATTTATTTATTTATTTATTGTTTTGTTTTTTGAATGGCCACTTGTGTTACGCTTCAGTGCATGTTATGAGGTAATTTGCAGCACTATCCCTGATAGCTGAGTCAACATGGTAATTTTTGACATCTTGAATGTTCATTACTGGATTGCATAAGTTACATTTCCAGTAGTATTGTGATTGAGATCCCAGTCTCGTCAGCTTGATGTGTAAATGTTATTCAAATATCATTTTATTCTAAAAAACATAAAACAAAAAAAAGAAAGAAAGAAAGAAAAGAAAAAACTATTACCTGAGTGTTATTTGTGCATAAAGCATTTTGGAAGTTACATTTGACTATTCATTTCTGTTCTCCTGTTGCTGTCCTTGAATTAAGTTGAAAGTGGACTTTATTTGTTGCCAATGACAACAAAATTTTTGTTGATGGCTGTTGAGGACTTTTTTCCCCAGATGCTCAACTTTGTTATCCAAAGCATAGAAGGACATTAATGGCAGACTGTGGCATGAAGGTAAATGTTAGAATAAAAACTGATATTTTATCAGACTTTGTTTTTATTTTATTTTTTGATTGTTGCATCTTGTGACATTTTTTGTGACCTTTTTGTGGATTTTTAAGCTATATTAGGGTTTATGGCAACTTGAGAAGTGCAGAACTAAAAACATAATATCCTCTTGTTGAGTGATGATGTAACAGCAACAAGCCTAGACCTCTGCAAATTCTTACTGGCACCATTCCTGTGCACTATCCCAAACATTTGGACACTTCACAAAAGAATAACAGCAGTGCTAAGATGTCAAAGGGACATTAAGATTAGGATCAGGTATTTTTTGTAGGGGCTAGTCCAAACTGTGGAACAGTATGTTAATGACTGACCTTTGTGCTGTTGTGCATGGGGTCATCTTAGTTGTTCTGATGGCTGAAGTTTATCTCTGCCAATGAGGGAAGTTGAGTTATTTTATTTAAAATAACTTAACCCTCAGTCTATATTTTGCCTGTACTAACGTGTTTACATTATGCTAACAGTAGCTCTCAAGTTAGTCATGAGGTAGTAGACATTACATCTGGATGGTTAAGACTTGCTCTGTTGCAGACATAAACACCTGGAGACATGACTGAGTAGTCATTCAGTGCATCCATAATTGGTTCATCGCAGGTTGTGAAATCTGTCAGAGAGGGTGCTGTGGCAAAAACCTTGTTTTAGTCACTAGTATACTGCCATGGTCTCCCATAGTTTACATAATACTTTAATAGTAGCCCAAGAATTTGGACCATTTCCATCTGTTAGTGCTGCTTAAGTGCTTTTTTGTTTTGGAAACTGAAGAAGCACGGTCACCCAGAAATGGCCAGTGACATCAGACTGGATAAACACTGGACAGTGATCATTGGTTTGTGGACTATAATTTTGAAGGCTTAAGCTTGTTAGTTTGCCATCTTGGTTTTTGGGAACCAGACTTGGCACGCCTGAAAATCAGAGGAAACAGTAGACTAATATATTGAGGAGGTATTCAGCAGAAGTTAGCCACCCCCTAAAGCATGTCCTGCTTTATTGTTTGTTCTAATTTATAAGAAACATTTATAAAATCTGATTTATTTTGGCCACCTGCTGATCATTAAATAAAACGTGTCCTTGAGGCACTTCAGCTCCAACCTAGAAGCTAGGTTAACCTGTCAAATAATTTACAGTTGATATCTTATTAGATCACATCTAAGTACTTTCAACTCAACTCACGAGCTAACTCTTCACTATTTTGAGGGGAACTGAGCCCTGAGCCTGACAGTGTAATAAAATACAGCAACACAACTGTAAACCAAGCTACAACATCCACAAAGCACAACATCCATTTAAATCCTGCACTATACCAATATTTATGTTGCCTGCATAAATCTTTCCATTTCAATTCAGCTGTAGTTTACACAGATGCACAGTACCACAAATACAAAATCAAACAAGTTAAATTATGTGTAAATATTTTCAAGTCATGATTGAAGCAGCGAATTAGCTGCTGAATAGGAGTGGCACTTTGCTAAAATTCATCAGAAGAAATATATTTGCTCAAAGGCACTTTTAGTCCCAGTGTAAACAGGATTGTAGTTGTATATCAGCGCTTTGCTCTCCCCCTCCTCAGTTTCAAATTTGTGAAAGTTCTTCCTGGCTGTGGCGAGAGAAAACAATACCAAATTTACACATCACAAGTCACTTGGCATTTTCAGCTACTGACCAGTCTACAAGGAAGCAAAAATGATGCTTTCCTACCCTCATTGACAAAGAATTCGGCCATATAGAAGGTGGTCTTGACTGCCGACGGGGAATGGGGAATAGAAGGCCGTGTCCATTCAAAAGCATTTTTCTCTGGATGCCACTGTGTCCCGTAAATAGGATAGTCATATGCTGCCAAGAGGTACAGAAAAAAGAAAAAGAATATTTAAAAAAAAGTGTCCTATTTTGCTAAAAACCTAGTAACATAATGCTGAATTAGACACTCAGTACCTTCCACTGTTGACACAAACTCTACATTTCCATCTGTGTTTACAGAGAGAACTTTGTAAAACTTCTTCAGTTCCTCATTTGTATTGTAAGTCTGAAAGCAATAGACATGACAGGTTAGTTAGACTGCATTCAAGCAACTGCCGCTTTTCATCAAGCTGTTGACTCAGTCTAATCTCAGACGATAGAAATGAATGACATACCAACATTCCCAAGCTCCATTTGTGAGAGTTAACCGTCAGTGGCTCAGAGGCTAGATCTTTCATGAGCTGAGCAGGGAAGCCTTTAAACATCCTGCTGTCTTCAGCTTTTGGGAAGGGAGCATACCTTAATGATTAATCAGCAATTTTACAAACAAATAAGCACTCTCTCATTAGCTGTATAAGGTAGTTCATCTAAAGATATGATCCTCAGATAAAGTGTGGTTGGTACAGGCTTGACATGAAAACTGATCAAGTTTAAAACACAAAGATGGATTTTTAAAGTCTTTACTATTTCAGTCACCTATAATATTTAATTTATTCACTGAAAAACTGTTTTAAAATCTAGTTTCATTCATGTTAAGAAAATAAATCTCTTCCTTTCACAGTTTATACTATACCTGCAATGCTGCAAAAAACACCCCAAGAAAAACAGGTTACTACCATTTCACAAGTGAGAAGCAAAATGAAAAATGTTTAGTCACACAAAACATACCATTAGTGAAGTTCAGAGGCAATGCCGCGCCGCTCGTATTGGTATATGCCAGTATTGTATTTTTGCTTGTTAAATACATCAGCTGTTCAAACCCGAGACAAGTACCCCACACAGGAAAATAGTCGCCACGCTTGTTTGCCTGAAAATAATTCACACTCTTTGTTATGACACTTTGTAATGACAGTGTTGGTGTTGCCCTAAAACATGATAATCAGTGTTGATCCAGGGCTGTCACGGAGACTGATCAATCACATTTTTATGATGTAGCAACTCTGCAGTTTGGGTGAAAAGGCCGCACGTAGGAGAAGTTAAATTTCAGGCTTTCTCACAGATCAGCTATACAGATATTGGTGTTTCCAACACAAAGCTTTTTCTTTTCTTTTTAAACTTAACTAAAGTTAATTAATTTAAATATTTTCACCTTTACTTTTGATTTTGGTTTAGTCTTTATTAGTTTACGTGGGATTTGTCACTTCATCATACTTCCATGATTTATCATTTACAATCCTGAGCTACAAAGCAATGGCATCACACCAAGGAACTGTTCATTAGATTCAAGCAGAATCTGCACAGATTCTAGCAGTGTGTCATGATAAAAAAATTTTAATTATTATTTTTATTAATAGTGTCTTGCCTGAGTAAGTCTTCATGTACGTTAGCAGTGCTCATTCCTAAATGTCTTTGTATGACCATGTGTAAATAAAAATAAAACCATACAGCTAAAACAATAATCTGTTCTTAATCCTTAACGGACTGCATGTTACGGATTTTCAGTCAGATGCAAAAACAGTATCTTAATATTTACGTAACTTATAATAATATATTTACACTACAATTTAAAATCCAGAGCGGGTATTTGTCAGTTGACCAGTTTAGCGTTGAACAAACCAACACACCGCCTAGCTCCAGCCATCATTATTTTAGTCTTCCAAACAACATAATATGATGCTATAGCAGCAACACCAACAACCGGCTGTCAGATCCACCCTTATTAATATACATCATAATGAGCATCATTAAACAGATAAAAGTATTTTCAACCTTTACCTCAATAGCGAGCTCATAAAAGATTTTAGCAGCCCTTTCATAACCAGATGAGACGATGCTGACACCGCCGCCTGGGTAAAGGATCCTGTAAACAAAGAAAACTGAGTCAAAATTAAAGAAGAAAATGAGAAACATGAAATAAGATAAATATACCATAAAATCTGATATGTTGCGGTTTTAAATGAGATATTTTTACGTGGATGCACCAATTATGCAGGCAGTGCTGATCAATTAAAAAATACTAGTAATACTAACAACAATGTATTAAAAATGCATCTATCTAAATGAATGATTAGATTAGATTAGATTAGATAGAACTTTATTAATCCCTCGGGTGGGTTCCTCTGGGAAATTCGATTTCCAAAAAAGCACAGCACCGACAGAAGTTACAGAGTTACAGAATATTATATATATATATATATATATATATATATATAGATATATAGATATATATAGATATATATATATATATATATATATATAATACACACACACACACACACATATATATATATATATATAAATACAGAGACAATATAAATAAAATATACGAAGGGGATAAATAGAATAAATAGGAATAAAAATAAAAATACAAGTGAATTGCACATTTCAAGTATTGAGTCTATTGCACCGTTGACTATTTACAAAAGTATTGCACAAAAGGTATTGCACAGTGAGGTGAAGAGGCACTACAGCTTAGTTGTTCCCCCCTCCTTTGTCCTCCTGTTTCCCCTCCCTCTCCCCTCCAGAGAGGAGTTAAACAGTCTGATGGCGTTTGGGACAAAGGAGTTTTTAAGTCTGTTAGTTCTTGTCTTGGGGAGAAGCAACCTGTCACTGAACAGACTCTTCTGGTTGTTTATGGCCGTGTGCAGAGGATGTCTGGCATTGTCCATAATGTCCATCAGTTTCTTTAATGTCCTTTTCTCTGCCACTGTCACCAGAGTGTCCAGCTTCATGCCGACCACAGAGCTAGCCCTCCTGATCAGTTTCTCCAGCCTGGATGAGTCCTTCTTTGCTGTGCTGCTCCCCCAGCACACCACAGCATAGAAAAGTACTCCAGCAACCACCGACTGGTAAAACATCCTCAGGAGCTTCCTGCAGATGTTAAAAGACCTCAGCCTCCTGAGGAAGTACAGTCGGCTTTGGGCTTTTTTATACAGGTGCTCTGTGTTGCATGACCAGTCCAGTTTATTGTCCACCCACAGCCCGAGGTACTTGTACTTGTTGACCACCTCCACCTCCTCCCCCTCTATCTGAACCGGCAGTGGACCTTCTCTGGACCTCCTGAAGTCCACAACCAGTTCCTTAGTCTTTGAGGTGTTGAGTTGCAGGTGGTTTGTGTGACTCCATGCGACAAAGTTCCTCACCAGACTTCTGTACTCCTCTTCCTGATCATCCCAGATACACCCCATGATGGCTGTGTCGTCTGCAAACTTCTGAATGTGGCATAATTCAGAGTTGTAGCAGAAGTCAGAGGTGTACAGGGTGAAGAGAAGAGGGGACAGCACAGTTCCCTGTGGTGCTCCTGTGCTGCTGACCACAGTGTCAGACGTGATGTCCTTCAGCCTGACGTACTGTGGTCTGTCGGTGAGGTAGTCGGAGATCCAAGCCACCAGGCAGGGGTCCACCTCCATCCTGTTCAGTTTTTCTTGAAGCATACAGGGCCGGATGGTATTAAAGGCACTGGAAAAGTCAAGAAACAGGATCCTGACCGTGCCTTTTCCCCCATCCAGGTGTGAGTGGGCTCTGTGTAGGAGGTACAGGATGGCATCCTCCACTCCGACACCCGCCTTGTATGCAAACTGTAGTGGGTCCTGGGCATGTTGTACCTGTGGTCGGAGGAGGTTGAGGAAGAGCCGCTCTAGAGTCTTCATAAGATGTGACGTCAGTGCCACCGGTCGGAAGTCATTCAGCTCATTGGGCCGGTTCTTTTTGGGGACTGGGACGATGCAGGATGTCTTCCATAGGGCGGGCACTCTCCCCAGTCGCAGACTGAGGTTGAAGACTCGTTGTAGCGGCTCCCCAAGTTCAGCAGCACACGCCTTTAGCATCCTAGGACACACCTTGTCTGGGCCTGCTGCCTTTCTGGGGCGAAGCTTCCTCAGTTGTCTCCTGACCTGATCCACTGTGACACTGGGAGATGTTTGGGAGGAGGGGAGGGGGGGAGATGTCTTGCTGCTGAGAGAGGGATTGGAGGAGGGGGGTGTCATGGTGTCAGGAAGGGGGGGAAGCGAGGGAGGTAGGAGAGTGGGGATTGGACTCTGTAGTGAAGGTGAGGGTGGGGGGGTTGTGGGCTGGTCAAACCTGTTGAAGAAGTTGTTAAGTTCGTTTGCCTTCTCCACAGTCCCCCCCACTGTGCTTTTCTTGGTGTTGTGGCCTGTGATGGTTTTCACACCATTCCAGACCCCCCTCATGTTGTTCCTCTCCAACTTCTGCTCCACCTTCCTCCTGTAGGTGTCCTTTGCTTCCCTCAGGCAGCGTTTCACCTCCCGCTGTGCTGCCTTCATCTCCTCCTTCACTTTGCTCCTGAAAGCCTTCTTCTTCATGTTGAGGACAGCTTTGACTTCCTGTGTTACCCACGGTTTGTTATTAGGATAACACCGTACCGTCTTAGCAGGGGCGACCGTGTCCACACAAAAGTTGAGGTAGTCTGTAAGACAGTGTGTCGCCCCCTCTATGTCCTCACCATGTGGGCTCAGGAGCACATCCCAGTCTGTGTTGTCATAACAGTCCCTCAGAGCATCCTCCTTTTCTGGGGTCCATCTCCGGATGGAGCGCGTTGTGACCGGCTGCCTTTGGACGAGGGGTGTGTATTGTGGCTGTAGGTAAACCAGGTTGTGGTCTGACTTCCCTAGTGGGGGGAGGGGGGTGGCTCTGTATGCATCTCTCACATTAGCATACAGTAGGTCAATTGTCCTGTTGCTCCTTGTGGGACAATTCACAAACTGGTGAAAAGCAGCCAGAGTAGAGTCCAGTGTGGCATGGTTAAAGTCTCCAGATATAATAATGAAAGCCTCGGGGTTTTGTGTCTGAAGTCTTGCTGTGACTGTGTGTATTTTCTCACAGGCAGCTGTTGTGTCGGCCCTCGGAGGGATGTAAACACACACACACAGATCACATGACTGAACTCCCGAGGTAGATAATATGGCCGCAAGCTAACAGCTAGCAGCTCCAGGTCCGGACGGCATACCGAAACTTTAACGGAGACGTGTCCAGGGTTACAGTATCTGTTGTTAACGTAGACAATGAGTCCCCCACCTCTGCTTTTTCCGCTGGCCTGCGTGTCCCTATCGGCTCTCACGGATGTGAAACCGCATAGGTCTACGTTAGCCTGCGGCGTTAGCTCGGTTAGCCACGTCTCCGTGAAGATAAACAAGCTGCACTCACGGTATAGTCTGTGGTTGTTCAGAGCGCACAGTTCATCAATCTTATTCTGTAACGAGTTCACGTTGCCCATGATCACTGTCGGGATTGATGGTTTGAATCGCCTCCGGTGATCCGCTCTCCTCGCTCCAGCTTTGCAGCCTCTGTAGCTCCTCTTTAGCTCGGCCGGGATGTTGTGTCGCATGCCGGTCTGTCCCTTTGTTTTTAGTGCCAGCAGCTCCGCTCTCGAATAGATGAAGGAACTGGTTCCAGAAGTTTTAAAAAGTGCATTATCCATCTTGTATCGCTATATCTAAGAGGTATAAGTAGAGGAAGGTGAAAAAAAGTTTGAAAAGCCTAGTCTAAAAAAGTTAAAGTTAACAAAAAAGGTGCGGTGTTGCAGAGCTACTTGGAAAGGCTGCCGTCACTCCAGCGCCATCTTAGATGGATAAGGACTGAAAAAAATATATTTATTTAATCTATAATTATTGATATATAACTCACATACCTAGCAATTAATCACCATCAACTTATGGTAAACTCTTCTTCTTTCAGCTCTTCCCTTTAGGGCTCACTATAGCAGATCACCTGCCTTCAATTGACGTTAGCCCTTGTACCCTTACAGCAAACTCCTAATCAAAATGGTTCGTTGGTTCTCAGCTCAGCGTATTGTCTTTTTGTTAGTGCCAACATCTATAAACCATGTATCAACAGAGGACACTGCTGCTCACTGATCGCAACCTGTCTTCTTAACCTAGCTTGAATAAGGCTTTCCCATATTTTCATGCAATGACTCAGCATCTTTATCCCTCTGTAGTTACTCATCCAGTATAGATCCAATCACACCTTTTATTGTTTGTGAAAAGCCCTAAATCCACCAAACAGGGCTCCAACTGTCTAACTGTATATGTACTGACCCATTGATTGAGTTGAACAGTGTCTTATAGTCTTCCAGTGTCTGGTTTATCCTGCAGAAGCAATAAGTTCAATGCAAACACACTGGGTTAGACACACGCCATTACGCAACACCTCCTCTTATAAAAGTGTGACAAAGTATGCAGTCAGATAATAACATGCAGAGGTAATGTCGGCAGATGATAACAGCTCACATGACAGGTACAACTCTAGCTCCTGCTGACTCCAGGAACTTCACATAGGAGGCAGCTATGTAAGCTGTTTGGCTAGGTTGGGGTAAATAAACGTCCTGTGCCAGTACACCTGTTGGAACAAAAACACAGCGCACATGTCCTTCTGTTATAATGCTGGCATTTTCCATAGTGATACAAAAACAGCAAAAAGTTTACTGTGTTACGGCAGGTTTAGTGTAACTGTCGCCCGATGCTTCCCAAGTGTAAAGCTGCAAGTTAGCTTAGATAACAGTTGTAGTAAATATCGTTTTAATAACGCCTTAACTTACCTATTATGGGTTTTTCGTTTTGTCTATCAGTCTGGGCTGATAAATAAAATGGCAAACTGGAAAGAAAGACGCACAGCAAGAGCAAGCACATGTTTCTAGTTTTGAAAAAGGTCTTCTCGGGTAAAAGAAATGCTATTAAACAGTTTTTATGCCAGAAAAAGTCTTCGACATATACTTATCAACGAGCCGCGCGTAGCTACCGCAGTCATTGGTAGCTACTTAAAGCGGTACCGCCCACTTTTTATACGCATACAGCTACGTAAAAACCGGATTGTCTTCTTCAAAATAAAAGCACCCCTCCCGCCTGGAACTATCTGTTAATAATAACCCACCGAATAAATAAATAAATGATTACTTCCTCCAGTGCTCAAGCACTAAATTACGCCAAAAACATGTTTCATATATATATATATATATATATATATATATATATATACACACACATATACGTGTGTGTGTGTGTGTGTGTGTGTGTGTGTGTGTGCCTTTGTTTTGCTTTCTCTGACAGCCTTCAGCGGCAAATAGGATTCATTCTGGCCAGTCATAATTTTGCCACTATAAACTAAAAGTAAAAATCTAAGTGAATAAACATATTTAACTGCATCCCAGTTTGACAGCATTTAAAGTTGTATTCATGCTGTTAGATGGATGATATTCTATTTTTAGTCAAATTAAACACCTTTACACAATAAGCTAATACTGAAAAGGTGGAAAAAGTGAACAAACTTCGCCAGAATGCAACAAAAGAGTCATGCATCGAAGAGTAGCTTAGCTTCTATTAAGTGTTTGCATTTTATTTATCATATTCTGTAATTTTATCAACACATTTATATCATAGTCCTAGGGCAGCTGTGGCTACAACTGTAGCTTGCCTCCACCAGTGTATGAATGTGAGAGTGAATGAATAGTGGAATTGTAAAGCGCTTTGAGGGCCCCAAAAAGCGCTATATAAATGCAATCCATTATTATTATTATTATTATTACAGCTCAAACAGGTAATCAGCACTTTGTAGTTTTTTAGTTCAATTTTTAGAGGTCAGATAAGGTCAGGTCATAACCATAACATCACAAGCAGTCTGGTTGGAGACTTCAAGACGATTTACATTGACACCCGCAGCAGTCAACTTCTCATGTAACTGTTTGATGGCATCCTCAGTCAGCGTACGAGTGCGAGCCAGGATCCAGGCAAAGTCAATGTTAAAAACTCCAAAGAAGTCAGAACAAGAGTACACCAAAGAATAGGACTGGTAATCTGTGGAGAGCACCCAGTAGGGACCATCTGCAACACCTGGATATAGACACAGATTGTATATTTTTAAAAAAAGTACCATTGAAAGTACTTTGTATTTATATTTTATTTCATTAAAATATACAAGCTGTGTTCAAAAAAGTACCTTTAAAGAAGTTGACACTTAGAACAGCAGGTTGAGATGGTTCTTTAACTTTGGCAACTCCCTCAATCGAGTTTACCGTCCCATCAGACCTGTAATTTAGACAAGAGCACATGGGGTGACACCAATCAATATTTATTCCTTTGCAGGGTAGGGTAGTAGTTTCACCTAGATACATTAGATAGGCACATTTTTGGCCAAAAATAATAATTTTTTGCAAAGCAGAAGAACAGCTGAAACCTTACAGGAGCTCCGCATTGTGAACTTTGACTGTTCCATCGGACTGAAGACTGTATGTAGCTTGGTTGCATGTTCCTCTTTCAAACACAGCTGGAAGCTTCTCAATTTCGTACCAGGTACCCATATACTAAAGACAGAAGAAATTTTCTTCTTATTTTATGACCACACGGAGTCCACCAGTAACGGTGTTTTCCTTCATTAAAACAACTACCTCCAATTAACCTAAAACATAAAATAAAGCGAGGCCTAATAGAGCTGAACACCCTGCACACAGTTTAAGGTTAGAAATCAAAGTTCAGCAGAATGTAGTCATTAATAGCACTAATAATTCAATATTATACCTTTGTAACGTTGAAGTCTTCTTGAACAGATGGCTTCGGACACTTGCCAACATGAAAAGACTGCCCGTCAATTGTTGCTGCAGTCAGGAGAAGCGCAAACAGAACCTTTAAATAAAGTTAAAGCAACTGATTAAGCCCACTTACGCTAAACTTACACAAAAATAAAAGTGTAATAGTGTCACAGCACCTTGAATGCCTTCATGTCCAAAAAACTTGCAAAAGCTGTCAAAGTAAAAATAAGAGCAAACTCTATTACCCCACAACTACTGCTCTATTATGTGAAGGCAAAGGGGTTTGGCTATTTGGTTAGCTTTTCCTTCCGTGCCAGATCTTTGTAACCTTTGTTTGAAGAACCATATTTAGATTGTGTTTGCAAAGCCTTTAACCTCCAGTGCAACGCGAACTCAGAATGACATTCAGTGCAGCAAAGGTACTTATAGCATAACTATTACTACTGAAGTGGTAGGGCTGCAGCAAATTAACATTTCTTCTAAACTCAAGATTATTTTATTCAGTAATCATACAAGAAGCAAAACATCCATCAGGACTTCAAATTAGCTGTGTTAAAAAGTGAAGTGCATGAAAGCTTGATTTTGAAAGTCATGCACAATGTCACGGGTGCAGAAGCACCTCTTCCTCTGTGCGTCATCTGTTTTCTACTGTTTGTTTATGTGCCTGAACTGCTGCTGTACATAACTGATTCAATATCTGTGTTTAGTGTAAGATACTACATACTTTATTTATACCACCAGCCAAGTTGAGAAATCCCTATGTTATTGCACCACAAACTGCAAGGTGCTGTAAAAAAAAAAAAAAAAGCCCTTTAAAATCTGTCCCTGTGGCAAAATAAGTGAATCAGTCTGCCCTGGAAGGGGCCTCATGTTCCATCCAGTAAGTGGTGACAAGGCTAGTAGGACACCTCATGATGGATAGCACTTCTAATCACCTGCTCTCCACCACAGTTTCCAAACTGATCAGAACAGAGATCCTCAGAGATTACCTAGATATAGTCAGGCTAATATCAATGCATTTCTGAGAACTTTGGAACCAGTGCCATAGACAGGGGCTGAACTCTGTTCCATCTTGAGTTCCCCTCAGCAATAGGCAGCAGGCAGGGGTCATTATACTTATAACCCTTTGTCTTGCTAACTAAAGGTTTTCCCCAGTGAACAGTCTGGGGTAGGTGTGAGTTGACAACTTTAAAATATTACCTTGAAAAGGACTGGAAACTTCAATTTCTTATGACTAAAATACATGTTATGATATTTCCAGATGGCCAATAATAAAGCGCAATTTACATCAGGAAGGTTAATATATTAGAATTGACGCTAGCTATTTGCCAACATATGACGGTTAACATCTATAACAAATCAAATAAATAAACGGAAATTAAAAAGGCAAGAAAGCTGAGAAGAGATGAGAGAAACACCCTTCAGTCATATTATGATTGTTGAGGATGCATGGTTTATCCACCACAAGGCACTCAGCAAAGTAAAACAGAGCATTTGCAACGCCACAAGCACCTCATCCAACAGATCCAAGTAAAGCTGGAAACATCGTAAACAATAAATACATAACTACACATAATTTTCAAATTTGCTTATCTTTCATGTGTCTTAAAAATATAAATTCAATATATCTGATTTCTAAAATCAAATATGGTCTAAAAAATCCTGTATTGGTCACGCTCTAATATTAACAGCATCATGCACTGACTTGAATTAGCAAACACATCTTTCTTAATTGGCAGGTTGACAGCAGTGATACAACTGAACCAATGCATAAAGTCTTTGTGCTATAAAATCAAAATCTTGAAGCAGATTAAATAACCACAGGATTTATTTTTTTTTCTAAAATAAGAATGAAAGAAACACAAGTTATGAAAAGTCTTTATTCAACATAAAGCACCAATATCTATACAAAACACATGCTTTCACTTTGACCTTAGACAGTTTCTAGGGTTTCTTTCCAACATAAAACTGAATGATTTGTTTTAATGGCACTTTTACAGTGGATGGAAATTATTTTTGATGTCGCTAATGTTCTCCAGAATTCTCCAAACTTGAGAAAAAAAAAAACAATGAAAAGACAACATATGAAAATAAAAAAAGAAAGAAAAGAGGCAAAAAGTTAGAAGAAACAGTCATTTGACAAACAACACATGATAAATTACATTCTTAAATTTAACCATCTGATTTCTTGTTATGTGCTGTGACAGTATAAATAAATCATTGAATTTAAATTAAATACCCTTAAGAGAAAGAGCTGATAAGATGAAAAAGCTACAAGACAAACACGTTTTAAAGAATGAAAATATTGAACTAGAAAATATAAAAAATGAAGTACAGTGCATCAAAAGTTACTTTGGTGGCAACACTGGTTGTCCGAGGGACGTGTTGTTTGTGAAGAGTTCTGGTCTTAATAGAACTTTTTTTTTTCCTGAATTGGTTTAAAACCTTTCAAGACAACCTGTAAACATAGAAAAAAATATGTAAGTTGCCTTTTACACTTCCATTGGAAAAGTCTTTGGACTGCCACGCTTCAGGGCAGGTGCAGGTTCCTGCAGCCAACCTCAGCCTTTACTTCCAGTCTCCTGAAGAACTACGAAAAAAAAAGGACCTCTCTCATCCTCAACACGCCTGCACAAGTGAGGGGAAAACCCATGAGTGTTACTTTATGTATGGTTCGCATAACATAACACAGATGTGTCTTGTTGCCACCTTTCTTGAAAAAACAAAACAAAAATCTGGGTGCTGCGTGTATCATTTTAACATGACTAAATCCTTAGCACATTGCATTTGAGATGTTAGACTATTAAGGATGCTAAAAGGATTAGCAGCCCATGTTAGCATCTGTCCTGGGTTTTACAGTATTGTATATGCCAAGTTGGAAATCTTTTGGATTGCTTTACAACACAAAGGGTCGTTTCTATTCATTTCTTTGCTAAGCAGTTCACAAACTAGTTTCAGCTCCAGAGTGTAGCAACAACCTAATATTAGCTTACCTTCCCAGGAGATACCTTGCTGATGTCAGCAGTTTGTTACTGCCTCAAACCCTTTGTGTGATGCCAGTAGAGGGAAAGGTGTCAGAATTAGTAACATTCATGTTGTAAGTGTGAAAGTGGAGTCGGAAAAGAACACAAAATGCTACACGTAGAACCAAAGATGTGCAGAAAGCGACATTGTTTTTCCAAGAGGGGTGCTCAGATCTTTTTCCAGAGGTTTTAACTTCAGTGGAGGCTCGGATGGGTTTCCTTGCATGAGTGGTATTCAGGGACAGGGTGGTTTACGGGTTTTTGTGGGTCTCAATGCACAGGACAATGTACTCGTTGGAACAGCTTCGAGTCTCCTGACCCATGAGCAGACCTGAGGTCAGGCTTGATGACTGGCCCATGACGGATACATGGTCTGCTCGCCATGTCTCGCAGTGCTTGTCTGTTGCGCGGAGCCCCTGGCTGGTAGAGCCGTGCCAAACACTCTTCTGAGGCCTAATGCAAAGAGAACAGAAAATATCACTGCTGTAGACAGATGAACAGACTCCAAGAAACAAATTCAGTAAATGAAGTGTACAAACCAGAAGGGGTCAGCTAAGACATCCCGGCCATCAAAGGAGTAGATGGGTATCCTGGTATTGATCGGCCCCCCATTGCCAGTGAAAATTGAGCGCCAATTCCTAAACATCATGTCTCCCTGTGGTCAGACATAGCGGGTTCGATACATTTAAAAACATATGCTTCGGACATGATGAAATTTTGATGCTAGTGGTTGTTTGACAGTAAAAAGCAGCACTCACTCTGAGGTTGGTAACTGGCAGAGTCTGCCGGAAACCTGGATAGACAACGTGAACCAGGTCTTGTCTGTGGGATGAAATGAAGGCACGGTAGTTGGGAGCCAAACCCATCGCCTTGGCCTGCTCGAAGCACATCCGGTCAGCCATGTCAAGCCCCATCATGTCCCCTGAGTGAGGCTGGTTCAACGCCACCAGGTTGAGCTTCAGGGAGAAGACGGAACAGATCAGTGTTAATCCAAGGTTGTTCAAGAGACAACTAAAAACAAATCTCTTCACAAGGGCTTCGATGATAATTAAGCACTCACCCTGCCTTTAACAGAGTGTATTCTTTGTATGGTGTCTCCTCTTACATGATGTGAGGCTCGAGGCTAAATGAATCATTGAAAATCAATGTTAGAGAGATGAATACTCTAACACCAAATTCCACAAAGGCATTTTTTTATATTGACAGGTTATGCAATAAGTACCTCATCTTGTGGGATAATGTTATTGGCGAGGTAGATCAGGCTGCCAAGCTGTGTGAACAAAACAGAAGTATAAAGTTAGGAAAATATATACCAAAAGTTGATGTATTTGAGTTCACGTTGCTCTTAAATCAATAATAATGATTTGATTCAGTAATATTTTCTGTTTTTTTTCCTGTTTGCAGCTCATTAATCATTTATTAGTTTAATGGAAAAAAAAACTTGGACCTCAAAAAACTGTTTCCAGCATCTATACAAGTCCAAATATCAGAGCTCTGCTGCCTCATTAGGGTGACGTTGAGCAGGTGAGATGTGTTATTCATGATCATGATGGAGAGCAGTTTGTTCTGTGACCAGTGTACTAATATGAACATGAAAGTATTTCTGTAAACCGATTTTACCAAACTGATAAAGCACCATTGTAAATTAGTACCTGGATCTCTTTCCATCCCTGGGAAACTTTAAGGAAGAGACTTCCTGTCGTTGTAACAAATGCCAGAGTGCCCTCTGCATCTTTCACTGTTTGCTGCATCATACTCTCACGAGTCGAAAATGTTTTCAGCTGAGAAGCAAATGTGGAAAAGTACAAAATGCGCAGAAAAAAATCAGTTAGGAGAATCACGGGTCTGGTGTCATATTAATATATAGCTCAGCCACAGATAAACTGACTTACAGACGCTGTGTTACTTGAAGGACTAGCAGGTCCAGGTGGTCCAGGAGGTCCAGGAGGGCCTGGGGGGCCAGCAATGGTCAGACCTGCAATAACAAAGATCTCAGTATCTTCCATGTAGAATATAGCAAGTGATTCTTTTATTTCATTAGTTACAGTAACTATACATCCTTCAGACGATTATATTTATTATATTTGCAGTTAAATGAGTTTTACCTGAACCATATCTCAAGGATGACCCAGAGGGCCCTGGAGGTCCTGGTGGCCCAGGAGGTCCAACAAGACCAGGCTTGCCATAGCCTGGTATACCAGGAGGCCCTGGCGGCCCAGGGGGGCCAGGGGGACCGACCACTGATTCTCCTTTGGGCCCCTAAAATATATAAAGGACAGAATTACTAACACTTTAAGGTTTATTCTTTCAAAAATATACCATGATGCATAAAACTTACCACGGGTCCTGATCTTCCAGGGATACCTGAAATCCCCGGGAACCCCGCCTCTCCCTTTTCCCCTTTGATTCCCTGGTCACCATTCATCACCTATTAGTGCATACACAGGCAAAACCATCACACAGTAATCAACTGCTGACTGAAAAACGATTAAGTGCCAAAAACTACAGTCCTTTAAATGTCTACTTAAAGACTTCGAAAAGTAAGTCAATCTATAAAGACTCCCATGTAAAAACACCAACTTTAGAGCAGAAATCAAGTCTGGTACAAAACATGGTTGCAGTTTACGCAGCCAACTTTCCCCAACAACTCTACATGGGCTGAAACCGTTTTCACAACTTGTTAAATTTCTATTAAAGTTTAATTCTATCTGGAGTGTGGTTGACTTCACTGACAGGCAGAAGTTGACAAACATGGCTGTAGCCACCAGCTCCCTGCTAGGCTTCAAATGCCAGAACTCCTGTTGGTATGTTTTGGAGTATTTCTTTATATGAGTATTTAAAATGATTTAAAAGGTCTGCTGAATTGTATTAACAACCTGTCCAACAAGTTTGTGGTCCAATTCAAGTGAGTGAAATTCTAGTATTGAATGTTACTAAGTACTTATTAGCAGCTGCCTTTGCTGTCATACAGTCAGCACATGTGGTTGAACGTTGTTAATAAAGTTTGCTAAAATTAACTAATAATTTGGCACTGAATTCTCTTTCTTTACATGACATAAGTCTCAAATCATTCATTGATAACTGATAACCACTTTTTTCCACTTGTAACAAGCAGTAAAGCTACAACTGGGGCAAATTTTAATTGTTAAAAATACTTTTGAGCCATTTTTGTCATTCAGTAGTTAAAAAATGTTCAAAATCCATGATAATGATTTGTGGGATTTTTTCTTTCTTTCTTTTTGTCATCCGGTATAAACTCTACATTTCCTTAGAATATTTGAATGAAGGTGCTATAAAGTATCTGCCTATATATTTCCAGCTAAACTGTCTCCAACTGGTTTACCACTAATATTTTCTTTTATGTCTTCACCCGACTTAGCTTTCAGAATATTTTAGACATATTCTTACAACCTGATCATAAATCCACAAAACAAATGGCTATATTCACCTTTTAAATACAATTTGTGGTTAAAATTCAAGCACACATTCCATAACAAAAAAAGAGAAAAGAGCAACCTTTGTTTTTCCCTTATAAAACTTACCCAGCCTCCTCTTTGATTATATGACACTAGAGGAGAAACAAAAACAAACAAACAACACTTTTATTCTTGAATCACAGCGGGTTAAAAAGCTACATAAATTACCCTTTTTAAGCCTCCTTTATATTAAGATTGATTTTTCTCTCTGATAATTCTTAATATATTTAGTGTTTTTATTTTAATACTAAGGAAGACATTTTTAACTCACTTGGTGGAGCCGGTATCCCTGGAAGTCCCCTCTCTCCCTTCTCCCCTTTTATTCCTATCTGACAGTTACCTTTGAGACAACAAAATGTACTGTAAATACGCTGCAACTTTGGGTATGTTTATTAAAAGTATTTTGAGTGTAAAGGCAGTCTCTGGCAAACTATTTCCATAATTAGTTGATGTTTAATTTACAGGAAACAGATAAGGTGACCAAACCTACCAGCTGCAATGGTTCCATTTGAATTAAGCTGAAATAACAGAAAAAATGCAGATTAACAACAGGCAGTGACACAATTCCTTGTCAGTTTACAATACATTATAGTACTGATACCCCCGTTTTGCATGTTAACACTACACTTGATCAGCAACTGCAAACACATGCAGATTTTCTACAGGTGCGACTTTATAACTACCTCCTTTTGTTTCCTGCACTTAGCCTTCATCTTTACAGACTTGAAATGCATCATGCAGGGATATTTTGGAGCAGCTGTTAAAATGTTTTGAGTGATAAAAGGTGTTACAATGAAAAACATGCGTGTTATCGGTACACAGAAGGAAAAGCAGAGGACGGTGTTAAGAGAGAAAAAAAAAATGGCGTGGTAGCCCACAAAAAAAGTTTTGTACTTTTGTGCACATGAGGTTTGATCAAGATGCACTTCAGAGTCGGCTCAGCATACACTCTAAAGTCCGATGGATAATTCATTTACATGCTGACTTTTATGCAGCCTGTGTCAGAGAAAAATCAAGTATGCACTGCAGATAAGCAGACAGACTGTGCGAAATCAATATTCCACAATACAAATATAAATTTACCAGTGGGATTTTACATAAAGCTCTTTAACACAGGCTGCACTAAAGCTGTCGATTTATTATGCTTTATTAGTATACAGTGCAGCTGTACGGTCAGAAACCTACGGGTGTTTTGCAGTGTGGTCTGGGGGGTATAGGGAACACTGTCTTTAGGAAGAAAAGGAAACAGTGAGCAAATAAAACACATAATTTAAAGTGACAATTGACAAGAACTGTGTAAAAAATTAAAAGTGTTTACTCCTTTGGGGCAGTTGAATATTCCTGGGCGCCCCGGTGGGCCGGGAGGGCCGGGAGGTCCCTATGAAGAGTAAAAGAAAAAAAAGACAAAACTGAAAAAACTGAAATGAAACTCTTTGCCAAACTGGCACAAGGAAATCAAAGCAACCTATGCTTCATTTGAAGATTATGATCAAAACCAGGTGCACAATATTCATACATAGAAACCGTAAAGCGTGACTCACTGGCAGGCCTCGAGAGTCCCCTTTCTCTCCTTTGGGTCCCATGAGGCCTGGGCGACCCTACAGAGACGGAGAGTTGTTATCCAAAAAGCAATTAAGTTTTTAGAAAAGAAAGTTACATAGATTTTAACTTCAACAATTCCCGCAGGGAAATTTGGGAGATGGATAGTTGGATAGTTTGCTGAACAAGTCAGTGTGTGATCAAATTTAACATAAAACCAAATCAAACAGGAGTTTCAATACATGAACTGAGAAAATTAGTTTGGAGAAAGCTAATCGTGTCAAATATGCACTGTTTTAGTTCATCTTAATCTTCTAATTTGTGAATCAATGCACAGAAATATGTTAATCTACTCTTAATTAGACAGTGTTTGGAGAGTCCATGGTGCTTACTGGTCTTCCAGGGAGCCCAAATTCTCCCTTGTGTCCCGCTGGTCCTATGGGCCCCTGTTGGGAATTAGAAAAAGTGATGCACCTGATGATCTATATCAGTGGAAATAAAACCAGCATTCATTAGCATTTACTTTAGTTTTCTGCAATCACTTACTTGAATTCCAGGGGGCCCTGGTACACCGTTCTCTCCCTGCAAACAAAGCTATATTTATGTACCATCCTGCACTCTTCATACACATACACAGAAAACTTTATCAGGGAGTTAGGTCTAAAAAGTGCAATATAACCTTGAATCCTTTGGGTCCCACTGGCCCAGGCAGACCTGACATCATGGATCCATGTGCTGAGATGACAAATCCTGGCTCACCCTTTTCACCCTGTGTGTACACACAAGTACATTTAAAAAAAAAAAGCAACTTCCTGATAGTTTTCATTATAGTGTCCATACAGAAAACAAATCATGTTGTATGTACATCCCACTTACTTTAAGTCCAGGCGGTCCTTGCAAACCTGGCAATCCCATGTCACCCTTTGGACCCTTTGGTCCCTGCAAATAATTATGAGATTTCACAATTGAATAATTGATAATCTATATAATGAAATAAATCAAAGAGCAACAGCAGTGGGATGGTATTCCAGTAGACTTTTTGTAACCAGAAGAGTCGCCCTCTGGTTGCTATTAGAAAGAATGCATTTGGTCTACACTCAGTGAATTTTGGTCAGGTACTCACAGCGGGTCCCTGAGCTTCAAAAATCCCTGAGAAGTTAAAGGCACCATCTGTGTCGTTCAATAAGAGCTGAAGACAGAGAAAAGGAGTTTTAACAGTAAGACAGAGAATCACTAATGTTTAAATAGTAGAGTCACCAAAAGTATCACTACTTACATCCTGAAGGTTGATGATGGTTCCTGGTGGTCCAGGTGGTCCTGGGGGCCCAGGCAAACTACGCCCATCGTGTCCTGGCTCTCCCTGGAATAAAAAAAATAATAAAATAGTTGACATTTTTACCTTTCAGCACATAGCAGTGCATGTATGCAGTATCTGTCTAGCAACTTGTTGATGGTTTCACCTTTTGTCCTTGGTCACCTTTGTCCCCCTTTGGTCCCTACAGACACAGGATTAAACATTAGCTGTAGTTCTTAGTGCCACTTAAATATGTGTCTGTTCTCTCCGACTAGTAAAAATGTAGTATGTGTAAAATCATTTAAAAAACATAAACAAAAGACACATATATAACTGTTGCATTTTGTAAGTTGGTTAACCTTACTCTCCAGTTGCTGCTGCATCTGCAATTTACTTTGCAACCCAACCCCACCCAAGCTACGGCTTTTTATGCTGTTTTTGAGTTACATCTGTTGTCACTGATGCATGCAAACTAGTGCAGACTGAAATAATTTACAGCTTGACTGAACATCATTTATTTAAGCATCAGTCTTTAAAAAAAGGGCACACTGCTTATTAAAATGTGTCAGAATTATTTAGATCACTGACCTCTGCCCCAGTCAGTCCATCTGTACCAGGAATGCCTGGGTCCCCGGGAACACCCTGCTCTCCCTGCAGAAGGAATGAAGAAAAATAAGCATCATTATGATGTAAAAAGGTGACTTGATTTCTGTCTTCTTAAAACTGAGGAATTCTTTCTGAAAAACTGATAAATAACCAAATCAATGATATTGATTATAATGTTCCAATCCAAATCCAAAAGTTGGCTGTGAACCTGTAAGATGACAGAATCTTTACTTTCTAGAGCACCATGCAGCCTAAAGCCAACATCTCCTCTCACCACAAGGCCTTTTACTTAATGGTCATTTATGGACCTAAAGCAAGCAGACTTTCAAGAAGCTTGTCTGATTTAATATCTTCAGCAGACTAACCTTTTGTCCTGGCTTTCCTGGAACACCAACAAAACCATCTTGACCCTATGAAAAGGATGAAGGAGACAAAATAAAGAAATCTAGATTTAAAAAAACAAATTGCATTTAGCAAAAACAGCAATTTATTGTATGCATCACTGAATGCCATCCAAGGCCTTAGATTTTAAATGTTCACCCATCCAACTTAACCTGAGAACATTTTTCAGGGAGAGCCATTTACATGGACCCACACACAAATATTTTACCTTGGGTCCTGGAAGTCCTGGGAGTCCTGGAGGTCCCTGTGAAAATCAAACCAAAATCAAACCTCGGGTAATAACAGCAGCCGTTCGAGAAATGCAAAAATGATAATACACTAAAATCGTGCCACATTTGTACCTGTGGACCTCTGGGTAATGTCGCAGCTGAAGCGGCCTCTAGCCCCGATCCTTCCATGTCCTAAAAAAATGCAAAGGCATCTAGCAATGAGCCAACATGTTTGTTGGAAACGAGGGCTCACATCAAATTTATGCACAGTTAATGATCAAAACTTTTGTTATAACACACACGCTGCAGCATTCACGGACAATTCATTTGCACTGTTTCTGTGTTTACAGGGAGATTGGGTTAAACAATGCATAGTTATTATACGTTCTTTGTCATCATGCTCTAGTTCTACAAACAAATCAATACTCATATCAGCTAAAGTTGCATATTATTCTTTATGATTTTCTAATGATAAAAATGACAAAACATTAGATATATTATCCCCATACATTTAGTAGTGAAACACACTATACCTCAAAGTCTGGGATGAAGTTTCTTCCTGGAGGCCCTGGGGGGCCAGGAGGACCAGGCAGACCCCTAGGACCAGGATGCCCTTCTGGACCATCTGCTCCTGGTAGACCTGGGAATCCTGGTGGGCCCTGATCTCCCTGAAAGAGACAAAATGTTTTTTGTTTTTTTTTTACTTTTAAAAGTAAAAAAATATTTTAGCAGGTAAGGAGTTGCTTTAACATAGCACAAGAAACCATTTGCCTCAATGCAAGCAGAAAAAATGAGCAGAATTATGATTGCCAATATCGATAATGGTGGTTTGTCAATGTATCAAATATAATGAATAGCAAAATGAGCAGATCTTAACCTTTTGTGGGAGGTAAGTGAGCAGAGCTATGCTGTAGTATTGTGAGACGAAATGAAAAAACACAAATTGCACACATTCCTATTACTGACTCTCTCTACCGATTTACTCTTTGACAGTTTTAAAAGTAACTTAAAAAAAGATTAAAAAACACATTTCAATTGACTTCAGCACAGATTAAATGACACGGGCAGACATCGTCTTTCAACTAACCCTAACTCACTTCTCCACAGTTCCCACCCGTGTTCTCAGCCTGTTACAATTCAAAACAAAGAAGCGTAGCCATATAAATAAGCAAAAAAACCCCCCCAAAAACTTCAGTTAGCAACACTATTGCAGATTCAGAAGGCAGATTTATAGTATCTGTGTATTGCTAGTTTTTCCTTCCTTCCCTTCTTCCTTCTCAGATCATTCTGACAGCGTGCTTCTTCAACCTAGGAGGAGGAGACTTCAACCTAGAAATTGACAGGCTCAATCCAGCAGTGAGTCAAAGGAATTTGAAGTCCATCATTCTTAAATAATACAAGAGTGAATTTGGTCTTTACAATTCTTGGCGTACGTATCACTCTCAAGGATTACACCTTCCTTTTACCAGTAAACCACTCACAATCTCGCTTAGACTACTTTCTAGTTAGCAGCTCCATTATGAGCGATATCACAAACGATCAAATTCAGAAAAGAGTCACGCCACCAATTAGGAGCTGGAGATTTATTACATCATTACTGAAAGAACAACACTTCATGGGCTGGGCGCTCAGGTATGCACCGGCTCACTCCCGGTGGCGGCTTGTCGGGGCCTGGTGCCTGTGGCTCGGTCGTGGCCCTTCGGACGGGGTGGAGTGCCCTCGGCCTCTGGGCCTGGGGCTCGGTCCACTGTGGCACAGCTGGCTGCCGGTGGAGCTTAGGGGCACATCACTGCAACCCTCTCTGGCTTCTGCTCCGCGGCTGCTGGGTGATCCCTCATCTGGGGCTCTCCTCAGCTCTTATCGGTAGAGTGGCACAGTTGCCCCTCCGTTGGTCTTCCTTGGACTCTTGCTTTCTGGGGGTCTCTGGTCCCTGGAGGAGATCCAGGGACCAGGATGGGGCTATGGCCCACACCCTCTAGCAGATCGTTACATGAAGGAACCTTTTGAATACAAGTGTGCTCATGCTCACAGGTTTACACACAGGTGTTCACGGACACAAACGACACCTTCCTTTGCTGCTACCTCAAAGCACACTGTGCGCTGTCGATCTTACGTGCTGTGCAATAATAGTCAATATTTAGTATTTACACATAGATTACCGCAATGATGTTGTTTATTATATTGCTCTCTTTTTTGCTTGCTTTCTGTCTTTTTTTTCCCTCTCAACAGGTGATCCAGGTGATTGATATATATGTATTTTTTGCCCCCCACCTTTTTTTTGTTTGTTTGTTTGTTTTTGTGCCCTTTATCTCCGTCTCTCTTCCCCGCTGTTCTTCTTTCCCTCCCGCTCTTTCTTTCTCCCTTTCCTTTCCCCCAGTCATGTATGTAACAACTGAAAATAAAATAAAATAAAATAAACAATAAAAAAAAAGGTCAATCAAATGGACCAGTACGGCAAGGCGGGGCTGGTCCACTTGGTATAGTAAATCCGTTGGGCATCTTTCTTGGCCTTTATCCATCAGAATTATTGTCTAAAGAACCAAACGAGACAGGTGGCAGAAAAAAAAGGAAAAAAAAAGAACAAAACTTCATTAATTATTTCTAAAAGAAATGGGCAACATATTTAGATAATAATGACCTGAAAGGAATATCACCATGTTGTCCGGGGCTTGGTCTGTGACGCAGCGTTATGGGTTTATTTTGTATTTTTGATTCCTTATGTTTTATTGAAAACATGTTAAAACAGCATCTTATGCTGTTATTATTAGTCAGGATTTAGTTGAGTTGTATTCTAGTTTTTCTGTCATCTATGTCTCCTTGGTGGTGTGTCTCTTTTGTTCTCCGTGTTGTCTTTCTTGACACGTGTTCTATGGAAAGCAGGAGATGTAATAATGTAGGGCAAAATATTATCTTACTGTTCAAATAAACTACTCATTTTTCCTGATCCCTAGTAAAATCCAGATAATTATCAGAACACAATACAAAGTTTTTCATCATGTAATGAGAAAGGGTGTGGAGCGTCCAGGAGACAGAACAACTATACTGGGTGCATCTTGTCTTGGACCCAGACCAGTTAGTCTTGCCCCTTCACTTTGTCACACATCTCCAGAGGAGTCTTCATCTGCACACTCCAATACACTCTTTGTGGTGGGGGTGGTGGGTGCTGACCCAGACTCAGTAGTGTTCCGGGGCATTGACATTGCTGACCCCAGGTCAACCTTCTTTAACATCATGGCGGATTTTGGGGAATGAGGGTGCCCACTGAGCCAGTGGTTTTCTGCCAGTCCCTACTTGTGCTTGTTGGTCCCAGGGTGAGTGGGTGAAGGTCGTCAGCCCGCTCCCTTGGTGGCACAGGTTGGCCTGGACTTCCACCATGTCGGGGAAGAGTGGCGCTGCCAGGTGGTCCTGGGCGCCTCGGGCACTGGAACCCTGGGACCCTGCTATTGGCTCGTACCAGGGTGGCCAGCCTCTAGCAGGGTCGAGTGCCCATTACCTCTGGTTCTCTGGGATTCTCACCCTTTGGCTGTGGGCACCCCATCTGGGGCCTCTCTCCTTCTCCTCCTGGGATGGACAAGTGAATGTCACAGAGATGTGTGGCCTCAGGTCTTGGACCGTCTTGGGGGTTGTCCTGGTTCCATCTCTGCGTGCCTTCAGGCTTCTGGTGGGTATTGTTGCAGCTTCCCACCCTCATTATGAAATACATTTGTGACAAAGACACACTCACCGTCTCTCTCTCTCTGTCTCTCTCACTCATACACACACATTATAGGAAGATTTGTGGATTCATGTATCTGTGTATTATCAAATGTCTTGTGTTCACGTGCTGTATGTTTGTTTTGTTCTTTGTTTCTTACAGATGCAGCAGTTGGCGATACATTGTGCATTTCTATTTGTTTCTATCATCCCATTTCTACTCCCCATCCAAACCATCACCACTTTTTTTTCTCTTGCCTGTCTTGACTTAGACATCGTCATATCCATATATAATATTAATATTTAAAATAACACAAAAATAAATGAATAAATAAGCAGATAAATGATTCACATGAACAAGAGGAGCCTATAGAGATTCTGTATAGCTGTTCTTGCAAAAGCTAAATGTGTTCGGCACCACCATGCATTCAGATCACAAGTCTGATTGCAAAACCTTCCAGCAGGACAGGATTAAAAAACAATAACAAAAACAAAAAAACAAAACAATCTTACCTTTGGTCCTGGTTGACCACTCACACCAGGCTCGCCCTGTTAAAAACATAATGAAATAGAGTTAGCTCGTGTTTAATGGGGAAAGGTTGTTCTTTCGGGTTTCCATGAAAACAAAAACAGAGCGGCTATTGCAATACAGACTTGTTTACACTCAAGCCCCTTTGGCTTTATTGGTCCATTGGGGCATCTCATTAAGAGGCTCTTTGTGTTAGGCGGTTATAGAGTTTTTGTCTAATTGTTTTTGCTAACAGAGCACTTAGAGGCCTTCTCTAGGGAAATCAGAGAGGGCTAAAACTAAAGGTTGAGGATTGGAAAACACACAAATGAGAGCCAAAACCAGTGAGAGGATTTTCTTCTTAAATCCATGTCTTAAATAGTGACAATACAATATATGTTGATCATTAGCCTTACCTTGTCTCCTCTCTCCCCAGCAGGCCCAGGATTGCCATCTTTTCCACTGACTCCCTGCAAGTGTAACAAAATTATTTTTTTCCCCTCAAGAATTTGGATTTACCAGAATAACATGTACATGTATTACAGAGTTGGCATAGTTTGCGTAATTGTGGCTCTTATTCAGATTTTTTGGACAAAAGCGGGCTGCTTGGTGTGAGCTCATAAAAGCGAGCCGTTTGAAATGAGAACATATTAAAGCTCTTGAGCCTCTTTGGTCTGAAGTGAATAAAACTTTCATGAACCAAAGCAGCCTTGCAGTGAATACTCCATGCCTGTGAGTACATCATTCACACTGTTAGTAAGAGCTTCTATAATTAAAAAAAAACAAAAAGACACATTTCCACCAACAGATGCTACAGCTGCAACCAAATTCAAGCGCTTGTTGTTCATCACTTTAGCTCCTGCCGTAAAAGCTGCGAGGATAATGGAAAGAAAGGCCTGATCCATTTACTGGTGTGTGGGTGCAAATACAAGCTTTTGAAAATGAAACATTTTCACAAGCCTCTATGTAGTCTCGTGAAAAACAAAGTACATCACATGATTTAACGACGTTTGTTTAGGCTCTCAGTTCTGGCCACAGAATTTCAATCAGGTTGAAGTCTGGACTAAGCCCAGGCCACTGCAACAACCCAATCCTTCTCTTTTTCAATAATTATATTGTAGATTTGCTGCTTTGCTTGGGATCATTGTCCTGCTGTATAACACAATTTCAGCCTGGCTTTAGCCATTGGAGAAATAATTTCAATAAATACTTGAGTATATAGAGGAGTTCATGACTCAGTGACTGCAAGGTGTCCAGGTCCTGTGGCTGCAAAACAAACCCAAATCATTACCCCTCCACCACTGTGCTTAATAGTTGGTATGAGATGTTTCTGCTAATATGCTGCATTTGGGTTTCATCAAATGTCCTGCTGCGCTTTATGACCAGACTTCTCTACTTTGGTCTTGTCTGTCCAAAAGAAATTGTTCCAGAACTCTTGATTAGTTTTACAAACCTAAGCCGTGCAGCCATGTTCTTTTTAGAGAGAATAGGTTTTCTCTTGGTGACCCTTCCAAAGAAGCCACACTTGTTTCAACCTTACTGTCACAAACTTTAACATCTAATATACTAACTGAGGCTTGTAGAGTCTGAAATGTGGCGCTTGGGTCAGACCTTGTGGTGAAATTGTTGGGACATCCACACTGGGGAAGATTGTGACCTTGTATTAACACACACCTGACTGCACCAGACCCACAAACTACCAACTTCTGCTTTTATAGAAGTGGTCACACTTTATGATGATCAAATAATCAGGTGCATTTGATTAGCATTAACCTTATAAAAAGTAGTAAGGACGTACTTGATTTTTCATAGAATTCCATCGTGCTGGGAAAACTTCATTTTTCACATGATTATAAAATGAGGTGGCAGATATGTTTATGTACTGTACAATTTAACTAGTGTATGTAATGTATTTCAAAAGAGGAACCACTAAGTCTTAACTGCAGACACATACAATCTTTGTTCATTCTGTGCATCAAGCAATGGCAGGAAAGCAGTAAATGAACATTTTAAATGGCATTGGGGGAAATACTGTCTTTTCAGCCCATTGTACCTGACCAGACCCTGACTCTGAATCAGACCCAGAGCCACTAAACCACTCCTCAGACACCTGAACACAGAACCCAGGTCAAAAATGAATGTTCTGAAGGCAAAGACTAAAAGAAAGATGCATTTCAAAAAAACCTTAATCACAGAAATGTTTCATGCAAAATTATGTTTTTGTTTTGTTTTGAATAAAAACTGCTCTTGATTTTAATTAATTCTATTGTGTGTGTCAGGTGGGTCCTTTGAAAGAGTTTTAATAGAGTTAGAGTATACCTCCTGTTTAACTTTTAGCATAAATTAGCAAATGACAAATGAGTTTGTTATGTGAGAGCAGATGTGAAATCTACTAAAGAAATTACATTTTCAGTGTTTGTCTTGTCCTTCCAAAGAAACCATAATACTGTATAAACTTGAGCCTGTATAAACTATAATACTTGAGCTGCTAGAGTTTACAATATGTAGAAAACATATTGGTTCATTTAGTATTTTTAAGCTGCTGCATTTAGATTGGGCTCTAACAGAAAATGGACCAAGGTAAAACTCACAGGAAGTCCAGGTTCGCCCTTTGCTCCATCCCTTCCATCTTTCCCAGGAGTCCCAGGTAGTCCAGAAAAGATGTCCTCAGAAGGAGATCCTGGGGGCCCTGGCAGTCCTGGGGGACCTGGAGGCCCTGGGGGACCCTGATAACACAAGAAAACATTACAGTTATGGGAAAAATGCTCTGTAAAACAGGTAAACTATAGTGTCAGTATACAGAGACAGAGAAAGCAACTTCACTTACCCTAATAATCTCTGTGTCACTGTCAAAGTCTTCAAATCCAGAACCCTCCTGATGAACACAAAGGCAATGACCCCTCATTTAGTCAAAAGGTAAGTCACTTATACTAAAATGTTATGGTTGGTTATAACATAATGAGCCTTTTTTTTTCTCATTCCACAATATATAAATAAATATTTTATTTTCAACTTAAAATATTTATTTTCATCCCCAGTATGAATATCACTGCTGTGTAAAAATGTTGAGGAACATAATGAAAACGATGGGCGTATCATCAGATCTGATTTCTGCTGCAACAAATATGACTTAGCTTTAGCATCACACCAGAAAAAATACAACCTAACAAATTCATATCAACATTTGGAAATAGAATATGGGCAGTGTCTACATGAAAAGTTCACGTATATGAAGGTATACAGAACAGAAACAAGGATTTCACAAATAAACTGGAGCTAATTTTAGTTCCTTGTATGAATCAAGCACACCTGATTTTGCTTAAACTAAGAACAAAGTGAATAAATGACTGACCAGGAACACGGAGGACTTGCTGGGCTGCCCTGGAGGTCCTGGAGGACCCGGAGGGCCAGGTAGTCCAACACCAGGATCACCCTGAGAGAAACAGAAGAAAGTTTGTGTTATTTTCTACATTTCAAGGATTACTTACTTATTTCTTTAATTATATATTTAATTTTATAAGTCCATGTTAAAATTTCTGTAACCACCCTAAAGGTTTTTACCTTTTCTCCCTTAGGACCAGACTCTCCGGGTAGTCCTGGAAATCCTTTTGCTCCCTGAGAGAGATGACAATCACGGCAGTGCACATGAGCTTTCCCCTCTGAGACATTAAATAATAACTTCCACATGAAGGAAACTATATATTTGAAAGACTAGGAGGATTTTACTTACTGGTGAACCAGTTTCCCCTTTGCTTCCCTGGAGAAAAGACAAAAACAGAAAGCAAATCAATCATGTTTAAATCTGACAACACAACAGAGTAAAAAAAACATCCTGTGCTCCGTGAACGGACGTCTGAATTGTTTAAAAATAGAAGCTTGTGAATGCCTCAAATTCAGTGCACAAACGTGCAGGTTAAACTCACAGGGTGTCCATCTTTCCCTGGAAGTCCAGGTGTGCCTGGGGGTCCCTGTGGTCCTTGTGGGCCTCGTTGTCCAGGCTCCCCTCCTTGTCCCTCTTCTGAGGCTGGTCCTGGAGGGCCTGGAGGTCCTGGGGGACCAGCTGGGCCTGGCTCCCCTTTCTGCCCTGGATAAACCTGGAGGGACTAAGGAGTTAGGATTTTTTTTTTATTTTTTATGTAGACTGCAGTCACACTAATTTAAAAAAAATAAAAGGAAAAAAATAGGGCAGCATCAGCTGTAGTAAGTGGGACAAACTTGCTCTACAGGAAACAGTTTCCGTTTTCTCTCTCTCTCTCTCTTTAAAGCACATTTAATGTTAACCTCATCAACCACGTCACTTCCAGCCCGTCTAGAGTTACAGCAGAGTACCAACCATCCCCTTTACAGACCTTTAAAGACCTGTTGCCTTAATTATATAAAAACTGTAATGATCTTAACCCATAATATGTTGAAACAGACACATTTATGTTATATAAATTCAGAAGATAATTCTGACTTACAGTGTCAGGTGTGGAAACTGAAGCACCTGTCTGAAATGACTTTGCTGTAACATAAAGAGAAAAAGGAAAAAACAAGCATGTTTGAGCACATTAAAAATGGCACTGCTGTGGATTTGATGAATAAAGCACAGATGAAAAGGTTGAGCATTGGATCATACGAACAAAGGAAAGGAAGCTACACTGTGTCTTCAGCAACATCTGGTGGAAACTCTTGGAAATGCAACGAAGGAGGAGCCGATTTACTCATGAATTGCAGCACAAACGAAGGGAAGCATGAAATAATTTTGCTATATCACTGGTCTAATCCTGAAAATATATATATATTTTAAGTGGCAGATAACTGCTGTTTGTTGCCACAGGACAGAGTTCCTGAGACCACATTAAAACGTTTACATGAATGCATTTTACCTTGCACCGTGGTCACCTCCACTTCCTGCCCAGAAGCTTCCTCAAAGTTGTCATCTTCGTCATCGCTTGTTGGCATCTCAGTGGGTGGAGGTGGAATCACAATGTAAGTGGGGGCCAGCTCTGGCTAATAACCACGATGGTAAAACAAACAAACAAACAGACAAACAAACAAAAAAAGAAATCAGTGTGCATCTTTAGACCAACCTTCAGCACTAAACTGCATATTTTTTATATTTTTAAATGCATAATATTCTGCAATCTGGATATTACAGCACACTAGTTATAGCTGCAGCTGTGGATTAATTAAAGAGCCTTTCTTTTTTTTTTCTTTCATAATTCAACAAAGAGTCTCTGTATATGTGAACAGACAACCAAACAAGAAAAAGAAAGAAAGTGAAGCGTTTGCCACGGATGGTAGGAAATGTTTGCTCTCAGATCAGATCCTAATACAGTGTCACACTGACAGCCTCATTCCACACATTTCTTAGAGTATTCCAACATTACGTCTACAAGATCTGCTGCGATCATAAAATGTCATGACCGCACGCCTAGAAAAGCCCGCTGTCTTGCTCATGAATGATAAATAGAAATGACTGCAGATGGAAAAAAGGCTGTAAATCATTTTCTTTCCTGAAGAGAGTTTTTGATTTTAATCCATCGTCTGACAGGCCTTTGAGTGTCCAAGGGAGACGCTTATTAAGTAGCTCAGACTGCCTGGAGAAGAGGTCGCACACATCTGGATTGTGTGTTCATACAAAAGGGACTGAAATACATGTACATCAGTGAAGTCATACTTGGACCACAGATGGTGATCTGTGTGATTGAAATCTCTCTTATCTGCACTTTTAGATGGTTTCTTAGCTAGTTTCTTGGAAGACAATCACCAAAAACTCAAGTGTCTTTGACTCTGTAGCTTAAAGTTCCCAGAAAATGACTAAAAAAAAATCAACTAAAAATTGATTTGTGGACTGAGTCTTAATATTAAGTTACGTTTTTAAAGTTTTAATCAACAGGTTTATTTTAAATCACTATGGGAACATAACTTATCTATACAATGACACATTGGCCATCTTCTTTTCTTTTTTAGTGGGCTTTTTTAGAAGCCATTTCCTTAAGCATAGTAATGTGATATTATTTGCATAAATTCATTACAGATTGCACAGAGCTGGCAGCAATTATCATCATTTTGGTGTCTCCACAGGTACTGAGAGGACAGAAGCTTTTTCATTTGTGACTCGCTTGCGCAAATAAATGGGGTAAAAACAAAACAACAGTGCACACACCATGGTGAACTCTCTCTCCTCCACAATCTTCTTCACTTCATCTTTACCCTCCAAGTTTTCATTGTCACCGCTCCCGTAGCCAGAGGCCTGGAGTTGAAAAGGAGAGCAGGATAAAAGGAATTAGAAGACAAAACGCAGAGAAAGTTGGAAAAGTTCAGCAGACCAAAATTCCATCTGAGTTTTTAGCTGCAGGAAGTGAAAATTAAATGAGGAAAGAGGCCAAATGTACACATAAGCAAAACAGCCTTATTCCAGAGTTTGGTTCCCACGGTTACTCACATGCTACTGATGTTTTTCACTGAAACTTATCTTTAATTTAAACAAACAAACAAACAAACAAACAAACAAACAAACAAACACTGGATATCAGAAATGATTAATGTTCTAAACAACATTATCAGGACAGACTGACTGTGGCTCGGTCAGGAATGTCAGTGTGTGTGTGTGTGTGTGTGTGTGTGTGTGTGTGTGTGTGTGTGTGTGTGTGTGTGTGTGTGTGTGTGTGTGTGTGTGTGTGTGTGTGAGAGAGAGAGAGAGAGAGAGAGAGAGAGAGAGAGAGAGAGAGAGAGAGAGAGAGAGAGAGAGAGAGAGAGAGAGAGAGAGAGAGAGAGAGAGAGAGAGAGAGAGCTTGTTTATGTTGTATATTACAGCACCCTGTAAAGGTCATGACTTTTTCTTTTTGCTTTTCCTAAAAATAACCTCTGTTTCACAAGATTACATATTCCTTCTCAGTATATTTTGTTACCTTGCTAACACAAGAAAGGACAATATTATTGAGGAAAATTTATCTCCATAGCCGGTAGTGGGCTTGATAATGCGTGTAATTTAAGACATTTACTTTAAATGTAGTGCTCTTTAAAGATTTTAAAGGCAAGCAAATAGAAGAAAAACTGGGCAGCTCACCAAGATTTAAGAGGAATTACAAGCAAATTAAATAATTTCAAGCACATATTAAGCTGGACTTTGTATTTATGATTACACCAATCCTGTATGTTGTAACGCCACTGTAGTTACAAAACAGGTAAATTTATGACATTTTGAACATTTTCATATTTAAAGTTTTACCTCTAAATGATTAAAAAAATGTGTGAAATGACTTTTTGTCAGTCAAAAATATATAGTGTGACAGTAGGCCAAGATTATAAAATCTAGCTGCTTTGACCCGCTGTCACTTTCATTTGCACCAAAGCAGGTGGAATGGATTCATGATGGTTTATGCTTTTAAATGTTTAAATGTAAATGATGTATGCGGGCGTCAGAATTGAATTTTATGCAGTACTGTATGTCTACCAGCAGAGGGAGCCATAGTTCCAAGTTTGCAGTGTTTTAGAGACGTTTGAGGAGCTGAACTTTTCTCAGTTTCGAGTGTTTTCATGCAGACTCACATAAGGATCGTCCTCCTCACACTGGTCATCTGGGGCCGTGGGATCTGCCTTCAACAGCAGCTGCTGGATGGAGCCCTGGAGAGGAGAGTTCGTGTTATATTGCACGCTAATTTAATTCATTCTGTCATTAAATTTTATAGAAGCTCCGAGGACATTTTGCACGCGCGCGCACACAAACACACTAATTTGGTCTGTCTGCATAACAGTTTATCTGTCTCTCCTTCACTCATTAGCACGCATAATTTACTGCATACACACTGAACACATTAACACACACATTCAACACTGCTGCAAACATCTGGCTAGGAAACAGGTGCATTTCTGTATCTGCTCCAAAGACAATTTTCCCATCAACCTTAAAGCACCAGCCCATAATTTTAATATTTACTTGTGGCAAATTAACACAGAAGATTAAGCTATGTCAAATCCTTTCTGTATTTATACAATTATATAATCCTCTCATCAATTTTCTTTGTCTTAATCAAGGAGGAGGAGAGGGCTGGAGACTATCCCAGCTGTGATAGGACGAGAAGCAGGGTACACCCTGGACAGGGCTATCACTGAGGGACAGATAACCATTGCTCCACCAGGAAGGAAGTTTGAGTGCCCAGAGAGAAACCATGTAGACAAAGGGAGAACACAGAAAGTATTATATGATGGATTTACATTTAAAAGGCCTGTGGAAACAAGGTAGGGAATGACTCCCCCAAGACTAGCCAGTCTCTACCCCTGTGGCCCTGTGAAGTATAAGCATGTGTAGCTAATGCTGTCGTATGTCTTAAATTATTACCCAACTAATGATAATATATTGATCTTGAGCACATTTAGGCAACTAAATTGTTATTTTGATGAGAATTGAACTGAATTGAACTGAATTGAACCTGCCCCATGAAGAGACATGTAACAGCGTTATTAGCTGAGCTATTTTAACTGGGCAACTTTTTTCTTTTGCTGTATGTGAGCTCATCCACAGTCTTGGATGGTGTCCCAGGATACTCTGGAGGCCGACAGAGGGAAACTGGAAGGTTGTGAAATAATGCAGCACATTTAAACCTTTCATTCTAAAAAAAAGGCTGTTTCTTTTTATAAGTTCATGAATATTGAATTTTGGTAAGTCTCTTGTATACAGTCCATACTTGTCTGTAACCTTGAGCCAATATGTGGGATGACTCTGAAAGGTAACCTCTAGAGAAGGGTCCCATTCCCAATCCGAACTAAATTTGGTTAGAAAGAAATTTTTGGTGACCAATTTTGTCATTTTATATCATTTTAAAATGCAGGTTATGACTATTTAATGGATGGTTTTACACTTACACAGAGATAGCTGCACCTGGTTTCTTATTTTGTAAAGGGGCGCTCTGACAGCAAGACATCCTTGCAGAACCTTGGAGGTAATGTGTGACATGTTTATGCCCTCCAAGCCCCTCGCTGGACTGTAGAGCTGTCAGCACATGTAGTTGTTTTATGCTGGCAGAAACTCAAACGGTCTTTGTTTTATCATGGGAAGGATACGTGTCATGCTTTCTTCTGCTGTTAGGAAACGATGATAAATTACGCTTTATGCAGATTGTGTCATTTGTGAGGTCTGCTGTAAATACTTGTAAATACTCATAAAGGAAGGAATGCAGTTTTAGAATGAACAGAAATTAGAGAACAATATAAAGGCGCACACATGTTCAGTGATTGCAGCTGATGATAAACATGTCATAATTCTGACAAGTTATCACACAGTAAGCCAAATATCCTAAGCCATTATCTACCAATGTAAGGAGCATATCAAAGGTGGTTAAAGGTGGGTTTATTTAGTTCTCGGTCAAGGACCAGTGCACTCATAGTATAACAAAAGGTCATTTAAATCAGAGTCAGTGGTCCTGTCTTCTTATTGCATCTGTAAATACTTGCTAAAGGCAATTTCAGCCAAGTTTGTTGATACTGTGATCAGGCCAGATGACAAACAGCTGTTTTTAATGGAATGAAGGACAGCCTATGAAATTTAATGGCGGCAAAGGAGTGAGAAATAGTGATATAGGGAGAAGCAGAGAGGAAGGAGAAGGAAGGGTGGATTGGAGCTGGGGATAGTGAACCAAATCAGAGACATCTGCTTGGTGCAGTAAACAACACATCTGAAACAAACAAAGAATGTGCCACGCAACCTTTTCCGCCTCCTTTAAACGACGACAACATGTGGATTTGCCCCTACATTAAAGCCACAGCCACATGGATGAATGATTTAGTCGGTTAGTTTGTAAAAAACTTTTTTGATTACGTGAATTTAAACACAGGAAAGCAGTTGGAGAATTTCTCGGCAAGTTTCTGGTTGCAGTTTTCAAATGCTCGCCACCACGCACGGCTGTCTGTAGCAGCGACAACTGAACACACAGCACATCGAACAGGTGAGCACCAGTTAGTTGTTTGTAGCAGAGCATATAATTATGGTGTAAAAAACAAGCTTTACCTACCAACCAACAAACCCACAAACAAACAAATGAACCAGTGAAAAAACCAACCTAAGTACCAGTGCACCAACAAATCAACCAACCAACCAACCAAAAATGCTGCAAAGCTGCACCATTTATACTGTCTGCTTAATATATTGACTAATTGCCCTAGCCTTTCATTCCTTTAAATCCAGGTCTAGCAACTAAGCATCACAGGTGTCACCTCAGACTCATCTGAACGTTTGTAGGTCTGGGATAAACATGTGCTGCTCAAACCTTTATAGTCAGCTAGTGTTAAATTTCTGTCATAAGTCACCCTTGAAACAAAACAGACAACAGTAAACAGACATTATTCCCGGCACAAATTCAAGAAAACACACCAGAGAGCCTTCACACACGAGAGCTGTCAGTATCGCTAATGGTACACTGCAAAACAAAGCAGTACTAGCAACTTCATTTCTTAAAAATGTAAACAAAATCAGTCTAAAAGTGAGCTGAAGATGTTAGTAAATGAGGTCGGGTGCATTGAAAATGACCGATGGAAAGGAGGTCAAGCTTCAACTGGTTTCTACAGTAAATTCACAAAAGTCAGATGATTTCAACAAAAGTTTGTATAAACAGGAGTGTGGTTGTGCACTTGGCTGCTTAGTTATACAAACATTAAAACCTGTATTTCTGCTTTTTTTGTTTGAACGTTTTGTTATTACGCTTCATCACAAGATGACTTCTTATATTTAATTATAAGTGAATAGAAATAAATATACCCTGTCTATTGACTGTAAATTAATATAGAAGTGCATCTGTGAGTGAATCACAGTGGAAAAAGTCTGATCAGTTGCTATGGAGATAAATAACTTCATGCAGCTGTTGGCATTGCACTTAATGCTTCCTCATCTATGAGAAAGTGCAAACATTGTCTGTTTGACTTCTTTTGTTAAACTGTTACTGATGTATCTTCAAAACTTCACAGTAGCTGAAGTATTTTGCAACATATCAGCTTCTAGTTTATATAGCCACGCATGCTGCATGACATGCGCCATCGGGGCTGTTTATATATATTTTGAAGTCTGGTTATTGCTCACAGACAGACACTGGACTTTTCAGATGCCAGAGATGAGAAACTGTTGTGTGCCTGCAGTTACTGGCAGTCCCTGGACACTATGGCTGCCACAGGCCAAAGCATGTGAGAAGACATCCAAAAGGTCACTTTGCACTACTGTGTTAAAGGCCAACACACATTTTATGTTGCGTCCTACATGGCCTGTGGTTCAGTGAAGCCAGTTTAACATATGAGTAACTGGTTCAGCAAGGACGAAGATATTTATTTGTTTTTGTGTGTTCATGTAACGCTGTGGAGTAGTGCAGTGCTGCTGCATCGTTTTGGAGGAGGATCAGTTTGAAAGTTGAACAGCTGGAAACAGACAGTTACTTCTGCTCCTCTTTTTCTGAGAGATGAGGAAAGAGGGAGGAGAGGATGCACGAAGAGAGCCAAGAAAGGAGTGAAAGAGTTTATTGGCAAGAGAAAGAACAACTCTGAGCCCCAAGTGGTGATATCATCCAGCTTTATACACGCTACATAGGACTTAATTTATTCATGCTTAATTTATGCTACAGCAGTCGTGTACGTTTGCTGAGGTATTTGCTTATGGAGAGGCTATGTAGAGGGGTTTTAACCACCACAAACATGCTCCTGTGCATTGCACCAAAATCCCAACTGCACAGTGCTCGACATGGATGACGCTTTGCGTTCATTTAATGCCGATTGGTTGAGCCCAGACAGGCAATGCAGTGTTAGGAAAGTTCACCTGACACAGGAAAAGAGTGAAAAAACCTCAACAACAGAAAAAAAGAAAAGTATGGACAGTGGCTGTAATAAAAACTTTTCATCTTTTTAACACTGTTAATTAAGCTTTTTTTTGGATGTTACAACTTCAATCCACAGCTGGCTAATTGAACCACAACAACAAAAGCAAGAGTAGTTCACAGATGGTTGCACCACATTCTGTATTTCCAATACTGCCCCCATCTGACATCAGGCGCTTTTAGACAGATTGCCTGAGTACCTGCAGAGAGCTGTACAGTCAGCAATAAAGAGTTGAGAAATATCAACAACAAAAACCCACATGGCACAGACTGTTCATCAAGCAGGGCAATAACAATGACGGTAACAACAAAGTTTGTAGCTAGCCAAAGTTCTGATTGGCTAGCAGGTCTTAGCCTTAGTATCCTGATAAGATAAGATAAGATTGATCGCACAGTGGGGAAATTTGTGCGTTATTTGTGCATTATATTCAAGGTTAAAAGAAGCCTTAATTTCAGACTTCTGTGTTTTGTAATCGATTGAGTTTTAGCCTAAGAAGCAGCTGCTACAGTGAATTTGCCATTTTTTGATTGTTGCAAAGTTACTCGCATCTTCCCCAAACAATCCAACAGTTCAATCAGAGAGCAAATGTTTAAAACAAATTCTCCACTTCCATGAAACCTCGAATACAGCCAATGTGAAAGACTTTTGTCAATATTTTAATCATGGTCCTACATCACAAAGTGAAATGGCTTCAAATGTGGGTAACTATAATTTGCTAGCAACCAGTAGGCTGATATTAAACAGTGTAGATGTACAGTATGTGGCCTTAAGTTGGGTAAAATAATAGAACAGAATAGAATAGAAATTGTACGTACAATGGAATTGTGGCACAAGAAACACTGAAAGCAGAGGAACTTTTTGCTCTTTCTAAAAGTTGTTGTAATGCAGCTACACTGGCATTTTTAGTCAGGATATTACAAAAAATATTTTGTTTCCACAAGGCTTTGGCAGGATGCCAGCAGCTATGACTCATGGGATAAAACAGCAGTAATTTAGTCTCAATTAAAATGACACTGAAATTGAATTGCAGGGGAAAGAAGCCTCACATTTCTAATGGTCTATAACCCTGCATTGCCCTTAAAGCTACAATAACACCACTATAAGTCCTCCTCTATTAAATACATCACTTTATGTACTTTAGACAGCCTGAAAGGGTTGCTGGAAATCATTATTCATAAATTAAACACAGACCAAGATATACAAGATTTGAAATGATGCTAGAGCGAGGTTGCTTTACATCTAAAATGAAACTGTAGCTCCTGGTGATCTATGTACGTACGTCAGCGTTGGTTTTAAACCACAATAGGTAAGAGAAACCTAACAGATTGTTTCAGCGGTGAAATGAACTCCCTTCAGAGACCAAAAAAATTCCTGAATAAACACACTCTGCCTCCCCGGCTCATTATATTTCTTTGAAACTCTCCTCACGTTTCACAAATAAAATCTTAATGACAGAGAGCCCCCCCAAAAAAACAAAAACCCAAAAGCTGCTTTGTGATAAGGATTTCTTTCCACTGTTGTGGAAATGGAACATCTTGTAGTCTGTTCGACTCATGAACTTGGATAAAAAAAGAATTCACGAGAACAAAAGGTTAAAAAGTGGCAATAAGAGGACTATATTTTGTTTTTAAAGTCACAGGTCGTGTGCTTTTCTAGTTCAGCCACCGGTCGTGGGTTGATTTATTCGGGAAAAGTACTGTTGGCATGTTTTCTACAATGAACTTAGGTCTCTTCTTATTAAAATGTAATATTCTGACAGTTCACTGAAGATGTTTTAGATAGATATCTTGATGACATAACAGATATTTTCTGACCCACACTAATACAAACTATTTCCCCCATAGATATGCAAAAAAAAAAAAGCTATTTTCTTCATCATATCTGCAGTCGCAATGTGATGAACAAAGCAGAATTACAAAACAACAAATCATAGATAATGGGGACGAAAGTGCTGAAGCTTTTACTGGTTTATTTTCTTTTATAGAGCACTGCTTGCACAGGCCAGCGTTGCACATGGATTTGATTTCTCAGCACTTCTCGATAACACGTACTTGCTATAAATGCACAGGGATATTTTTAACTATCGTGAGGGATTTTAGCCTCTACCCTTTAATATTTACTATTTTTTGATTTCTCATCTTTATAGGGAAAGAATTGGCAGCCGTAATCACAGGTGCACTCAGTTTAAATCATTCAAAAATGAGACTACTAGCCCTGGTGCACATATGTAAGTAAGCAGCCTGTCATTTAGGAGCTCTCATAGGACAAAGAAGTGCTCATGAGTACACTTGGTCATTCATTCCTCGCCTCCCGTGGCAGTCGTAAAGCTGCCAACGAAGACTATTGTGTTCATTCTCAGATGTAAAGTCGGCAACTGTCCAAACACCACATTTGTTTCTGCAACTAGCTGTGGATTCAATATTCATTTCAAAGTCATTGATCCAAACCCACTGACGCTTGGGATGAGGAATAAGCACAGCAGAAATGCAGCTGTTGTACAGAGCTGACAAAAGACAGTGTAGGAAGTACCGAAGCGCTCACGTGGCTAGAAGGGACACAAACACGCACACATCGACACTTACCACAAACCTCTGCAGGCCCGTACCCCCGGCGTTCCCTACAAAGATCCCTGAGCTGGACTCGAAGGTCAGAGGCTGAGCACTCCTGATGAAGGCAACCCGGTGGTATTCCTCACAGTCCATGTAGAGGCGCACCTACGTGTTGGGACAAGTGCACATGCTTGAGCTTTAAAACCATATGAAAAAAAAGGAAAATGTAATTGTATGGAACAGATGATCTGTGCAAACATCTTTATTCCTTGCATTTAGGCACACAGTAAGTGTATGTCTGAATTTTGTGACATAATACTCATATGTAAGGTCTGAAAACGAGAAAACTATTTAGCAGCCTGTTGCCACGTTGGTGTTTTAAAACCAAATATGACAATACAGTAGCAACTTGCCAATCACAAGGTAGGCTGACCTAAAGAAAATCACGCTTTATCCATTCTTTTGAGCATCACACACAAAACAGGACTTTAAACTATAGATTGAGACCACAAACTCTGGAAAGTGTTTCCTGAGGTCACAGATAAAGATGCTGATTGATCATTTTTCCATAAACTTTTATATCTCAGACTTTGTTTTAGAAACATGAGTCACCCCCTGCTGGCCATAAGAAATAATGCAGGTTTAAGATGCTTGTGACTCAGACCTTGAAGGTATATCTACCTTATATATAGTGTCTATGTGCAGAAAGGAATTGGATTTATCCACAAAGTGCAATGAAGCGCAGATGCACAGCAGTCACACAGCTCAGTTTCAAATAGCTTGGCCACAAAGAAAGCAAGGCGAGGTTATGTTACAAATCAAGTTGCCAAATCCCACTTTAACATAGCATAGAGTACACCAAGAGATAATTAGCATAACATCTTTAATCACCTCTGAGCCCTGCACAGTGAGTGTAAACCTCGCCCATCTTCCTGTCAGGTCACCCATTTTGAATGAAGCAGCTTCCTGGGTGCGGCCTCTTGTTTCTGCGTCGGTGTAGTACAGTACGACTCTCTGGGAGCCATCCTCCACTTCAGACAAAGCCACACCTAATTGTACAATCTGAAGAACATAAAACATGTAGAAAAGCTTTAATATTTTCCTGGAAGGGAGCAAAAAACAAAGAAGAGACGTGGTGAACAGTGTCCTCACTTTCTGATATGCATCGGTGATGGCGAACAGCACGCCGCCTTGCCGGGTAGTCGGTTTGGCTGTGACTGTGATGGCAAAGTCGTGATAGAACGGATCGGGGATGAATGACTTTGTAAGCCGCCCCACGTTGGCCTCCGGGCCGAAGCTGTAAGCGGGGTAACCCTCGAAGCCTGTGACGAAGGAGACGGAGGGAGGGAGGGGAATGCCAATTAACTCTGTCAGGTCCAAAGCTCCTCGAGGACCGCGGTCTGCAATAGACGGGCAGAAAGGAGGAAGAATCTTGTTAGAGGAGGGAAAAAATATAATACTCATCCAAAAAAACAACAACCCCAAAACAAAACAAGAATTAACACAAACTGATGTCAGGAAATTCAGTCCAGGACAAACACGGAAACACTACCTGCGTCTAATTACTTCATATATAGGTAAGAGAGATCTGTGAGCAAATAACTGTGTTTATATACAAACACACACAAAAGCTCGCAACACTGAAATTCATTCTCTAAACATTTGTATGCAAACGCTGATCAAAAACACTCACAAACATCACTGGAAATAATAAGAGATGAGACACTCCAGCTTCTGGCACCTAGTCCTTGACAAAATAATCAAGCTGCCATGTGTTATTTGGTGTGCTTTGTGTTTTGATGGGTGCCTGAAGGTGATTGAGTACACAGTCCATAGAGGGCAGGAGGCTAGTGGCAGTCTACAGCTCATATTTACTTCTGGGCCCCCTAGTGGGTTAATCCACTGGGGTCAGAGAGAAATGTTGCTCTAGAAATCCAAGCATTCCACAGCTGTGGACAGAGAGTGTAGGTGTTATACAGAAAAGTCGTCTGTTTCAAGCCTTCTAACGTTTGTCTTGAAACATTTTGGAGTTTGTCAGACATAACCGATAAAGTTTGAGAAGGAGCTTCCATCCTAACCATCATTATCATAGCTGCACAGTATTCATGCATGCAGGACTCTGCCACAATGTGTGTGGTGACTAACCCCCCTCCCCACCAAATAACATGAAAACCTATTTAGCAAACGCTCACAACGCTCTCCCTTTGTCACAAATGTGCAGGCTGTCTCCCCCACACCTGGTTCTCTTTAGTAGGAAGACCCTAGGAACAATCGTCTGTTCTTTCAGTACGTATGGGCAACGGGATATAGAGCTTGGGCATCTGGAAGGCATTAAGCAAAACTAATACACACATGCTGTGCAGTGGCAGCTCCTGTAAATTAGACGTACCGTGTGGCATGTGTACGTCTGTGTGCAGAGGAGCGGCAAAGACAAAAGAGGGGGGAAAGAGAAAGAGAGGCCGAGACAGCGAGTGCAAGCATCAAGTCTTCCACAAGCATGATGTGTGCGTGCCCGTGTGTGGCCAGTAAATCTCCCCGCTGGAGGCCAGGCACACTTCTTCCCCCTCCTTCATTAATTGGATTGAAACTGCTACAGACTGTGGCAATTAAAAAATAACAGCGAAGAGGAACCCACACCACTCTCCTGTGTAATGCCCACTGCAGCCAAGCTCTGTAATTTCACTACCAGGTTAGAGTTACTTTTACTGAAATGGGATACAAAAGTTGGTCTCCTCTTTTTTCCACCATTTCCTCAAAGATCTTTATCTTCACACAAAGTCAAAATATGCCATTTCAGATTTTCTTGACTTTGTGTGAGTCGAAGATTGGAAAACTTAGCCGATTTCTCATACAATAGTGACATGTAAATCCCAAGCCATGCCCTAAAATGTAACCTGCTTTGTCATTATTGCACACTGGAGTTGTCATTAGGCAACCAGAAGACTAACAAAATATCACCCCATGTCCATCTTTCATATACAGTCTATGATGTCATTGTAGTTTTATCATTACTAGATTCCTACACCAGCAAAGCCAAAAGGCATCTAAGTAATCTGATTGCATTGTAATGTAAGATTGTTTGGTGCATCCCAACTCACTAAACAATGTCAGCGTGTACAGCGTGTTAAGAGGACTTTAACTCGGGAAGCTGTAATTATTAAGCTGATACATTTTAATTCAAGAAAGCTTAAACAAGCACTGAGAAATATTTTCCAAGTATTCTTTGACCAATTTCTTATTCCAAAAAGATCCTTGGAATCAGAAAATCAGTGACTGGATTGTTGGCTGCTTCATCTCCAGACGTGAACATTGCTCTATATCTTCTCTCTGTTGTCAGCGGTTAAACTTCACCAAAGAACTTCTGCCAAAATTCCCACAGAGCTGCCTGTCACTCGCTGCGTCTTTTGCCCGAGAGTGACTTCACTGCAGATGTTCCTCCACTAGGTCAGACAGCTGGACAGATCACCATGGAAATGTGACTACACTCGCTGTGTTAGCTCTAGTTCTCATGATGCAGCAGGACCCTGTGATTGTACTGGGTCATGCATGATCCCAGTGCCACATTTGTAAGCCGGCAGCTGATCGTGTCAAAGGAATATTCATATCTGTGAATAAGGAAAGTAGAGCAGTGAAAATTTAAAACATCCCAGAGCAAAAAAAGATGTCAGCTGCGAGAACCTTGTGACTAATTCTGGTCAGGGTGTGACTCTTCTCAGACTAATCTGCTTTGGCTCAGTCTGAGCACCATCTGTACTGGAACAGGGCACGAGAATGAGAGCAGAGGAAGGCTCAGGAGATACAGTACGAGTCCTCCAGCTAGCTAGCATTCACAGTAATAACTTCAAGGTGTATAAATGAACTACAGTGGTGCCACATGACTGAGTCACTGAGGAATAGTACTGGGTTTAGTCAGGTGAACTCCCTTTTCTTAAGAAAAAGGGAGGGAATTAGGAAGAAAATGAAAATAAAAGCAAATGTTATTAATTTCACAAGATACTGTTTGCTCACAGTGCTTCTAAACAACTGGGTTTAAATGTAATAAAGTGACAGACTTTATATTATATTTCCAGTTTAGGATTTCATGTTATTGTAAGGAGGCAGCACAGTGGTGTGGTGTTTAGCACCATTGCCTCACAATAAGAAGTTCTTGGGTTTGAATCCAGATGAACAGATGGATGGATGCCACCAACAAGCAAATGCTTTTCTTCTATATGAAGAAAATTCATTACACTGAAAATCGTCTACAGATGGCTCGACTAACGGCAGCTGCAGAAGGCAGAAGGAATGGGAAAGGCTTCAATACTAAAGAAATCACTGTATCAAGTGGAGGAAGCGAGGCTGAGGAACAGTGTGAATTACAACTCTCCAATGTAGCCATGTATTGTAAAACTAAAGTGTTCTTTCACAAGGAAATGAATGTGTAATCAAACGTGTGTGTTTGATGTGTGTGTATCTTTTCTGTGTGTTTACAGAGAAGCTTGTGTTTGCATGTCTGCTTTCTGTCCAAATGAGCAACGCTCTATCCAAACACTGCTATCTCTGCAAGACAGAGAATGAGTCTGCCTCTGAATAGAAGAAAGTGTCTTTAAGAGTGACTTCAAACTCATGAGAAATGTTGGCATCTTCCACAAAATTATGGCCTGGATAACAATGTCACATCGCTGGCGCAAGCCATACTTGCAAGGCAGCTGTATGATTGTGTCAGATTTTTCTGCCATTTCAATGATATATCAACCTGACACAGATTATATTCAGGGAAATGTTTCAATAGTTTCATGGAAAAACTGAAGAATTCTGATTTCTTTGTTCTGGATTTTGGCTTCTTCTCCTACACCAGTGCTGATGTGGAGGTTCTGTGTGCAGTGGGAAAAAAGGGACTGCATCCATCCTTTCATAACTTATAACTTGACTTACAAGTAACAAATCAATAACCAGCTACTCGTCCATGGGTGACTCCAACTTCACCATCTTAAACAAGTTAACTAACTATTAGACATATGCTCCACTTGCTACAGGCTTTGGTTGGTGCATGCTTGCAGCAGATCTCCAGAGCAGATGGAGGACTACTGTTGCTAGTTGCATTGCATGATTGTGGCAATATGTCTGTGGCAAAAGAAATAAAAAAAGACCAAAAAATAACAAGACATGTGACTTCTTCCTCATAATTGTGTTTTAAGACACAGGACTCATAATAATCAGTAAGAGAGTAACAAATTCCACAGGCTGAAAATGAAAATAAAGGCAACCGTACATGTATCTGTGCAACTAGTCTTCTTATTAGAGAAAAGCCCTCGCCATACTGGACCCAAAATAGAGCAATGCTTTACTAAATCACTTGAGTGCACATGTGGGTAGCGTGTCCATGTCCGCAGTGATTGTTTCTGGTGTGTACGAGATTAGAGGATGAAATATGGTTAGGGGGCCATAGCTGGTTTTCATACCAAATGTATAATCTGTATTTCAAAGTTAAAACTATTTATTAGTGGCAGTTTATTTTATACGATCAGGAAAGCACACAGTACAATAATATAGTCTTTTCTCCTAAGTGAATTTGTTGCTTGAATCCAAATATCCATGTCATGTCATGGAGATTTTGATATTTTAATATGGGGGCAGCATGGCGGCGCCGTGGTTAGCACCGTTGCCTCACAGCAAGAAATTCCTTGGGTCAAATCCACCATCTGGCTTTTCTGTGTGGAGTCTGCATCTTCTCCTTGTGTCTGTATTGGTTTGTTCGGCTGCTCCGGCTTCCTCCCACAGTCCAATGATATGCATGGGGTTAGGTTAATTGGTGATTATGAATTTGCCATAGTGTGGGTGAGTGAATGATTGTCTGTCTCTCTGTCTTAGCCATGTGACAAGCAGGTGACCTGTCCACGATGAACCCCGCCTGTCACCCTGCGGCAGCTAGGATAGACTCCAGCCCTCTCTATCCCCTGTGACCCTGAACTGGATAAGCGGAAGAAAATGGACTGATGGATGGAAATCAAAATATGCAAATAGGAGTCCATCTGAATAAAAACTGATGAAATTAAACCACAGATCTCTGCAAAAGTTAATGAAACACTCCAAGTAACGCTTTGTGCTTCTTTTTTTCTTAAACTGATGCCATCTGTTTAATAAATCACACATTTACACACAGACTCTCATAATTATGTAAAAATCCCCTTAAAGCCAACTTTCACACCTCTTCTATAATATAATGGGGTCAGGGCACTTCCATCACCCACAGCTAGACAAATAACAGCAAACACTGGAACACTCTCACACTGACAAAATACATTGTGGGTGGGTGGATGCACCTTGAAATGGTTCTTTTTATTTTCTTAGGAGTCACAAAAATTTGGTGATGATGGATACAGTCTGAATGATGCCAGTCAAAGTTAATCAGCTGTCAGTTAGTCTGCGACGGTTTGAAATGAGCTGTCACATCTGATCCAGGACTTTAGAATCTAATCAAACCACTCAAATCTTTTCACATGCTATGACAGGAACCTCACCAGATCAGACACATATTATATATGTGCACAAAATCTTCTCTCAGCACAATGATCCCATGACAAATACTCAAACCTTATGCAACCACTTAGAAAGGCGTTGCTGTTACACAGCAACTTCTCTGTGGCTTGGAGTCACAACACATCTCACAGAACACTCATCTCTCCCTGACGCGAGCTCGCCTTGAAATCATTTTAACCCTTCACTTTTCCACACACCTTTTAGCTTTAATGAGTCGCACTGTTACTCAGAGAAAGGCTCATACAATCCCAGCGAGAGTCCTCTCTCACCAGCAGAGTTTTAAACATTAAATATCTGATTTTCCTCTAAATGAAAGGAAGACAGCTGCTAACAATTTTGTCATCAACAAAAAAAATCTAGAGCCAAAAAAATATTAAAGTGAATGACGGCTAATTCAAAAGATATGAAATCAACTGCAGATATGCATGACTGGTAATTGTTGTAAAAGTTTGTTTGTCATATTTCCAGCTTTAGTGCTTGGGTTTGATTTAATGCTCAGATCAGATTTTGCTGCTCACGTTGATTTGTGGTCATTGTCAGATTCCAGTGTTAACCAGTCACAGTCCTGAACTGACCAACATGAGCAACAAGACAACTTCTCCTGCTTTATGCTGTTGTACAGACATAAACACACAGGCCACTGAAGGTTTCCAGTTGATGTGCAGCAGAAGCCATGGCAGAGAGGACGAGGATAGAGAAAGACAGCCCTTTAATGAAGGCTTTTTTATGGAGCAATGGCTGCTTCTTCTGGATGGGTGTATGTGTGGATGCAGAGGGAAGAGCCAGGAGGTTTTGGATCATGATCTGATTGGCTTTGCTGAAACTGATTTCATCCAAAATTTAAGGATGTGAAGGAGCACTTAACTACATCTATCTACATAAGTCTCCTGGCAAGGCTGTTCGGTTAAGCGAGTGACATAAAAGTCAAATGAATTCTGATTTTCAGATTTAAAAAAACATTTTGAAAAAGTGTCACATATAAGGATCAAATTCAGGCCCTAGAGAAACATTCTCTCTTTCTTTTTTATGGACTCTGACAGTTACTTAAAAACTGTTTGATTCGGAAAAGGGGTATAAAAAATTCCCAGATAAACATGAATTTCCATTATTTTTCCACACTACAAGTGGTTGGGCCTCCTAGATATAATGAAGACCACCCACATGCAGTGGATTTATATTTAGTTTCAGACAACTCGATCAGTTTCCTACAATCTCATTTTGAAACGATGAGATGTTGATGAGAGCCAGTTAGCTCTGGTTGTTCCCGTCTTGTGTTTCCCTACAAGCAGGCTGCTCGGGATGTTGTGGCGGTCCTTGATAAAACCTAGATATCAGCTGGTCTTTGTTTTTCTCTGGCTATCCAATCCTACTGCAGCTGAAGGGCAACTCTAACCAAAGACTGAAAAAAAGTGCAGATCTGTTACCACGACACTGAGTTCACTGATGCTGCTGCTAGCACAACAAGGAGTACTATCACCAGACAGACAGCTGGAGCTTGTCAGAGGGAGGAGGAGCTCACTGGGAAGGTGGTTGAGTGCTAATCCATCGCTCATTGTCACAAATATAAAGTGTGGTTTGGCCACCTTTTAAGTCATGATTTCCCTCTCTGTCTTGCTAGATAAAAAAAAGTCACATCTCACATCCTTTCATTCAAAAGTATCACAACTTTTAATACAAAATCTCTGAGACTACACAGCACTGCCAGGTGTGAGACCAGGTCAGTGTCACTATTAAGAAAAACGCAGCAGAAATGAGTCAATAGATCTTGTTTAGGGTGGTGTTGGAAATAAAGACCCTTCTCTCTTTATCAACATCTGACACAGAGAATAAGCCTGCATGTGTGTGGAAGCGTGTCTCTCTTGATTTTAGACATTGCACTTTGCTTTTTGTAACATTTATGTTTGTAATCTTCGAAAAAGGGCACATCCTGTTGTTCATTCCACCAAATCTAATTGTCATGCTCGAATTATTTATTTTTAAAGACTTTGTGACCTCCACATTCTCCCTCAAATCCCTTGAATGACACGCTCATGTTCTTGTGGGTTTATGAGACATAACTCCAAAGAATGAGGTAGAAAGTGATAAGCGTGTCGTGGACATGTGGCTGTCGTGTTCAAGGAGAAATGTGAGGTTCGTATGTCTCAGGAATGAAGTAGCACCTGCATGTGTGGCTCTCCTGTATGTTAGGAATGTGATGCTCAGAAAAAAGGAGGCCTGTGTGCACAGGAACAGACTAATGCACAAAGAATGCCTCAAAGTCAGCAAGCTACCAGATTTGTTCAATTCAGTGCGGCATTTCAGACGAGGTTTATCCGAAACAGACAGCTTGTGGTCGATAATGCATCTTTATTTATTGATCCCAGAGGGGAAACTGATTACACGGTGTTGCAAGCACCTCGCTGCAGCAACCGAACCACAAGCCACACATGGAGACAATACTGTGAAGATTATGATTTGTATGGGAAAATGTCTCCTACTGTTTAAAGTCTGGATTCACCCAAATATTGGGAAAAGTCTTTCAAATGCTATTTAGCCACAAAGATATAGGCTTGGTTTCTGTCTATTGTAGAGCCAAACCGAATCTTGTTTGATGCACTAAAACGAAGAAATGTGTTTCAGTGTCAGTGTTCTGTAATCCCGTTTTCCTTCTGTACATTACTGCAGGTATAAAGTCAGGATTGCAACAGAGCACTGTAAATTCCCCCTAGATAAACCATGAGGGAGCACAGTTACAATAGAGTCCTTCATATATTCAGAAAGGCAAACAGACATCACAGCCAAACGCGGTTTCCAAAGGGGGGGGATTTACCTCTTACAGCTTTAATGTACAGCAGAGGCATGAAAGGAGCTTGTTCCCAGCCCCCCAAAATGTCAGGATGACCAGGGAGTTTTCTTCATCTAAAGAGACTTTTGCAAAAGTTACCAACCTTTGCAAAAGACGAAATCACACGACATAAACTATTGAAAATGTGTAATATTTAATGTTTTGACTTTTTTCCAAGTTATGATGACAAGCAGTTTGCTCCAGCTGTCCTCAAAGTGGCAAGATATTTTCCACAATAAAGCCAACAATGAGTTCATGCTCTAATAGCCCCTGAAAAAAGGACATCAACAGCACAGCTGATTATCCTATAAAATGGAAACAGCTTTTACAGCCATTTAAATTTCAGCAGCTTGTAAGACGAACCAGATGGTTTACAGGAATCGGAATAAATCGTGGCATCCACGCTCATGGAAAAGAGCCATGTGCGTATCTACTGGTATTTTAATTATATATGAAAAAACCTTTACACCGTTGCTTCCCTTATTAAGACTCCATTTGATCACTTTTATTAACATACAGGACTGTACAGTGGAGCCAGCCTCCACCAGACAAGTGAGAGAATCGGACAGCAAAATTATTAGGCAATTTCCTGTTCAGATTTTTGGAAACTTTTGAAATAACAGAGGAAACAGGATGCAACACGCGTTGCCTGATATTGAGTAAACGAGCTGCAATTCCCTATCAGTGGCTGATTACATGCACAAAGTACTCATGTTGCAGCTGCGCAGGAAATAAACTTCAGTAATCCAGCTGGAGAAGAAACAAAATGACCTGCCTACACAAATTTATTGTTACCAGTAATCATATCCAAATATTGTGTGCAGAATTTCATAACAAATCAGTTTTCCATGACCCATTATCTTCTTGGCTTGGCATCTAAAACAAAACCTCTGCCCACATCCTCAGATAAGTCCTGCTCAGAGCTTCGGCCATCACTGCTACTTTGGTGCAGTCTGAACGGTCTCGGTATGCAGGCATAAGCTGCTAGTTCCCATGAGTGATAAAGGAGAATCCATCCTTCTGTTTTTTTTCTGCTTATCCAATTCAGGATCATGGTTGGCTGGAGCCTATACCAGCTGTCATAGGGCAAGAGATACTCCCTGGACAGGTCGTCAGTCTATTGAGGGACTAACACAGAGACAGATAACCATTCAAATTCACACCTTTGACTGATTTAGAATTGCTAATTAACATAACATGAATGTTTTTGGACTGTGGGAGGAAGCCAGAACCCACGCAAACATGGGGAGGAAACAAACACCACACAGAAAGGCCCTGGCCTTCGAGTAAATTCAAACACAACACTGTGCCATTAAAGGATAAATAAAAGAAAGTGCAATTATTTCATTCGGCAGAGGACAATGAACCCCAAACCAGGAATGTTTTCAAGGAAATTCTACAGTAGTCAAAAATAATATAATAATGCCAGGGGGAAATAGGCTGCATGGAGAGCTAATGATAAGTGGATTTTGTCACATACAGTAATACAGACTGGAAACACCGTGTTTTAGAACCAGTTTTGTTTCTTCAGTGATGATGACTGTTGTTGAGTGCAGCGGCAGCTTCATCTGAAAATCTACAGCAAACAATTGCAAAACTGACAACTCTTTTTAACACGTTTATCTAGCCACAGTTAGTATAATGCAGTCCTGAAATGAACTGAAAAGTGTTGCAGTTTTGTTTGAAAAATGTTGTTTTTGTTCCCAGTGAACAAAAATTTGCAATCCAAGAAATGACTCGCTGTACCTACCGCAGCAAAATTAGGCAACACATTCTCCCTGAACCCCGTTGATGCCATCTGCAGTAATAAAACCACCAAGCTGTGATTCGTTATTACAGAGACTACACACCATGATGCTTTTCTGCTTGTCTGAAAGCTTTATAAAGACAATTGTCTGTGCAGGTGAAAAGTGTCCAGTTTGTGGACCTCACCTCAGTTTTACACAGAGTTTAAAATGAGAAAATAAGCTGCAAAAGTGAATGCATTACCAGACTGAAATCTTGTTTTAACAAGTTTTTTTTAAAAAGCCCACACTTTGCACATGGACACAACAGGAGCCTTATGTCTGTTTGGTAAAGTGAGGTCTGGAGTCGGCGTTCAAGGCGCTGAGGAGTGAGCGGAGCGCATTCTTGTGTTTCATCCAAAATTCATCTCGGGGAGCAGGGCAATGAGGCAGACCAGCTTCTCCTCAGCCGGTGGTCTTTGTGGACTATGGCCCACTTAATATATGTTAAATGTATACAGCGGAAAGCTGTTAAAGATGCACTGACTTAGGTTTTTTGATCATCTCTTTGATCAACGCGCCACCCGTAAATTGCTCAGTTTGAACACTGTTTGCATTAGCATAAAACTGCAGAGGATGTGGACTTGAGTCAAATGGGTTATGCACATTACAAAGTAACCACCGGATCCATTAAATATTCACAAAGCACACAAATAGCTGACTGTTAGGATGCATTACGGAAACTAAAGTGCAAATTTTTTGCCCTTTAGTCTCCCCAAAAGGAGGCAATAATTAAAAATCACATCAACATCCGTCCAGAAGAAGCTGTGCTGCAGACTGCCCGATGCTTAAGTGGAGTTTAGTGGAAATACTGCTGCATATTTTACAAAAGGTTAAAAGGTCTAAGTGTGACTAAACAAGACTGTGGAAGAGGAGCATGCAGTGCTTTCTTAATGAAAACAGGGTAAAGCATCTCGGAGCGGGAGGGGGGGTCATGAAGGTTAAAGCAGAATGTGCTTACAAGGTCACGATTCACGAGATGTTAGACTTCAAAAACCTTGTTTTTCTATGAAAATGATAAATTTGCCAACATTAGAGTTGAAAGCTAAGAAACCTATTTCACTCTGTAATACAAGAATTGAGAGTGTCCTGCAGATCGGGACCTGTTTTGGTCAGAGTATGAACCAGTGACTCAAGACTCTGGAGTGTTCCCTTTTTAAGTCAAAAGACATGACAGGAGCTGGGTCACTGATAAGGGTCTTTTTTCTCCATGTCTGTACAAGCTGGCAGATCCGGGGCTGAAGAGAGCCAAAAGACAAATAGTTGTGCAGTCAAGTTAGCAGTGCCAAGTACACACTGTCCTAGCTGTAACACACATGCATGCAAAAACACTGCAGCCACCTCCCTGCTGCTTCAGAGTTGTTTTTTTTTTAATCTTAAATCTCAACATGGGGCACCAACTTGGCAGCATTGGCAAGAGAACAGTATCAGCTTTGTAAAGTGAAATATTTCATGAATTCTTCCCTCACTTTTTCACTTAAAGCCCCCGAGGTCAGGTCAGTTTTTAGTGAAACGCCAGGGTTACATGCTGTGTTGAGAGGCACATTTTTGTTTTAAAAGACAGGAAAAGTTCAAATTTAACTTCCTAGAGAAAAGATTATGACTCCTTAGTCAATGTATAAAAAAAAAAAAAAAAAAAAAAGCCTTTGTGCGAGTGATATTCAAGTACTGTTCACAACAGTCAAATTCATTACCCTCTCTTTACATATTTGTCTGACTGAAAATGCCAAAAACAGCCAGGAGAGAGATAATGTTCCCGACAAGCAGTCTTGCCAAATTTTAAGGTTGCTTATTTAAGAAAACTCTCGGAATCATTAAAAATCCTCAATAGGTGGAATGATATTTTATGCTGATAACACATGGTGGCAAATAAATTCTATGAGAAATAAAAACCTATCACAATATTGGGAGTGAGACAGGAGGACCAAATACAACAGAACCTCATCTGGCTTTTTCCACACACAGCATTGATATCCACCTGAATGACATGAAGGCATTTAGACTTCATTAAAAATTGATGCAGCACACAGCAACACCGCAATCAAAGAAAGCTTGACTCAGTATTAAACTTTTGTCTTGTCCTGTCTTTGCTTCAAGAAAAAATGTGGTAGGAATGGACTCACATCGGCTTTAAGTTAATTAGAGCAACTACAGTGTGATGTTAAAAGCGGATGTCTGCAGGGTTCAGATATCACGGGGCTCCGTGTAAATGGCATGTTGTTTCGGCTTACCCCAAGCTGTGTTTAACCAGCTGTAGAAACTGCACTCTGACCAACGTGTCAAAATAATAAAATAAAGTGTCAATTTTTGGCAGCTTTCCCCCAGATTGTCTACTGTTCGGTGCAAGGATTACCTTTGCGAAGTATCACTTCACCATAAATAAAGCAGAGAGAATTATGTATTAGTTGTTTCTCAAATGAAATGCGAATGAAGGAGCAACAGCAGGAGAAAGAAAAATACGAAAGAAGACAGGCAGTGATAAGAATGAATAAGATGGAGACAATCGATCATCAGTTCAAAGAAGCCAAAGAGAAGGTAAAAGGCTTCTTTCCCACTTAATCACCTGCAGCCTTTTGCCATTGCTGTGGTTTGTCTCACCTCCTGTCAGAAAAGAAAAGCAAGAATTGGACACAAGGAATGGAAAAATGCTTCCTGGTTAAGTGACTGCGATGAAATTACCGAGTAAGACATACTGTAAACTCAGAAGGATCAACATCTGCAACTGAACACAGCCCTGTGACCTTTTCATCTTCATCCATATCAGCTCCTCAAGCCATAAAGAAATCCCTTAAGAAGCCTTTTCCTTGTTTTCCAGGGATGAAGGCCAAGGCTCTGTAGGCAGGCTAAGGTTTGTATTCATCACACAGGGGACACTCATGTAGCTTATCCAAAGTGTTCCTGCAGAGGGAGGGTGTCGGGGTGGGTGGGGAGGTCTGAGCGATACCATCTGCTTTAGCTCTGCAGCGCGAGTTGTTGATTACAGTTTGAAGAACGAGCCGTCGGCCAATCCACTTGCAGTCGAGTCCATTCACTGACTTAAGTGTGGCTGTATCCAGCGGCGCCGGTGGACTGTCACAGTTTAAAGACTCTTGACCATCCCAGCTGACCCAGATGACCTTGTGTTTATTCAGTTATTTCCACTCCAGTCACAGACCTACAGAGCTGCAGTTTTAGTCAGCAGAACCCTTAAGAGGTTCCTGTTTGTCATACAAACAAGGGCAAAAAAGACAGTGTTTGTCATGCAAAAGGCTTTGCACATGACAAAGAATAAATAGATAATAATAATAAATAATTTTTGGAGTTCATGGGTGCTGCTGGATTTAGCATCTGCCAGGAGTGTATAACCTGTCTAAATGAATGGGCATCTGTGAAAGAGGGTATGTGAGCAACCCACAAACCTTGGTCTCGGGGTGTTTATTTGTGAATTCAAGGTCCTAGCATGGTACAACACAGATAGCTCGTAGGTTATACGCAGAGCTTTGCAGACCCACGTTTATATATTGCAGCCATTTACTGTCATCTGAAGGCTGTATCAAAAATGCAGACTAGTTTTTAGGTTAGGTCCTGCCTACTCCTTTGTGAACCCCACAACTTCTTTTCAATCAATTTGAACAAACTGCTTTTTGGAGGGCTGAATGCAAGTGTCTCTCTCTAGCTTCTGAGTGGTTCTGAGTTCCCATATGCCTTCTCTCTGCATTACCAAAGAGCTAAGCTCTCCCTCAGACATCTGCAAAGTTTTCTAAGTTATTGTGTTTGATGTGAGGATTTGCAATTATTCCACTACTTTGTAACCAATGTTTTAAATTGTGCAACAAACTCTCAGACAGAGCTATTCAGGTGGATCTTTCCTCTTTGCTCAGTTGCTAAGTGATCGCTTCTTAAGTCTACAGTAGAAAGCACCACACCAAAAATCCACTGTGGATCAAAAAAAAAGGTTTCAGATTAAACAACCATGCAGCTGTTTTGCATCCCAACAGTTGCTAAATTGGGTCAAAATGCAGTCCAGGTTCATCCTGGGGAGGAAGTGACCCCAATCCTTGACCCCAGTGTCTTACAATAACCGAGAACACTCAGCAGCTGTTAGCATCATTTGTCAGGTCAAAAGCAGGTCGAGCTCATTGGCTTGTTTTTTTAGTGCATCTCCACTTTTCTCCTAAATGTTAAGGGTGTCTGAGTCTTTTTAAGGACAACTGTATGCAGTATGAAGACAGATTTTGTTTGTTGCAAACAAGGGTTAGAAATGACAGATGGTATAATTTACCCTAAATCTAACATGGATCTGCAAAAGAGACCGTGAGAAGACGGAGAAGAGGATAGGACAATCTTCTTGTGTTTGAAAATAAAAATCAAGCAAAGGGCAGGATGAGACAAAGAGTGAATAAAATGTGAGTAAAAGGTGTGGAAATAAGGCTTCAATCTTGCAGTTTTGTTCCCCTTATTTCCCAGGTGCCTGCTCTTCTTCACCTCTGATACTGTATGTAAGAGTACACAGATTTGGGATTTTGTGTAAAAATAAACTCATAACCACCTTCCCAGCAGTGCAGGTGCAACCAGTGGCTACACTAAATCAGTCAAGCTCCTGAAATACCCGAGAGCCTGTACTGCGTCTGCTTCAGCTGATCCTCAGCAAGATGGATACATTGGCTCCGTTTTTACAGCCAAGGCTATAGCTTTGGACACATTTTATGTTCCATACTGTCAGTGTGTCCATGAAAATCCACTGAGACCTTTGGTATCTCAATAAGCTCTCAATAAAAAAAGAAGAAGAGGGAAAAAGAAAAAAACTGACAGATTTTAACAGAATATAGTGGATGCTAATGCAACAGATGGAAAGACTAATGCATTTTATAAGATTAAATTAGCGTATATTCTTTTTTCAAATAAACTTAAATCTTATAATGAATATTTGGTGAAACATTTATAATGACTAGCTTTCCATACCATATGGGGAATTTTTTATCTTGAAAGGGAAATCAAATCCCCAAAATGTAAGTTTGTGTCCCTAAAACAACTATTTCACCTCTCTAATAAAGAGTCTTAGACTTGCCAGATGAATCCAGTTGACTTATGGAGCTATTGTTAATGTAACCTAATCCAAAAGCAAATGTTACAACTGAGCCTTAGTTCAGCAAAGCTGTGTGTGCTAACTGTGTGTACTTTTGCATGGGTGTAAAGCTTTCCAAAATTAGAAACTGGCCTCCTCTGTCACTCTATAACAGAGGAGGTTGCACATAGCTGTTAAAAGCTTAGAAAAATCCGCAAGTGCTTGCTGGCCCTCTGACAAGGTCTTTGATCCTAACATCTGACCTGGACGTGACTTCCTCATCCAAGACTAACTGACAGCATGACGATGTTGTGTGATTTGCACATACAGAGTCTTGAAAAAAACAAATCTTCAGGATTTCAGACTTCAGGCTTTATGTTGCGATTCATCATGGAATGGGACTTTGCAATGTCAGTGTTTGACATATTGGAAGATTAAGTTGTCAACTTTGTTTTGATTTTACCGCCAGCCATTGCCATAAATAATCACAGGTGTATTTCTCCCTAGATTCCAAGTGCGAGGCAAAATGAAGGTGAAAATAAGTATTCAATGCCTTTTGTTTGTCAGCAAGCTTATGCAAAAACTAATGAACCATAATTCATGAGATTTGTTCGAGATGTGGAACATGGGCAAAGGAAGAAACTGTTTAATTTTGGTGTGGATCCAGATTGCTTTGTTTAAAACTAACAGGATATGGCATTAGCCTTGGCAGAGGATGACAACTCTGAGTGCCCTTCAAACTGCTCCAGTCTTTCATGGAGCAGTTTACTCCATGAAATGTATATAAATATAGGTTAGTAAAGCAAATTGGTTTCAGCCCCTCTGCCTTGTACTGACGCTACATCCAAATTGGTAACAAATGTTGAAAATCCAAAATACCTGTCAGGATAGTTTGGAAATATATGAAATCACAAAGAATTTGCTGCTATATGACTATGCAGCTCTTATTATGGGATGCTTTTATGAGATGCTTTGATGTAAATATGATCTAAGTTCTTCCAGTCTGATCAGATTTGACCTGATCTGATGAGAAAGCTCTCAGTGATAATAAAAGGGTGTATGAAACAACTGAGATCCATTCTTATCACTTAGTTGTGACTAAACAATCCATCATGTATTTCTGATGCCCTATGACGGTCCAGGAGAAAGACTAGCCTAAAAAAATGTTCTGTGATCTCTCTCTGCCTGCTATGAACTATAGAATTGTCAAGTAACCCTTAAGTACACAAAAGAAGACTTGATATATTAGGATAGGGGCTCAGTATGAGTTGCCAGACTTTAGACCTTGGAATGAGGAAAGCAAGAAGAATGAACATTAGTAAAGCCTGACTCGCATCAGCAAGGCTGAAATATTGGGCCATACTAGCAATTTGCCAGGATCAACCAATTTGCCAGCAATTTGCCATATTGATACTGACATTTGTAATGGTCAATAAATGAAAATTTAAAAACTAAAGTAGTAAAGAAGTTAGTGGAGAATTTGATTTTGATTACAGTTCAGTCAGAACAATGCGAAGGATTTTACTTCCTCTTTGAAACATTGGAGAAAGACATATTTGCTCGATCTCTACAGAATGAGAGGAAATCAGAAAAATAACTTTATGCTAGCTGTGCAGCTGATTCGGATTAAAAATTACAACATAATAGAATCATCTAGTTAAAAACTATGTAACTTCCGACCAGACAGACCACTAGGTTTGCCTGACAAACCACAGGCACAATTTACCAGCATTTCACTGTTGCAGTTAATTTCAGGCTCTGCTTGCCAAATACATCCTGCTAACAACCACGATCCTTCCAGTAAAACCATTGCCTGTAACTTCCCCACATTCCCAAGTTTCATTGTGCTTTCATGGGTAAAGACGTCACAATAGAAGGAGGTCCATTTGGGTGGAAAGATTACTTCATGCCGTGAATATTCATGCTGAGTAAACAGAAAAACACTGCTTATTATTTCATGAAAATATGGTGAAAGCAGCTCCAGTATCGATATAAACTGAGTTTACTGCTCTTTAAAAATTATCCACCACGTATTCTGCAAAATGGTGACTGTGCCTAAAAAACCCCACATTTGGGCGTTGTGGCCCGTTCTGACTTAAAATTGAATGAAATACAAAAGAAGGTGGTGAAACATCGAGGAAATGGCATTGTTTTGTAGAATCAAAGAACAACATAGTAACTAATGATTGCTTAAATTTATGTGGAACGGCCGGATCTGCTTTGCTGTTTTTCCTCTACACTTTGCTATGAGAGGCTGTTGAAATGTTTGGGAGCGACACAATGGACGGCTTATGGCACTGACAAAACTGCTCTGTCTGACCCGAAATTTGATAAGTAATCTCATGACCCCAATTAAGTTGTCATCTCTGGTTTCTTGTTGATCTAAAAGCCTGGCCAATTATAGTTAAAAGGTAGACATTTTCAATTAAGTGCAGTGAAAACATCAAGACTGTTCTCTGGGGCTGAACTTGCTCTTGAGTTAGAAACCTTTTTGGAAGATTGATATGTTTTTCTTTCTGCTCTGGTCAAAAGAAGCTGTTGAAAGCTTTAGGGGTCTGGGCACCAGCCTGGGATGTCTGATGTTGCCTGAGGCATTGAGTGATGACAGCATTGTTCAACCAAGACCTGAAGAAGAAGAAAAACAAACGTCTCCAAAGTCACCTAGAGAAGTACTTGAAGTTTCTGTCCAAGCCTCTTTGCTACTATACTACTAGCAAAGGGTTTAATCAAAAGAATTATTAAAGATTGGTTTTTCACATCAAAATCAACCTTAAATTACTAAAATTAGGAACTTTAGCAGCATAGAGTTCCACTGCCTTTACATACTTAATCAACAAATATTTAAAACAGTGGTTCTGAACCTGGGTTCGATCGAACCCTAGGGGTTCGGTGAGTTGATCTCAGGCACGCATGCACGGCTCATTTTGTGCACCAGTAAAAAACATATCTATGTCTTGAATTTGAAAAATATCATATTTTATTTTTCACTAAAGAGGGGTTCAGTGACTGCGCATATGAAACTGGTGGGGTTCGGTACCTCCAACAAGGTTAAGAACCACTGGTTTAAAATAACAAGAAAATGTGACTGTATCCTTGTGTTTTATCTCTTAACCCAACACTGAGGATAATCAGAATGTGATAGCAAAGCTAAAAAGCTTTAAGGCTAAATAGAACTACTTTTAGTTAACAAACATATTCATGTTAGCTTTTGGATTGCTTTGCTTGACAGCAAAAAAGATATTTCTCATTTTCAAACTGTGGTGATACAAGTACGAAGTGCAGTTTTATCAAAAGTGGACAAACACATCTAAAACACATAAGTTGGTGGAGAAATAATCAAACAAACACTTCTCTGCTCAGACTAAAATGGGGTCATCTTAAATGTTTCAGAACTGAGGGCAGCATTGTGCTACAGAATTATGGGTAATCTAGCACTGGCGAGGATGACAGAGCACACAGAAATGGAGAACACCCAAGTGCTCGTCCTCATCAACACTCGAGCATTTTGTATGGACATTTAGAAGCCCTGTGGGAGTATCAGAAAATGTTCTGACCATTTCAGATGTTTTATAATTACACTTGATTGACAAAAATTGCAGAGAACGCAATAAGTGTGGACACGCCTTGAGCTTAAATGATGCCGGATACAAGAAAAACAAATTCCATCGTTCAATACATTTCAGCCAGAGATGTACAAAACAAATGTGACTCATTACAAGCCCAAGACTTCAGTCAAAGCTGGAACAACTGAAGAAATCAGATTCTAGATGTTTGACTTGATTTGTAAGAGCACACAGGCTTGGGGTTATGTTTACTGCCCTCTAAAGTAGCCCACTTAAAACCCACAACCAAGCTCCAGTCAAACACTTTTTCTTTGTAAATGTGGAAATGATCCTTAAGCTTGCATATCCATTGTTCATTGTATCTTGCCTGCTCTTAAACCACCTCATATGCTGCAACAAAACAGATTTACTGTCACTTATTTATTTATTCATTTATTTTTGATGGAAAATGATGGAAAGATACTTATGGTTTTAGCGAGGCATGAAAGAAATAGTGTAGCACGTGCACCAACATAGGCACTAGGAGTGCTAATAAGAGCTTAAGACCAAGAACAGCAGCAGAGAGCAAACCACAAACCAAAGTGAGAAACTGACACAGACCATTTCTTTTATTATTGTTGATGATTGCATGTTAAAGAAAGCAAATAGAGAGAAATGGCATGAAAGACTCAAGAAGAGAGGGCCTGAAACTGAGACAGATGTTTGTTGATGTTTACTTGCCAGTGGAGGTGAGACAATGAAGGTAAATTGAAACCAAACCATCAGCTAGGTTTGTGTTGCGATTTTCAGGAAGTGAATCGACAGCGTGCTCACAAACATCCCAGCTGCAGACCAGCTGAGTGTACACAGACACCGCCGCTAATCCCACCACCCACTGTGAAATAATCGAGATCCTCCCTACAGATTCTCTCCGGGAAATACTTCTTCTACGACTTCTCACCATTGCCTGTGTTTATACTGATCTCACAATGTTACACTTCGGGGTGGCAAATAGAAACACCCATCCTGCTCTAATTTCAGTGAAATTCATCAAAAAAAGGCATCATGCAGGCTTCCTTTTAGGAATCAAGCAGGTGGTGTTTACATGGGGTAAACACAAGAACAAGGCAAGAAAAGTTAAAGTATTCAAAGTTCAGGTTTCTGCGGTGACGAGTTTAAACATGAGAAGTTCTTTGAAGTCTGTTTTTTTTTTTGTTGTGCTGATGACCACAAGCCATCTATCAGCTAGACAGGAGGCAAGAACCATGGAGGTTCAAGGCTGGGACAGTATACCAGTACAACAGCTGAACTGTGACTCAGTACACCCTACTTAAAGTCTGCCAAGCGTGAGCAAAGATAAGAAAAAATTGAAAAAAAGCAAAACAAATTGGATTACACAACCAAACATATGTAGACACCATATGTATACCATACCTCCGTCCTGCATAACACAGAGATAATGCATGATTTGGTGTGAAAGAATTCAATAGCTTGCACAGAGCCCTACTTCAATCACACACCTTTGGGATGAATTGCAACAGCATCATGCTTTATCGCCCATCATCAAAGCCCAACTTTACTTTTGTTCTTTTGTGTCAGAATGAGAGAGGATCCCTGCAGCCAAAATCCTGCGTGAAGCCTTTGCAGAAGAGTGAAGGCGGTCCCAGCAGCAGATAAATGTCGGTCACTTTGGAGTGAACGGAAACGTACTACCTTTTCAACAATTGCGGATGATTAGTTAAAGAGTCGATGTTAAAGTGCCACCTTCAGTCCCCTTGGCTGATGGAACAAATTGGCTCAGAATGAATGAGCAACACATTCTTATCTTCACTAACATCATCATCCTGGTTTAAAGCAGGAAACAAGCTCGAGGGTAAAGGTGGTCTTTTTTTAGAGCGAAGGAAAGGAAAACTGGAAAGGAAAGGATGCCTCATAAATCTATCCTCACTGATGACTCCTCTGTCATTACAAATGCCCTCCTCCTGCAGCACACACGGTAACAATGTGCTACATACCTATACAACAACATCCCCTTATACAGGCAAGTATGCACTACTAAACAAAAACCCAGTAATTTTCTCATTGCTATCCATACAGAAAAAGCACTGTGGTACATTAATGACACCCCCAATCCTCACATGCAAGCATGTTTTTGAGACACAATGCAGTTGTTCACTCTATGACTTCATCACAGACTCAGATGCTCCTTTGCACTATGACAGGGCATGCCTTCTCGCTCGTCCCCACACAGCTGAACAGACACCTGCTTGTTTCGACTGTATCTTTCCGGCCTGACGGACAATTTCCATACTGTTAGAAATTCCATGTTTTCACCCATTGGCCTTCTGTAGTGCAAAAGCCAGGAAGCTGGCCTCTCCCAGAAAAATAAACATGGCGATTCAGACCACATTACATTGACATTAATTGGAGTTTTGATTCACCTCTAAGCCCTTCTGACGACAGCCTTTCATCATCCCATTGCCTACACGAACACAGCAAGACTTACAGGTTTAGATTCTGAGTCATACTTTATGCAACATACACAAACACATAATGTATTGTGGTTCAGCAACATCTGTTTATAGCTATAACCATACTTAACTACTGTGATGTTCCAGTACTTACTGCCGAGCAAGTTTTTTTCTCTGGCTTTTGCCATTAAACAGCTCTTCAAGGACAGACAGCAAAGGTACTTTCTCAAAGGTACTTCAATAACAGGGGTTTTCATAAAAGAAGATTTTTCTTAATATTTTTTCAGTTACCTTCCAATCAAAGAAATCCAATTGTAGCATCTACAGCAGAAGTGATGCACAACCCATGAATGGTCAACCAGGATGTCACTTAAGATTTGGCCACAGTTAAAAAAAAAAAAGTACATTTAACACACTTCTTTGTTGGGTCCTACAGTACCTACTTTGATTGCATATGTGTGTTCACAGCTTAGACTGTATAAAAACTAGACACAGCCACAGTGACATCTTTGGTCTCATTACCATATTGGGGTTTCTTGTGTGATGTCATGTGCACATAGCTTAGTAGTGGTAGCAACCAAAGCAATCACAATCTGGTTGGGAAATACATGTCTGTGAAGGTTCTCAGTCATCCAGTTGGGGAATACACATTTTCCCTCGGTGATTGGCTGTCTGTAGGCCTGGGGCTTTGGAAATTATTTTCCCAGGACTGCCATCAACCTCTAGCAACAAATCACAACCGGACTGGGAATACTCATTTTTCCCACATGACCGGTGGTTGTCAACTGGTTAAGGACCAGTCTCTAGGCCTGTGTGACTGGTGTCTTTCTCACTTGATCGTACATGGTCACTGTGATTGTCACACATCCAGAATGGCTAACAAGTTCATGTCACATGGTCTTATATCTGCAAAACATAAAAACGTACAGTTTTTGTACCTCCTTGTTGGCTTCATGGCTACATGTGCCTGAATATTAAAGACACAACAGTCCAAAAGCAGCAAAAGGATAGAGACCAACAACTAAATTTCAGCTAGTAGGGAAGATACATAGCTAATGTTCATGGCGATACCACTTCTAGCTAGCTATCAACGTTGTTTTGCTGTTTTTTGGTTAATATGCATTTTATCTTCAACATCCTAGATAAATCTGTGCTAAAGTAATACTACAGTAACACTACAGTAAGCTGCAGTATCTGTAGCATACATAGTTGTAAACATTTCTAAAATAAGTTAAACAGCATGGCAATCATGGTTAAAGGCTTCAGTCATAATGTGACTTTGTGCACAACTTGTGTGATCTCAGGCAGCACTATATTGTCAACATTTACACAGTACACTAGTAGTGTACTACATAGAAGTCTATTAATGCAAGTCTCTGAGATATGCTGCCAAAAGAAAGGGTTTATGGGAATCTATAGCAGGGGTGGGACATTTTGACCCAACAGAAACAGAATTCATACCAAGTGATGCAAAAATTAAAAAAAAAAAAAAAAAAATCAGCCAAATTTTAAGGAATTTCCCAAACAAAACCACATGTCAGAATAATTTTGGGCAAAAAAATTGTCATGGGATTAATTGTGTGACCACAAGGACTGTCTGTATCTGTGATTTTCATGCACATTAGACTTTGCAGAGATTTCGCACGGAAAAAGGAAGGACTTTGATCTGCTAGTAGCACTATAAAGACAAACTCCTGGGAATAATAGAATTCATCATTAAGGGAAAAGCTGAACAAAATGTCATAAAGTACGGACGTCTTCAATCTGTGTTTTTCTTTTTCTCTCTCTCTCTTAAATGTCATTAAGAAAAACAATCTATTTTATATTGAATAAGAGTATTGATATTTTCCAGACACAAACAGCAGCGACAGTCGGTAAAGGAGTCAAAGCGCAGAGCTGTTTGATCCTCTTCATCCAGTGCTGGATTAAAGACCAAGGAAAAGAAAACAGTTGACAACATCCAACAAAGTGTTTGCAGCTCCAGTATTGAGGATGAAAAAAACCCTTTGATGGCCAAAGCTTTGATTTAAAGGAGCGACAATGGATGTTCAGATAAGAATTAATGAGAGGTTTAGTAAAGATAAGTTATCTTAGGAATTTGAACTTGCCAACATGCTCCATCAATTTCCAAAAAAAAGACTTAAAAACCAAGAAGGGAGGTCAAGGTGACATTAGCGATCACACCTTTATCTTCCCACACAGAAACTTGCTATACTTAACACATCCTGTGTTTGTTGTCAGGTTTCATGCCTTGAAGTCATTCATCTCATCCCACACAGACTGCCACTTAAAATAGTGGCTTGTTTTGTCCAGGACAAATTTAGCTATTCCTGTTTACCCTCCAGGATAATGCATGTGTTTTTAGTTAAGGGTTACTTTTGGATCACTTGCAGAGGCCCCAATACAGGCTGTATAGCAGCTTTCCTCAAAGTGTTATTGTCAGCAGCACACAGCCAGTGTCTTTGTAGCTGCGTTTTCATGGTCTCGTGTTCATTTTGAAAGATTTTAATGAGAATATTAGAAAAAGAAATCAAAAAAGACAAGATCAAGACCACATGACAATCAGTCACAAGTGATGAATGAAATACAATCCAGATGAAGACAGCAGTTGGTACAGTGGACCAAATATGGAAGTTGGAAGTAAACAGTAATAACCTGGGCTGCAGACACTGCAACAAAAACAAGCCACAGTACATCTTGAATCGGTTTGAGCTTGCTGACATAGGAAAGTGTAAACAGCCACAAGAATGGTTCAACTCTTATCTCAAGAAGGGACACATGAGGCCACATAGTCTTATGCCTAAATGACTATAAAAGAGGGTGAATAGGTCATTTTCCAGTGTCTAAATGTTTAGGATAACTCCTCAGCGTCGACTAGGTGAGACATTTCAGGCATATCCTGCTGGGAGGAGACCCCAGAGTGAAGAAATTACATCTCTAGGCTGACCTAGAAATACCTCGAAGACCCCCTGGAAAGGCTGGAGGCAGTGGCTGGAGAAAGGGATGTTTGGGTATCACTGCTTGGACTGATGTGATTCACACTCGGATAAGTAACAGAAGACAAAATGACAGGTCGATACATGTAATAGTTTGCAGAAACAACTTCTAGAAGTGCAGATTTAAAGTGTGAAAAGTACAGAAATTTGTGGATTTTGTACAGCCAGTTTGTGGTTAGATAGGTGTTTTGTCACAAAGTCTTGAAGGTAGACATGTGCAAGATTTTCTTCTGTTTATTTGGCCACCTTCCCATGAAGTTCAAAGAAAAACTAGTGAGCATATTTGGTCTTTTTCATAACCTGCACAACCATGGTGTGAATTCTGTGCATGCGCATCTTTTTGCTATGTAGTACTGGAAATAATGTAATGTTTGCTTCAGTCTTGAACTGAAACAAACTAGAATTCTGATGTGATTTGCTAAACTTTTCCTGAGCCAAAACCAAAAGGTATACAAGACTAAGTGCATTAGCAAGCTAAAGCAAACGTTTGATTTGTTATGGCAGTGCTTCCAACAGTTAATTCATTTTCATGTGAGTTGAACATCTCAGAGGAAAACACGTGTCAGTTACAGCACATCATTGCAGCATAAAAAAGCAAAGGCAGCATTATTTATACTGTGTAACCTCGTACGGCCCATTGGCAAATTTGTCACGGTTTATAAACACGTGGATGTGGTCAAAGAAACAGCTGGCCTCTCTTAACATTCGGTGGTAGTCAGAGTGATATCACCTGATTGTTTCCTTTTTGGTGACAGCTTTTGTGCTCGGACCTCGCTGTTGTGATGTTTCCCAAGAAATACAAGCTCAGTATTTTATGAGTTGACTCACTTGTCTGCTATGTCATCTTGTGGATGGAAACTGGACATTTATTATTTTAATCGGAAAATGTTACAGACTTTTAAAGCCTCAAATGTTGTATGTAGGGGTTTTTTGCTTAGCTATGAAATCACAGTTGGACAGGGCTGAGAATCTCCCTATGAAGTAGTTTTAATAACAGTCTTAATAATCAAAAGCTGACATGTTACCTCTGTTCAAGCCCACAATCTAGATGACCCACATCAAAACTGGAGCCAAACCAGGATCTCATCAAGTCAGAATCAAGACCAAATGGATGTGGAAATATTACATATTGCTATTACATAATGCTTCCTTATAGTCAGTGTCAGCATGCATGTATTATTAAAACTATGATTAAGACTGGATCTACAGGTTTTATTGTCATATAATAGAGTGAATTTCATCAGCTACTATGAAACCAAGGCTTTTGGATTAATAAGAGTTACACTGAGATCTTCCTCTTTTTATTGGTTAATGCAGCAATAATCCAGCGGCTTCCAGCTAAAATTAGGAGCTACAGAAGCCTGGTACTTCCACAAAGATTTATTTCCATTTCCATTGTTTTCATCACACTTGAAGTCTTCATCTGACACTGACAAATCATGATACCTCCCCAGGAAATATATCCAGCACTGTGCAGCTAAGCCTCCAGCTACAAAACCAATCTTTGGTGGTTTAACACCAAAGTAGTTTTTGGAGAAAGGTTGACATTTCAGTGAGTTAAATCAACTCTTTTATACTTGAGTGACCTAAATTGAATCTATCGTTTGGTTCTTTTGCCAGTGATAATCTTGAGGTCAGTAAAAGTTGCTTGTTTTATTGCACCCTGTTTGTTACTCTGATGCAAGTCTAACCTCATTACCCTGATGACCTTCACAGAGCAAATATGAGATAAACAGAAAACAGGCCTGTGTTTACCAGGAGAAAAAATGCTTTGCTTTGGTGTGAGAATCAATCTCTTTTAAATTCTGTTTTATTTTGCAACACGTTTATATATTTAAACTTGAGGTTTTCTTCTGGCTCAACATTTTCTCATTCAAAACAGCTTCATACAAAAGTCAAATGTGGGTCATGTGTGCAAACCACAGTCATCCCCCACCCTATTTTTTCCTATATCGGTAATATACTTCTAACAACACCCTTTAACCTCTCTAAGGACTTGCATCATGACAATAATCTTGTGATAATCATCGCCACCATTGTCTTCATCATAATCACCCTGATCACTATAATTACCCTCAGCACCAAGTTCAGTGTAATCACCACATTCTCTTATACTCACATCATCAGCCACACTGTCTTATCATCCTTCATTGTTCACTGTCCTGGACGTTTATTTTGCTTCAGATAATTAAAACCATTATCATTGGACAATAATTACCATGTGGACACCAGCTGGAGAGCTTTGCATGCGTGTACTCATTTTGACGTATATAAACCCATGCATGTGCAAGTGCACATACAGAGTTGCTACTCTATATATGCATATGCACTCATTAGTGAAGATTGAAAACAGGGAGTACCCTGGCAGGTATTCATTTATTATTATTTTGGATATGAAAACAATAGGGCTGATATTTGGATCCTTTTCATCTTGGACCAAAGTGGTTTTACAATTTATTTTTGTAAAATAAATTGTAAAACCATTTATTTTTTACAATTTATTTTAAAGAGTTTACTTATTAAACTCTTTACTTTAATAAGTAAAGAGTTTCTTTACTTATTAATGGGATTTTCAAAATGGTGTTCTCAACATATTTAACTTCAAATTTAATAGAAAATCTATACGTCTACACATTCAACACAATGTCCCATTTTTAAAACCCTGAGCATGTGTAGCCTTCCATATATTGGATTTTTGGATCCTTGAAGTGACCGCTCCAAGTTATCAGCTCATGTCAGGACGTTGCGTTACGAAGATTCATCACACAGGCACATACTGTATCAAGCGTCTTTAACCACAATTACCTGCACAGCAATCATTTTGTGAAATTATTGCACTACAAGAAAACCTTGAAAGATAACAAAATCTTTAAAAGGCTTTAAAAAAGTGACTATTGTACATTCATTTCTCTCACAAATGTTATGACGGATGGTAATTAGCAATATATTGTATACTAAAGCTGTTTTATATATAAACGTTTGCTGCAGACCTGGACATGATAACATGGGAGTCTGAAAACTGACTCACTTTTGGGGCTAGCTTAAATTAGCCATTCAAAGAACTGCAGTTTTTGGCACTGCTATGTTGGCTTAACTTTTTAGCCACTTGGTTAGTTCAAATGACTCATGTAACTTTAATACATAACTTATTTATTCATTCACTGACAGATGCTGTAATGTTCCAGTCATGGAATTTCTCTTTGTGTTTCCAGCTTTTAGTTCTGATGCTTCCAGCTGAAAACCATTCTCACACATTAGTAACAGACATAGCTAAGAAAAGCAGTTTGCACTATTTCACACTAAGAGAAAGGATTATATCATTTTCTCCTTTTTGAAATCATGCACAGAAACGTGAATGTTGCCACAGCGACAGCTCTGTTTAAGGATATTTACAACATGCAGCTTGGAAATATGTGTCCCTGGTGCTCTCTCGGGCAAGTGAGCCAGCGTGCGCAAGCACACTCTGCTTTTTTCCCCCTGTCTTGAAAAAGTGAATCATGGCAGAGGATTATAAATATGGCAAGAACACAAACAGCCTGAGAATGGAGCCTCTGGCTCACCCAACATCTGCAGGATCTACAGTAAAGGAAACTGGACAATGAAATCACATTTTTGAAAATTTGTTTTAGCACCACCCACCTCCTCACACACATCAACACCAGTTCAGCTTGGATGCAGAGCACATTTAGAGCTTGTTTTCATTCCCACGCGATTATATTCCATTTATCTCTTAAGAGGACATGCTTATTAAAAGTGGTCACACATTGTTTTAAGCCAGCAGGAGCATAGGTTGTGTTTAATTCCTAATATAAGCAAGACCACTAAGCTCCATAAGGGCCACATTAGGTAACGAGACCCTGTAATCATTTAGCTAAGCCTGGACAATGCTGCTCTTGTGACATGGGGGTCTTTGTGGTTTACACAGGTCAAGCTATCCTTACAGATAACTGCAAAATGCTAATCTGGATTCCAGCACACTGACGAAAGCAGTGATGGTATATTGGCCTGTCTGTCTGAAGCGTAGCATGAAAACTAATAAAGTGAGGCTCTCAGAGATAATTGGCAATGACTGTCATCTATGACATGCACCTTCCAATGCTCAGCATTGCATCATCTTCACTCGCTTAATTATGCAGTGCTACTGAGTGCAGAGCTTTTCTGTCAATACGTACATTGTGAGGTTTTACTGGTATCCAGTTGCAATGGAAAAGAAAATCTGCAAGTCTTCCAGCACTAATTGGAAACATGTTAAAGTGTCCTGAGTGATGTATTAATCACTACAAAGAAAATCTAGGTTTAAGCTGTGAAAACAGTCTCCAGAAACAGCAAAGCACTGCACACGGGATCAGAGAAACAAGTCAGCCAAGAAATAACTCAAGAAATAATATGGAACAGAAGCCTAAAGGAGTCTCCCTCGCTTGCATCAATGCTATAAATTTAAAAGCACTGGTTTGCCAAAGAGTTTGGGAATGCCAGTATGTGTCCACATCCATCCATCGCACCTCCACCTCATCCTCCCTAAATCTGCATTATAATCAGTGTTGTGTAAGGTGACTCAAGAACCATCCCAACTGAACTTAGGCACCAGATCTTCTGATGATCAGCTGGTCTGTGATCACATTGACTTCAATTGGGCTTTTATGAATAGGTCTGCAGGTGGGTTGAACTGGCCTAAAATATACCCAAGTAGAGAATAAACTTTAGAGAGTGGTGACAATTATGTCACACCAATGGTAGCCTAGTTCTCCTCAGTGTAGGGCAGTATATGTTTCTTCATTAGACATTTAAGGCTCCTTCATGTATCTCCTGCTCAAGTAAACCTGGTCTTATAACACCAATATAAAACATCCCCTAGGATGTCAAACTGGGGCCACATTTTGAACACCACTTCAAAAAACAGGCTTAAACTCTCAAGACATCTCCAGGGTCTTTGCACTTTAATTATCACCAACATGTGAGTAAAGAGCCTAGAAGAGTTGTAGTGAAAGGGAGAAACAACAGCCAGAGACTTAAAAGAAATCTTACGCTGTCTTTTTAAATGTGGTCAAATATACAACATTGAAAGCTGAAACATCAACATTTCTATTACTTGAACATTAATTAAATCTAAAATGTCCTAAACTACTCAGCTAACCACATTATCAACAGAATAATATTTACACACACTTTTTTTTAAGTAACAGAAAAGTCCCTTTCAGGACTAGAGAGCAACTGCTCCATCATTCATATTCAACAGCAGAAAGTTTGCCAACAGTAGGAAAAAAAACCAAAAAAAAAACCAAACAAACAACAAGGAAAAAAAAAACAAAAAAAAAAAACAGTCAACAGCCACATACCGTCCAGCAGCTGATAGGCAGACGAGCAATGGCAGCAGAACCGGAGGGCAAGGAGAAATAATCCAAAGAGCCAGGGAAGAATGCTGCACAAAAAACACAATTTAGGAATAAGAAAACTTGCTAAAAGTTCATCAATTCAACTTCTTTACAGAAAACACAGTGGGTTTCATTTACCGTGGAGTCATCTTTAGTGTTGGTGAGTTTATGTCCATGCTAAAGTTGCCCCGTTTCTATGTGGTGCTGATAGAGACAGTGAGAGAGAGAGAGAGAGAGAGATGGAGCTCACTCTGCCTCGCTCTCATTCACTCCAGACTAAAAACTGCTCTTTCCTCCTCCTCTCTCTTGCCCCCTGATTCTCTCTCGCTCGCTCTCTGGTTCTCAGTCAAACAAAGGCAGCTTCAGTGAATCGGGACTCAAGGGGCCCTCGTAAAGCTGAAATCTGACTCCCAGCGTCTCCTCTATGGACCACCGCTTTCTAATCCAGCCCTCCCCTCAGACATCTCAACTCCAGATCCAAATTAACACACTCCAGTTAAACCACCCCCCCTCCACCAGAGACACACACCAACTTTTCTCCTGCTCCCCTTCACTGGTGTGGTTTCTCTCACTTTCTCAGCACTTGGGAGCACTTTTTGTGTGGCCTTGACTTGCTGGGGGAAGACACTGTAACATCTGCAGCATTCAAAGCTTTCTTTAAGCAAAGACAAGAACTTCTGTCAGGGTCAATGCAAATATTCAGATAGCTTAGAGCAGAGCTTACATTATTTGTTGGCATCACTTCAGTGCGTTCTCTTTGTCAGGTTCAGCCCACCAAAAGCAGAATCCCCTAATCCACAGCAGCACCTGGATTATTAGAAGTCTGGTTCTCCTTCCAAACAAATATTGGCACGGAAAATAATTTTTTCTTGTCATTTTGAATGAAATTTAGTTTCTTCTTTTTTTGTGTGTCCCGTTTGGATCTTTAGCCATCAGAATTGTTGTCTTAAGGCCAAGAAAGATGCCAAGCGGATTTATTTTACCAAGTGGATCATCATGGCCTTGCCATATTGGTCCATTTGATTGACCTTTATTATAATTATGAATTTATTTTATTTTCAGTTCCTACAAACGGGACAGACATGACTGGGGGATAGGACAGGGAGAAAGAATGAAAGAAAGAGAGGGAGAGAAAGAAAACCAAAGGGGAGAAGAGACGGTGAGAAGGGGGGGAAGAAATGAAATTTAGTTTCTAACATCCATCTTTTATTTTGACTTCCAAATCACTGCTTTGTCCTCCATAGACACACCCTTTCAGCTCTTCCTGCAGCAGGTCATCGTGGGCCATGTTAGGAGTTTTGTCTCCCCAGCCTCTTGTAGGTCTTTCCTGGGTTCTACCCTTTGAACATGCCTGGATGCGCCCAGAAGGAAACCCGATCAGACGCTTAAAAGCATCAACTTTAAGCCTCTCATACGTTTAAACGTTTTACCGTCTCCTCAAGGGTGAGCTAAAACCCCCTTTGAAGAAAAGCTCAGCCGTTTGCATGAAATATAATGATATCACACCTACCCATCCTATATTTTCAAGGCACAGAGGCACTTCATCACATTGAATCACTCATTAGCTGAATGTTGTTCCAGATTCTTTCACCCTACTTTAAACCCTGGTGACTCCTATAGTTTCCAAAAGACTTCTGGTTATATAGAAATCTGGGTATGGGAAAACAGTTATGAACTTGGGTCAGTAGTTTCAGGTCATATTGAATACACTATAAGGTTAATTTAGGGTTAGGGGGTTAGGATTGGGGGTTAGGGTAAGGGTTTGTATTCATGAGTGAATCATAATTGTTGCTTACCATAAAAGTCCTCATATTTGGAGCTGCCTTCTTGATACAAAGGTTTTGTTTTGTTTTACTTTCAGTCCACCCCTGATCTGCCAGTGCATTCACTGTCTAGGGCATCAACTAGAAATTAAATCCAAAAAATAACAACATTTAGCACATTTCTCAATTTAGAGATTTTTTGTGAACTTTGCTTCTGTTTTCACTCGCTATTTAGTCAGTTTTAGGCATCAGACCTTCTTGACTAGGTTTATGAAAAGGGGTAAACATTATTCCTACACTTTGAAAATCAGCACTTAAGGGTTTCCATTGACTCCAAGAACCAGTATATGTCTCATCTCTCCATTGGCATGACCAGGTGCATCTCACCACTGACACTAAAGGACACCTGACATGCCAGCTGCTTTGACAAAATTGCACTATTTCACAGCTCACAGGCTGACTGCTACCCATCAAAGTGTGATTAAACTACAATATCTAACTCACCGTCAAAAACAGTAAACTCATCAGATCCTGAGATTGCTAAAATCCACATTTTTGGGCGTCTTATGATATAAAAATAAAGTCAGAATAGCAGAAATAGCAGACAATGTGGCACACACTGCAAAGGAATTTTGTGATAATAGGTTAATCATTTCTGCTTGTGATAACACCTCTGGTGACTCATCAGACCCAGTGTCTGGACTGAAGAGCACTTCATACGGGAGCAAAATGGAATCTGCTTTAAACAAACGCACGCAAACCCCCGCCGGTCTGTCTGCAGGAGCCAATGTGGTCGAGGGGAGGACAGATAAGGATGTGTTCAGACCTTGCTTCTGACGGCTCAGACAGATAAGAGCCATCATGGACTGTGAGTGATGCTATTAGTGAGGCAGAAACTATGATAAGCTTTATTCACATAACTGACATCATACTGACTGACCAGCGCTTTCATGAGATGCTGAGTGTCTTTTTACCCATATCTTTCCTTCTTTATGCGATCTGTTATACTAGATAATTTGTTAATGAGGATTTATTCCATTAAAATAAAAAGCTGTCTTGGATGTGAAGTTGCAGTTGTCCAGCTGTAAAAGGGCAAGAGGCAAGGTACACCCTGAACAGGTCACCTGTGCATCACAAGGCTACAGAGAGACAGATTCATAATTAAATTCACACCTATGGCCAATTCAGAATCACCAGAATCATGAAAGTCTTTGGACTTTGAAAGGAAGCTGGAGTAACCAGAGAGAACCCATAGAGACACAGGGAGAACATGCAAACTATAAAGCCTAAAATCCAGTAAAGAAACAGGCTATCCATAAGTACATCTACAACAAACCACAAAAACTTTCCCTAACCTAATACTAAACCGAAAACATCTCAAACAACAGATATAAATGAGTTACTGTTATCAAAGTTTCATGAGGGGAATCCATAACCATAGCCCTAAAAGAGATCTAACCAAATATAGGGTACGTGTCCAACCTTCTCCACTAGAACAATCTATTGCCAGTGACAGTAATATGGGCTGAAATTACATTTACTCTAAAATGTATTTCCCAGTCCAAGGTAATCCCTGTTTGTTCTTTGAACATACTGTTTTCAACGAGAACAGTCATAAAAGAAAACAGTTATATGGCCTATTAAAGTCTGGTGGTCATGTGGATACTGATGCTGTGCAAATAAGCCCCTCTTTGTACACGAACTAGAAATTTCCAAATGACATCTGAAACAAAAGTGGTGAAGATTCGATTTATAAACTTGTCAGAAAAGCTCTTTTTTAAATTAATGTTTGTTCCTGGCAAAATCCTGACTGAAAAATACAGTGACCAACTTTCTGTGCTGCCAAGATTACTTATTACGCCCCCTCTCCACCCACGAGCACCTAAGATTTTTCAGAGCTCTCCATAGTAGTCTGTGTATTTTGAAGTAAACAGAGTGAAGGGAGAATTCTTCGTGATGTTAGAAACACAAAGACAAGGAGCAATAGACCGCCGTTTCTATGCAAAGAAAACAGTAACAGAGAGAAAGGGATTTCAGTCTCTGGGTGGCAGCAGCTTAAAAGGGGTCCAGTCTGAGGTCTTGCTGGTATGAGTCAGTAAGATACCAGATCGTCATCCCTCTTTAGGTAACAGCTCTGAGAAAGCAGGCCGAGCTGCCCCAGATGACATCAAAAAGCACCAAAAGAAAACATCTGCTAACAGCGCCTGGCTTTCAGTTTGTAAAGAATAGCCTTTTTTAAGGGAATTTCCATGTTCAGACTTAACTGTCTGTGGTTTGAAACCGACTGCAGTGCTGCTGAAAAACAGTCAGGGATTTTTAATAAGACAAAACCACCAAGAGTCTAAATGGATTGTGATATGAAACAGTCAAAAAATCTGCCTTTACTTTGATGATATTTGAACTGCCCTCAATCGATGTAGAGAGATCTGATAACAGAAAGAGTGTTGTAGAATAAAGCAGGAGGACGCCCCGAGAGCTGATAAATGTTGAACAAATGTGGAATGGGCTCAAAAACATGCTCGCAATTTCAATAGTCCTTATCTTACCTCCTCTAACCTTCAGATAAAAGCAGTGAGAACAGTGATGATAAATGCTATAAGGAGAAAAACACAGAGAGCAGGTGAGATCTCTCTGAAGTGATCCATACTGTCACCAAGATGATTCTTTTAACTGCTTTTTCTTTTAGAAAACAAATTTAACTTGAAAGGTTTTCACGAAACGATTCCAATCACACTGGCCAATTTGGAGACTTAATTAATCTTTCCCACACATTTTGTACATGCAGAACAATTAAAGGTCCACCTTTTGCATTGAGAAGTGCTTTAATGGTATGGTATAGATTCAACAATTTGGCAACACCATCCACGATGTAAATCTCCGCCACATCCCACAGATGCTTGACCAGGTTGCGATCTGGTGACTGTGGAGGCCATTTGAGTACAGTGAACGGTGAATATGGGCTCATTGTGGTCATAAAGAAATGAAGACAGTTAGTAACAATCCTCAAGTAATCTGTAATCATGCACAGTTGGTACCAAGTAACCCGAAATGCCAAGAAAATATCCACAGCATCATTACACCACCAACAATGTCAACCATTGATTCAAGGTGGGATAGATCCATGCTTTCATGTTGTGAATGCCCAATTCTGACCCTACCATCTGAATAGTGCAGCAGAAAAAGACTAGTTGTCTAATTCTGGCAACATGTAGTCGAAGTTCCTCATTCTTGCTGCTGTAGACCCTCTGCTTTAATGTTTAACATGCTCAGAGATGCTCTTCTACATAATTTGGTTGCAATGGTAGTAGTAGTTGAGTTGCTATTCTCTTTGTAGGTTTAAAAGCAGTCTGGCGATTCTCCTTTGACCTCTGGCATCAACATTGCATCTGCTAACCATGTATTTGATAAGCACCTCGTCAGAGCTGTGGATGCTGGTCTTTGAGTCATCCTTCTTGACTGGTGCTTTTTCAATATCTCTCCTAATGGTTCAGAGTTCAGACTACTCCTTTTTGAATGCTACCCAGTGTGCAGATAATCTGCAAGCATTGCATCAAATTCTACTCCTACACAGATGATTGCCAATAAACTCTGCAGCTAAATTCCTCCTAAACAACTTTTCAGTTTCTTCTGTCTGAAGTCTTCATATTCTTGTGAAAGCAAAGTGTACAAAACCAAACTGCAAGATGCTTTCTACTGGAATTCACTTGACTTTATTCATGACATTTGACTTTTTCTGCTTTTTTAAAAATAAATTAATGTCAGTCACAGGAAGAACACTCACAAAATAACCTTTTTAAAAATTAGTGTTCAACCTCCCAAATGTTTGCTTTTTCAGAGAAGGGACAAAAAGAACTTCTTGTATTTTACTCAGTCTCAAAAGGTCTGAAAAAGCAAGTCTTACCAATGTTTCTTTTGGTGATGCCATGTTCTTTTTAAATGAAAGAAAATCAATAAAAACTTGCAGAAACCCTTTCAGTCATCTTTAATGCAAAACACATCCAGTGGGTGTAAATCAGGCCAAAATAAACTGGCTTCTTTGCGTTTTCAGACATTCAGCATTCATCATCTCCCGTTTTTCAGCTTTTCACCATCTCTCTCTGACATGGCTGACATGGTCTGCACAGCTCACGGGGTTGGGAACAGAAGTTTCTTGCATTATGAAGCCTGATCACAATTATTTGTATTGAGGGTTCAAAGGTTGCACTTGGTTTCTGAGGTGAGATGACGGTGGAGCGGCAGAATGTGCTTGTGCGTGTCTCAGGTCAACATAGAAAAAAAAGCTTCTGATGTTCTTTAAGCTGAAATTCAGAAAGCTGTATTAACAAAAGGGGCCCTGCTAGTGAAAACAAGCAACTGGCTCTCTATTCAGTTACAGAGTGATTGACAGGGACAAGGTCAAACTGCTTTCTCAAAGAGAAAGACGGGTTTTAAATAAATTTAGACCCTGCCTAGCCAACAGACAAGGCAAAAAAATATATATTTAATAATTTAGAACTGGCCAAGAAAATAATAAGTTTTGGCTCTGGATCAAGCAGCATATAAAAAAGAAAAATAGGCTGTACATTAGGGTTAAAAACACTATAAAAGGCACTGGTACCTAAAAGTTTAGACCTTTGTTTTCTTATCATAAACTATTAGAAGATTGGGATAAGGAACAAAGCTGAAGTTTGTCTCTGAAATAAATAAATGAAATAAACACTTGCTTGTCATGCTTACATTTTATGTCCATCTATCCACTTTCTGTCACTTATTTCGCTCCAGTGGCAAGACCCAGACTAAGCTTCATATACACCATATAACTTAATCTGAGTGGTCAGATAGCTAATAAACAGCTAAAACTCCTCCTGATCTACCCAAAAAACCAAGGGACAGAAATTTGCTTACATCATGTAGCTCCACTTCAGGGTTTCCTCTCCACCCCTGTTACTTTGTAGGAATGCACTTACAGGTGTTTAACCTGCCGGTGAGCGAGCCAAGCAGCAAGAGATGCCAGAATTGTCAAGTTACATTTAAAATCACATTTATCTTTAGATTTACTGCTACAATGCGGAGGTAATTATTGCCTCCTGGTGTAATCATCCTCACTGGTTCTCCTGGCTACAAGTGCCAAACTCAAGTGCTTCCACTGTGAAATGCCAAAAGTCTGACCTGTAAGCTGGCCTTGTGCGACACTTCAGTCTCCTTGCAAACACACTGACTGCATGCAGATTGGAGAAGATCAGGCTGCAGAGTGCATGGCAATTATGAGGTTAAATTGTCATACTGTGTTTGCATTTTGCTTGGAATTTGAAGTATAAATAAAAGTAGCCTGAACGTAATGGAACGTCAGTCAGAGAGGATTCAGTAGCAGCAGCAGCCAGATATTGTTCATTCATTCTGTGCTTGGCTGCAGCTGCAGCTCAGAGGGGAAAACAGGCAGAAAAATGAGACGTGCTTAACACGGGTGGTGTTTCGATTTCAGGCTGGAACTTTGTAGTTTCTTACTGTATGCTGTCGTTAGCAACATCATATCCATCATAAATATACTATCAACTATTTTATTTTATTACGGTGTTAAAATAGTTCATTTCGGGGAGGAGAATCTTGGTGTTAAAACATACTCACATTTTACCCCTGTGATTCATTTGTGTGTGCTTCTGTTTATTGTGGATACCACCGGGCATTTAAGCCTTGTTTTTGTTTCCAGCTACTTTCCACATTTGATGCCCAGACAGCTAACTCATCAGTGAAACGACATTTTCTGTGCACAAGTCATATTAAAGTTATAAGCAGTGTCTTCTTCGTCTTCTCTGTATGTACTTGTCTGATATATAAGGTATGAGAACACAGAGCACGACACTAGAATAACACTGAAATGAATAACATCTGGATGTAATTTGATATGTTAAACGCAAAATTTTAGAAGGCTCTCAGCTTAAAGTGTGGGATGATTCATAAGCAGAGGGAGACATGGATTTCTGTGAGCTCAAACCCACATGAGCAGCAAAAACAATCAGGCACATTCCAGCATCCACCTTTCATGGTCCTAGGAAATCATCTTTACTAATAATGGTATAACAGTTTTATAAGTTGTTTATTTTTTGTCTTTTTACAAGTCATTTGGTGGGTTTACCCATGTTCAGCTTGATTTACTAGTTAATTACTTTTCATTGACAATAAGCACCCATTTAGCAAGAGTTGGAGTGCAACACACCCTGGACAAGTCGCCTGTCACAGGGCCTGTGATATTTAATAACAACATAAGCGTACTGTGTCAGTAATTCTTAACCTAATACACTAGGGTCACAGGAGTAAAGTTTTAGCTTTATTATCAGAGGAAAATATTTCAGTGAAGCTTGTTAAGTGATGTCAGAACCCCCAAATATTCTCCCAATTTCACACATTAAGGGACCGTTATCAATAGAAGAGTTTGCAGAGAGAAGCTAAAAAGTAAGTGTTTTAAGCCTGCATTCATTTGAATGACACATGTAGTTGCAAGGAGATTTCCTACTTCATACTATATTAACACTGAGTGTATTTTGTAAATTCTAAGACTCAGAAAGGAGAATTTTCTAGGGTATGGCCATCAGGGTGGGTTTTGCCACTGACCTCTTTTTAGGCTATGGACTGAATTAACTACTACCAAGAGAAGTAGGCCTACAAAGTGCTTGCTAGTTTAATAAAGACTAAAGTTGCAGCTGTTACACCTTTTTGTCTGGGTCATGTTCACATTGTGACAGAAGTTGAGAAAGTAGTGAAAATGTAAAACTTTAGAGTGTGTGTACAGCTGTTTGCTTTGGCTGCCTAGCTAGCAAAAAGCTCCTTTAATCAAACCAACACATGTAAATCCCACAGCTTAGCACTAATGCTGCTATATAAACCAATAATGCTGTTCAGCATTAGTTTTACGACACAAGACTAACAATTTTTGACAACTCAAACTGTGGCTCCGACATGAAGTAACACATCTGCTGAGACAGAGAAGCTCATTACTTATGATAGTAAAGGCATCAGGAGGACAAACATTTGAAGGCATGTGCACAAGTACTGACTCTTGTAGCTGCTTCAGTGTCCATTTATTCCAGTGATGCTCAGGGAAACGTGGCTGGTAAACACAGATGGAGTGAGGCCTGCAGCTTCTTGTCTGGTCCAGCCTGTCCTGTGGACAGGACAAAACACTCGCTAGCTTTTCTCACTTACTGTCAACTGTCTGCCAAAAAGGTTAGCATATATCTTCTATTTCTTTTTCTTACTCTTGAACAGATCTGATCCATTCTGATTTCATCATCCTGGATTCCAGGTGTGAGAAATAGGGTCAAGGGTCCACCCATCCACATTAAGGGGACGGCTGTGGAGCGTGTGAGCAGCTTCAAGTTCCTGGGAGTCCACATCTCCGAGGATCTCACCTGGACGACCAACTGCTCCAAGCTGGTCAAGAAGGCTCACCAGCGCCTCTTCTTCTTGAGGACTCTGAGGAAGAACCACCTGTCCTCAGACATCCTGGTGAACTTCTATCGCTGCACCATCGAGAGCATCCTGACCAACTGTATAACAGTCTGGTACGGGAACTGCTCTGCCTCGGACCGGAAGGCGTTGCAGAGGGTCGTGAAAACTGCCCAGCGCATCGCCGGAGCACCACTTCCTGCCATAAAAGACATCTACAGGAAGCGGTGTCTGAAAAGGGCTGGGAAAATCATCAAAGACCCCAGTCACCCATCACATGGACTCTTCACCCTCCTGCCCTCTGGGAGGCGCCACAGGAGCCTCCGGACTAAGACCACCAGGTACCGGAACAGCTTCTTCCCCACAGCTGTCAGACTCCTGAACTCTGCCTCCTGACATCTGACCCACGTTAAACTCATGGACTGAACATACACACACCCACAATGGACAACTGTACCCTCAAACACACAATAATAACATGGACTGAACCACCACTCACAACCACTAGCACTTTATATAGCCTCTGTAGAAACTATCTACACCCTCACTTATCTTAACTGCACTACTGTATAGCTCTGTGTAAATAATCATTCTGTACATTCGATAATCTTTAATCCTACAACTGTTTACAACTTGCATAGTTCCCATTTCTGTATAGCTGTATATCTCAGATTCTGTAAAGTTATTTATTTCATATTCTGTATAGTTTTTCATATTTATATCCTGTTCATATCCTGTACATAGCTTGTACTCACTACAGCCTGTACATACTTATAGTTATAGAATATTCACAACATACTTCATACCGTGTACATTATAACATACCATAATAGACCCATTTCTGTAATATACTCACATATCTATATTATTGCTAATATATATTGTAATATATCTATATCACTAAAGCACTTCTGGATGGATGCAAACTGCATTTCGTTGCCCTGTACCTGTGCATGTGCAATGACAATAAAGTTGAATTCTATTCTATTCTATTCTAAGAAGTTTGTGGAAAAGTCTTTAAATTTACCTGCATTTATATTTCTCAGCTTCCTGTGCTTACATTATGTTCTCTACAAGATAATGTACAAATCAAACTTGTTCTACAATATCTCAAGATCGCTGTTTGCTTATAGTTTATTTCTGCACAGTAAACACTGTGATTAGTAAGGTGGGGTTGCTGAGATTTCTCTTACTTATGAACATATACACACTGCAATCAAAGAGTTTACGCAAAAGTTCATGTACTCACGCCCCAAACTAAAGAAAAAGCAGAGTTCAAAACAACAACCACATCCAATGCAGCAAAAGAAATAAACTTTAGATTACAAAATGCCTTCCTCACAATAGTTTGTCTTCTTACCATCAAAGCACTTGAATGAAACATAATGAATCAATCGTTTTATATACTGACATGTCTTGGGAGGAAAGATGTCCTTGTGCACACAATCTGGAAGTTGTTCATAAAACAAAAGACAGACTGCCGCAGACATTTGTTCACTGCTTGTGGATCCAGGTGAGGAATTGCCTTCGGGGAACTTTTACATCATGGCTAGCATGCAATGAGGAGCGCTGGAAGCTATCTTGTCCAAAAGTCTGGTATTAACATCTGACTGGGACAGTCCAGCTTCTTCACATCAGGGTTGCAGCTCTGAAGCAAACCCCTCAGAGCATAACTAATCTCCATCGCTCAGTCCAGTGTTTCCAGTCAGACCTCTGACAACTGATGTCTCAGCCGTGGGCCAATCGCGTTTTTGAGTTTGAATCAAAAGTCACTTTTCCAGATGGAGAGGTGAATATGAGAAAAACAATAATTCTTACTCTCTTTACTAAATCGCTTTTTTCTCTCATGTTACTGAAAGTATTGCTCTGTTTGGGCCAAATTCAAAGGTTTCACACGCAGTGATGTGTGAAATGAAGCTGGGAGCAAATACAAGTTACTGAATAAGCTAAAAATCTCTAACTTGTCTTTCAGATGAGATCTAAGTTCCAATGTATCTGGAAATTTGTTTTGTGAGTTTGTGGCCCATTTTGGGGGCATCATTTGCCCAAAACATGAAATCAATAAATTAAATGAAAATATGTATCTGAAAATATATTAGCAGGTTTTTCTGGACTTTTGTAACACACTATGGTAATCGTTAACTTTGCTAAGCTACCAACTGCTAACAACAAACCTTTGACAATAAACACAAAGAGTTCAATAAAAGTCCTCAGAGCTTAGATTTACCACACCAAATCATCTTTTTGGTTTGCATGTTTATAGCTTTATTTTTAAAGCACATTTTTTAATAGTTTTATCCATCTTGAAATGATGAATCGAATTTTCTGGTTAGCCTGTTTCCATTCCCAGAGACATTTCATACACTTGCATTCTCCCTAACCCGCTGGTGTCCCCTAAATGAGCAAAAGGGCCATTCGATGATCCACCAGGTTACGAACATCGAATGACATCGAATGGCACTTACACACTGGGTAAGTTTCAGGTTTTAAAATGTAGAGTGAATGGGGTTATTTTAATCAAAGCCACTATGCCTAACCCTAAACAGCAAGTAAAAGCAAAAGTAAAAAGTGAAAGCAAACAAGACTAATCAGTGAGTACTGAAAGGTGAAGGTCTTTAAGCTCCCAGATGCTGACTCTGTCACTTAATAAATGAACAATAACTCTTGGCAGCCAGAATTGGCACAGCCAGTGCATCGAGGAACCAACGCCCATCTACGCAGTGATATTTGACACCCTGGGATTAAAACACATTGGTCTGCTTTTTCATTACCAGGCAAAGCAGGCAAAGGCATACATCTCTGTATGTCATCCGAAGAGAAATCCATACACAGATGGACACGTTGCACTTTACAAAAAGGCAAACATGGGATTCTTTGAATTATGGCCACAAACCAAGGAGCTTTCAGGTTTCTGGACTGTGACACATCTATAGGGCCATGAGTGCAAGGTGTAAAAAAGAAAGTGAAGAAATTATGACAATGAAGGCACTAAACTGCTGTGGTTGTTGTCTAGCAAAGTGTTTCAGATCAGAAAATATTTGGAACTGACTTAGACAAGGCATTGGAAAATGGTCAAGCATCTGGATGAACCAACTACTTCATCCCTGGGCACTCATCGGGGCCATGGCATATTTCCGAGATCTTTCCTTTGTGATGTAAGGAGCTGCTTTAACTCAGTCAATCCACAATATTGCCAATCCACACCCTGTGCCTCACGCAACACTGAGATGACGTCAATTCTGGATATTTGACTGGAAAGATATAAACTACAGGCCTTCCCTGCATTTGTGTAACTGCACAGGTATTGTCAGTTTTGTTCCTGATTTAATTTAATCAAACACTGACACAACTCGTGAGGCATAAAAGATCTCTTTTAAAGGCAGAGATGACTAATGAACAACAGCACCGCAGAATCTGAGGTCATCTTTAAAGTCTGACCCACATATTATCTCCAGATCTAAGTCTGCGGTTAGCTTTCATTGCTGGGAAACGATTCTACAGTCATGCTAACAAAATTGGCAAGAGCCCAAATGACTGTCCTTGCTAACCCAGGGTGGCTGCAAACAATTCTTTATTGGTCAATTCTTTGATTAATCAGCACCATCATTCAGACTGTTGCAGGTCTGACGGGACTTCCCTGGTAATCTTCTGAATTTTTGTGGGCTCTTTTTAATTGAAACCAAATTCTATGACTACGATGGTGAGACATAAATGAAAACAAGTTTGCTGAAAGAAATGGTTATACGCAGGCTGGACAGTGATCACGCTTGAAGGGTTTGCCCTACATGAGCTTGCTAAAGTGTCTACGTATGTACAAAAAACTCCACAAACACAATTGCTCAACCAGTGATGACACTTGCAGTAATGATAAACAAAAGAGTCCTCCTCTTCTTTTAGCCTCCTTGAATGATTTCTTCTTTGTTCTCTTTGTGTAGAATAAATCCACAATCCTTGACCACCGTTCAACTTACTGTCAACACTATATTGCACTCCATTATCCCCTAATCCGTCTTCAAGGATCTGCCTGAACACATATGGGGGTATGTTATTGTAAAAGGCAGTGAGGTAAAAGCATGATGAAACTCAGTTTTCAGTGGACTGTCTGCTCTCAGCTCTGACAGATAAATAAAGGTGGATTCCTAATTGCAAGAAAACTAAACAAATTCTTGCTTCTTAATGCAAGTCTTAGATATCAACACAATTCATCAGTGTTGAACAGTGATGGCCAACAGACTAAGTAAGTGAAAGGCCACGCATTGACCAACTGGATAGAAATGTGACACACACAATGTTGAGACATGTTAAAACCCATAAATTTAGGTAGACATGACAGATGCTTTACAATAATCTCGAGTTACTGTTTTGAATACCAAGAACTTTGTTAGAAAATACTGAGTTTTCTGCCACAAGCCAGAATACTTCACATTTAGTCTCTAAGCCTGGATAAATGAAGAGTTCTGAGCCAGAAAGTGTATCTTGTGTAAAATCTTTGCAAATGTGCGAATCACCAATAAGATTTCTACATCATAAACCAGGATGGCCACTGGTGCTGTTGATCGGCAGGATGGTGGAAGAGTATAACGTTCAAAAATCCAAAATAAATTTTTGGATTTTGTCATTTTTTAAAATTCCCACTGTATCTTCCTCTATCTTTAAACCTCGGATTGTCTACCAAATGCACGGAAGCTTGACGGTCCTGCACAGTACCTTTGTTGTTCCTCTTCTGAACAGGAATCTCTGATGTTGGATCTGCTGGAGCCACTCCCCAAGTTTGGGGGTCACTGCCCTGAGTGCTCTGATTACTATGGGAACCACTATTGCCTTCACCCTCCACACCTTCTTGAACTCCTCTCTCATCCCTTGGTATTTCTTGAGCTTCTCTTGTTGCTCTTATCTAAAGTTGCTATCACTCAGTACAACTACAGCTATCACTAAAGCCAACATCCTCTGCTTGTCCACCAGCAGGGTGCTTTATTACAATATACTGCAAACAGAGTATATTGTATTTTTTTGGGAGGGGGGGTAAAGAAAGCATCTTCTAGTAATAGCTATAACTTACGTGTCAAGTAACCAATAACTTGACCTTCCAAAAACAGAATAGTTATATGTTTAAATATTTGTTGGAATGAAAAAAGTAACACAACAGAACATGCAGGAGTAGTGGTGCCAGACAACTGATAAACTGATGCATTATTCATGATGTCCTGCAATAAAGTCGCCATGGGTTTAAAAAGTGGTTCCCCAAAGGCTGCACACAAAACCTATAATGTTTTTCGAGGTTTCATTGGGATATGTAAACACCAGTGTTTATAGACATCATCTAGCCATGAGAATATAATGGCATACAGCACAAGAACTGACTCAGTGAAAATTAGCAACTTGATATATGTAAAGCAATTTAAGTCATTGCCAATACATTCAGCATTTGACTGTTCCAAGTTTTAGAATGCGAGAACTGGCAACTTTTTTTCTCCTTGATTATAGCAAACCAACCATCTTTGGGTTTTTGATTCAAAGCATAATGCTATCACCCTGTGCTCCTAAATACCGTAATGACAGAAGCTACAACTTACATTTCTTTTAGCCACACTGGTATTAAATGTAAATGAAAAACTGCTCACAAATGCTTGGTAAATTTTCCCAGTCAACACTTGTTGTAAGGACAGTTGTGTCCTATGTAAGTTTCCAGTCTATGGCTGGAACTTTTTCTATCTACTTTTTTTAATACTGACATTTCTAAGGGAATTTTTGAG